>NC_053159.1:124425568-125168068 GCF_016835505.1 Polypterus senegalus | reverse complement strand
TAGTTACTACTCGAAAGATCCAGCTTAAGTCCACCTACTAGGAAAACAGAAATATTGGCAGAGTTTCTTTGCAGCCTTTGTTAATTTTTGTAAAATATTAAACTCCATTGATCAAGCTGCCCTGTGGAACACCCTGAGGCTTTGTGGGATCCTTCCAAGGTTGCTGGATATCATGGCCAGCCTGTACACTGCCACTGTGACTACTGTGCAGAGTAGGAACAGAACCTCTGTGTTTTTCCCAGATGATTCCAGGGTTTGTCAGGGGTGTGTTCTTGCGCCAACTCATGTTCATTGCTTGCATTGATTTGCTGGGCAGGGTTGTGGGGTCCAGCGGCTGTGGGGCATCTGTTAGTGAAAAAAGATTCACAGATACTGACTTTGCCAATGATGCTGTGATCTTCCCGGAGTCAATGGTGGCTCTGATTGGGGCTATCGAGGCTCAGTAAGGAGTCTTGAGTAGGGCTGTGCGATATGACCAAAATCTTATATCCCGATAATTCATTTCATATCCCGATACCCCGATATAGTACATTTTCTTTGTATTCAGTGAATAGTTTATATAATCCCCACTCCTTTTTTTTTCATTTAAATTAAAAAAATCAAAAATGAAGTACTCAACTTGTAATTATTTCTGTTCTTTTATTTAGAACATTTGAGCAAATGTTTGACTTAGAATGTAAACATAAAATGTTAATGTATCAAATATAAAACACTTTTCAAAAACAAATTACTAAAGGCCCAATATAATATACTGCTATATAAAATGCCTGACATAAACAAAATGTGAACTGTAGCAGCAATAACTCTCACAACATATATTAAATATAAAAGGATCAAAGCACTAACAACTAAACTATATAAGGCCAATAAACCCTTTAAACAAAATAAATACAAGTCTAACATTAACTGTCAAAACCAAATGTAAACATTGTACAGTACTTCAAACTGTAGCAGCAATAAGGCTTACGACAAAAATATATTAAATATATAATATTAAATATAATATTTTTTAGGCTACATTCTAGTAAAATGTTAATTTGCACATCGTAGTGTGGCAAATCTCCGTTAATGAGTTACAGCTGATGCGCCCGCGCGTGGGACTGGACGGCGCTAAGCGTGTTGATGCCGTCCAGCCCCAAGCACGGGCGCATCCGCAGGTAACTCGTTAACGGAGATTTGCCCGGTTAATGCAGTTGTGGCGAACGTAATTTTAACAAGATTAACGCTGACAGCAAACGCTGCAGGGGAAAATTATGCCTTAAGCAAATTGTTTTGGTAGCAATTAATCTTCCAAGCTTTTAACATGCTCGTTTAAATAGTACCTTTACAACTGTAATATCCTACGTGGCCTGCCTCTCAGTTGTAAACTCTCTGCATGCTCGCTCACGTGCTTTTTGCGGAGGTGTAGAAGAGGTTTGTCGTGTTGGAGTCTGTGGTAGCGATCGGTTTGCAGCATAATTTGCACAGTACCGTTTTCTGGTCCGTGTCAGACTTTTCAAATCCAAACCATCTCCATACTACAGAGGTAGCCCCTCGTTTAGGAACAAGGTCCTTCTCTGTGGAGCTACCTGGTGCTGCCTCGTCTTCATCAGCCATGCTAGTGTGTCTGCATCCACGTGGTGGCCATCAAAACAATGAAAAAAATATTGCCGTAAACAGTTTATTTTGCGACACCACGAAACAAACGATAGCGTAATGTGCAGCGATAGACGTTTTCATATTGTCATCCGATATATATCGTTATATCGAACAGCCCTAGTCTTGAGTGTCTGGGCTTGAGTGTCGTGGATCAAAACCAAAATCCAGGCCTTTAATGAACTCTTGAACACAGCCATCAGTAGTGTTTTTGTCTGCAAAAGAGTGTCAACCTTGTTGAGTGGTTTACTTACCTTGGCAGAGACAGTCATGCCTTGGGATACTGTTCTTATGAAGTCAGTAGACGGATTGGGAGAACATGGGGGTTCATGAGGTCGCTGGAAAAAGGGTGTGTGGCATTCCAGATATCTTTGCAAAAGGATGAAGGTCTAAGCCTTTAAAGCCATGGGGCCTCATGTAACGGTGCATATATACAATATGTTGCGTACGCCTGTTTTCATGCTCACACCGCAATGTTTAAAAACTAAACTTGCCGTAAAGCCACTCACATTTTCACACCAGCTCAATCCCTTGCAAGTTCTCCACTCGATTTTGCAAACTGCTGGCACCCAACGTCCAAGCAGTGCTACATTCTTGTGTGGTTTCCCTTTCTTTTTTAGATCCACATCCCTGATACGGTTTTATCAAATACACTGAAATTAACTGCATATCGTTTATTAATTTAAGCCATCTGATTGTAATTGTCCCATAACTATATAATGCTGCACTGAATGGCCAAACTATTCCAAATACCATTGCTCCTTTAACATTGTTAATCTCAGTGCACCACTCAGAGTATTCAACCCACTGTAACTGGATGTGCTCTACAGCAGCTGATCGAATCGGAAGATACATTATCTAGCGCATGCTGCCTCAGCCATGCGCACAGTCTAATTGAACCTTCCATACAGTACAGCAAATGTTTCAGAGCCTTTCCTTTAGGGACCTCACGGTTCAGAAACATTTTCATCCCAAGAGCTCAAAACGCACTAAGTCCGTCCATCAAGTGTTCCTGGTAGAACTGTTTGTACTTGTAAGTACAGTCACCTCACTGTAAACTTGCACTACAGTTATAATATTGCACAACCTGAGCCACTTTATAAAGCACGTATTTACATATGATGATGACGATTGGCTTCTAAGTCAATTTAGATTTTCAACCACTACCTTCTTGGAACTCTTGATATCATTTTTACGATGAAATGTGGTAAAATATGTATATTACATTATACAGATAAATTTTTAACTTCATTTAAATAATTTATATTGTTAATAATTAAACATGTGAGAACACGGTGGCTCAGAAGTAGCAACAAGCTGGCACCCTGTTCAGAGATTGCTCCTGCCTTGTGCTGTATGCTTGCTGGGATTAGCGAGACCCTGGATGGAATAATTAAACATGTACTACAAAGGTATTTCGATGTTCCATAAAAGTTTTGAAGAATCAGCGTTCTAAGCTTACAGATTGCTTGACATGTATTACAGAGCTGATTGTGTGTTGATTGGTTACTTAGAGGAAAAAAAAGGAAGGACAGTAATTGAGGGTTAGTATGTTTGAGAGAGATGGTACTGCTGCAATAAATTATTTCATTGAACTTCATGTATGGCGCAGCAAGCGTTTTGCGGGAGGCAGGAACAATCTGTGGACGGAGGGCCAGTTTGTCGCTACCACTATGCTATCGTGTCCCCATGTTTAATACATGCTTCAATTTCTGTCATTATGAAAATTATATTAAGTATGCATCTTAGTATTTAAATTGTTCAGAGAGCTGCAATATCATGAATGTAATGTATTCTGTATCCTGTCGGCGGAAGAGGATTCCAGTTTAAAAGAACGTAGTGATTCACACACATACAGTGAATCCGGAAAGTATTCACAGCGCATTACTTTTTCCACATTTTTTGTTATGTTACAGCCTTATTCCAAAATGGATTAAATTCATTTTTTTCCTTAGAATTCTACACACAACACCCCATAATGACAACATGAAAAGAGTTTACTTGAGGTTTTTGCAAATTTATTAAAAATAAAAAAACTGAGAAATCACATGTACATAAGTATTCACAGCCTTTGCTCAATACTTTGTCGATGCACCTTTGGCAGCAATTACAGCCTCAAATCTTTTTAAATATGATGCCATAAGCTTGGCACACCTATCCTTGGCCAGTTTCGCCCATTCCTCTTTGCAGCACCACTCAAGCTCAATCAGGTTGGATGGGAAGTGTCGGTGCACAGCCATTTTAAGATCTCTCCAGAGATGTTCAATCGGATTCAAGTCTGGGTTCTGGCTGGGCCACTCAAGGACACTCACAGAGTTGTCCTGAAGCCACTCCTTTGATATCTTGGCTGTGTGCTTAGGGTCGTTGTCCTGCTGAAAGATGAACCGTCGCCCCAGTCTGAGGTCAAGAGCGCTCTGGAGCAGGTTTTCATCCAGGATGTGTCTGTACATTGCTGCAGTCATCTTTCCCTTTATCCTGACTAGTCTCCCAGTTCCTGCCGCTGAAAAAACATCCCCACAGCATGATGCTGCCACCACCATGCTTCACTGTAGGGATGGTATTGGCCTGGTGATGAGCGGTGCCTGGTTTCCTCCAAAAATGACGTCTGGCATTCATACCAAAGAGTTCAATCTGTGTCTCATCAGACCAGAGAATTTTGTTTCTCATGGTCTGAGAGTCCTTCAGGTGCCTTTTGGCAAACTCCAGGCGGGCTGCCATGTGCCTTTTACTAAGGAGTGGCTTCCGTCTGGCCACTCTACCATACAGGCCTGATTGGCGGATTGCTGCAGAGATGATTGTCCTTCTGGAAGGTTCTCCTCTCTCCACAGAGGACCTCTTGAGCTCTGACAGAGAGACCATTGGGTTCTTGGTCACCTTTCTGACTAAGGCCCTTCTCCCCCGATTGCTCAGTTTGGATGGCCGAGCAGCTCTAGGAAGAGTCCTGGTGATTTCGAACTTCTTCCACTTACGGATGATGGAGGCCACTGTGCTCATTGGGACCTTCAAAGCAGCAGAAATTTTTCTGTAACCTTCCCCAGATTTCTGCCTCGAGACAATCCTGTCTCGGAGGTCTACAGACAATTCCTTTGACTTCATGCTTGGTTTGTGCTCTGACATGAACTATCAGCTTTGGGACCTTTATATAGACAGGTGTGTGCCTTTCCAAATCATGTCCAATCAACTGAATTTACCACATGTGGGCTCCAATTAAGCTGCAGAAACATCTCAAGGATGATCAGGGGAAACAGGATGCACCTCAGCTCAATTTTGAGCTTCATGGCAAAGGCTGTGAATGCTTATGTACATGTGATTTCTCAAGTTTTTTTATTTTTAATAAATTTGCAAAAATCTCAAGTAATCTTTTTTCACGTTGTCATTAGTACCCAAATGCACTTCCATATGGCACTCAGATAAAGGGTTACGACTCGCCTTTTCACAGCAACTTTGATATCTGACCACTTCTTATTTATTTCGTGCACTATATGACTTTCTGAACTTGAACTTTCAAGTTTCTCTGCCACACTGTTACTCGATCAACATCCTTTTCTTGTTTGTATCACTGTTTAAACGAGGAGTTCTCAACTGTGGTCCTGGGGGCCCACTGTGGTTTCAGGTTTTTGTTCCAACCAGATTCATAATTGGTGATAACACTGATCTCAATTAATTAGCTGCTATATTTTTTTTTCGCTTATTCTACATTAAGAAAGCATCGCAGTATGTTTTACATTAATAAGACATTTAGGAATATTTCCATTTTTGCTAGAGATTTAAATACTTAACTCCTTTTTGTTGATTTTATTAAATTTTGCCCTTTCTTGGTGCAGTTTTCTCCCTTCATCGTATCTTAATATATGACAACCAGCAGAGCAGACAGCCAGGCAAACAACACTGAATCATGAAAGGCTGCAACTACTTCAGCATTAAACCCACTAATTAGAAAATAATTAAACAATTAGAACACCCAGCACAAAATAGAATGAAAATCAAGATGAAAATATTGTTAAAAAGAAAAAAATACATTATTCCCATATAACTGCTTGGTACATTTTAATATATTTTTTTTTTCCACCAAACTTAGTTTTCCAATTTCTACATTTTTCCCACAACACAGAATCTGGCAAATAACCGTTCACTTAATTAGCCCAGGAGTCCAATTAAAAATTGAAGCTGGTTGGAACAAAAACATGCAGCCAAAGTGGGCCCTCAGGACCAACGTTGAGAACCCCTGGTTTAAACCAACAAATAGTAAAATTTTTTCTTGCCTCTACTTCGTATTCGCTGAAATTCTTCTTTTTCCTCCTGTGCTTTTGCCATTGTCTTTTCACAGAAGACAAAACATAAGGGGCTATTTATATTGATTTCCATTTTGAAAGAGGTGTAATTCTGGGAGGAGACTGGGTGGAGCGGCAGGCGCGTTCACGAGCGTTACTTTTCATACTGACCGGGATTTATGAAGAGGAAGAACGTGGAAGTAGGCATACACTTAGATTTATGCATCTGGATTTTTTGTGCATACACACATTTCCGCTTTTGTCCGTACACCATGTCTTACAGTGAATTCTACGCACAGCATTATGCATGAGGCCCCTGGTGCTTCCTGTTTTGCTATATTGCCGTGAGACATGGACGCTATCCAGTGACCTGAGACGAAGACTGGACTCCTTTGCTATTGTGTCTCTTCAGATAATCCTTGGTTACCGCTGGTTTGACTTTGTGTCGAACAAGCTGCTGCTCACAGAGCAATGAATGAGGCATATTATCTGCATTGTGAGGGAATGTAAATTATGGCACTATAGCCATGTGGCCAGCTCACATCATCCTTATTGTTGAGTACCTGAGCGGCTGGACCGGGCCATCGGGATGCCAACATAACACCTGGCTATGGCAGATAGAAGGTCATTTCTGGGGGGTTACCAACCAGGATCCCAAGCTTTTCAGTCATGTGGTAGATGTTGCAAATGCTGTACCAGTGCATGGACCCCAACCTGAACTGAGCTGATAAATACAGTATATGTATGTGTATTTTATGTTCTTAAGTCTGAGTCACAATCTGATTATTTGGCTGGTTACCTAGTTGATACGGCCAGTCGGCAAACTGTGTGTGTATGTGTATATGTATATAAATGTATGTATGTACTGTATATAAAATGTATATCTCTGTCCATTTATGTATTTATAGCTTCTGTAAAAGCCAAATTTTCCCCAAGTAAAAAATAAAGTTCTGTGTTATCAATTTTTTAATCACCTCTTCTCATTCACTAATAGTTATCATGCCCCTTACAACACCAGATTTATATGCAACAAATTTGTTTTCCTCCTGTTTAAACCAGATTATAGAATTCATTAACCCTCAACATTCTGCATACTTCTACTGAAGCTAAAGCCCTGGGTACTCCCTCATAATCATCAGCACTGACTCCAACATGCCCATTTAAAATGCAGTCTGTTTTAAAATCCACCCCTGTCCTCATTGTTTCTGACAGCCTTTGGGGCATATGCAGAGTCTATATCTTTAGTCTTTTACCAGCATTCATCATAATAACTATAGCATGGTCACTTGCCTCCGCCACATTACCTCCCATTGTTTTCTAAAGATAAATACACCATCTCCAACATTACCATGATCATTCCTCTGCCAAAATAATACTTTCACTATTCCAGTTCTCATACCTTTACTTTCCATCTTGGTTCCTTTATGCAGCGAAAATCTACTGTTATCTGCTTAGCGCTTTTACAACTTCAAATTTTCCTGTCCTATTCCCGATTTTCCAAGTCATAAACCTTAAACGTCTTGCTCACTAGCTCTGCTTCATTTTCCTTAACACCGAACCAGCCCCTCTTTAGCGAATTAGGTCCAGTAGCATTGTAAGTTTAGTTTTCCCAACTGTAGTTTGGCTAGGTTTCTCAAATTTCTGCTTGAGGTAAGCAGGTTGGTTCCTACCTACCGGGTACTATGACCAACCTCTTTTAGTCAGATCACATTTTATAATTACTAGAGGAACAGTGTCTTTCTTCTTACGTCAGATCTTGGGTTATTGATTTGGTTATTTTACTATATAAGAACTGGGTCATCATTTATTTAAAAATAGTAAATCAGTGTTTTCTCATATTACCTTCCTTTTTTGTTCCCCTGAATAACTACTTATTTAACAAATAAAAAACTTACTTTTTGTGAAATCAAGTTGTGATACATTGGAATTTTATGAACTTATGAATATTTAGTTTTTTTGCTTGACTGTAATAATTGATTTACCATTAATACATGTGTAAAAATAGTAAATTGATACTTTTTCAAATTTCCATCTTCATTTATCCAGTCCCTTCTCTCCTTTTATTAAACAACATCAAATTGATCAGTCCCCAGTGCAAATTTGAACAAGGTGGTACATAAATAGAATTTCATGTGCTGTTAACTTTCCGTAATATTGTACTTTCCCTTGACCTAGCTGTTAACATACATTTTTGTCATGTTACGTTTAGTTTGATAGCAGGAGCCTTTATTACTTTGTGATGGCATTAGTGTACTAAAAATGTTTCATATCATTAACACTAGAATTACCAGAGTCTACGAAAAAACTTGTAGATCCGTCCCACCTTAAATCGCTTCTTAAAACCGTTCTCACCCCTCCACCAGCCTCCTTTGTCCTGTAAATGTGCTGATAAAAACAAACTGCAAGCAGCCGGCTATTCCATCCCCCCACCGATTTAGAACGGACACGAACTTCTCCCAGCTCATGCCTCGATTATCTGGGAGTGAAGTGGAGTTTTAGAGTAGGAATAATAGATTGTTATTTGGAACACACGCATTTCATGTGTGTTCCATTTCCACAGTAATCTGTGTAAACACAATGTTAAAACAAACTTTTTCCTATTTTAGTAATAAATGTTATAAAATGTAGACATAAACTATAAAATGTGTGAAGCCTGAAGGCCAAAGATCAAATAAACACTTTCATAAAAGGTTCAAGAATTTAACAACTACTTCCGTGGCGTACGGGTAAGATTTTGTCACCTAGAGCGCAGCAGACTTGCTGTACCTTAAGAGATCCGAGTTAGATTCCCCGCTGAGGAGAAACTTTATTTATTTTTAACCTTCGCCGTTCTGCCTGCCTGAACTCCCTGTCTATCTATATAGTAATAACAGTAATTTTATTATTATATAGGAGCTTCCCTGTCTGCCTTTCATATAGTGCCTTTCCTTCCTATCTATCTATATATCTATCCCCTTAGCTTTTTTTTTTTATATCTATTATACAGTGCCTGCTCTGTTAATTTATATATATATAGTGCCTTCTCTGCCTGTCTGATTGCATATAGCACTGAACTTACTGCTCTGTACTATTCTGTCCTCTGTGTGTCCCGGAGTACAAAAGAAACACCACCATACAGCAACATGTGCGAACTGGCAAGATCAGGGGAAAAAAACACGCGGTCACTGATTACAAACCGCAAGATGAATGAAAGAGACAATATATGTAAAAAAAATCATCCCACTAATGCAATATTATTTGAAACGAACAGCGTCAGATCGGGTTTGAATATGCCCGATTTGACACTGTTCGTTTTCAAATAATATTGCATGTACTGTGCGTTGAAACTGCTGCACTGAATAAGCTGGCGCCTTCTGTAACAGCGTCGGCATGTATTCAAACCGATCTGACGCTGTTCGTGTTCAAATAATATTGCATGTGCTGTACTATTTTAGAATAAACACATACATTTGATTTCAGTCAGTCTGTAAGAGCCAGTGTAAATGCACAATAATTGTAAAGGTTAGCTTTTTTTTTTTTTAATTATTCAGTTCCATTTTCTCAGTCATGTTCACAATCCCCCCCTCCCCATCTGACACTGCTGTTTTCACATAGACGCGCTATAGCTCAAATGTGATTTATTTGGAGACACACTATAGCTCGAATGTTATTTATATAGGGAAGAAACTACAGTGTCAGGTGCTCAGTGTAATAGGAACCATAGCACAGAGAGGTGTGTACACTGCAACAAGTACACATGTTGTAAATGTAGGAAGGGTGTGTGGGAATTGTTAATATTTGAATGGGATGATTTTATATAGCATGGATCGAAAATCAGCAGTTCTTAGCATTGCACCACGCAAGCTGTCGTATCAACCCCTACTGTAACTTGCTTTATTTTTTCTTCACTTATAGTCTTGAATAAAAATGCACTTGTTTTGTTATACTTGTACACCAACATATGTTCCTGTATTTGAGCGACACGGGCATTCTCAAAAAAATAGACATGTAATGCCACGAAAAGTGCACGCAGGCACTTTAGTTCGCAAGTATTGGTACAAGAATGCAGTCACAAGTATGCTGCATTCTCTACAGTTTTCTTTATCAGCACATTTAGATTACAAAAGACGCTGGCGGAGAGGTGAGAACGGTTTTAAGAAGCGATTTAAGGTGGCACGGATCTGCGAGTTTTTTCGTAGGCTGTGGTAATTCTAGTGTTAAATCCATTCGCACCTCTCCGTCAGTGTCTTTTGTCCTGTAAATGCAGCAAGCAGCCTGGTATCCCATCCCCCGACCGCCGCAGAACATGCAGTGTTCTCCCAACTCATGCCTTGATTGATTATCTGGGAGTGAAGTGCTGGAGTTTCAGAGTGGAAATAATAGATCATTATTTGGAACACATGCATTTCATGTGTGTTCAGTTTCTACAATAATTTGTGTAAACACATTGTTAAAACAGAAACTTTTTTCATATTTTAGTAGTAAATGACAAAATCTTGGCATAAACTATATAATGAGTGAAGTCTGAAGTCCAAAGATCAAATAAACACTTTTACAAAAGGTTCAAGGACGATACAACAGCTTCCATGGCATAGCAGTAAAATTTGCTGACTTGTAGTCAAGAGTCCCCGATTTAATCCTGACTGCCTCCTATATTTGCCATTTTCAGTAGTGAGCTGCTCTTATTGTTAATATTATACAGTACACACATTTGGTTTGTGTCTGTAACAGACGGTGTACATTTATAGATCTTGTAAAAGTTACCGTTTTTTTTTTTTCCCTTTTATTCCCTCAGTCACGATCACAATACATACTACCATCCTAGGGATCTGACGCCGATAGTTTTTATTTGATCCTGGGAGTAACTGTAGATGTGAGTGGTGTTTTGAGGAAATGAAAAGACATTCTCTGATCTGGAGGGATAAAAGCTGACAAACAAACGCTAGTGAATCTGCCTTCTTTGTATCTCACCGTCACTTGATTTTTTTTTTATTCAGCTGAATTAGTATGCGCCTTTTTTTTTTTTAATTTTTATCTATTAATTTTATTACAATACATAGCAATCAAGTTTTTACAAAAAAAAAGAATTATGTTAAGAACAGATCGATCCCCCACCCTGAGAGAGAGAGCAAGCCAAACGGTGTAAAATTTAAGGCTTGTAAAAATACCTAAATTAATAAATTCTCTGTGTTTTATAAACTTATTTTAAAATATTACTGATTAGATCCTGCCATGTTTTGAAAAAAGTCTGTACGGATCCTCTAACTGAGTATTTGATTTTTTCCAATTTTAAATAATATAACTCATCAGTTTCCCACTGACTTAAAAGAGGAGAGTTTGGGTTCTTCCAGTTTATCAGAATAAGTCTGCGTGCCAACAGTGTAGTGAATGCAATCACAATTTGTTTGTCTTTCTCCACTTTAAGCCCTCTGGAAGAACCCCAAACACAGCTGTTAATGGGTTAGGAGGGATTGTGAGTCCAAGGCTGTCTGAGAGGTAATTAAAAATTTTTGTCCAGAATAATGTTAATTTGGTGCAGGCCCAGAACATGTGACCCAGTGAGGCTGGGGCTTGGTTGCAACGTTCGCAGGTTGGATCATGCCCTGGAAACATTTTGGAGAGTTTTAGTCGAGACAGATGTGCTCGATATATAATTTTGAGTTGTATAATTGTATGCTTTTGCATATGGAGCTCGAGTGAATTCTCTGCATTGCTACTTTCCACTCCTTTTCTGATATATTAATTGAGAGGTCATTTTCCCAGTGTCCTCTTGGATCTTTGAAAGGAAGGGATTGTAAAATGATTTTATATATTGTAGAGATGGAGTCTAACTCCTTGAAATTGAGCAATATTTTTCCAGCGTGGATGAGGGTGCAAGATGAGGAAAATCTGGAAGGTTCTGTTTAACAAAGTTCCTGATTTGAAGATAGTGAAAGAAATTTGTAGCTGGAATGTTAAATTTGGAATGTAATTGTTCATAGGATGCAAAGACGCTTGTCTATATAAAGATCTCTAAGCAAGTTAATTCCAAATTTTTCCAGATATTAAAAACTGCATATGTTTGTGAAGGTTGAAAGAGGTGGTTCTCTTTGCAGGTGCCACAGAAAGAAGCTTCTCCGCCTTAAAATGCTTTCTACATTGGTTCCAGATTCTAAGTGAGTGGAGCACAATTGGGTTATTAGTGTATTGCCGATAACGTGTGTTTATTGGAGCGCAGAGCAAGGAATACAAAGAAGTACTGCAGGATTTTACTTCTATTGCGTCCATGCCTGTGTATGTTCTTCTATTTGTGTCCAGGTTCTTATCGACTGTATATTTGCGCCCAGTAATAAAACTGGAAGTTAGGTAGAGCCATGCCCCTTCTGCCTTTTGTCTTTGTAGGGTCGCTCTTTTGATGCGTGGATGTTTAGAATTCCAAATAAATGAGGTTATTGTTGAATCTAATTGCTTAAAGAACGATTTATTAATGTATATTGGTATGTTTTGAAATAAAAAGGAGCTTAGGAAGAATATTCATCTTAACAGTGTTAATTCTTCCAGCTAGTGTGAGATGAAGGGTTGACCATCTATGCAAGTCTTGTTTAATTTTTTCCATGCAGACATTAAATTTTGTTGATAAAGAGCTTTATGTTTACTTGTGATGTTTACCCCTAGGTATTTAAACTGTTCTGCAATGATAAAAGGTAGGGTGTCTAATCT
Organism: Polypterus senegalus; assembly: GCF_016835505.1. Taxonomy (NCBI): domain Eukaryota; kingdom Metazoa; phylum Chordata; class Cladistia; order Polypteriformes; family Polypteridae; genus Polypterus; species Polypterus senegalus. The sequence goes on along the minus strand of NC_053159.1, from coordinate 125,155,484 downwards.
AATATTATATGAATTCACCGGAAAGAGTACACTTTTATTCAGATTAATTCTGAGACCAGAGAGCTTTTGAAATTCTGTGAGTGCTGCTAAGACTGCAGGCACAGAATTTTCTGGGTCCGATATATACAGTACCATGTCATCTGCATATAATGAGATTTTCTGTTCCAGTCCTTCTCTGCTAATCCCCTTTATCTGATCAGTATTTCGACAATGTATTGCCAGTGGTTCAATGGCAATTGCAAACAGCAGTGGTGACAAAGGGCATCCTTGTCTTGTGCCACGCTCTAGTTTAAAGTAGTCTGAGCAAATGTTACTGATGCAAACTGAAGCTTCTGGGTTAGTATACAGTAATTTAATCCATGCACAAATGTTCGGGCCAAACCCAAACTTCTCCAAAATAGTAAAAAGGTATTTCCATTCAATCATGTCGAATGCTTTTTCTGCATCCAATGATAATAATATTTCTGGGGTGTTTGATTTAGTTGGTGAGTATATTACATTAAACAGGCGTCGAAAATTTGAAGATAAGTGTCGGCCCCTAATAAATCCAGTTTGGTCTTGTGATATTACCGAGGGGAGCACTTTCTCCATCCTTCTAGCTATGATTTTAGAGAGTATTTTAACGTCGTTATTCAGAAGTAAAATTGGTCTGTATGATGCACATTGTAATAAGTCCTTATTTTGTTTTGGAAAGACAGTGATTAATGCTTGGCTTAAAGGTTTGTGGAAGAGATTGGTTATCTCTGGCTTCTGTAAATGTTGCTAATAGGAGGGGAGCTAGCTGAGCGGAGAATTTCTTGTAAAACTCTGCAGGATAGCCGTCAGGGCCTGCTGCTTTTCCACCTTGGAGTGACTTTATAGCATCCAGTAATTCTGATAATGACAGAGGTTTATCGAGTTCCTCCACACTAAAAGCGTCAATTTGTGGTATCTGTAATGTATCCAGAAATGCATTAGATTGTATATTGTCGTCTTTAAACTCAGTAGTATATAGGGATTTATAGTAGTCTCTAAAAGTGTACATTATATTTTTGTGTTCGATGATTTTTAGTATGCGCCTTTTGGTCTATGATGTCCAAAAAAAAAAACAGAGACATAGGTATATATGATATTTGGAATTATTCATTTTATGACCTGTATAGTTCATTTCAGAAAACGTTGTGGCACAGATGCAACATTATTCATATTCATTCGGATAACATCTTGTGCTTGTAATCGGTGACTGCATGTTTTGTTTTGTTTTTTTTTTTTTTTCTCCCCCCAACCCCCCCCCGATCTTACTATTGTCCACTTTTGGGTGCATAGTACTGTTTCTTTTGTATTCTAGGACATGCAGAGGAAAGAATAGTACAGAGAGGTCAGTTCAGCACTATGTGCAATCATCAAATTCAAATGTTAACAGTTCACACACATGCAAGGACAGTCCTTCCTACATTTAAGACATGTGTACCTGTTGTAGTTTACACACTTCTCTCTATGCTGTGGTTCCTATTACATTGAACGGACACCTGACACTGACTTAGTTTACTTTCCTGGGGAAAGCAGCTGTCTTGGAACAAACACACGGTCACCGATTACAAGTGCAAGATGTTATGTGAATGAATATGAATAATATGAATAACTAGCAAAATACCCGCGCATATGTGTGTATATGTGTATATATGTATATGTGTGTATATATATATGTATATATATATATATGTATATGTATATATATGTATATGTATATATATATATGTATATATATATATGTATATATATATATATATATATATGTATATATATATGTATATATGTGTATATGTATATGTATATGTATATATATATATGTATATATCTATATCTATCTATATATATTAATACATATATGTATATACATACAATCTTTGGGGTGCGAGCATCTGTTGCTGGGGTTGCCAGAATCCATGAAGGAAGAAAAATGAAAAACATTATTTGTACAAAATCTTAATTTAGTTATCCATTCCTAAATAATTAAATGGGCAGGCTATTTCAGATCAGTGCAATACGCTGTTTGTTAAAACGGATGACTCCGCTCTTTATGCAAGTCTGCGTGGATATTATGAACTATCGTATCTGTTCAAGTTCTATTTAAATTTTAAATAGAAGGAATTTTTATTTAGTCGACAGAATATTATTCGAATAAATCAACTCAAACCTTAAATAACTTATAATATTTTGCTCTCCATAAAAATATATCCTGTCTAAATTATACAAGTTAGAAATAAAGTAAACGTTAAAAGAACAAACATTCAAATTTCTTTACTCTTATGTAATTTTATATAAAAAAATAAACTTAAATTTTAAATATCCCAAAAGATTTTGCTCTCCATAAAAATATATCCTGTCAAAATTATACAAATTCAAATATGAACATGGTGCATAACAAAACCTGGAAATATAAATAAAATTTGTTCTTTTCAGCAATAACAAATCAAATCATTCAGATGTCTTTGCTCTTATGTCATTTTATCAGATTTGGACGCGTGGCATCTTTTTTTGGCAACAAGTTTGTTTAAGTTTGGTGTGAGGTTCTGTGTTGTGGAGATTCTCAGGATGGACTGCAGGTGCTCATCAGTGAGGCGACTCCTGTGTGCTGTTTTGTTAGTCTTCATGACTGAGAAGAGCTTCTCACACAGATATGTGCTACCAAACATGCACAAGGTTCGAGCCGCATGTAGACGGAGCTGGAGCATTTCTGCGGGAATGGAGTGAATAAACTGTGCGGCCGTGCAGTATCGTACTTTGCCTTCAGTGTGCCATTACACTGCAGCTCAATCACCTCCATCTGAATCTGCACAGGTGCAGTTTCCACATCGACGGCAAATGGGTTGCGAAACAACTCAAAATTCTTTTTTTGTTCTTCAAAGTCACCAAAGCGCGTGCGAACTCAGTGCGCAGTGCGCTCAGTTTATCAGCAAAGTGCATATTTGGGAACACCGTTGTGCCGATTTGGTTCAACATTACTTGGCAACAGGGAAAGTGGGGCAAGTTGCACTGGTGCATTTGTGTCTCCCATAAAAGTAGCTTCACTTGAAATCACTTTGTGATTTTGCACGGGTAAAAACGTCTGCTGAAGTGTCAGATTCTTCTTTAACTCTTCTGCTTTCTGTATCTTGTGCATTGCATTCAGGTCTTTCAGGTTATCTTGATGTTTTGTCTCATAGTGCCGTCTTAGATTAAATTCTGTAATTACAGCCACATTAGCTCCACAAATGAGACACACGGGTTTACCGGCAATGTCAGTAAACATATACTCAGCCTCCCATCGGTTTTTAAAGGCTCTATGTTCAGAATCACCTTTTCTCTTCGGCATCGTGTGGGCTAGCTTCGCAATAACTTGCAGCATCATAAGCTAGACTTGATTAACGTGGTAAGTGTTCGGCAAGGCAGCTGAAGCGCTGCATTATGGGATCTGTAGTTTATTGTGTTACCAGCGCTTCATATCCCCGGGCCATTAATAACAATAATACAGTATATAAAATGATCTTGCGGGCTGGATATAATTACACGCCGGGCCGGATGTGGCCCGTGGGCCTTGAGTTTGACACATATGGACTAAATAGAACTTGAAAAGAAATATTTTTTCGAATGTGATCGCAATTCAGATCGAGTTGACGCGCACTACAGTACATCGAGCCCGCGTGCTATTGTGGTTTTGCCTGTGTGCCTCAATAAGTTACCCTCCCCTCGCTCTTACTTTTTACCGTTCATCTAATGAATACACTGAGTATGGCTTTACCAAAACAATCATTGATCGCGAATAAAGTATCCATTATTCATAAAGCTTCAATTGGTGATCTGTCTTTCTGCGTTAACCGCATATTTTTCATACGTCTCAAACCAAGGGGATGCGAGGCTAAAATGAATCGAGAAGCGCACGTACATACTTAGTGCATCCCCTCTCTGGAATTGAACCTCGGAAGTCAGCGCTAGAGGCGAAGCCTCTACCATTGCGCCACGGTGTGCGGTTTGTCTACTTGAGCGTTGCAGTGTAATTCAGTTTTTGTTCAGCACTCTTTGGAACTGTTGCTTTTTGTCTGCGCACTGCGTCAGTTCACGTGAGCCACTAAATACAGTTTTATATGTCACTCGCTCGCTTCTAATTGTTTCACTGCCTTCTTAATTATATAATGCATTTTCTTCAGCGCTTTTTGTAGCTCTTCCTGGTTTTCTACGTAATGCGTGATTAGGTGAGAGGCGTGGTGATGTCACACGAAACTCCGCCCCCCACGGCTTTCGAGCTCAACTCCATTACAGTAAATGGAGAAAAATAGCTTCCAGTTATGACCATTATGCGTAGAATTTCAAAATGAAACCTGCCCAGCTTTTATAAGGAAGCTGTAAGGAATGAGCCTGCCAAATTTCAGCCTTCTACCTACACGGGAAGTTGGAGAATTAGTGATGAGTCAGTCAGTGAGGGCTTTGCCTTTTATTAGTATAGATTCCAAATATCATATATTCCTATGTCTCTAATTTAATTTTTTTTTTTGGACATCATAGACCATAAGGCGCATACTAATTCAGCGTGAGCAGGAACACTCAATAAAACTGAATAAAAAAAATCAAGTGACGGTGAGATACGTAGAAGGCAGATTCACCAGCGTTTGTGTGTCAGCTTTTATCCCTCCAGATCAGAGAATGCCCAGTTTCATTGCCTCAGAACACCACTCACATCTACAGTTACTCTCCGTTTCAAATAAAAAACAATAGCGTCCGATCCCTTGGGCGGTAGTATGTATTGTGATCGTGGCTGAGAGAATAAAATTGAAAAAAAACCAGTAACTTTTACAAGATCTATAAATGTACACGGTCTGTTACAGACGCAAACCAAATGTATGTGTGTACTGTATAATATTAACAATAAGAGCAGTTCACTACTGAAAACTGCAAATATAGGAGGCAGTCGGGATTGAACCGGGGACTTTTGACTACAAGTCAGCAAATCTTGCCGCTACGCCACGGAAGCTGTTGTATTATCCTTGAACCTTTTGTGAAAGTGTTTATTTGATCTTTGGATTTCAGACCTCACAAATTGTATAGTTTATGCCAATATTTTGTCACTTACTACTAAAATATGAAAAACGTTTCTGTTTTAATAATGTGTTTACACAGATTATTGTAGAAACGGAGCACACATGAAATGCATGTGTTCCAAATAACAATCTATTATTTCCACTCTAAAACTCCAGCATTTCACTCGCATACAATCATTAAAGGCATGAGCTGGGAGAACATTATGCACGTTCTGCGGCGGTGGGGGGATGGGATACCAGGCTGCTTGTCTTTAACAGCACATTTACAGAACAAAAGACGTGGATGGAGAGGTGCTAACGGATTTAAGGTGGGCCGGATCTAGTTTTTCATAGGCTCTGGTAATTCTAGTGTTAAAGTATATTTTGTATCTCTTGCATTTCACTATGCTACTGCTTAGTTATACTTTCTGAAATAATTTAGATTTTTCTTTTTAACTGTACTAGACACTACTAAGCCCTTATAAACTCTCCCACACTGTTTATAAATATTCCCCGCACAGTTACACAGCATAAACCCTTTGTATTCTCTTAGATATTAGGTAAGATTCATTGAAATTATGTATGTAAACACACTGTTTATATACAGTAAAACCTAAATATTATTTTAAAGATATCGAGTGTCTCCAATATCACATATGTTACAGCCATTACGATAGACAGGCCACCAGCAATAAATACGTACAATGAAAGAAAAATTGTATATATACAATAAATGTGTGTACAGTGACACTAAACGTACGTACATGTACTAAGTACTGTAAGTAGAAAATTAATTATGGTTACTCACCAACAATGACTTGTCCGATAACGATGAGTTTAGTTTTACTGCACAACAAAGGAGAGCGTTACAGCTCTTCTAAAGGAGCCTCTTCAGGCGACTGTGTAGCACCGCCGTTGTTGTTTATCCGGCAGTCTTCAATCCAAATCCCTAAAGCAGATTCCATCCAGACTACTGCCTTATTACATCCACTTACAACTCTTTTTTTACCCTGTTTAAAAGGACACTGCGGCCGTAGATCTTATATTCCTTTCCTACTTTTTAAATAAAAAGAATTGTAGCCTCATTGATGTCATAATGGCGTCCTACAGCGCTGTAGCTTTTCCATTCCTTCAACATATCCGAAACATTTACCTTTTCGGCAATCGTTAACATCTTCAGTTGGCGCTTGGGCACGGCCCCTGAAGCGGTAGCAGGTGCAGATCATTTTGGAGCCATAATGAAGGGCTTGACTATGCACAAAGATAAACACAAAAGAGCACAAAAGTTAACCCTTTACACAGCAAAACAGTTAATGCTGATTGAGCGAGATGAGACTTCCTAGTTAACGCCCCGGAATCGAATTTAGCGCTCCGTCGCTGAGCCATTCAGCACACAGGAATTTAACTGCTTGCTCTGATTGGTTAGCTTCTCAGCCATCCGCCAATAGCGTCCCGTGTATGAAATCAACTGAGCAGACCAACTGAGGAAGCATGTACAGGAAGTAAAAAGACCCATTGTCCGCAGAACCCGCGAAGCAGCGAAAAATCTGCATTATATATTTAGATATGCTTACATATAAAATCCTTGATAGAGTGAAACCGCAAAAGTTGAAGCGTGATATAGCGAGGGATTACTGTACACTTAAAGTGTTTGATTTTATTACAAGTGCAAAGGTGTTGCTGGCTAAGCACTGTCCATCATTGGTGAACTTGAATTACCTTCCAGCCATCTCATACCTCTAACTAACGTCCTGTTGATCATTGGTTGGACAGCTTCTGACTTGCAAGGCCATATTTCCATACATGCAGTGGCAGGCTTTCTCTCACCTCCTCTGTTCACTCACCCTCTTTGACTTGATACTTTGTCCAAATTCTTCTTTAATGTCTGCAATACAACTTTCTTAACATTTTTTCATACATCAAATCCTCTTTTCATATACTGTAAATATATTTTGTAGTCTCAAAGGAAGTTTAAAGGTTTCTGAGATGGTGAATGCTCAGAGTAAAAAGCACGCCTTCACTACATTCAGTCAGTTTGAGACTCATTTAGAGTGTTTTTTAAAATGCTGACAATAGTTTTAAATATACTGTGAAGTGTGATATTAGCAGTGTGTTTTTCTTTTTTGTTTTAATAGACAGTGTTCTGTCACTTTTTTATTTTAGGGCACACCAGTCAAGTATGATCAATCAGCAATTAAACACAATGTGAAATCTCTTATCACTGCTTCCAGTAAGCTGCAGCACAGCATGCCTCAGCTGGAAATCATGTCTGAAGGAGTTAAGGTATCTGAGCCCGTCAGAGCCCGTCACACCTCTGTGGTTAGCTCAGGACCTTCAGTTCTTCGGTCTACCTTACATGAAGCCCCTAAATCTCAGCTCAGCCCAGGGATGTATGAAGACTCAAATTCCAGGAGGACACCTATCAGCTATGGTGGCTCAATATCCAGAGGTTCACCGATGCTAACCAGATCCCAGGAAGGTAATATGATTTGTTTCTATTCCCTAACTTGTCTTCTGCACAGCTTCAAGTTAATCCTGTGCATATTGCTTAAATCAAGCGGAAAAAAATGTAACCTTAATACTGTAGACCAGAAAAGAGACACTGTGACCTAAAATATCTCATTCTGAGGGCAGGGAGACAGACATTCAGAATTAGACAGTTTAATTGAAAACATAAGCTTCTTGTATAAAAGTGCACATGGGTGGCTTGTTAGTTTTATACTAGCTTTGTTACCCGGCACTACCCAGGAAATCGGCCTGAGTTATAGTGCTGTCACTTAATCACATGTATCAGAAGTACAGTGCAACTAAGTACTTTTTTTGTATACAATATTTATGGGTGTGTTATTTTTTTAACCTAGGGCTTATATTACAACTCTAGTTCACTGGAGCTGCTTGGTCTTGAACATGCTATATACAGTTGATCATGAGTACAACTTTTTCTACTTTTTCTAATGACCGACTTTGGCTTTTGTTGATGATCAGTGCAAAACACAGTTTTAAAGGAAAGTGTATTATATTGATCTGAAACAGGCTATCGGTAGTAATAATGGGACTTTTGAGAATTTGTGTGTGTCTGCCTTGTGTTCTATGCTTGCTAGGATAGGTTTCAGCTTCCCCGCAACCCTGCTCAGGATAAGTAAGATTTAGAAAATAAATTGATAAATAGATTACTATTATTATTATTATATGTCAACAATTTTTATTCAGCAATTTGATAAATGGATTATTATTTTTATATGTCAACAATTTTTATTTGTTTAAATTGTTCACTCAAGAATTACTTGTTTTTCACAAGTTATATTTTCAAGCTTTATTTATTTATTTATTCATTTATTTTGCCATAGCCAGACAATAAAGTAACATTGAATCATGTATTACTGTTAACAAAAATCAATGACGCAATTAAATCACTATTGAGCAAAACTCATATAAAATGCAGCCACCCCATAACCCCCCAATATCCCCTTAAGCCAGTAGACCAGGAATTGAATGTTTTTGAAAATGAAATTGTATTTAAAACTGCAATGAAATACAAGTCTATTTTGAATAGAACTTGTATGAAATACCAATAAACAGATTTTCCTGTGTTGTGAGATGAGTAATTTGTGTCACAAGGTTTTCATATAGCATCTCATTACAGTGCAAGTCGTAGTAATGCCCATGCCTAGATGCTTCTTGGTAGAAAGCTAACATAAAAAACACAAATTCACAACCTTCTTGATTGTTTCAGTACATAGTGTTCACATTTAAGCATATTTTGTATTAGACAAAATCTTCCAATGTAATATATATGTTTCAGTACACAGTATATATACTTTATAGTGTATTTGTTTTAAGTATTTGGTGTATGTACTGTGAAGAATAAATCGCAAATGGCACATTATAGAAAAGAAATAATATTGTGAACTACTGTATTTGTACAATCAATGCAGGCATTAGCGTTGTTGGTGTCCTGGACGAAGATGTAAATATTGCCCCCATTACTTGGGAGTTTTGATGCCTATGTTAGGCAAGTGCAAAATCTGGGTGCATAGGGCCCATAAGTCTAGTTCATGGTATAATAAAACAAAGGTGGTGGGGTTTGTCAATTAGTCAGCTTTGCAATTTTAGATAGATATACAGTGCTTTGTAAAAGTAGGCAGACTTGAGCAGTTCTCTAATTTTACTGATAGTCAAGATGGCTCTTAATATGACATTGTTTTATTTTTGACAACATTTTTACAAGCAAGTATGCTGTATGCATAAATGTTGAATCCCAACATATAAATGTTTTATAGAGCCATGTTTTTCAGCAGTAGCAGTTTTAAGTCCTTTTGATTTAAGTATGTTGATGCTTTGAACACAGTTCAGGAGAGACTTGTGGCACATTCTTCCAGTCTTCTGGTTAGTTAGGTGACATTCATGCAACACAGTTTTCAAAAAGTGAGTCTAAAATGGATTAAGATCAGAGCTTTGACCAGACTATTGTAGAGCACTAACCTTCTGATCCATGATCCACTACAAGGATATTTTGACCTTGTTCTTGGGATCAGTGTAGTGCTAAAAGATTCACTTTTGCCTAACTTTAGTTTGTTTTGCACAAGTGTAATAAGTTTAAAATAGAAGGTGAAAAGCATGGTGGAAAATGACCAAATACTGAAGTAGAACCTATCAGTCCCTTTTGATGAAAAGCAGCCCCACAACATAATGCTATAACCACTATATTTCATTATGTTTTTTGAGATGTGTATAGTGGTACGTGTGTGCTGCCCATGTCTCTTTAAACTTTCGCCTTGAGTCATCTGACCATAAAAACCTTTCTCCACATTGTAGCTGGGACAGTCATGATTTTTGGCAAGACCCAAACATGTATTTACATAGTTCTTTTTGAGTGATGGTTTCTTTTTTTCCACCTTCCAATTCAGGCCAGTGTTTTGCAAAACTCATGATAGGGCTGACTGTCATACCTATTACTGAACTCTAAAGCTCTGTCAAAGTGACTGTTGACCTGTCTGTTGTCAGGAACTCATTAGTCATTATTCTGATTAATTTGATTTAATTTTGTTTTTTGTGTGGAGAAACTACCAGGAGAAACATTTATATCTCATACACAGTTGCTTAATTACAATCTAGTCCTTCCTAATTACTGAACGTTTTTAATTTTATGGTTTGTTAGGTTTTCATTCTGCCTTATCATTCTTACATTGTTTGTTTTTTCCATTGCAAGGACCTGATTGATTTGTGGTCTGAAGCAGATTAATAATTCCTAGTACTATAGTATCCGTTGGGGGGACCAGACCCCAATAGTTACTCCTTAAACTCCACCCATGCCCACAACTGTGGGCCACCAAGACTGAACTTGAGTATCCCTGCTTTACCCTTTTTGTAAATTCAGTCCAAGTGTACACAAACTGTTTGCTTAGTCATTCATCATATCTGATGTGTGACTGAACTGTTTTGTTAAATATTGGAGTAAATTTTCAGGTGAAATAGCAGCATTTTGAGTTGTTCCATATGTTCACTGATCATTTTAAAGTGATAACACAGTACATAAGTCCCCTGTTCTTATAGAAAATAATGATAGAAATAATGTAATGAGTCTTATTTTCTGCAGGAATTATTTTTCCTAAGCTTTTGGAGAGATGAAAGGACTAAAGGAAATTTCTGCTTTAAATGTAGTATATATATTGCATTTTAACTTTTTAAAAACTAATATGATTTTTTTATTGTAATATTTCAAAGGTGGGCTTTCATCTGGAAAGTCAACTGGCCATGAACGCAAGAGTACAATGACACCAACACAGAGAGATAGTGTCCCTGCAAAATCCCCAGTGTCTAGCAGTGATCCTGTACCCACGCATAGCCCATTTGACCCCCACCATCGAGGAGTGGTACCAGGAGAGGTATATCGGGCTCATCTTCAGCACCACATTGACCCAGCTATGGCATTCCATCGAGCACTTGATCCAGGTATATCAATCAGCAATTTCCTTGTAATAACTGAAACTTTATTTCTTGAAGTTTTTCTTGACCTAGTTTGTACAAGCTGCATGTTTAACTTAAGGTCAATAAAATGTTTCATAGAAATACAGTATATTGGATAAATTCTGTAATGAAGTGTTTTCCAGAAACAAGAAAAAGGAGGGCACTGAAAACCAAACATTTTGTCCCCATAGTTTGGACACTGCCTATGGAATAAACTCCTGCTATTTTTCATTGATACTTCTTAATAATGAAGTAATTGCTTTAATTGAGCTTGTGTGACTTAGACTTTTAAATTCTTTAGAATGACCTTCAGGCAGGTTAGAGTTAAGCTGTTTGTCATGCTGACTGTATTTGAACAGTATGTCAAGAGTGTTTTGGAGGTGAAAAGAGTGTCAGCCATAGCGCTGATTATGAAGGTGTGGTGATGAATGTTGTTGGTACATATGTCCCACAAGTTGGGTGTGCAATGGATGAGAGAGAAGATTTCTAGAGTGAGTGGGATTAAGTGATGAACAGTGTACCTAAGGGACAGGAAGTGGTGAGTGGAGCGGATTTCAATGGACATGTTGGTGAAGCGAATAGAGGTGATGGGTAGGTATTGTGTCAAGGAGAGGAATGAAGAGGGTCAGATGATAGTGGATTTTGCAAAAAGGATGGACATGGCTGTGGTGAATACATATATTAAAAAGATAGAGGAACATAGATGTGACAGACAAGTGTGGAGGAAGATGCACACAGGTAGATTATATCCTATGCAGGAGGGTCGATCTGAAGGAGACTGAAGACTGCAAAGTGGTGGCAGAGAAAACTTGTAGTTAGGTAGCATAGGATGGTGGCCTGCAGGATGACGTTGGCAATCAAGAAGAGGAGTCTACAGGACGGTAGTGAGACCAGCTATGTTATATGGGTTGGAGACAAAGGCACTGACCACAAAACAGGAGGCAGAGCTGGATGTGGAAAAGTTAAAGATGTTAAGATTTGCATTGGGTGTGACAAGGATGGACAGAATTAGAAATGAGTACATTAGACAATCTGCTCAGGTTGGACGGTTTGGAGACAAAGTCAGAGAGGCGAGATTGCATTGGTTTGGATATGTGCAGAGGAGAGATGCTGGGTATATTGGGAAAAGGATACTAAGGATGGAGTTGCCAGGCAAGAAGAAAAGAGGAAGGGCTAAGAAAAGGTTTATGGATGTGGTGGGAGAGGATATGCAGGTAATATGTATAACAGAGAAATATGTGGAAAAAGATGATCTGCTATGGCAACCCCTAACGGGAGCAGCTGAAAGAAGTAGTAGTAGTCATGGTGACTGGGTTTAGTTAAGCTAATGATATCCGGTATAAGAAGAGATAAATCTTCTTTTACTCTACCAAGACTGTACTTCTGTTTGATCCACCTTTTTGAAAGGTCTGGGGTGCATATGCATGGTAATCTTATTTTGACATTTCTTTTGGCAGCCTATCAAAATTTAAACAATTTGTACCAGTTTTCAATCATATCTCATTAGGCAAAATATTAAATTTAAACAAGTCATATAAAGTTTCAATCACCTTCCCTTATGATGCTCTGCTAAAGGAACCACATACTGGAATCACTGATGTTCATAGTCACTGTAGTCTAACGATTTTAAGAAAGTCTTTTCAGTGTCTGCAGGCTTTTAAATGCAGAGAATATCTGTTGTAGTTTTAATTTGTTAATGTTTTATATATAATTTGTAAGAAATCAGCAGTGATCTATTTTTAAGTTAATTTACCTTAGAGTTTGTGCAGTTTTAATTAATATATTTTTGATTTTTAACTTTTGGTTTCCATTCTCATTATCCAACAATAGCGTACCTGTTTCAACGACAGCCATCTCCTACAGGATATCACAACACCTATCAGTTGTATGCCATGGAGAATACTCGGCAGACAATCCTGAATGATTACATAACGTCTCAGCAGATGCAGGTGATCCCGAGACCTGAAGTGACCAGGGGAATTTCTCCAAGGGAGCAACAGATCACCATTCCTTATGCCTCTGGGACAAGAGGTATTGTCACTTTCATCAGTTGTTTTTAAGAACTATTTTTCTTTTCTTATTTGTCATATGCACAGTTTTTTTTTTTTTTTTTTACTATTATACCTAAATACTGATTTTGATTTGATAATCTCAGTGTGCCTTCCATTCTGTTTTTAATGATATATATGTTATTTTTTTTTCTTAATTTTCTTTACTTTATTTTAAAAGTAGGAATTTTTTTTTTTTTACTTTGGACTGAAGATGAAAGTAGGAGTTGGCCAGTTTATTTTATTTTGTCATGTTAATTTAAAATGTAAACCATGTTCATTATTGCTTCTGTCTGAAAAGGGATTATTGATCTAGCCCAGATGCCTCCCACAATCCTGTTGCCTCACCCTGGGGGAACAAGTACGCCTCCCATGGATCGCATCACTTACATCCCTGGTGCACAGTCCCCTTTCCCTTCTAGGGGTTACAGCCAGAGCTCTATATCCCCAGGTGAGAGACCACTTCTTAAACACTTATCCACCACTGAACTTAGTATTTTTGACCATTTAAGGATCAACAAAGTGAGAAACACTTTATATATTTTATATGCATTTCTATTTCTTGGATATGGTGATTCCGAAAAACCAATGTATTATTTATTAGCGGAATTATGTATTTGCTGAAAGGCATGCTATTGTTCATTAGTGTAAACTTTATAACAGTTCTGTTTATTTTTATTTAGCTCTATTCTGCAATGGGTGGAGTGGTGGCTCTAAGGCTAGGGATCTGTACTGGTAATCGGAAGGTTGCCTGTTCGAATCCCATAAACGCCAAAAGTGACTCTACTTCATTGGGCCCTTGAGCAAGGCCCTTAACCTGCAATTGCTCTGTCCTGGATATGACATTAATCTGCATCTAGCCCTGCAAGTAGGCCTTCCAACCTGCAGGGAAAACGTGGGAGTTGGTGGCAGAATATGTACTCCAGCCACTGCAAAAAACCTCACACTGGTTTCATTCCATCTGAACTTGTGTGGTGCTGAGGTGTCATCTGTTGCATGGCTACTCTCGGGTCCCAATCTGGGATCCTGAATTGGTTTGTCATGTCGTGGGTGCAGCAATGCACTGTATCAGCGTGTGCTCCTAACCTCTCTCTCTCTCTCTCTCTGTCTCTATTCTGCAATAATTCCTAGCAAACCAGGAAAATTATTAAAAATGGCAGGGAAACAGTTGCTTTTATACCATTGTCGATTATTATATCATCATAACACTACTTTACTGTTTATCTTTACTTTTAAAGTCTCTGTGATGTTGTTTGCTGTATACAGGCACTAAATAAAAAGGTTTCAGTCTCAGACCAGAGTTTGCATTTGATTTTGAAATTGTTTGTAGCATAAACCACAATCAAGATTTCCTTGAAGTTTTCCTAAGTATCCCATACATTGTACATTGTATAAGTATTAGAATAAAGAAAGGCAGTGTTTCTAGCTTTGACAAGAAGTCCTGGTCTTTATGTTCATTTTTTATTTACTGGTTGGAAATGCTTTTCACAATGATTTTAGGTCATCCTGCTCATCTTGCTGCATCAGCAAATGTCGAACGTGAACGAGAGAGAGAGCGAGAGAGGGAGCGTGACAGAGAAAGGGAGCGTGAAAAAGAGAGGGAGCAACGTGAACGGGAAAGAGAGCGTGAGCGAGAACGGGAGCACCGGGAACGAGAAAGAATGGCAGCTGCTGTAGCAGCTTCAAATGAAATAAATTACATGCGAGCAGGTAAGTTATTCTGTGTTTAGATGGTTCCAGATACTTTTGAAAATGTCAAGAGAAAAAAAGTAGGTTCTAACATATTGTCTCGCCATCTAACCTAATTATAATTATCTAATTATAATAATAATATTTAGTATTTAGGACTTTTGGAAAGGTCGTACATAAACATAGGCTGCATTAAATGAGAAAAACTGAAAACACATGTGTGAAACAATACTTTAGTACATACATAGTATAACAATAGAGATCAAATGTTTACTATTAAAGAACAAAATTCAGTATTTGTAGTTCCAATATATAATATTAATATATATATATTGTTAGAAGTGAATTTTTTATAATATATAAAGAAGTTGTCTTTATTAAAACTGCATAAATTAGTTACAAAAAATTAAAAATAAGCAGGTTTATTTAACTGTACAGCACTGTACATGTGCTAGTTAAAAAAGAAAAAATGTGAAAACAATTTCTTACTCACCACAGAGGATTATGAGGTATACATGAGAGAAGCCAGGGCTAAGTGCATTTTATGAAGCAAAGGATTGCCAAGCACTTGATATTTGGACAACTGTGGCAGACTGCAAATTCCTTCATGTAACTTTTGCTTTGTTTAATTTCGTTTGAGTTAGTGTGAATATGAAGTTGTTTCTCTGTCTGTGTTTCTTTGATGTTTGATAGAGGTTAGCACTGTCTTTATAACCATCTGTTTTTAAAGCTCTGCAGTGTAGAGTGGAGAGTTATTTTGAATGAATGGACATATGTTTGAACAACAGAAAAACATGACTCCTCTTTTGTATTAAAATGCAAAAGCAAACTTGTCTCCTTAGTTACTGGATGTGCAAATCGCCATTATCAAGTTGATTTAACTCTGAATAGTTTAAATTGATTTTCATATTAGTGCTTACTTGTTATGCATGAATAATGTTTTAAAACTGTTATTTTCAGCAGCTAGTACTTGTACCCATCACACATCTGTAAGGTAGTTTACACATTTGTTTTCATAAATGGTTTATTGAGTATGAGTCTTGTACTGAGTGCAAAAGCTAAATCCTGTTTCTCTACTATAACATGCTCTTTGACAACATAAATATGTAAATCAGTAAGATATTTTTGGTTGGAAACTCTAAATTGGCCATAAAAGATTGACTATGGATGTGTGAGTCCATATGCTTTGGTTTGGACTTGCAGCCTTTCAAGATTTGTTTCCTGCTTTGCGACCCGTTCTACTCCTTTAGTGAAAAATGCAAAGCTCACTGAATATTAGTCTGTTATACTTTATGTATCTTTCATTGAGCTCTGTTTTTTTTTCTTTTATTATATCTGTATAGACTTGTGATCCTGCACTGAACAAAATAGTACCAAAAATGGTGTTAATGCACATTGTTTGTGTACAGTTTGGTTCCTAAGTGTTGCATTTTGTTACAGATCTACTCTGTCATGCAATTCAAATTTGATCATTGCCCTAGCTCTGGATTGTGCATTTTTACTGTACACATAATGAATCCTACCTCTGTATATATTCCTGTAGGACAGAAGTACACACACTGAAAAATATGCAACTTATTTTTCTTCAGTGTAGGACCCAGAGCAGTAATCAAACTCAAATATGCCACTTTTTTTACCATGTTAAGTGTCCCTGCGACTCACTAAGGGAAGAGGAGTGAAGGGCTATCTTAGTGAATCCAGCATGATCGTCGGAGCAACAACACCCTCGCAACCCACTTCGTGATCCACCATGACCCACTACCATTATAAACAATAGCAACTTGCAACCAAGTGGCTTTAAAACACTGTACTATTATATCAACAGATACAGTGGTAAACTCACAAACTTTGGGACCGAGCTAGGAAATAAATCAGGATCCATATCAAAATAGTATCATAAAATTAAGAAAATTATTATATGTATTTTTTTATATATATCTGTTTCTGCAAATGCAACAATATACTTGCTGAATCTACTTCTGCTTTTGACTAGAAGAACAATGCACATGTGCAAGCAGTGCTACATGTAAGAAGGTAATATGTTTGAAAAATAATGCAATTATATTTGTGACATAACACAATTTAAAAAAAAAAAAAAAAAAACTGAGTGGCAGGGATAAGCTTCCATAATACTCGGTGGGAAAAAATTTGACTTCTTAAAAAGAACAATGTAAGATAGTAGTAATAATAATAATACATTTTATTTATATAGCGCCTTCCTTATGGTATGGCCAAGCAAGCTGGCAAACTACAGTAGGTCTTTGCAGGAAGTAGCACTCCTTTTGGTGAATGTTTAGAAAGTGCAATAAATATTTATAAGAATGTTTAAAAAAAAGACGAAATTGAATTAGGGAGAGAAGCAGGGGGCTGTGAGGCAGGAGGAGGCAAGTAACAGTTGAATTGTCGTGGGATTATGTTACATACCTGTGAGTTGAGATGGACAAAGAAATTGCTGCACGAGTTGTCGTTTACCATTGAGCCGCACTATTTTGTCATCTGTTTTATAAATGTAAGACTGCATGTTTTCTAACTCTTTGTAGTCATTTCTTCAATAAAGGTTAGACTTGTGTTAATCAGGAAGCCTATTCCTTTAGCACTAAATAAAGCAAGTCTGGGAAGCTTGAGCTTAGGAATATCTCCATTATGCTGAGCAGTTTGGAGTATTCCAAAGATATTAAGCTCCACTGCGGTGGTGGTGTGTGTCTACATTTTTACAGCACAGACTTTTTTTTTTTTTCTGAATGTAATGATTTATAAAGTATATTTTGTCTTCTCTTGTATGGGTTAGTACTTTTTTTTCCCCTCCCCCAATCAGGTACAGAACAGCCAGGCAGGCCAAGCAGTCATGGTTATGTGCGCTCTCCTTCGCCATCTGTGAGAACTTCAGAGAATGTGGTACAACAGAGACCCAGTATATTTCAAGGAACTAATGGCAAAAGTGTCATTACACAGCTGGATACCTCACGTATAATGTACGTAAAGAAGAAACATATCCAACAGTAGGCATAGTCATTGCTTTAAAATACCTAAAAACACTTACGCTTGATTTATTTTGATCTCTCATTTAGAAAATGAAGAAAGATTGCAACCTATTTCTGTTTTTTTGTGAGGCACTGATATTTAATACAATCAAAGTAATATAATTTTAGATTAAATATTGTTTTCTCATACTGATTGCTTGGTGAGATGACTGTATGGCCTTTAATGCTTTGTCTTTATTAAAGAACAGGTCTCTTAAGACGTTATGGTAATGCTTGTTAGAATATAGATCTACATCTTAGAGTCCAAGTGCTGTTGATAATCAGGAAAATAAACATAATTAGTGGACTTAAAGGCTGATGCATTTTGAGCTGCTGATTTCTTTAGAGGCCATTCTTTTCTTTACTTACCCAAGCTGTCAACAATCTTCTCTGCACTTCCCAGGCAAATTGCTCCCAGCACAGCCTCTCAGTCCCATGGCCTTCCTGCATCCCGTTTCAGTACTGCTGCAGATGCCTTGGCTGCCTTGGTAGATGCAGCTGCCTCAGCCCCTCAGATGGATGTTGCAAAAGTAAAGGATGGGAAACATGAATCTGTTCGTATTGACGAGCTGTCTTCCCGCAGGCCAACAATGGTTACTGAACCACAGCAGCTTCACCAAGTGCAGCACCAGCCTTCCCTTCATCAGCAGCAACACCAGAGTATAGAAGCAGATAGGCGAAGTATCCAGTCTTCCTACACTCCTGTGTCCCTGCCTGGTAGTAAGCCCTCTGGCACTTCCTCTCATTATGTCGAGAGCAATAAGGAAAAAGGTCCACCTACAAAATCTAGAATCGAAGAGGAGCTGAGAACACGTGGCAAGACAACTATCACTGCAGCCAATTTCATTGATGTTATTATAACTCGACAGATTGCCTCAGATAAAGATGGTCGTGAAAGAGGATCTCAGAGCTCAGATTCATCAAGCAGCTGTAAGTATTACTCCATTGAGGAAAACGTAACTGTATACAAAATAATGAAAATGAAAACCTAAAGTTTACTGAACGATAAAAAACTTTACTGACAAACAAATGTTTTCATTTGGTTTTTCTCACTTTAATGAATTCCTTAAACTTCATATCTTTTAAATGCTTTGTTTTTTATAGTATCATCCAATAGGTATGAAACACCTGGTGGAGATGCTATTGAGGTTATTAGCCCCGCAAGTTCCCCAGTACAGCTACAGGATAAGCAGGAGACATCCTTCCA
Source organism: Polypterus senegalus (assembly GCF_016835505.1). NCBI lineage: Eukaryota > Metazoa > Chordata > Cladistia > Polypteriformes > Polypteridae > Polypterus > Polypterus senegalus. The sequence continues at coordinate 125,136,520 of NC_053159.1, read as the reverse complement.
GCAAGATGTTTCTAAACCATCTCAGGCAGAAAGTAAGTTATTTTTTTTTAGTTTTTGATCAGAGCTTTTGACATAAAGCTTCTTCCAGTCATGTGAAAAAGTAAGTATACCCCCCATGAAATGTGTTTTTTGATATATGTAAACATCAGTATTTAATTTTCATTTAAACAGCATTTCTAGATAAGTTATGTAATTGGAAAAAAAAGAAAGTAGGACATTGCAATAGTTTATTCAATGAAAATGAATAGATGTGTCATTTCTGTCTGTGGAAAAAGTAAGTATACCATTGGCTCTAAAAGCTTATATTGCCTTTTTTCACAGAAAAAACTTTAACTGAGGGAAAATGTTTCACATTCCTCCATGCAAAACTGTTTTAGTGGTCCAATTTTTGAGGGGCTGCCTGTTTCAAATCCCCCCACAGCAGGAAGGGATTCAGATTCTGGCTTTGACTTTAGCATTAGAGAATCCTCTCTTTCTTTCTTTTCAGATATTCTTTGGTGGAATTACTGGTAAGGTTACAGTCATTGACATGTTTCATGGTCCAGTTTCGGTTTAACTTCAGTCTTCTGACAGATGGTGTTCTATTATCCTCAAGTACCCTCTTGTTATAGTGAAGAATTTATAATGAATACTGTGATGGTGAGCTGCCTGATGTTCTAGTTGGACACCAGTTTGATGCGTTTCCCCCGTCATACTTTACAGTTGGTATCAGGTTTTTTTGGTCACATGTCTTTGGTTTTTACCAAACATGTCTTCCATAGAACTTGTGTCTTTGCCTAGTCTGTCCAGAGAACATTGTTCTTCCTGAAGTCCAGGGGCCTCATGCATAATGCCATGCGTAGAATTCACACTAAACCATGGCGTTCGGACAAAAGTGGAAATGTGCGTACGCACCAAAAAATCCACATGCATAAATCTGTGCATTCGCTAACTTCCATGTTCTTCCGTTCCATAAATCCCAGTCCGTGTGAAAAGTAGCACACGTGCACACACCTGCTGCCCCACCCCAACTCCTCCCAGAATTACGCCTCTTTGAATATGCAAATCAATATAAATAGCCCTTAAGGTCAGCGTTCTGTGAAAAGGCAATGGCAAAAGCACGCGGGAAAATAGAAGAATTTCAGTGAATACCAAGTGAAGACAAGGAAAAATGTACTATTTGTTGTTTTAAACAGTGGTATAAATAACAAAAGGAAGTTGATCGAGTGACCGAGTGTCGGAGAAACTCGAAAGCTCAAGTTCCCAAAGTCACATGGTGCCAGAAATAAAAAAAGAAGTTGTCAGATATCAAAGTCGCCATGAAAAGGCAAGTCGTAGCCCACAGTCTGAGTGTCATATGAAAGCTTATTAGGGTACAGAGAAAAGAGAAAAAAAATAGGGACACAGTGGGGGGAAAAAAGCTCGAAATGTTAACTTTAATCTTGAAATTTCCACTTTAATCAAATAGTTTATTTTGTCATTAAAGTAGAACATCATAAACTTAATCTTTAAATCATTTAATTTTACTATTTTCTCAAATACCATTGTAAGTAAAGTAGTACGTTAAATGCTTTGTTTTGTATGTGTTCTATGTGTGTAAATCACTACATGCTTTTTAAAGTGACTTCCTCTTCCTCTGACAGGACATAGAATCCATTACACTCATGATATTACAGCTCTCTGAATAATTAAAATACTGAGATGTATACTTGATATAATTTTCATGATGATAGGAGTTAAAGCTTGTTATTAAACATGGGAACACGGTGGCGCAGTGACGAGCTGGTACCCTATCAAAAGATTGTACCTGCCTCCCGCAAGATGCTTGCTGCACCATGCGCGATCTTCGATGAAATAATTTATTGCAGCAGTACTGTCTCTTTCAAACGTACTATCCTCCAATTCCTGTCCTGCCTTTTCTTTCTCCAAGTAACCAATCTCCACACAATCACCTCTGCAGTAGATGTTAGGCCATCTGTAAGCTTAGAATGCAGATTCTTCAAAATGTTTAAGGAACATTGAAATATCTTCGTAGTACATGTTTAATAATTCTATTCATCTATCCTTCCAGTGTCGCGCCAGCCCCAGCAAGAATACAGAGCAAGGCAGGAACAATCCCTTAATTACTTAGCACTGCGATACCGTGTCCTCACATGTTTAATTATTAACAATATAGATTATTTAAGTGATGTTAAAATTGTATCTGTATAATGTAATAAACATTTTGCTGCATTTCATCTTAAAAATGATATTGTCATTATTTGTAAATATGCGCTTTATAAAGTGGCTCATGTTGTGCAATATTATAACAGTATCGCAAGTTTATAGTGAGGTAATTGTACTAATATGTACAAACAGCTCTACAAGGAGCACCTGATGGACTGATTGAGTGCATTTATAGTTCTTGGGATGAAACTGTTTCTGAACCATGAGGTACCTACAGGAAAGGCTCTGAAGTGTCTGTCGTATGGGAGCAGTTCAATAGACTGCACATGGCTGAGGCAGCATGTGCTTGATGCTGTAAGAGATAATTCTCTTTCTGATCAGCTGCTGTAGAGCTGTGATTCCACACTCAGATACAGTGGTGCATTGAGAGGAACAACGCTAAAGCAGCTATGGTATTTAGAATAGTTTGGCCATTTCGTGGAAAAGCATATTGTTACAGGTTAATTACAATTGGATGCCTTAAACTGATAAACAATATGCGGTTAATTTCAGTGTATTTGATAAAGCCGCGTCAGGGATGTGGATCTAAAAAAGAAAGGGAAGCCACAATTGAACAAAAGCACTGCTTTGACACTGGGTGCTGCCACTTTGCAAAACTGAGTGGAGAACTTGCATACGCCAAGGATTTAGCTGGCGTGAAAATGTGTGTGGTTTTACGCCAAGTTTAGGTTTTATACATCGCGGTTTGAGTGTGGAAATGGGAGTGCGCAACATTTTTGTGTGTACGCACCGTTTATACATGAGGCCCCAGATCTTTTCCTAGGTGTTCATGGACAAATTTTAGTCTTCCCCTGATGATCTTTCTGCACAGAAAAAATTTCATTCTGACACACCTCCAATGTAGATATAATTTGTGCAGCCTCTTTCTAATGGTAGAATCATGCACTTTAATATCCAGTGTGGCAAGAGCTACACAGAATTCTTGTGATGAAATTCTGGGTGGGTTAGAGGCTTCTAACAGCATCTTGTCTTGTGCTTTTGGGATGAACCTACTGGGGCAGCCTGGCCTTAAGCAAGTTGTCAGTAGTTTCAGCAGAATGGTTGATTTCTAGTAAGTTTTGAGATATTTCTAAAGGAATACTCCACCCAAATGTGACTTTTGTTCTATGTTATGTACTCCATGTAATTTGTAGTGACAGCCAAGAAAATGTTTTATCTTTTTGTTTTTATGGAGTTTGGACATGACAAAATTTCTGATGGAACAAGAGCCAGAAGTGACCAACCCTGGACAATAGTAAGCGATAGGAAAACATTAATGAAAAAATCTCGCGTTACCTGTGTTGCATAATCTGATGTCAAATCATCTGTTCAAAACATGCAAAAAGCATGTACTGTTTGCTAAAATAGTGTTGTTAAATACCTCAGAAAATGAAAGTAGCCCACAAAAAATAAGCATCTTCACATGGTGCCATTCTTTTGAATTGAACACCTTCATCTCCCTGTCATTCATTGGTCAAGGGCCCTGTTTTAAAATCAAAAGCATGACATGTGAAGGTCCTTCCTGTTTCTGCAATACTTCAGCAACAAAGAGCAAACTAAACTGAATATCTGAGACTTAAGTAAGACAGGTTCAGACACAATCCTTTCTAATTGAAGCTTGAGCTGGTACACCTGATTCTAATTTTAAGAATTAGAGGTAGTGATAAATGTAGGGGTGTACTTACTTTTTCCACATGTGAAATATGGAACATTTTTTTTAATTATACAATGGACTGCAAAATGTAAATCTGACATTATTGTATTATACTCACCTTTATCAATATTAGATACCATTTAAATGAAGAACAAATCTTAATATCTACATGTATATTCAAAAAGGAAAAATGTTTAATGGGATATACTGTACATACCATTTTCACATGAATTTATTTTTTTTTTAATTTCCTAATCTAAAATACTGCATGGTAAAGAAGTCTACATTTTTAGTGTAAAATACATGGTACATAGCACTAGGAATATAAGCAATATAGTGCTAAGTGATTTTTTTTTTCTCCCTAACAAGTTAAAAGAAAAATTAACATATCATGTTTATGCTTTTGAGAACTCAAGTCATTTCTTTCTTTAAGAGCTCTTCCTCAAAAAGAAAACAAACTTTCACAATTTGTTAATACATTTTTGTCTAGCAGCCCTTATCTGGGTATACCTAGATTGTGCTACTAAGCCACAAAGTTGTCCTCCCAAGTGTTTTTTGCCATTTTAGATACTTTTAATTGTGAGACTCAATCTTTAAGGTTTCTCATCTTGTTCTTTCTTCTTCTGCCTCTCCTTCTCTATGCATACATGTCTGTATATATTTTTTTCTTTCTGGTAAATTGTTTCAGCATTTGACTATTGGTTCTGAGAAAAGAAGTCAAAAGGTATTGTATATAATCTTGACAAATCTTGAGCTACAGAGATTGAATGTGCTTACATGCATAAGATGTTTTTAACAACCAGGTAGTCAGATATCATGGTTGTGTGATTTTTTTGTCTTTTTCCTTTTAGAATGTCTTGCCTGTTTTGTACAACCGCTCCATTTGAAATTCAGGAATATTTAATTTACTTTTTTCCAAACAGGTGATCAGCGTGCCTTTGAATCACAGATAAACCGGTACCGGAGCCAACAGGAATCTCCCTCACCTCAGCAACCACCAACATCTCAAGCTGAAATATATGGTCAAGTTCCGAAAACGCATCGGCTCATCACTCTAGCTGATCATATTTGTGTAGGTGGAGTTCTGTGATTCTCAGTAGTTGCATCATACTCAGTTGATTCTTCTTTTAACTATGTATACTTATATTTGATCGTCAACATACAACTTGAAAACATTACACAAGGAAAAAACGGAATACTAAACAGGATGAGACACAACACCATAAGTATAAGTAATTCAGTGCAGACTTTCCCACAGTCATTAGAAAGCTCATTTTACCTGCTAAATAAAACTACAAACTCAAACTGAAACTAAAATTACTGGTAATGCAGCTTACATTGTGAATATTTTGTAGGATTTAAGATTCACAGAGGAATTAAGCATCCAAAACTGAGATGGAAATCCCACATAAAGCAGTTCAGCTTAGTTAGTGTTTAGCTATAGGAAGTTATCAGGCTTTGCTTACAATGCAAATCACAAGATTGGATAATACAGAATAAAGACAATTTTATTATTTTTTGACATTGCAACACATTGCACATTTGTCCTCATATGTCTTACATTATTACTACATAGAATAATAAGGTTTCAAGTAATACATTTTAAAAACAAAAACCTCTCCTATCCTGAAATTTAATACCATACAGTTTGAAGTATACATCTATTTAACATATGACCAGGTTGTCTCAAGGTTTACACGCATGACCAAGTGATTCAGGATATCACTGCAAAGATTTAAATTTCCTTCTCAGTTTAAATTAGTGGAGACCCTTAAGTGAAGTTTACACAAAACCAGATACTGGCTAAAATTCACAAAAGTTATGTTTAGTTTAAGTTTCTGTTTAGGTTAAACAGATGTATGCAGATTTCCTGTTTTAGACCAAACCTGACATGCAGCTATTTTCAAAGGGCAAAGATGAGAACTGTGAGGTAATGAAGCTAGCCTCTTGTCTGCTATTTTTATTCGTTTGGCAGGCTGCATTTTCTTATGTCTTGCAGACAAATTTGAAAACAAACAACACTTTTCAATGCAGCATTAAAAGCAAGAATAATTTCAAGTTGTTTTCAAACTGAAATTAACTTTTAGTATACTTTATAAGTAAGTTACTTAGACAAAATAAATATTATTTTGTTAATATTATTTAGATCATATACTTAAAAGGAAGGACCACTTTAATCATCAGTGCTGCAAGCTCAGGAAATAAATACACAGAAAAGATGTAAATAAACTTTGGAATAAATTAACTATAGTTTCTAGAATCGACACATCATTTAACTATCCAAAATTGGTTTAGTTGTTAACACATTACACAGATTAACTTTTATATTTTTGAAGAATAGATCTTAAAATTCATGTGTGTAGTAAATGCAGGAGGATAAAATAAATACATTTTATTTGCATCAGATACTCCCAAATTTACTACTTCTCTGAGTATTCCAAGCTAACTCTGGCCAATATTGTAGAATGACACAACCTGCATTTGTGTGTTTAGTTTGTTCATTCTGTACTATCAATTCTACTTTTGACATCTGAATCACAGGTTTTACAATAGGTGGGCAGTGATCCAAGATGATTTTGTTGTTAATCTTCAGACAAATGTGTTTATATTTACTCTTTTCATTGATTTTTGCAGCTGCTTGTTTGAATGGGTTGTGATTACATTTTTACTGTATTATTCTGTATTATTATTATTATACTGTATTGTTAATGTTTTTTTATTTATTGATGGACCTGCTAAGAGTACAGATATACTGCTTGCTTGTAGTGTGATAGTGTTTTTTCAATCTATCACTTGTAATTAAGTAAATTTATTCAGTTTCTATTCTTATATGTTGGCCTTGTATTCTACAGCATATAATAACACAGGACTTTGCCCGCAATCAAGCAGAAGACTTTGCCCGTAGTAAAGCTTTAAGTCAAGCACCACCACAGACTACGTCTTCAACAACATTCCAAAATTCAGCACCGACTGCTCCTGCTACAGGATCACGGAACAAAGTGCCCAGTCGCTATAGTCCAGAGGGTCAAGGGCAGGCAACACAGGCACATCAGGTTCAGCACCAGCGAGTATCAACCAGGGTCTCTCCAGAAAACCCATCTGATAAGTCTAGAGGAAGGTATGGTATATAAACACTGAAAATTTTAGTTATTGGGATGATAAAGAAGTTCTAAGAGGAGGTTAATATTTATTTGTTCAGTTAAAAAGTACATCTCAGATGTAATAAAAATTTGAACTACTGTAGTCAGATTAGCATTGATATATTTCACTACATAGTTAGTCACTAGTTATACTTTTAAGTTATTTTCTACACTTTATTTGCAGACCTGGAAAGTCCCCTGATCGTAGTCATATGGGCTTGGAATCTTACGAACCCATATCTCCTCCACAGTCCTACTCAACAATGGATAAGCAAGAGGTCATGATGCAGCAGGCCCAGAGGCGAGAGGCTGATGGCTCAGAGCAGAGGTCTGTATAATAGAAAAAGTAGGAAATGTAATATTGCAGTATCCACATCAAGCTTGGTTTATAAAAAAACTTTTATGTAACTGTATTTTACAAGTTCAATTTTTGTTTTCCACATATGAAAGAATTTATATAATCCTTCGATAGTGAAATACCAACTAGTTCCTCATATCTCTTTACATATTATTCATTAATATGCTTATTTATTACTAAATTGTAATGTGAGATTCCTGCATTGGGTCAGATACCTGTTGGTTGATTGCAAATAATGTGGCTACCAAATGATTTTTATTACTTGTTATTTTTTATAGGATCAGATACAATTCCACATTTTTAAAATGCAGGTTGAGTCCAGGTATAAACCTTATAATGATACGATAACAACACCTTGTTTATACAGAGCATGATATTCTTTCTCTCCGACACTGCAGCCAGCCAAGTTCTAGTCATTGATGGAGGCTATATATGGCATCTAACTGCATCAGTGTTGAATAGAGGGAAAGGAACGCCTTCTACTCTATTTTCCTGTGGGAAGGACACTTGTATGTTTAGTCTTACACTTCCAACATTGTTATCAAATGTTTTGTATGAAGTTGTGAAGGACAAATTAGCTAAAAGCAAATCTCAAAAAATTCATAATCCATATTGTATAAATTGAATGTGTGGGGACACTGTCATTGATTGATTTGTCTGTTTGGATGCTGTTTGATTGTTGTGGGTACAGGTCAGTTACAGTTCTTCAAAGTGAGATCTGCTCACAGTCTACTGCAAGTTAAAATATAATATTCCCATGCCCTTTTCAGTTTTCTTCTAAATCATAAACATTGACTTTGAAAGTGTTTTGAGTTTCTATTTGCTCATATTAATTACCATCACAAAATTTATATATATACATTATAAAATTTCATATAATTGGAAAAAGAAATTTTAATTAATGATTATTTAAAGCATTCATAATAAATTTTAAGTTTTCCAGAATTTAATCTTTACATATGTTTGACTTTAGGAGCGATTCTCACTCCCCTGTGAGTGGCTATCTGCCATCATTCTTTACTAAGCTTGAAAACACATCCCCAATGGTGAAATCAAAAAAACAAGAGATATTTCGTAAGCTGAACTCGGCTGGAGGTGGGGATGGTGACATGAGTAAGTAGATACCCATTTGTTTTATCTTCTCTTTTAAAATGATTAATTTTGCCAAATTTTACTACAAGGGTAAACAAAGAATTTTTTGTAATGTCAATTCTTTTCAGTTTATTTCAAAAGTAGGCAAACATTTACAGTAAATTGCTACAATCTCATACTCATAGGCATATTGCAAGGGGTTTATTACTGAAATATACAGCAAGAAAAATGTATCATCCATATATAGATTTCTTACTCCAAAGCTTATAGTTAATCAACAAACATGCAACTTCAGACTTGGCAGGATGGCTTTTGGCTGAATATGCACTCTCACTTTTCTCGGAAGTGTAAGTAGGTGGAGGGATAGTTTGGAAGCAATTCATTTTTCATCTTGTTTGCAGAGAAAATGAGTGTGGTGACGTGAATATAATTTCTTTATGACTTTCAGTTGTTTGCACATTGAGAATTATTTTCTTTTCAATTTGTTTTTTTTTTATTTTTATTTTAGACTTGCAATAATTATTACAATATGAATTGAAATTATTTTTTTAATCTGTAAATAACAAGACTTAAACATTTTGTTTTCATCCATTTAGCTAGTGCACAGCCTGGAACAGAAATTTTTAATCTTCCAGCCGTCACAACTTCAGGTAAAAAGACATCATTCACAATGGCTTACAAACCTACTCAGTTAAAATGTACTACTTAACAAATTAGTATGCTTACTAGTTCTAAGTCTTCCAAATGTCTTTATCATGCTGCTTTTAGCAAAATTGTCATACTCCATACGTCTAAGTCAACAAATCTATAGTTGTAAAATACTTTACAATTTGCAACAAATTTAAAATTTACTGTTGTATATGTATCGCGTTTAATGTTAATCTATCCAGAGGTCCAACTTAGGATCCTGAACAGGTATGTTCAAAGTACTATCATATGAACCTTCGTTCATTATAATTAGGGAATAAACCCTCAGGACTGATGCAGGATCTAACAATGATATACATATATACTTGTCAGTGGTAGCAGGAAGTTAGGTATTTAGAATTCACCTTAAGAAAGTGAAAGCAAGGTAGGTTTGATTTTATTTTATGTTTTCCTTAATTTTTTACTTACCATAGGCTTACTTACAGACATTGGTCAATGCAGTATATTGCTTTAGAGTTTGTAGTGATAAGTCACTGCTATGCATCCTTCACAACAGATAATACTTTTTCTTCAGACGATTCATTGTTAAGATTATTTGTGTTCCGTTGGAAAGCTTTTCACATGTTTGAGTTTGTGGAGCTTTATTTATACGATTTTGGTTCATATCCCTACATCGCATTCTTTTTATTTTATTTTGCTTCTTAATTTTACTGGTATTTTAAAAATACCCACTTGCTGCCTAAAATAAAGGAAGTATAAATCCAGGATTTTCAGTCAACATCACACAGTTTTGGCCTACCCTATAATTGAGGTTACAGTTGATTCAAACATTTTGAGAAAGGGATTGTTAATATAAATAGGAATAACCTGAAATAATTATTTTAGAAGCACATATATTTTAACATTATTAATTCTCCATGCTATAAAAAGCTGAAGAGTTGACCAGCTGATAACATCTTGTTTGATGCTTTCCATCAAGTTGTATAAGTAACATTTAAATAAATCTTTGAATTTGCTTGTGACTGTGACTTCTGTGAAATTTCTGCTGATCCTCTAATGTAATAAGGGTATGTAGGTCAGTTGAGGAGTAACTTAAACAATATCAGTATGATCTTGTTGATGTTAGTAATGTCCAGATTACACTTTCATGATGCTGTTTTGTTAACAGAGTGTAGATTTCTAAATTCTGGATAGCAAGATTTTGATACCTAAATCTAGCAACACTTTCTCATTACTATGCAAATGCAGCATATCCTGCATTTTCAGAGCATTTTAACTTGAGGTTTTCTCTGAATTGCAGAAATTATGACTTTTTGAAAACTCTCTTCTCATTCTTTAAACTTTTTTTTTCATCATTATTTATACTGCGTTTTCTTGTTTGCATCACAAGTTTTATTTGATATCTCAGTGGACTAACATAAACCTGCCCACATGATATATATACAATCTGTAATTATTTAATTTTACTATTTTTTAACAAAATAAAATGCAGCTTTGTGATGTCCCAGGTACCCCCATCATAGGCGTCTCATTTCCTGAGACATTGGTAGTCCTGAACTAAGAAACACTCAGAGTACTGTTTGTTTAGCAGATGTACAATATCACAGTTTTATTTTGACCAACAAGTTTTATTATAAATAGTTTAATAAATAGTACATTAGTACATTAAATTTCACAATTAACAGGTCCCTCCATTGATTTGAAGAAAAAACAAAAGTGTAAAATTCCCAAATGATAAATGCTCATCCAGATAAAATTAAAAGGAGACAACTAAAACAAAATTCAATCACCAAGTATCCAAGAAAAGAAAATGAAGTACTATGCCGCTTCCCTGCAACACCTTCCTCTCTTGTCGTCTGAGGCTCAGTCTTGAAATGTAAACTTTCCACGCTACATCATAACATACCCCATCATTTTTTCTCTCTCTCTCTCCTATATCACCCCAAACCCCCGTCTCCCATGCTCAATAGCACCCGACAACAGAAGTACACTCCATGCCTGCATGTGAATGCTGCTTATAACACTATGCCTACAGCACCCCCTCGCTTGGCACTGGCAGGCACCCAGAGCTGATTTACTAAAAAAAAAAAATATGTGCCAGGACTGGCAATAAAATCATTGCTGAAATTCCCAAATTTTTTACGCGTGGATATCTTTCAGTTCAATTAATTATTTCACATAATCGTTTCATGAAGCCCCTCAATTACACGTCTCTGAAATCATCATTTTAATGTCCAAGCTAAATGGGATCTGATGAAGGAGAGAAAAGGAAAATCCCAGTATGTTTTTGTTTAGCACCAAATACTTCCTATTTTTATTTAAAGAGCTAATGTAGTAAATCCTGTGAAATTAATTTCTAAATTGAAAAATAGGGATTTCCTATAATAATTCATGGTTTTGAAATACTTGCCAATACTGAACATTACATGAAAGTAGCTTCTAAAATAGAAACAAGGTATTGAAATTCAACAAAATATTGCTTAATTTTCAGAGCTATATATTTGATGTTATCAGTAAAAGTTTAATGTTTTTTTTTTTTTGTTTGGTTTTTTTTTTGTGTTCAACTTATTTTTTAATGTTCACAAGTAATATTTAGCCTGTAAAAGACCATTTTTTATTATTTAAAATCCAACCATGCATTGGTCTTTTTTTGAGTGTGCTCTGCTACTGTTGCACTATTATGAACTTAAAGATGCATTTTTGTTATTTTCTATAAACTTGTATAATCAGAAAGTCTAACACATTAAACATAGTTTTTTACAAGAACAAATTCAGTAAGTGATGTTGCATTGGGATCTCCATAGCTAGGTGACCTATGAAATGGTTTGACAGCTTCTTTATATTCCTGAACCTCATTCACTTCATACACGTTTTCTTTCCAGGTGGTATCAGTTCTAGAGGTCATTCCTTTGCTGATCCTGCCAGTAATCTTGGTTTGGAAGACATCATTAGGAAAGCTTTAATGGGAAACTTGGATGACAAGCAAGATGAACACCAAGCTAGCCTGCCTCAGACGATGAACCTCTCATCTGGAAACCTGTCAGCAACCATTGCAGCAATGGCCGAGGCCCGCAGGGAGGAAACTAACCCCTCACCAAATTCTGGTTTGCATTTTTGTTACTTTATTTTGGAAAATGTCTATGGAGTTTAACTTCTACCATATTTCATGTAAATAGTCTCAAAATACTGTCCCATTGTAGTTCCCTGTTGCTGAATATGAAGACAGCTGGCAATTCTGAGCTTGCATTTCGTACATCTTTCTTAAGTTTAGGGGGTAATCAGTCATGTTGTATATATCATAGCAGCTGTTGTAGCTCAACCTTCTTAGAATTTGTGTAGCTGTGCAACTGCATTTCTTCACTGGCCATTTTCACAGTCACTGAGCATTTTGAGCAAGTTAAGAGCAACAAATATGCCCGGTATTAACAAAGGTGGTCACAGAACAAGATAACGACTTAAATTAATGTAATGATCCTAGATAATTTACAGGATCATTGATCAATAGATATATATTTGCACTATTAATATTATACATATCTGTCTTGTGAAAGATAACGTACAAGTCAGGAATCAACTTACTGCAGTTGTACAAATGTTTCAAACAATATGCACAATTAGAAATTGGTAAAATTTTAATGTTATGTCAAACACTGTTTTAATGTAATGGCATAAGTTCACTTGCCTTTTTCAAGAGATTGTTCCAATTACAGTTGATGGAACGTTGTAAAAATGTGATAAGGCTCCATAAAGTTGATGACAGCTTTGAGGAGTTATGGACGTTCTACTGCATTATTCACTGGAAGCATTCAGGAGCAGAATAGTGCCTTTCATGTCAATTGAATGTTGTTTTGATTATTGTGACAATTGTGCACCAGTAATACTTGTGTATTTTTGTCAAGATTAATTGTGAACTGCTCATTTACATGTAACACACTGAACCACCTCTATTACAGAGCTGTTGATTGGCCTACCTTAACAATAAGAAATATTGAAACATATTTGCAAAGCTCTTTATCAAAACTAGGTGTATAACGTCAAAAAAAAAGTTTCCATTGTGAGGTTAATTAAATTACACCTTTGAAAGGAAGTGAGTTGGCTCTGTAATAGCCAAGTGTTCCCCATCTTGGATGTTTTTTGCTTTGTACTCTGATGCTAATACAGAATTATGTTCCTCATAATATCCAAGAAATGTGATAAATATAATATTTTGAAACTTAAATTTGCATCTTACACCAGAAGGAATCTGATGTTGGTAATTTCTTTCGGAAATATGTGCCTTTTTTTTCTTTTTTTAGGTGCAAGTGTTGGAAAGCAAAAAATAGTGGGCAAAGGGAACAGCAGAAAGTCAAAGTCGCCAATTCCTGGGCAGGCTTTTGCAGGTGCAGAAAGGCCATCTTCTGTGTCGTCTGTCCATTCTGAAGGAGATTATCATAGGCAGTCTTCATCTGTTTGGGGATGGGAGGACAGACCGTCTTCTACAGGTATCTTGAACAAATGTTTACTGTCTAGGTACATGCACAATTGTGTTAATTCTTCTCATCTTCGTTGCTTCTTTACAATGTTCAGTTTTTTTAGGGTTAATTGAAATAAGGAAGCAGTTTCCTTTATTTCACAGAAGTGGTGTTAGTTTTGCTAACACTTTTATAATTTTACACCAAACGTTTTGCGAAAGGTGTGCTGAATTTTGTGTTCACGTTAGGTTGTAGCATTCCATTAACTATTTTAGGGCAGATGTCAACTTTTGTCAACAGAAGAATTTGAGGTAAATGGTGACCAGACCCGCCATTAAGTGTTAGTTCAACTCTCTGTGCTAGAAGGAAAGTTAGCTTTGTTGAGTTGTCTGAGATTCCCTGAGCTTGCATGAGTAGCAAAGAGCAAACAACAGCAAAAATGGCATTGACATCTAGCGAGAGATCGAAGCGAATGCACAAAGCAAAGTACTCCATGGACAGTGTTTTGCATATTATCTCTGAATTGGAATCCGACTTGATGCAAGTGATCAGGAGATCAGGATTGAAAATGAAAGTGAGGTACTGGCATCAGCTGATCGCGTGTAACTAATGCGCCTACGGCAACTTTCATCTGGGAGGACCGCCACTTACGATGACATGATGTGAAAACCAGATTGCATTGCACTCCAGCCATGACCTCCACTGCTGACCCTGCCTCGTGAAGACATCCAGCCTGCCATGCATTCCTACCAACCGTCATGCCACGCATGAGCAGCTCAAGCCACAAGAGACCGCAAACTGGCAACCACAGCTCACAGCAACAGATGTTTTATGCTGATTTTTTGCGTGAAAATATTGCATTGTGCTCTTTTTAGAAAACTTGAGTTTTTTTAGAAAAAATATTCAACCCTTTAAGAGTTAAATTGTTAAAATGTGATCTTCTATAGTCCACTATTTTTTGAAACAAGCTTACACTATACTGTCTGTACTTAAAGTATACTGAATGCCTAAAAGGCAGTGAATGCATTGGGCCTGCTCTCCAGCACCTCTGGGTACTTCCATCCACTCACTCTTTACACTTTTTCTTACAGGGCCCACACAGTTTCCTTGCAATCCTCTAACTATGAGAATGCTGAGTAGCACTCCTCCTACATCAATGGCATGTGCGCCAGCATCAATTCAGGGTCAGCCTGCTGCTCTCCAGCAGAACCGAATGTGGGACCGTGAGCCAGCTCCACTATTATCGTCACAGTATGAGACCCTGTCTGACAGTGATGACTGATCTTCAGGGGCCTTCCTTGATGTGGGGTGTATAAACGTTTTTCCTCCAGTTCAAGTCTGCAGTTCCATGCAGGTGGTGGAAGGGCTGGCTCTGGTAAATGGACTATAGCCACCAGGAGCCGAAAAAGAGGTGGCAGAAGATAAAGAACCTTCAGTGTAAGTGGCAGCTCCCTCTCACCTCAGTGCTGGAGAGATTAACAGCAAATGGACTAATATAGTGAATGAAATCTGTAAAGAAAATGTATTTCTTGTTCTTGATGTTTGTAAATGAAATCTTGTTGTCCTTAATTTTATGTAAATAAGAGATCTTGAAGTTTTTTGTTTGGAGCAGGGGTTGGGGAGGTGACAGGTGTAATGTCTTCATCTTTATCCACCACCCTCTGTTTTTCTTTCTTTGAATGCCTTGAGCTGAGGCCTGCACTTTCATTATTTTCACATCAAAAAGGAAAAAAAAAACTCACCTAGGAAGAGTGTCTTGTTTTCTTCATTGTTTTTGACTTTTCTGTCTCTGATTTGATCTCTGCCAAAGCTTTTTTTTTTCGTTTCCAGTTTAACATGCAACAGTCTAAAAATAATCATGCATACATTATAAGTAGCATTTATAACTAAGTTTTCTTCTGTTAGGACACAAAATAAATAAAACTGCTTGTTTATTACTGGATCTATAACCATCCTTCAGCACACTAGTATAGGAATCTCCTTGCACTGGAGATTTATCATAAGCTGCATTAGAACTGTCAGATTTTATTTAAAAACTGTTGTAATTTGTGACTTGGAACACAGGAGTCTTGCGATACAGGAACTGTGGCTGACGCAATTGCACAACCCACTTTGTACCCGGTGTCTTCTCAGTTTGGGGTTTCCTTAAAATTTGTTAGGAAATCTTAATTGATTAATGAAAATACACAAGATTTCTTATTATCTTCCTATAAAAAAGCATACAATAAATACATGAGCTTTGTGTCTTTTTCCTGTAAAATTGGCAGATTTTTAACAAATCTCTGCAAGTTGTTTGAAGATTTGATTCAGGAGTTCTTTTATTGTCTTTGTTTATAATTGGAATTCTTTTTATAGAAAGACATTTGCACCAGCTTTGCATTTTGTAAAGGTTGGCCTGCTACAGGTGCGTGTATATAATGTATATACAGTAAAATGCCCAACTAAAGTTTAATAATGAACGCAAAGCTGCAGCTTGAGGACATTGGAGTGTAATTTCATCTCTTCAGAGGCATTAAGTTGTAGTCCTATGTGAAGTGTCACAAAAGCCCCGCTGATTATACATTAAAGAGTGCCAGCCTTGGTTGCTGAATGTACAGTAGACATGTTGTATATGTGCATGATAGGACTGTGCAGCTTGGCCAACAATAGCTGACTCTCATTCATGTTTAAGTAATATTTTGTGTTGTTTTTAATTTGGATAATCTATACACACAAAGCCTGTCATTCGATTAGCCTGATTATGTTGAGCCAGTCTTTTCTTGTGTGCATGACCCATTTCTCAGTTGTGAATAAAGCTGTACTTTAACATTTTTGTAACTCCCAGAGTCCATTTTCGGCTTTCTTTCCACATTTTTTGGAAATGAAACTCTGTAATGTTCTTTACAGCACCAAAACAGGAAGAAACCATGTTTCCAACTTTTTTTTTTAAATAATGTTAATGAATTTGCAGAATATTTAAGTCCTTCATCATGAGTCACTTTATCCTGTGTGGGTAGGATGGGGGTGGGGGGGCAGGCTATCGATGTGAGTGATAATGTCACATGTTCAGATTCTGATGTGGGGATTGGATAGCTGCTTTTTAAGAATCACTGATATGGAAGAACTCAATAAAGTAGATCAGCTCTCCACCCTCATGGTCTTGTGTGTTTCACAGTTATTTGTTGCAACATTTTGTCTGATGTCTACTATAAGATCTGACTTGTATGCTGATTGTCACCACCATTGAGCTGTTGGCTCCATACTACTTTCAGTTGAATTATGTAAAAGGCCACCTTTTCACATAGAAAAAAATTGAACTTGTCAGTAGCGTAACATTGCAAGTCAGGTTTTGCTTGTAGAGTGTGTTTTGGAGGGTATGGAAGCCTGGCTAAAAAAAACATATGGGAATGTTTCAAGAAAGGGGTGAGCATGGTTTATCAACATTGTATTCAAGCATTTTGTACTGCTCGTGTGAGTATCTGTGAAACTGTTCGACTTAAGGTTGTTGATTTCTAATTGTTTGCTCTGTTAGGTGATTCGAATTTCACCAAATCATAGTTCTGATCACATCATTTAAGAACGAAAATAACAAAATAACATCAGGTGAGTATACAGGTCAGTACTGCAGGAGCATGTTTATCACTGTAGATATAAAATACTTAATGAGAGTGACAAAGCTTCATAACGGGATTTCTACTTTGTTGAAAAATACAGATATAAAGGCCATCTGCAGCAGTTACTCACAACTGGAGTCACTCCCATCAGGGTGTTACCTGCTTCTCCAATCCTCAAACCACAAGTCTTTGGCCAGTGAGGGTCTGAGTTTGAATCCCTTATTACGTTGCTCTTTTGTTGCCTCTACAATTGGTCTCAAAATGTGCATGCAGTTGGGTGTCCTATAGAACATTCCATGACTCTGCTCATCCAGTAAACAGTGTTGATCCGGCCTGTTGTAAGGTAGTCTTGATCTTTGATCTACCCCTGGTACAGCAGGGAGTAGAGGCTTTGCCTCCGCAGATCAAAGTCCGGCCTTCTGGTGCAGTGCCTACCTAGCAGTGTTGGCTTTGAAGGATCTTGTTTTCAATGCTGATCATGTTTGCCTCACTTTGGACTTTCACATTAATGCAGTAGTCTTCCAAAAGGCACACCTGGTGAAGCAGATCCTGTTTTTCCTCAGGTGATGGCCTGCCTCAGTGCTCATTGCCATAAAGAACATGCAATCTGGTTTCCTTCTCGAGATCACAGTTCTCAAAGTCCACAGCATTTTTCAAAAGGAAGCATTGGCAGATCTGACCTGCGCTGAATTTTTTCCCACACCAATGGTTGTATTTTAGGATACATGAGTGATAAAATATGGAGCAGCCATCCACTTTGCAACATTTCCACCAAGATGGTTATTGCTTAGGTTTAAGTTACTTCAAATGATGTACATCTTAGTTTTAGCATCTTGTTGGCCTCAGCTAACCTAATTCAAGGTAGAGTGAACCACAAGCAAGAGCAGCTGAAGAGCTGAAGAAAATAACATAGACATACTGCACTGTAAAGGTGCAGTGAAGCATCTCCTGGATCTGTGGCGGATCTGAGTGGGTCAGATAGATAGATAGATGCTTTATTAATCCCAAGGAGAAATTCACATAATCCAGCAGCAGTATACTGATACAAAGAAACAATATTAAATTAAATAGTAATGAAAAAAATAAAATTAATGTTAGCATTTACTCCCCCGGGTGGAATTGAAGAGTCGCATAGTGTGGGGGAGGAACGATCTCCTCAGTCTGTCAGTGGAGCAAGACAGTGACGAAAGTCTGTCACTGAAGCTACTCCTCTGCCTGGAGATGACACTGTTAAGTGGATTCTTCATGATTGACAGGAGTTTGCTTAGTGCCCGTCGCTCTGCCACAGATGTTAAACTGTCCAACTTTACTCCTACAATAGAGCCTGCCTTCTTAACAAGTTTGTCCAGGCATGAGGCGTCTTTCATCTTTATGCTGCCACCCCAGCGCACCACCGCTTAGAAGAGGGCACTCGCCACAATCGTCTGGTAGAACATCTGCAGCATCTTACTGCAGATGTTGAAGGATGCCAACCTTCTCAGAAATTATAGTCTTCTCTGACCTTTCTTACATAGAGCATCAGTATTGGCAGTACAGTCCAATTTGTCATCCAGCTGCACTCCCAGATATTTATAGGTCTGCACCCTCTGCACACAGTCATCTCTGATAATCACAGGGTCCATGAGGGGCCTAGGCCTCCTAAAATCCACCACCAGCTCCTTGGTCTTGCTGGTGTTAAGGTGTAAGTGGTTTGAGTCGCACCATTTAACAAAGTCTTTGATTAACTTTTTGTATTCCTCCTCCTGCCCTTAACTTTTTGTATTCCTCCTCCTGCCCACACCTGATGCAGCCCACAATAGCAGTGTCATCAGCGAACTTTTGCACGTGGCAGGACTCCGAGTCATATTGGAAGTCTGATGTACAGTATATAGATTGAACAGGACCGGAGAAAGTACAGTCCCCTGCGGCGCCCCTGTATTGCTGAACACAATGTCAGACCTGCAGTTCCCAAGACGCACATATTGAGGTCTGTTTGTAAGATAGTCCACGATCCATTCCACCAGGTATGAGTCTACTATCTCAGTCAGCTTGTCTCTAAGGAGCAGAGGTTGGATGGTGTTGAAGGCGCTAGAGAAGTCCAAAAACATAATTCTTGCAGCACCTCTGTCCAGGTGGGAGAGAGATCGGTGTAGCATATAGGTGATGGCATCCTCCGCTCCCACCTTCTCCTGGTATGCGAGCTGCAGAGGGTCGAGGGCGTGGCGGACCTGTGGCCTCTGGTGGTGAAGCAGCAGCAGCCACTAATGGCCTTCATCAGATGTAACGTCAGAGCAACAGGCCGGAAGTCATTCAGCTCACTAGGACGTGATACCTTTGGGACAGGGGTGATACAAGATGTTTTCCAAAGCCTTGGGACTCTCCCCTGTTCCAGGCTCAGGTTGAAGATGCGCTGTAGAGGACTCCCCAGTTCCAACGCACAGGCTTTCAGCAGTCGTGGCGATACACCATCTGGACCCGCTGCTTTGCTGGCACGAAGTCTTTTCAGCTCTCTGCTCACATGGGCTGCTGTAATTGTGGGTGGGGATGTCTCACCTATGCTGGTATCAGCAGAAGGATGGTTGGGGGATGCAGTACTCCGAGGTGAGAGTGGGTTACTGTGATCAAACCTATTAAAGAAGTTGTTCATTTGGTTTGCTCTCTCCACGTCTGTCTCGATGGCGGCACCCCACTTCGAGCTGCAGCCAGTGATAATCTTCATCCCATCCCACACTTCCTTCATGCTGTTGTTCTGCAACTTCTGCTCCAGCTTTCTCCTGTACTGCTCTTTCGCCGCCCTGAGCTGGACTCGGAGTTCCTTCTGCACATTCTTGAGCTCATGCTGATCACCACCACCTTTAAAAGCCCTTTTCTTCTGGTTCAAAAAGCCCTTGATGTCACTTGTAACCCATGGCTTGTTGTTAGCATAGCAGCGTACTGTTCTTACTGGAACTACAATGTCCATACAGAAGTTGAGTAATCAGTTGTGTATTCAACGGCCTCTTCAATGTTCTCACTATGTGACCCAAGCAATATATCCCAGTCTGTAGTTCCAAAGCAGTCTCTCAGAGCCTGCTCTGCCTCAGGGGACCACTTCCTGAATGAGCGTGTAGTTGTAGGTAGCGCCCTCACTCTTGGTTTGTATTGAGGCTGAAGCAGAACCAGGTTATGATCTGCTTTCCCAAGCGCAGGCAGCGGGGTGGCGCTGTATGCGTCTTTAACGTTTGCATACAGTAGGTCGATAGTCCTGTTTCCCCGAGTGTTACAATCCACATACTGGGAGGCCGGTAATGTTTTGTCCAGCGTCACATGGTTAAAGTCTCCAGCGATTAGCACAAGTGTCTCAGGGTGCTGCGTTTGTAACTTAGCAACTGCGGAATGGATGATGTCACTTATCTTTTATCTTTGTGCCGGCTCGGCTGCCCCGATATCGCCTTCTTACCTTGTCAGGTAAATAAGGAACCACACCGGCATAAGCATTTCTTCTCAGTGCTTTTAAGAGAAGGTGTTTTAAGAGAATGGTGCAGCTCAGACCTCGTATGGCTTTGTGGGACGAAAACCATGACTCTGCAGAGTGTTAATTGGGAGAATGGTCTGATTATGCATGCACGTGTATGAGACTTCTCAACTCATCCACCCCTCATTAATGCTCCACAGAGCACTTAGTGCAGCGAAATTCAGTGAAGAGGCAGGAAAGAATGAAGGTGAGCCACTGTGAAAGAAAGCAGGCGAAACAGTCATATAACATGAAGTAGGTGGATCACTGCTGTTCAATTTAAGAGCAGGAACATCCGTCAAATGCTGACGGAGGCAACAGGACAATGGAGTTGGACTCAAAGCGTCCCAACTGGTATCGACTGAGATGGCTGGGACAGAAGTTGAATGAGGGACCACATTTGTTGTCTGTGTCACAGGCCTGGGGCCTCATGTATAAACGGTGTGTACGCACAGAAGCGTTGTGTAAGAACTTTTCCACGTTCAAATCGCGATGTATAAAACCTACACTTGGTGTAAAGCCACGCACTTTTCCACGGTACCTCATACCTTGTCGTATGCAAGTTCTCCGCTCGGTTTTGCAGACTGGCGGCACCCAGCGTCAAAGCAGTGCTACTGTTCCTGTCTGGTTACACCTTATTTTCATGACGCGGCTTTATAAATACACCGAAACTAACCGCATATTGTTTATTAGTGTAATGCATCTGATTGTAATTAACTTGTAACAATATAATGGTAGAGGGAACAGCCATAGTATTCCAAATACCATAACTGCTTTAGCGTTGTTACTCTCACTTCTTCTTCTTTCAGCTTCTCTTGTTAGGAGTTGCCACAGCGGATCATCTTTTTCCTTATTACTCTCACTGCACGACTCGGAGTATTTATATCACTGTATCTGAGTGTGAATCACAGCAGCAGCTGATCGGAAAGGGAATTATCGGCATACAGCTTCAAGGACACGCTGTCTCAGCCACTGCAAAATGTTTTAAAGCCTTTCCTGTACGGACCTTGCGGTTCAGAAACAGAAACGATATCATTTATAAGGTGAAATTCAGCAAAATATGTTTATTAAATTATACAGATAAAACTTTAACTTCATTTAAATAATCTATATTCTTCACTGGGAGTGTCGTTAAGGATAGAATAATTAAACATGTACTGCGAAGATATTTCAATGTTCTTTAAACGTTTTGAAGAATCGGCGCTAAGCTTACAGATGGCTTAACTTCTATTACTGAGCTAATTGTGTGGCGATTGGTTACTTGGGGAAAGAAAAGCACTGACTGCAGTGACGGCTACGCCAAAATATATTGAATATAAAACAGAAAGAGAAAATAACACAGCTAAAAACACAGCGACAAATTTCGGCAAAAGTTAAATGCTTGTGTTATGAGCACAAGGCGGCTATGCAGTGTCTGCAACGGACGAGGCCATCCACTATGCACAAGCTACCTTACTGACAGGCGGGCGAAGGAGCCACCGATTCTTCCTCTGCCCAGTGCCACCACAAGCCTAGAGCTGCCCCTGATTGTACTGCTGCAATAAATTATTTCATCGAAGTGAAACACGTTTAATATCGTGCTTAAACTCCTATCATCATGAAAATGATATCACGTATACATCTCAGTATTTTAGTTATTCAGAGAGCTGTAATATCACGAATGTAATGGATTCTGTGTCCAGTTGGAGGAAGAGAGCCGGTTTAAAAAGCAAGTAGTGATTCACACACACAGATCACATACGAGTAGAAGATCAAATACAAAACAAAGCATTTAACGTGCTACTTTAATTACGATGTGATTTGAGAAACTGGTTGATTTTAAGATGAAGTTTATGATGTTCTACTTTAATGACAAAATAAACTACGTGATTAAAGTGGAAATGTCGAGACTGAAGTTGACATTTTGTGCTTTTTCCTCACTGTGTGCCTTTTTTTCTCTGTGCCCTATTAAACTTTCATATGACACTCAGACAGTGGGCTACAACTCAGCTTTTCACGGCGACTTTGATATGTGACTTCTTTTTTATTTCCAGGAACTGTGTGATTTGGTGAACGTGAGCTTTCAAGTTTCACCAACACGCTATGTCACTCGATCAACTTCATTTTGTTGATTATACCACAGTTTATTTGAACAAATAGTATGTTTTTCCTTTGCCTCCACTTGGTATTCGCTGAAATTCTTATATTTTCCCCGTGCTTTTCCCATTGTCTTTTCACAGAAGGCTGCGCTTAAGGGCGATTTATATTGATTTGCATATTCAAAGAGGCATAATTCTGGAAGGAGTTGGGGCGTTACATAAAGCGCGTGGACGAGCGTTAGTTTTCATGCTGATCGGGATTTATGTAGCGGAAGAACGTGGAAGTTGGAGTACGCACAGATTCCTGCATTTGGATTTTTCTGTGCGTAAGCACATTTTGGCTTTTGTGCTTACGCCATGTTATAGTGCGAGTTCTACGCACGGCGTTATACATGAGGCCCCTGATGATTGAGTAAGGTGAGATGAGAGTGGCGATTCAGACTCTGTTTTTTTTTTTTTTTTTTAAACTTAATTACTATTTCCTTGTTTTTATGGCTGATTTATTCCACCACACTTGTTTTTGAGGACTGCTTTTGCTTTACTAAAAGCGCTTTTTGCACTGTTAACTGTTCTGTCCTTATTCTCCCTAGTCCCCTCTGGGTTACAACATGTTCTGGGAAAAGGAAGACACCCATGCCTCTGGGCATCTCCAAAGGTTAATGAAAATGAGTGGCACAGCCCTGTCTAGATGGTGATGACCCCCATTTCCATCCTATTGTCGAGAGTACTTTGGTGCAGCGGCTAAGGAAGCCATCAATTCTCAACACCATCTCATTCTTTGACTCAGAATAAGTAAACTAACCTGCCACTCAAAATTTTAAAATATCTCTCTATATTTGTAAATATCCCCTGATCATAGCCCAATATGAAAAAAAATAATAATAATAATGTAGCACCATAGTGGTCTTGCAGAAGTCTTTGTCATTGAAAGTCATTTATAGTGGTTGCTGATGTTTCTACCATTTTAATTGGGTTTGCCAGGCTGTAAATATTAAGCCAATGGGAAGATCTGAAGCCACATGAGGACTCCTAAAGGATTTCTGCAGCAGACAATTCAAGAGCACGCTGGTGGAGAGCCCAGTGATTTGTCCAGCAGGAATCATTGGCACCCTAAATGGAACAGGTACCGCCTCAAAGTCACAATGTAAATCTTTTATGTCCATTGAGGGGCAACTGGTGAAGTGGTGTGGAAGATACAACACCTAGCAACAGAACTAAGTCTGCCTACTGTTAATCATGATAACCAAAGGTAATGGGAAAATCTAGAAACATCTGACAGGCCATCAAGAATGAAAAGAAGATCAATTTTGATGGTGTCTAAGGTCGGTCCCTCACATCCTGAGCCACCTTGTTCAGACTCTTTCCAATAATATATTTCTTTTTCAGACTTCTATGTTACATTTGTATTAATGTTATCTTTTTTGGCTTCTTCTTTCTCCCCTCTAGCCTTGAAGTGTTGTGCAAATGCAAGGCTCGGCCCATCTCCTATACATCCACCTCATCAGTGACCCAGCATTTGCACGATAGCCTGACATTTGGGTGCCAATTAAAACGCGGCGTCAAAATCGCGAAAGTTTCATTAAATATGAATTACTAGTTTAAAGCATATATAATAATGTTTATTTTAGAAGTCAATATTATGAGACATGGCACGCAGATAGTCCTTAAGATCATGCCCTGCATATGTAGGAAGAATTGCAGCAAGATGTCTCGATTGTTGAGCGTATTTAGACTTGCTGGCTGCCTGACTGCTGGTAATTCCGCTTTGCATACGACGCATTATGCCAACCCTCGACTGAGTTATTTGTTCACGGCATGCCATCAGCAACACGTTCTCGCATGTTCCACATGGTGATAGGAAACAACGGGTTGGCTCATCGATTGCGTCTCAATCGACCAACATAATTGTCCTCCCAGTAATCATAAACATTCTGGAGATTGTTGGGTCTACACTCGCTCAGTTCATCGAAAGCGGACCCAACATCTAACGGAGGAACAAAACTCAGTGCAATTAGCATCTTTGAAGGCAGTTATAACCTAACACATAATGTGTACATAATGCGCACGTACGCGTACCACTCTCTTGGCCTCTCTGGGGATTTTGTCAGCACACATTTGTCGAAAACCATTTAGCGAGTTTGTCGGCGCTCATATGTCTATTGCGCTTTTGACGGTGAACCGCCTCATCTCATCATTCTTGGATAATGAGGCCTTCACAGTTGGCCTAATAACTCACATGGACTTTAAAAGATTTAGAATTAAATGTGGATGCTTGTGCACATTGAGAACTCCTGGTTGCATCATCCTTGCGGCTGTGCTGCCAAAGGCTCCCCAGTATCCTAAACCTCTACCCTACTACCCTCCTCCAAGATTTCAAAGTGTAATTTATTGTCATCTCAACCATATACAAGTATACAGATAGATGAAATTGCAAAGCTCAGGGTCCACAGTGTAAGAACATGAAATGCAAATAGTAAATTAAATTATTGTTGTCGGATATGTTGCAGTTGCCATACCAGGCAGTGATGCACCTGGCCAGAACACTCTCAATGGTGCCTCTGTGACGTGATACCATGGTGAGGATGGAAGAGGGAAGACTTGCTTGCTTCAGCTGCCTCAGGAAGTGTAGTCTCTGCTGGACTTTCCTGATTAGTGAAGAGGTGTTATGCGTCCACGTAAGTTCCTTGGATATGTGCACACAGAGGAACTTGGTACACCTAACAGTCTCCACAACTAAACCATTGATGTTGAGTGGGATGTGGGCAGGATGTGATTTTCTGAAGTCCATAATTATCTCTTTTGTCAACATTGAGAGATAGATTGTTGCCTTCACACCATGCAGACAGCCGTTCCACCTCATCTCTGTATGCTCATACATCATCCCTGCTTATCAGTCCCAGCACCATCATATCATCTGCAGACTTGATGATGTGGTTGGTGTTGTGCGTGGCTGTGCAGTCGTGAGTCAGCAGGGTGAACAGCAGTGGACTAAGCACACAGCCCTGCGGCGCTCCAGTGCTCAGTGTGATGATGTTGGTGGAAGTGTTGCAGCCCATCCAAACTGACTCGGGCCTCTCTGTCAAGAAGTCCAGGATCCAATTGCAGAGGGTGGTGTTCAAGCCCAACCTGCTCTGTTTTGCAACCAGCTTTTGAGGGATGATTGTGTTGAAGGCAGAGCTAAAGTCTATTAACAGCATCCTCACATATGTGTCTTTTTTATCCAGATGTGTCAGGGAGAGGTGAAGGGCAGAGTATATGGCATCCTCAGTTGACCTGTTTGAGCGGTATGCAAACTGAAGAGGGTCAAGGGAGACAGGGAGATTAGTTTTGATGTGTGACATGACTAACCTTTCAAAGCACTTCATTATGATTGGCGTGAGTGCAACTGGTTGGTGGTCATTCAAGCATGTCACTGATGACTTCTTTGGCGCTGGTGTGGTGGTGGTCGACTTGAAGCATGCTGGGACTGACGACTGTCTCAGAAATGTGTTGAAGATTTCTGTAAGGACACCAGCCAGTTGACTGGTACATTCTTTGAGCACACAACCAGGTATGCTGTCAGGTCCTGCAGCCTTGCGTGGACTGACTCTGGATAGAGTCCTCTTCACGTCAGTTATGGAGAGACAGAGTACCTGGTCAGTGGAGGGAGGTGTTGCTTTCCACGCAGGCTCTATGTTCTGCTCCTCAAACTGTGCAAAGAAGTTGTTCAGCTCATCCGGTAGGGAGGCATCACCATCACTGCTGTGTGGGTTGGGCTTGTAGTTTTTAATTGTCTGAACACCCTGCCACATACGACGTGTGACTTTGGTGCTGCTGAAGTGTTTGTTAATCCTCTGTGCGTATGCCCACTTAGCTCTCCTTATAGTGCGAGACAGGTTGGCTCTGGCCACCCTGAGGATGGCCTTGTCTCCAGATCTGAAGGCTGCATTTCTGATCTTGAGCAGCTTGTGCACTTCTCTCATCATCCAGGGCTTTTGGTTGGCTCTTGTGGTAACATCCTTGTTAACAGTAACATCCTCTATGCATTTGGAGATGTAGCCAGTCACAGAGTCCGTGTACTCCTCCAGAATGATGGAGTCATCATCCATAGCAGCCGCCCTGAAAATGTCCCAGTACTGTCCAATGTACAGTAAAGGTAGACTCTCTGTGCTTGGAGGAATGCTAGACTGACTCATTGGTTTGTGACGTTTAATCCCTACGTGTGTGTGGGTACTGAAGAGCAAACAATGGCAAGAAGCAAGAATGTGATATTATTGAGGGGAGCACTTTCTCCATCCTTCTAGCTATGATTTTAGAGAGTATTTTAACGTCGTTATTCAGAAGTGAAATTGGTCTGTATGATGCACATTGTAATAAGTCCTTATTTTGTTTTGGAAAGACAGTTATTAGTGCTTGGCGAAAGGTTTGTGGAAGAGATTGGTTATCTCTGGCTTCTGTAAATGTTGCTAATAGGAGGGGAGCTAGCTGAGCGGAGAATTTCTTGTAAAACTCTGCAGGGTAGCCGTCAGGGCCTGCTGCTTTTCCACCTTGGAGTGACTTTATAGCATCCAGTAATTCTGATAATGACAGAGGTTTATCGAGCTCCTCCACACTAATAGCGTCAATTTGTGGTATCTGTAATTTATCCAGAAATGCATTAGATTGTATATTGTCTTCTTTAAACTCAGTAGTATATAGGGATTTATAGTAGTCTCTAAAAGTGCACATTATATTTTTGTGTTCGATGATTTTATCTCCATTCGTGTTAGTAATTACCGAGATTGCGTTGCGTACTTCTTGCTTGTGAATTTGTTGCGCTAAAAGCTTATTAGCTTTCTCTCCATGTTCATAATAATGATGTCTGGATTTGTAAATTAGTTGTTCGGTTTCTTTAGTTGTCAAGAGGTTTAATTCTGAATGTAGAGCCTGCCTCCTCTTATGTAGAGTCTCGCTTGGTAGTCTGGCATGTTCTTCATCTATTTTAGTAATTTCGCTTTTATCTCTGCTACTTTCTTCGCTCGGATTTATTTCTGTGGGAAAGATATGAGATAATCTGTCCTCTTAAGAAGGCCTTAAGAGTTTCCCAGAGTGTTCCTGCAGAGATCTCAGGGGATGTATTTGTCTCTAGAAAGAATTCAATTTGTTTGGATATAAATTCAGTACAATTCTCGTCAGCTAATAGAAGCGGATTGAGACGCCATCTGCTTGGGGTGAGTGTATGGGGCTTAGTAATTTCAGCTCCAAGATCATCGGAGCATGGTCTGAAATAACAATAGCATCGTATTTACAAGATTTAATCTTAGGCAAGAAGTTATTATCTATAAAGAAGTAATCAATCCTTGAGTAGCAATGATGTACTGGTGAGTAGAAAGAATATGTTCTTGAATTTGGGTTTAAAAACCTCCAGGGATCTGATAAGTTGTGATCAGTTATAAACTTTGTAATTATCTTTGCGGTGTTAGTTGCCGTTCCCCCTGTGGAGGAAGTCTTATCTAAAAGTGGATTTAGAACACAATTAAAGTCCCCAGCCATTATAAGTTTATGAGTGTTCAGATTGGGAATGGATGCAAATAAATTTTGTATAAATTCCTTATCATCAACATTAGGTGCATAAACATTTATCAAAATCATTTTACAGTTAGATAAGTCTCCCATGACCATCACATATCTCCCTTCAGGATCCAATACTACATCTGATGCTACAAATGGTACTGTTCTATGTATGAGAATTCCCACCCCTCTAGTTTTCTTTGTA
Source organism: Polypterus senegalus (assembly GCF_016835505.1). Lineage (NCBI taxonomy): Eukaryota > Metazoa > Chordata > Cladistia > Polypteriformes > Polypteridae > Polypterus > Polypterus senegalus. Next base: position 125,108,116 of record NC_053159.1, on the reverse strand, counting down.
AAACTAGAATGGAACATTTGGCCAGTCCAGTCTTTTGCAGCGGAACTGATCCTTACTTAGTAAGTGGGTTTCCTGTAAAAATACTATTTTAGCATTTAGACCTGTTAGGTGAGAAAGTACTTTCTTTCTCTTTAATTCGTGATTCAGGCCTTTAACATTCCAGCTTACGAAGTTAACTGTCCCATCATGGAGACACTGATTCTGAGTTTTGGTGTCATATTATAGTCTTAACTGGAAGTGAAATAGTTTAGGTCTTAATTTCCTATTCCCCAAGAGTTGTTGCCATGCAGCTTATTATTACGTTGATAGTTATAATTATAAAGATTGAGATGATAGATTAGATATAGATCAAGCCTGCTCTCTTTCTCTTCCCCTTAACCCCCACCCTCCCTTTTTGCCTCCCCAGGTGAGGCTAAAACCCACTTCATGCAGTCCCAGTCCTCTGACATACCCAGAGACAGAGCACGCCCAAAGCACATCAAGCCCCCATGCAGTGGCGCTTTAAGGTTAAAAGATAGAGATATCTGTTACCAATATAGTCTTTAAAAGAGGAAAAAGAAAAAAAAAAGAAAAGAATTTTGCACTTAATATATATATATATATATACATATACACATATACATATATATATATATACATACATACATACATATAATCTTCATCAATTTTAGTGCATTAAGATGATATCCCCAGATAATAAACCCAGGTGATGGTGTTAAAGATGTGTCCAAAACAAGCATAACAAGTCTTAATGCAGTAATAGCAATAACAGCAAACCAAGGGTATGATATTGAACAGTCTCATTTAGGGTACACATGAAATAATTAGAAAAGAAAAAAAAAGAGGAGGAAAACGTAATTAAGCACAATAAAACACAAACATTTAGCCCTAGTAATACTAAGTAATGATAAGTAATAAGTAAGTAATAATAATATAAGAATATGAGAATATATGCTGATAAAAACCCGTATTTTAAAACAAATAGATCAGACAGTAGATTATTAATCCTAGCTTTATCATTTACCGCCATGACTCACAATTATGTATCAGAATAGTCCCGGATCAGCTTTCTTAACTCATTTTCTGCCTCCTCCTTGCTAGCGAAAACATAGAAATGCCCCTGCCATTCCACTTTCAGTTTTGCGGATACAGGAGGCCGTATTTGACATTGGCTTGCCGTAGCAGCTGTTTAATATTATAGAAGGCGGCGTTTGATAGCTGTTGCTGGAGAGAAGTCAGGGAAGACGCGAATGTGGCAATCTTCATATATAATATCTTCCTTTTTTTTCCTGAGGAGTTCCATCACCTCTAACTTAAATGATAATCGTTCAAAACGGACTATAAAAGATCTTGGTCGGGTCTGACGGTGTTTGATCCGCAGTACGCGGTAAGCCGCTGCTATCTCAGATTCTGCTTTAAAGTCGCCCCCGATTATTTTAGAAAAAAGTTCAGTTGCGAATTTCACCGGTTTAAACTTTCGATTCTCCGGCAAGCCTTCAATTCTGACATTATACCTTCTATTCCCATCTTCTAAAGCAGCCAGTCTGTCTCCAAGTTTTTCTCCGAGTTTTTACATTCAACTGACATTTACTGCTCTTTCCTCGGCACTGGCAGCTAGATGTTCGGCTATTTCGATCCGATTCGTGAATGTCTCACTAAGATGCTCCAATCGATCAGCAAGCGTGCTCAGTTTAGCCGAGTTTTTCTCAATGCGCTCTTCAATTTTACCCAGCACCTGTCGAAGTTCAAGCTGTACCTCTTGACGAAGCCTTTCATTTGCCTGTTGGATTTCCTGTCGCAGACATTCATTGGCCTGTTTCATCTCCTGTTTCATCTCCTGTTTCAGTCTCTCATGTGCCTTTGCCGTTGCTTTCTCATTAGCCTTCTCGCTTTTCTTTATATCTTGCCTGAGGTCAGCGAGCAACACTTTCAGTTCAGATAGCTCAAATGTGCCTTCTTGTACCGTAGATGAAGCAGCAGACTCTGCTGAAGCCGGTGTCCCCGCTGCTCCAGTCCGCGTGATTGCGTAACTGAAGCAGCGGACCTCCCGGCCTTTTCCAGTTTCAGGTAATCCTCTCCAATCGGCGAGCTATCCACATCTGCACTCACGATCGCACCTTCGCTCCCCTTTTCGCTCTCAGCAGGCGGCGATGTAGCGGACCGTGGTCCCGAGGAGTCTGTACTTTCGCCCATCTGATCCAGGTCTGTCTCTGAGAGGCCGTATCTCGAACTAGGGCTTGCTGATCGCAGCTTGGATGTAGCTTTAGTCTTCGATTCTTTCGGACCCCCCTTCTTGTTGGCCATGTTTATATGTGTTTACATATACTGTAGCGGTCCCTCTCGGGTTGAATAAATACAGGATATCTCAGAATAATAAGCAAATAATATGAAAAATATTATCACAAGACCAAACTGGATTTATTAGGGGCCGACACTTATCTTCAAATCTTCGACGCCTGTTTAATGTAATATACTCACCAACTAAATCAAACACCCCAGAAATATTATTATCATTGGATGCAGAAAAAGCATTCGACATGATTGAATGGAAATACCTTTTACTATTTTGGAGAAGTTTGGGTTTGGCCCGAACATTTGTGCATGGATTAAATTACTGTATACTAAACCAGAAGCTTCAGTTTGCATCAATAACATTTGCTCAGACTACTTTAAACTAGAACGTGGCACAAGACAAGGATGCCCTTTGTCACCACTGCTGTTTGCAATTGCCATTGAACCACTGGCAATACATTGTCGAAATACTGATCAGATAAAGGGGATTAGCAGAGAAGGACTGGAACAGAAAATCTCATTATATGCAGATGACATGGTACTGTATATATCGGACCCAGAAAATTCTGTGCCTGCAGTCTTAGCAGCACTCACAGAATTTCAAAAGCTCTCTGGTCTCAGAATTAATCTGAATAAAAGTGTACTCTTTCCGGTGAATTCGCAAGCATATAATATTAGATTAGACACCCTTCCTTTTATCATTGCAGAACAGTTTAAATACCTCGGGGTAAACATCACAAGTAAACATAAAGCTCTTTATCAAAAAAATTTCGTCGTCTGTATGGAAAAAATTAAACAAGACTTGCATAGATGGTCAACCCTTCATCTCACACTAGCTGGAAGAATTAACACTGTTAAGATGAATATTCTTCCTAAGCTCCTTTTTTTATTTCAAAACATGCCAATATACATTAATAAATCGTTCTTTAAGCAATTAGATTCAACAATAACCTCATTTATTTGGAATTCTAAACATCCACGCATCAAAAGAGCGACCCTACAAAGACAAAAGGCAGAAGGCGGCATGGCTCTACCTAACTTCCAGTTTTATTACTGGGGCAAATATACAGGCGATAAGAACCTGGACACAAATAGAAGAACATACACAGGCATGGACCGCAATAGAAGTAAAATCCTGCAGTACTTCTTTGTATTCCCTGCTGTGCTCCAATAAACACACGCTATCGGCAATACACTAATAACCCAATTGTGCTCCACTCACTTAGAATCTGGAACCAATGTAGAAAGCATTTTAAGACGGAGAAGCTTCTTTCTGTGGCACCCTGCAAAAGAACCACCTCTTTCAACCCTCACAAACATATGCAGTTTTAATATCTGGAAAAATTTGGAATTAACTTGCTTAGAGACCTTTATATAGACAACGTCTTTGCATCCTATGAACAATTACGTTCCAAATTTAACATTCCAGCTACAAATTTCTTTCACTATCTTCAAATCAGGAACTTTGTTAAACAGAACCTTCCAGATTTTCCTCATCTTGCACCCTCATCCACGCTGGAAAAATTATTGCTCAATTTCAAGGAGTTAGACTCCATCTCTACAATATATAAAATCATTTTACAATCCCTTCCTTTCAAAGATCCAAGAGGACACTGGGAAAATGACCTCTCAATTAATATATCAGAAAAGGAGTGGAAAGTAGCAATGCAGAGAATTCACTCGAGCTCCATATGCGCAAAGCATACAATTATACAACTCAAAATTATATATCGAGCACATCTGTCTCACTAAAACTCTCCAAAATGTTTCCAGGGCATGATCCAACCTGCGAACGTTGCAACCAAGCCCCAGCCTCACTAGGTCACATGTTCTGGGCCTGCACCAAATTAACATTATTCTGAACAAAAATTTTTAATTACCTCTCAGACAGTCTTGGACTCACAATCCCTCCTAACCCATTAACAGCTGTGTTTGGGGTTCTTCCAGAGGGTCTTAAAGCGGAGAAAGACAAACAAATTGTGATTGCATTCACTACACTGTTGGCACGCAGACTTATTCTGATAAACTGGAAGAACCCAAACTCTCCTCTTTTAAGTCAGTGGGAAACTGATGTGTTATATTATTTAAAATTGGAAAAAATCAAATACTCAGTTAGAGGATCTGTGCAGACTTTTTTCAAAACATGGCAGGATCTAATCAGTAATATTTTGAAATGATTTTATAAAGCACAGAGAATTTGTTGATTTAGGTATTTTTAAAAGCCTTAAATTTTACACCGTTTGGCTTGCTCTCTCTCTCAAGGGTGGGGATCGATCTGTTCTTAGCATAATTCTTTTTTTTTGTAAAAACTTGATTGCTATGTATTGATTGTAATAAAATTAATAAATAAATAAATAAAAAAAAAAAAAAGAAGCAAGAATGGCGTTGACATGTTGTGAGAAAGACAAGTAAATGCATAAAGCAAAATACTCAGTAGATGACTTTTGCGTATATTATATTAATTTGAAATGGCCTCTGACTTGTTGGACTCCAAGTTTGGTGCAAGTGATCTGGAGATCGAAAAAACAAAAGAGAGGTACCAGCATCAGCTGATTGGTGTCCATCTGATCGTGGTGCTGAACAATTGTGTAGCTTATACCCCTACGCCAACATTTGCCTGGGAGGACCGCCACTTACAGTAAGAGGTACAGACGAGATTGTGTTGTACTTCAACCTCTGCCGCCGACGCCCGCACGTTGCCAATGCAGCGAGAGATGGCAACCATGCAGCGAGAGGGACCACAGAATCCGCAACGGACGTTTTATGTTGATTTGTGTGTGAAATAATTGCTTTGTGTGCTTTTCAGAAAACAGCCTGGCAGCCGTTCGCCCGTACAATAAACTCGACTCGATTTACATTTCTCAGCTTTGAATGAGGGGCTTGTTTGTGATCCACAGACAAGTTAATATTTGAGCATTTGCTGCTCTATAAGAATCTTTAAAGGTGGCAATGGACTGTTTGAAAGTTAGCAGTTGTAAGTTCATCTGTGAATATTATGTTAGGAAGATTAAGCAAAAATGAAAGTCTGCATCCCAGGGGTGGGCAGTGTCAGTCCTGGAGGGCCGCAGTGGCTGCAGGTTTCTGGTCCAGCCCAGTTTCTTACTGAGAAGTCAATTACTGCTGATGAAGCACTTACTGCTCAAGTGACATTTTGATGTTTCATTTTTGTGGTCTCGCTTGTTAAGGTTCCCCACCCTTAATTGCTTATTTTTGTCTTAAAAAGTTGCATTTCTTGGCTTCTTATTAGCAATAAGATGACCAAAGAACCAGCAGTTCTCCATGTAACTTGTTTTTATTTACACCTGGTTAGATTCATCATGCACTATTTGGTATAATAAAATACTTAAGAACAGAATGGGACAGACTGAAAATTATTTTAGGCTTCAAGTCATATAGATGATGTCCTTGACAAGGAAAAAACTTTGATACAGTCTAACAATCCACAAAATGAAATAAAGTCTGAGATTGGCGAGGATTGGTTTCTAATTAAGCAGTTGGATTGGAATGAAAACCTGCAGGCTCCTCTGCCCTCCAGGAGTGACGTTGCCCACCCCTGCTACAGCCCCTTCAGGACTGCCTTGAGTCCTTGCTCAGCACCTGCTGGGCTGCTTGTGGTTTTCCCCGTGTCTGCTTCCACACTGAAGTGGTTGGTTTTCTGCTTACCTCATTAGGCAGACAGTCCAGAGTGCAGCAGAGTGGGCACACATAACCCACCTCAGTACACTCCATTATTCTAATGCTACATGCCGATTTCAGAGAGCATTTCAAAGTCACTGGTTGCTGTGATGCCCTTCCCTCCTTGAGAATGCACTCGTCATGTGAACGATCATGGTGGTCTTCAAAGAGTAAGGCAGCTGAGTGCACGCTCCTCACTTCCAACCTAGTTTTATATGTGCTTAGCTCAAGAGGAAGTGGGCAAGTCGTGTCAGGCTGGGCCAGGAAATGATTCACTTGAATCTTGGCAGACTCTGCAGCCATTAGATAGCTAGTGGGGCGGCTGCAGTCCTCTGCACACTTTGTCTGGTATAAGCTCTTGGAATGGAGCTCCAACAACCCAAGACCAGCTTCTGGATCCTTTTCTTTATTGCTCAGATGGATAGACATGGTGAGTGTGCTTCTCTTCTTATTGGAATCCAAGTTTATTTTCAGAACCATTTTAGCAGAAGCAGGGAAGTCCCAAATGGCAGAGAGAGCCACACGATACATGGATGCTTTTAGATTCCTTACAGTGTTAGCTGGTGCAACCGAAAGGGCAAAAGTCTCACTCCTGCAGTGGTTATTTAAACAAATGTGAAGTGAGTTGCTTGTCTGCATGGGTCTGATGTGAAAATCTCCATTGCCTATATGTGGTCAAGTGAACATTTCATCGACAACAGCGTTAGTGAAACGGCGAAAGCAGACCCCCATTAGTACAGAGTGTCGGTGCTTGAACTTTTTCTAGCTCATAAGAGCTTCAATGTGTCTGCCCACTGAAATGTGAAAGCGCTTGCTGACCAGGTGGACATTGGCGGGGGAGCGCTAACCCTCTCATTTCCACCTTCGGTTAACAGATGGAATTTTAATTGTTTTACCATTTTGCATGTCGCCCCTTGTGACTGTGAACAAAAGCCATGAGGTTTCCAGCCGCTAAATTCTAAATGATTCGCTCCTCAGAGCGTCTGAATTGTAGTTGATGTACAGGTCCAGAATGTTACAAGTGACGGCACAGAAGTAAAAGGACATCCTGAATAGTAAAATAAATTCAAAGAGACACATATGCAGCTGAATATTACTTCTTCATGCTCAGGTGACTGAAGCTCATCAGCTATGAATGTTTATGAATTTATGTTTATTAGACCAGCCATCGTGAATACCATGACAGATACGAACCCAAGTCCATGAAGCTGCGAGGCAAGAGCCCTACTGATGAGGCCAACATGCTGTTACCATACGGTGGTGTTGTCACTTTAGTGTTATTGAAATCCATAAAATTCAGATAATGGAAGCACAGGATTGCATATTTTCATACATTTGTCTTTATCGTGGTGAGGTACGGCATGTTGGCTGGATGCATAAGTAAGAATATCAACGTATACTTGACAATACTTCTACTAACGTAATTCAAATGTAAATTCATTTTGTTTAAATGCACCATAACACTCATCTTAAATACTGTTTAATTCCCCTTCATTTCTACTGCTGCTGGATAAGCTTCATATGAGACATTTCTTTGCGACTTCAATGGGTCTTCTGATGGATAGTGTTGGAGGCTGGGCTGATCTGTGAAGTCTGCACATTCTCCTGGTGTCTGTGCCTTCCACTTGTGTTCTCGTGTATCAAAGACTTGCCAGTTAAATCGATGTCACTTCACACGACTTCTCATCGTAGGGCATGTCAAATTTGACGAATGATGTCGCTGCTCTTGTTGGAGGATCCTGTCAGTTTACACGACTGAAAATCACTGGATGTGTCAAATTCGGTGAATACCTGATGACTTTCCAGCATAGTTGTGCTCACCCCTTTTTGTGATGGCCAATAACGTGCTGTCTGACGGAATCCCCTCTGTACAAAGGGTTAACAGGTGTGACGAGTTCAGTCACAATCACTGCCAGTTTTTTTTTTTTCCGTTTCCATTCTGTCGTGGTACGTAAAACACAAGACGTCAGTCAGACTTCCGTTTATGAGGTGCAAAACACCTGCGTTCCTTATTCGTCATCACTGCGTTCAGGTGAGCATTCATTGGTTGTCAGCTCTCACGCACATACAGAGCCCGCCCCTTCAACTAAAAATAAAAGCAAACCTGTTTGCATTCTTTCCAGGTTGCTGGGTATGTCGCATTAGATGAATACCCTGATTATGATTATTACAAAGACTGAAACTCGCTGGAAAAGTGTGATGCCCTGGTGCCCTCAGCCATGTGTGCCACTTTCTGTTGGGACATCCAATAGTCATGACCAAGATGGATCAGGCGAGTGAGGAGGCAGACATGATTTTTATGTGCAAAATGAACAGTGTTTATTATCCATAAAAAAATCAAAGGGTCCAGTGCCATAAATAAAATCTTCATAAAATAAACAGTGACCATAAAACTGAGGGCTTAATAAATGTTAAAATCCAATACAATCAATCCTCCATCTTCTACGTTTTTATTGTTCTTTTTCCGAGACATCAGAGCAAAATCCCTCCTCCTCACCTAAAAGAGACCTCCCTTTGGCTCCTGGAACTCCATTGCCACTCCACCCTGAATTTTTCCCCGAACCACTGCCACCTACAGGGGGTCAATCCTGAGTCCCATCTCATCTGCTCACCCACTCCATTCCTTAGCAGACTCCAAAGCTTCTCATCTAACTGAACTCCTTGCAGTCCTTCTTACTGAAAGTAATCAGGAGAGCTGGTGCTGTCTGCCCTTCACCCACACTGATCTTACATGATCATTCGACTCGGTGCCTTCCTTTTGCCCTTTCTCTCTCTAACCTCTTGCATTCCCCCTTCTACACACTCACGTGTGACATGCTACCTAAACGCTGCTGGGTTAGTATTTGAAACTCTAAAATCGTTCAATAAACACACCTGCGACAAAGGCCTTGAGGTTTAATGGGCACTTGTAAATTGGCTCTGAATGAGAGTATGTGGCTGGGTGAAAGTGCTCCGAGTTCCACTGGCACCCTATCCAGGGCTTGTTCCTATTTTGTGCTCCGTATGGCCAAGGTAGATCCGGAGTCCAGTGACCCTGAATTGGAGTCAACAGGCTGAGGAGATGTTTGGAACATGCACTGATACAGCACGTTACTGCACCCACCACACGACAAACCTCAGGATCCCAAATTAGGACCAGAGTGCAGCCTGAACAGTGTGAGGTTTTCTTTTATGGTGGCTGGAGTTCCAATCCAAGTTGTCCCTGTAATTTAGACAGATAGATAGACATGAAAGGCACAGGTGGCACGGTGGCACAGTGGGTAGCGCTGCTGCCTCGCAGTAAGGAGACCCAAGTTTGCTTCCCAGGTCCTCCCTGTGTGGAGTTTGCATGTTCTCCCCGTGTCTGTGTGGGTTTCCTCCTGGAGCTCCGGTTTCTTCCCACAGTCCAAAGATATGCAGGTTAGGCCCATGGCGATTTAAAATTATCCCTAGTGTGTGCTTGGTGTGTGTGTGTGTGCCCTGCGGTAGGCTGGCGCCCTGCCCGGGGTTTGTTTTCTGCGTTGCGTCCTGTGTTGGCTCCAGCAGACCCCCGTGACCCTGTAGTTAGGATATAGCGGGTTGGATAATGGATGGTTGGATGAGAGGCACTGTATGATAGATAGACATGAAAGGCAGTATATGATAGATTGTCTGATGGTGTTCAGGCATGTCTCACACTGACACACATCTTTACAACAAGCACCTTTATTTTCTCCTCCATCACTACAGTCCCGCACAACACACTGTGCTCCAAACATCTTTCCCCCAGGCTCCTCTCTCTGTCCTTGGACCGCCTTTCCTCTCTCCACGGGAGCCTTGTCCCACTCCCACTCCCGACTCTAGCTCCCAGACTGTGGGAAGGCGGGCCCTTTTATTCTCACTCGGATGTGCTCCAGTTGCTCCCTCTGACGACACTTCCAGGTGTGGCAGAAGAGCACTCAGAAGCACTCCGGGCGTCCCTGGAGGGTTCCTCCTCCATCTTCCCGGGTGTGGCGGAAGTAAATCAGCCCTGGGACCTCCGAAACTCAGGGCGCCCCCTGGCGGTGGCCACAGGTCCCAATAGGCGTAAGCCTCCTTGTTCTTCTCCCGTGGTCCTCCTCTGATCCAGGGCGGTTGCGCCCTTGTGGCCTGGATGACGTACATGCCACCTTCCGGTCCATCCAGGCGTCCCGGCCAGGTCACAGCCTCAGCCATCTCCGACAACAGACAGACATGAAAGGCACTATATGATAGACAGACAGATAGATGCTGCTAATGAAACATAAACTTTGAACTTATCTACTTGCATATTAAAGACAAATCTGAAACTGAAACTCATGAGCTGATAAGACCATAAGAACAGAACATGTAGCACGACTGGGGACAGAAAAGCATGCGTCTAGTTTGACTGAGTATTCCAACCACAGCCATGACTGGTCCCAGCTTGAGACATTTGATTAAACATTCATTTAGGAAAGACCCTCTAGTACTGGTTTGGGACGGTTCATTGTTATTCAGATCACTTTCAGTAGCTACCACATTGCACTGGTGTGACGTTTCTGCTTGAACTGCCTGCTTGATCTGAGAGCGTCGCTCCCGCAGCCTGGACACAGTTAGAGTTGACAGCCGCGATGTCTCAATTGCTGGTACCAAAATTCACTGCGTGGCGTCTATGGCTTCTTTTAAAGACACCCAGCAGAGACTCTAACCAGATCATTTTGTTTAAACTGAGCACTATAATCAACGTTTGGAATTTGAAATACTTAAATGTTAAACAGTGTCCTAGTGACCTAGCAAGCTAACAATAATATTAAAACTTAAATATTCTTGTTCAACCCAACATTAAAATGAACAACAGCAACAATAACAGAAATTTTAAGAAAGAAAAGCTTTATTAAGAATGCACAAGTATTTTTCTCTAAATGACAGTTTCCCACAAATGCTCCTCCAAATGACGTTGGAGGGTCAAGGCAGCCCCGTTATTTATTCTGTTCAGTCAGCAAATCAGAAATTAGGAAAGTGTGACAAGAGCAGAGGAAAGAAATGTTATTGGCATTTTCAACTGGCACAGAATATAATTGACCAATTGGGTGGGCAGAACATAAACACAGGTGGGCATTGCTCAGTCCTGCCCCTTTCTAGACCTGGCCGTGGTAGCCACTACTGGAAGCGACGGCTAACACATCAACCGAAAAGCTGTTGTACTGATAAAGATAATCATGGAGTTATCAGGAGACTTTCAACCACTATAATGCTATATATACTCGCGTTTACGTTCTCCCACGGATAAGTCGGGACTTGATTTTACTGTAGAATTTCTGGTATTTTATAATGTTGTCGTGTAAGTCGAATGCGGAAAACTCACACTATTGGTCCAAAAGATTATGATATGCTAACGCCCACCTGAGAGAGTAACCACGGAGCACGCGGCCTTTTTGTTTCTATGTATTGTGCCTACGTGACCACACGGTAATACCCAAACTATTCCAAAGCGACATTGGCACCGTGTTGTGTTTTTTGTGTCTCACACCCTCATACACCTTTACCATAAGAGCATCACTTATCTATGACGGAGAGTTCAATCAGAAGAAAATACGAAGGTGGTTTTAAATTAAAAGTCATTAAAGTAGCGAAAGAAATTGGTAACTGCGCTGCTGCAACAAAATTTGATGTGTCTGAGAAACTGAAGCAAGAAGATGTTTAAAATAAAAAAAAAAAATTAAGGATCACATTTTTGAACAGGCGTATAAGTCAGGGTCTGATTTTATGATTGATTTTTTGGGTTTCAAGACCCGACTTATACGCGAGTATATACGGTAATTATGTCAATCTACAAAGCTGCTGTAATTTTGCAGTAAAAAACATTCAGCTATTGTTGTTTATTATCAGAAATCTTCTTTGTGCAAACTGTCTGCATAATGTGTGTGAAAGAAGCCTCAAATAATTAAGTGTACAGCATTCTACAAATTATACCACTAGCCATATTACAAATGAAGAGAGTGATCTTTATGCCGTTTAAATCAATATAAAAATTACTTTGCAGTTGATGATTGTGTTCCATGGGCTTCACCCTAAACAGCCCCAAACTTGTAATGTGCCTGATGTTGGCTCCATACAGTACAGAAAGTTATTTGAATTATCTTTAAGTAAACGTAGAGAACCAAAGTTCCTTACTTTATAAAAATGAATTTGTAAACTCGTCAACCATCCTGATAGTTTATAAGAGACCAGTGATACAATAATTGATCATTTGTTATGTGTTGGAGCAGTTTGGCTTTGGTGATTGATAGAGGAAGTGTGAGCGCGAGACACACAAGGAGGAGTGAAGGTGTAGGAGGCACACTGAGAGTCGTCTTCAAAGATGGGAAGTGTAAAACCGGACAGGTGTCTGAGAAACAGGCTTTATGGGAATGTGCTCGAGAGAAGGCACACTAGGAAGGAACACGTAGGACAAGACATAGCAAATAGACAAACTAATGGCAGAAAATAATGAGGATGTCCTTACAAAGCAGAGGTGTACCTTAACTTGAATATGATGGTCGAATGTGAAAGTAAGTAGTTGCAGCAAAGAGGACAAACAACGGTTAATATAACCAAAAAATATATATATATATACATTTAGCACATGGTGAAGAAAAAAGGGGGATTATTAGCACTTATCTTATCTACTTATTTACTGCCATGAAACGGGGTCTCAACTGTGAGGCCTCCAAAAATAAGTGAAGTAACAGGCCAAGAATTCCACTAACCAGGCCATCAGAGGCTCACTGTACCTCAGCCAGAAAGAACAACAGCCTGCTGGCATCAACCAGAGCAGGGCAACCTGCAAAGCAACATCAAAAAGCCACTCAAGACAAGAGAGAGGATAACCATCAACCCCCAGCTTGGGAATGAAAGGCCAACAAGAGCTCTTTATAAATCAAAGCCTTTGTAAAAAAATAAAAAAGTAAAAATACATGAAAATGCTCAATAGAGCTAAAAGAAACAAAAGGAGACGCCTAAAGGGCCATCCCACAGCAAACAAATCAGAATATGCCGTCCAGAAGGATAATCCGAGAAGTGAATGAATAAAAACAAAAAGAAAAAAATACGGCAAATAAGCCTTACAAACTCAGGAGTGGGGATGTCAGGGTGGTCCCACCTCCTGGGGCTCCACTCACAAAGAGTAAGGAACAGAAGTAAATTTAAAGAGACAATAATACATCATTAACCCATAATAAACAAAGTCAAGAGAAATAACACAAATGTATAAAAATTAAAAACACAAAGACAACAAGAACAGTAAAACACTTGTTTAGATTAGAGAGTAAGACCTAAAACAACTGGTAGTCAAACATGCTGTAATGAATGGGAATGGCCAAGAACAAACATTTCGGCTACAACAGATGTGAATGAGTAGAAAACCAAAGAGTGAAGTCTTTAAGTTTATTTAACCAGAAAGGGAAACGACGTCAAAATGATCAATCGGGCAGGCGACCCATCTAACCAATCGCTTATCAAACACTCTGCCCCTGTGATCCTGTGCACTCAGACACCCCATAATACTTGAGCAGCTCTACCGTATATACCTGATCTACTGAAATGCCACACCCTCTTCCTACAGGTGGCACCTTTTGTGGCTTGTGAACAGTTTTTTGGCAGCACCAACTCCTCAAGGCTATGTTTAGGTCAGCTGGCACCACTTAAAGATGCGCTCTGGGTTAATGGGCATCTTTAAACTGGTTTGGAGCACAGGAGGCTGGGAGTGTCCGGTTCTGTGCCCAGCTATGCATTGGCATTTGTATCCGACGCTGGTGGGATATTCCCCAGCTATTCCAACTCTGAACTGAATTGGTGCAAGTCTGGAAATCCATGGATAGACGATACAACTTCCCAATCGCTCCGGCTTGATGCTGCCCCTCAGCCTGGTGTCCTTGATTTCTTGGTGTGCAGCTGTTAGTGTGGACCTTTGTGTGTTTCTACACCGAGGAGACCTTGTGATGGAGATTCCAGGTTCAGTTTTCTGCTGTTTATAGCCTACGTCTCAGATTATTTATAATTGGTCTCATTCAGTCCCATAAGTTGTATTTGGTGACCCTGGACCAGGAGGAACAGCATATCAAATGGCTGCCATTATTCTAGCCACTGCTGTCATGGCTGTATTTAGGTGGACAGCTTACTAGTACTTGTGGTCCCTCTGTATGCTAAAAAAAGATGATAGAGCAGCAGGTATCCATCAATCACCAGGTCCATCCTTAGAGCATCTCCTGATGTGCCAGGTACAATGAACAATCACTATTACGATATCACGTAATATGAAGTAGGACAACATTACATAGAAAGGGGGGACCAATGGAGTAGCCATCACACCTGCTAGCTCAGGATTTAAGAACAGTTTCTTATAATGACAAAGATGATGTACGACGATATTTCCGTGAATGTTTTCACACACATTTTCAACACTCGCAGTAATCCTTTAGGGGTCCTGGCTATTCTGGTCTCTGTGCAGGGGCGTCAGTTCAATTGGCAGACACTCTTATTGTATTTTAGCTTTTCATTCAGGTTCTGTGTCTTAATATTTTTACGGTGTGGCAGTTCATGTTTCCAATGTACTTTATATTCATGATCCGTTTCACAGACATTACGGCCCCGATTTATCTGCGAGTTTAAATGATCTCCAGGACTTCTGACAGTAAACTGAAGCACAAACATAATTCTCACGTCAAGCTCTTTGATTCTCAGCATTCACTTTGTCACACAGAGTAACCAGTTCTTGTCACACAGTCACCGACAATCTTGACACTTTGTTTTCAGCCAGGTTTTACCAATGACACCCCCCATGTCTTCCTTTTGAAGCCCACTCAGGTCTTCAGGCAGGAATTCCTTGCATCAGTCTAACCCAGTGGTTCTCAACCTGTGGGGTGGGCCCCCCTAGGGGGGCGCGAAGATGTGAAAAGAAAGAAAACAAGAATCAAAAATATGAAAAAAATCTGTTGAAACCAAAACAAATTAACTTAAACTACATTCTGATACTAGAACAATAGAGTTAGATAAACGTTGATAAAAGTTAAGTACTGTAGGTATAATAAAATATGCATCTACATTTCAAAAAAATGTTAGGGGGGGCGCGATTAAAACTGTTATGAAAACTCGGGTCGCAAATACTTAAAGGTTGAGAAACGCTGGGCTAACCTTCCTTTAAACACAGCCGAAGCGCCAACAGGGGAGCTGCTGAATCTGCCATGACTTATCATGCGACTGCTGCCCTCTGCTGGTGATGTGTGAAGGTGCAATGACAACGTGTCACTGAACCCTTGTGAACCTCCTGAACGCTGAATCTAGGCAGGCAGAAAGTAACCACACGGGACCATTAAGCCACTGTTGATTAAAATATATTAGGGCTGGGCAAGTTAACGTGTGATTATCGCACTCACGCCGTCAGTTATTGTATTGTTCGTTAACGCAGTTTTGGTTATTATTATTATTATTTTGAATGCCTCAGTCTCGCTAGCGATCGATAGACATCAGTGATGATATTGCTTGTCGATACCTGTTGCCAGAAGGAAAGTTAGCGGTGGATTTGACCTCGAGTCCCCGCGCGTGCGTGAGTGGTGAGGAGCAAACAGCTTCTAAAACGGCATGTGGAGAGATACCAAAGTGAATGCTTAAAGCAAAATAATCCGTGGATGACTTTTTCGTAGTATCGCTTAATTGGACTCTGATTTTTTGGACTCCGATTTTGATTTAAGTGATCTGGAGATCGAAAATAAAAGTGAGGTACTGGCATCAGCTGATTGTGGTGCTGAACACGTTCGTGTAGCTGATGCACCTATGGCAACGTTCACCAGGGAGGAGGATGACAGGAGGTACAAACCATATTGCGTCTCACTGCAAATGCACCTGTCTCACAAAAAACAGCCAGGCAGCCAGCCCACCGTGCATTCCTGCTGGCCAAACAGGCACGGACAGCAGGCAGCTATGGAGAAATATTTCGGACAAAATTAAATAAATAAATAAAAGTACGGTGAAATGTGAGCATAAATAAATAAATGTGTCCCGAAATATGTTTTTCGTTGCTTATTTATTTATTTATTTCATTTTGTCCGTAACATTCCTGCAAACCGTCATGAAATACGACTTGAAATAAAACTGTCACTTTCACTCGTCAAAGTTGAGAGGGTGGGCTCTAACACGCCCTCTAGTTACTGATTGGTGACTCGATAGCACAAGAATTAATTAGAAGATATTACGTATTTCAGAGAGAGAATTGAAGATTTATCAGAAGAAATTACAATGTTGGCGGCCCTTTTAGACTCCGATATAGATGAAACTATTTTTGAAATTATCGAAGAACTGGTGGAACGGACTCGACTACACTCCAGTTCAGGTGATGAGGTACTCTGCTTTGGACGTCCATCCTTTGACATTCCAGCTGAGTCAATAGAACACCTTCTGTTATGCAGTTTAAAAGTACGACAGATTGCAGATCTATATGGTGTATCGGAGAAGACGATCACAAAGCGAATGAGCCAGTTTGATACACGGTAAGCAGCAACGGCTTCATTAGTTTAGGTACTTTGACATGGAATGCCCAAAGCAGCTCCAACTAACATTTTGAACTGAACAACTTTGCCACTGATCAGAGCTGTAGAGTTGTTTGAAAAAGTAGCTGCGAATATGCACCTGACTTTATACTCGTAAAACAAGGGTCAAATACTCAGTTCAAAATATTAGTTGGAGCTGCTTTGGGCATTCCATGTCAAAGTACCTAAACTAATACAGCCGTTGCAGCTTACCGTATATCAAACTGGCTCATTCGCCTTGTGATCGTCTTCTCTGATACACCATATAGATCTGCAATCTGTCGTGCTTTTTAAATATAACAGAAGGTGTTCTATTGAATGTCAACGGATAGACGTCCAGAGCAGGGAACTGCGACACCTGGGGCCTCATGTATAAACGGTGCGTACGCACAGAAATGTTGCGTAAGAACTTTTCCACGTTCAAATCGCGATGTATAAAACCTACACTTGGCGTAAAGCCACGCACTTTTCCACTGTACCTCATGCCTTGTCGTACGCAAGTTCTCCGCTCGGTTTTGCAGACTGGTGGCACCAAGCGTCAAAGCAATGGTACTGTTCTTGTGTGATTACTCATTATTTTCATGACGCGGCTTTATAAATACACAGAAACTAACCGCATATTGTTTATTAGTGTAATGCATCTGATTGTAATTAACTCGTAACAATATAATGGTCCAGGGAACAGCCATAGTATTCCAAATACCATAACTGCTTTAGCGTTGTTACTCTCACTGCACCTTCCTCTTCTTCTTCTTCTACTTCTTCTTTCAGCTCCTCCCGTTAGGAGTTGCCACAGCGGATCATCTTTTTCCTTATTACTCTCACTGCACGACTCGGAGTATTTATATCACTGTATCTGAGTGTGAATCACAGCAGCAGCTGATCGGAAAGAGAATTATCGGTATACGGCATTAAGCACACGCTGTCTCAGCCACGGCAAAACGTTTTAAAGCCTTTCCTGTACAGACCTCGCGGTTCAGAAACAGTTTAATCCCAAGAACTATAAACGCACTCAATCAATTGCTCCTTGTAGAACGGTTTATACTTATAAGTACAATCACCCCACTGTAAACTTGCACTACAGTTATAATATCTCACAACCTGGGCCACTTTATAAAGCACGTATTTACATATGATGACGATATCATTTTAAGGTGAAATGCAGCAAAATATGTTTGTTAAATTATACAGATAAACCTTTAACTTAATTTAAATAATCTATATTCTTCACTGGGAGTGTCGTTAAGGATAGAATAATTAAACATGTACTACGGAGATATTTTTTTTTTTTTTTTTTTATTATTTTATTAATTTTATTACAATCAATACATAGCAATCACATTTTTACAAAAAAAAAAAAAGAATTATGCTAAGAACAGATCGATCCCCACCCTTGAGAGAGAGAGCAAGCCAAAGCGTGTAAAATTTAAGGCTTTTAAAAATACCTAAATCAACAAATTCTCTGTGCTTTATAAACTTATTTCAAAATATTACTGATTAGATCCTGCCATGTTTTGAAAAAAGTCTGCACAGATCCTCTAACTGAGTATTTGATTTTTCCAATTTTAAATAATATAACACATCAGTTTCCCACTGACTTAAAAGAGGAGAGTTTGGGTTCTTCCAGTTTATCAGAATAAGTCTGCGTGCCAACAGTGTAGTGAATGCAATCACAATTTGTTTGTCTTTCTCCACTTTAAGACCCTCTGGAAGAACCCCAAACACAGCTGTTAATGGGTTAGGAGGGATTGTGAGTCCAAGACTGTCTGAGAGGTAATTAAAAATTTTTGTCCAGAATAATGTTAATTTGGTGCAGGCCCAGAACATGTGACCTAGTGAGGCTGGGGCTTTTGCAGCGTTCGCAGGTTGGATCATGCCCTGGAAACATTTTGAGAGTTTTAGTGAGACAGATGTGCTCGATATATAATTTTGAGTTGTATAATTGTATGCTTTGCATATGGAGCTTGAGTGAATTCTCTGCATTGCTACTTTCCACTCCTTTTCTGATATATTAATTGAGAGGTCATTTTCCCAGTGTCCTCTTGGATCTTTGAAAGGAAGGGATTGTAAAAGGATTTTATATATTGTAGAGATGGAGTCTAACTCCTTGAAATTGAGCAATAATTTTTCCAGCGTGGATGAGGGTGCAAGATGAGGAAAATCTGGAAGGTTCTGTTTAACAAAGTTCCTGATTTGAAGATAGTGAAAGAAATTTGTAGCTGGAATGTTAAATTTGGAATGTAATTGTTCATAGGATGCAAAGACGTTGTCTATATAAAGATCTCTAAGCAAGTTAATTCCAAATTTTTCCAGATATTAAAACTGCATATGTTTGTGAGGGTTGAAAGAGGTGGTTCTTTTGCAGGGTGCCACAGAAAGAAGCTTCTCCGTCTTAAAATGCTTTCTACATTGGTTCCAGATTCTAAGTGAGTGGAGCACAATTGGGTTATTAGTGTATTGCCGATAGCGTGTGTTTATTGGAGCACAAAGCAAGGAATACAAAGAAGTACTGCAGGATTTTACTTCTATTGCGGTCCATGCCTGTGTATGTTCTTCTATTTGTGTCCAGGTTCTTATCGACTGTATATTTGCCCAGTAATAAAACTGGAAGTTAGGTAGAGCCATGCCGCCTTCTGCCTTTTGTCTTTGTAGGGTCGCTCTTTTGATGCGTGGATGTTTAGAATTCCAAATAAATGAGGTTATTGTTGAATCTAATTGCTTAAAGAACGATTTATTAATGTATATTGGTATGTTTTGAAATAAAAAGGAGCTTAGGAAGAATATTCATCTTAACAGTGTTAATTCTTCCAGCTAGTGTGAGATGAAGGGTTGACCATCTATGCAAGTCTTGTTTAATTTTTTCCATGCAGACACGAAATTTTGTTGATAAAGAGCTTTATGTTTACTTGTGATGTTTACCCCGAGGTATTTAAACTGTTCTGCAATGATAAAAGGAAGGGTGTCTAATCTAATATTATATGCTTGCGAATTCACGGAAAGAGTACACTTTTATTCAGATTAATTCTGAGACCAGAGAGCTTTTGAAATTCTGTGAGTGCTGCTAAGACTGCAGGCACAGAATTTTCTGGGTCCGATATATACAGTACCATGTCATCTGCATATAATGAGATTTTCTGTTCCAGTCCTTCTCTGCTAATCCCCTTTATCTGATCAGTATTTCGACAATGTATTGCCAGTGGTTCAATGGCAATTGCAAACAGCAGTGGTGACAAAGGGCATCCTTGTCTTGTGCCACGTTCTAGTTTAAAGTAGTCTGAGCAAATGTTATTGATGCAAAATGAAGCTTCTGGGTTAGTATACAGTAATTTAATCCATGCACAAATGTTGGGCCAAACCCAAACTTCTCCAAAATAGTAAAAGGTATTTCCATTCAATCATGTCGAATGCTTTTCTGCATCCAATGATAATAATATTTCTGGGGTGTTTGATTTAGTTGGTGAGTATATTACATTAAACAGGCGTCAAGATTTGAAGATAAGTGTCGGCCCCTAATAAATCCAGTTTGGTCTTGTGATATTACTGAGGGAGCACTTTCTCCATCCTTCTAGCTATGATTTTAGAGAGTATTTTAACGTCGTTATTCAGAAGTGAAATTGGTCTGTATGATGCACATTGTAATAAGTCCTTATTTTGTTTTGGAAGACAGTGATTAGTGCTTGGCGAAAGGTTTGTGGAAGAGATTGGTTATCTCTGGCTTCTGTAAATGTTGCTAATAGGAGGGAGCTAGCTGAGCGGAGAATTTCTTGTAAAACTCTGCAGGGTAGCCGTCAGGGCCTGCTGCTTTTCCACCTTGGAGTGACTTTATAGCATCCAGTAATTCTGATAATGACAGAGGTTTATCGAGCTCCTCCACACTAATAGCGTCAATTTGTGGTATCTGTAATTTATCCAGAAATGCATTAGATTGTATATTGTCTTCTTTAAACTCAGTAGTATATAGGGATTTATAGTAGTCTCTAAAAGTGTACATTATATTTTTGTGTTCGATGATTTTATCTCCGTTAGTGTTAGTAATTACGAGATTGCGTTGCGTACATCTTGCTTGTGAATTTGTTATGCTAAAAGCTTATTAGCTTTCTCTCCATGTTCATAATAATGATGTCTGGATTTGTAAATTAGTTGTTCGGTTTCTTTAGTTGTCAAGAGGTTTAATTCTGAATGTAGAGCCTGCCTCCTCTTATGTAGAGTCTCGCTTGGTAGTCTGGCATGTTCTTCATCTATTTTAGTAATTTCGCTTTTTATCTCTGCTACTTTCTTCGCTTCGGATTTATTTCTGTGGGAAAGATATGAGATAATCTGTCCTCTTAAGAAGGCCTTAAGAGTTTCCCAGAGTATTCCTGCAGAGATCTCAGGGGATGTATTTGTCTCTAGAAAGAATTCAATTTGTTTGGATATAAATTCAGTACAATTCTCGTCAGCTAATAGAAGCGGATTGAGACGCCATCTGCGGGGTGAGTGTATGGGGCTTAGTAATTTCAGCTCCAAGATCATCGGAGCATGGTCTGAAATAACAATAGCATCGTATTTACAAGATTTAATCTTAGGCAAGAAGTTATTATCTATAAAGAAGTAATCAATCCTTGAGTAGCAATGATGTACTGGTGAGTAGAAAGAATATGTTCTTGAATTTGGGTTTAAAAACCTCCAGGGATCTGATAAGTTGTGATCAGTTATAAACTTTGTAATTATCTTTGCGGTGTTAGTTGCCGTTCCCCCTGTGGAGGAAGTCTTATCTAAAAGTGGATTTAGAACACAATTAAAGTCCCCAGCCATTATAAGTTTATGAGTGTTCAGATTGGGAATGGATGCAAATAAATTTTGTATAAATTCCTTATCATCAACATTAGGTGCATAAACATTTATCAAAATCATTTTACAGTTAGATAAGTCTCCCATGACCATCACATATCTCCCTTCAGGATCCAATACTACATCTGATGCTACAAATGGTACTGTTCTATGTATGAGAATTCCCACCCCTCTAGTTTTCTTTGTAAAACTAGAATGGAACATTTGGCCAGTCCAGTCTTTTGCAGCGGAACTGATCCTTACTTAGTAAGTGGGTTTCCTGTAAAAATACTATTTTAGCATTTAGACCTGTTAGGTGAGAAAGTACTTTCTTTCTCTTTAATTCGTGATTCAGGCCTTTAACATTCCAGCTTACGAAGTTAACTGTCCCATCATGGAGACACTGATTCTGAGTTTTTGGTGTCATATTATAGTCTTAACTGGAAGTGAAATAGTTTAGGTCTTAATTTCCTATTCCCCCAAGAGTTGTTGCCATGCAGCTTATTATTACGTTGATAGTTATAATTATAAAGATTGAGATGATAGATTAGGTATAGATCAAGCCTGCTCTCTTTCTCTTCCCCCCTTAACCCCCCACCCTCCCTTTTTGCCTCCCCAGGTGAGGCTAAAACCCACTTCATGCAGTCCCAGTCCTCTGACATACCCAGAGACAGAGCACGTCCAAAGCACATCAAGCCCCCATGCAGTGGCGCTTTAAGGTTAAAAGATAGAGATATTTCAATGTTCTTTAAACGTTTTGAAGAATCGGCGCTAAGCTTACAGATGGCTTAACGTCTATTACAGAGCTGATTGTATGGCGATCGGTTACTTGGGGAAAGAAAAGCACTGACTGCAGTGACAGCTACGCCAAAATATATTGAATATAAAACAGAAAGACCAAATAACAACACAGCAAAAAACGCAGCGACAAATTTCGGCAAAAGTTAAATGCTTGTGTCATGAGCAAAGGCGGCTATGCAGTGTCTGCAACGGACGTGGCCATCCACCGTGCATGTCATTGGCGGGCGAAGGAGCCAGCGATTCTTCCTCTGCCCGGTGCCACCACAAGCCTAGAGCCGCCCCTGTGTTGACATGAATGTAAATATGCTCTCATTTGTAGACTTTGTATAAATATATGTAAATGACGTTTTGGTGGTGACCAAAGGGTGGCAGTAGTGAGCTAAGTTTGTTAATAAAGTTTTTCAGAGTTTTTTGTATGCCTGAGACTGAACGCTTCCACGTGTGTTTCATTCCTCCAGAATTATATATATATATATATTCGGTCTAGTATTATTACTTTACACGCCAGAACTGCTGTGGCATTAGTTTCTGCTAACAGGTTATGGGCCCAGAGTATTTGTTTTACTCGCCGAAAGAACCATCGCAACGTACTGCGTGTCCGGTGAGAGTTTGTGCGATATACTAGAACCATGAGTAGACGGGTCGCCGAGTCAAGTAGTCGATGGTCTTGGCTAATTTTTGATGGAGATGAAAAGAACTATGAGCTGTGGGAGATAAAATTTTTGGGCCATCTTCGGTTGCAAGGTCTGAAAAGATACAATTTTAAAAGAGCCCGCAGCCGACGAAGACAATGGCGAGGAGAAAAATGCGGACGCATATGCAGAATTAATCCAGTTCCTCGATGATAAAGAGTTTATCGCTGGTGATGCGAGAAGCAGCGGACGATGGACGAAAAGCGTTAAAGATTCTGAGAGACTATTATGCAAGTAAAGGAAAGCCACGTGTAATTAGCCTGTACACAGAACTGACCTCACTCCGAAAGTTAAGTAGCGAAAGTGTGACTGAGTATGGCATACGTGCGGAGACGGCCATCACGGCATTAAGAAATGCAGGCGAAACATTGAGCGATGGACTATTAGTAGCAATGGTTTTAAAGGGACTGCCAGAATCATTCAAACCATTCGCGATCCATATTACGCAAAGTGAAGTGACCATTCCTTTTGTGCAATTTAAAACTAAATTACGGAATTATGAAGACACTGAAAAGATGCGCGCCACAATGTCCGACGACAACGTGATGAAAGCGCGAATACAACCAAGTGCGAAACCTGCTTCAGTGAGTACGAGTGACCGGGGAACCGAGAGTACGGATATAGTGTGTTTCAGATGTGGTCTAAAAGGGCACAAGGCAAAAGCATGTCAACGCAAACAATGGTGCGGCTGGTGTAAAAACTTCACACACCGAGACGCAAACTGCAGACGGAAACAGCGACGCGACAACGCGAGACAAGTTTCAGAGGAGATGAGCGGCAAGGAATATGCATTCCAAATGAGTGACAGAAGCGCGGGGGTCCAACCAAGACACGACATGAATATGACTGGTCTGATGGTTGATACCGGGGCAACCTCACATATCGTCACGGATATAACAAAGTTTAAGACGTTCGACGATAGTTTCCAAGCCGAGACGCACTGTGTAGAGCTGGCCGATGGCACGAGGTGCCATGGAGTCGCGGAGCGCAGAGGTGATGCAGAGATCTATTTGATGGACAGCGCCACGCCACGACGTTGAGACAGGCGTTGTACATCCCCTCCTACCCGCAGGATATCTTTTCTGTGAAAGCAGCTACTTCCAACGGAGCAACTATTATCTTTAAGCAAGGAAAAGACATCCTCCAGCACAGAGACGGCACAAAATTCCATATTCATGAGCATAACAGACTATACTATTTACAAACAGTAAATGATAAATGTGATGATCAATGTAAGGGCTGTCATGACATGCAGACATGGCATGATATTTTGGGGCATTGTAATTATGATGATATTCAGAAATTACAGGGAGTTGTTAATGGTATGACAATCAAAGGTAAACCAGACAAATCAGTACTGCACTGTGAGGTGTGTATCCAGGGAAAATTTGTCCAGACACGTAACAGGGAGCCAGATGTAAGAGCCAAAACAGCTCTTGAGTTGGTGCACACTGATCTTGCTGGACCAATAGACCCAGAGTCTAAAGATGGGTACAGATTTGCATTGTCGTTCACTGACGATTTTTCCAGTACGATTTTTGTGTTCTTTTTAAGAAATAAGAGTGACACAACATCTGCAACAGAAAAATTTCTTGCTGATACTGCCCCATATGGGCACATTTAATGCCTTAGATCAGACAACGGCACAGAATTCACAGGGAAGAATTACCAGGCACTACTCAGCAAAAATAGGATTAGACATGAGACCTCAGCTCCATACTCGCTCCATCAGAATGGTACTGCTGAGAGAAATTGGCGAACATTGTTTGACATGGCAAGGTGTATGCTGATAGAGAGTGAATTACCAAAAGATTTGTGGACATATGCAGTACAGATGGCAGCTGTAATAAGAAACAGATGTTTCAACAGGCGTACAGAACAAACACCTTACTTTATGCTGACAGGAAGGCGCCCCGACCTCTCTAGGAAGCAAAAGTTTGGGTCAGTGTGTTATGCCTATAAACAGGACAAGAGAAAGCTTGATTCAAAATGTGAGAAGGGAATTTTTGTTGGGTACGACAAAAATAGTCCAGCTTACATGGTTTACTATCCTGAAAATGTTAAGGTGCAGAAGCACAGGTTAGTAAAATTCGTGACTAAGACTATTATAGAGTGGGAAACTCAGACTGACATTGATGATTTGGAAATGTCGAACAGAGTTAGCAAGACCAGGCAAAACACTGGTGTGAGTTCTGGGCACGTCCAGGATCAGGTTCCAGTAGATAGTCCTGAGGCAACAGACCAAACACAGGCAGATGATACTGTTAGTGAGTCCAAGCAATACCCCTCCCGAGTAAGAAAGAGACCTGCTTATTTAAATGATTATGTATTGGGAGAAGAGAGTGATGACCAAGTTCTGTCTAACATTGATTTCTGCTACAGAGTGATGTGTAATGTACCCCTCTCATTCAGGGAAGCTGTTCATTCACCAAACTCAAAGGAGTGGTGTAATGCAATGGATGAAGAAATGCAATCCCTGAAAGATAATGACGCATTTACACTAACCAGCTTACCTGAGGGTAAGAAAGCAGTGGGGGGTAGATGGGTGTATACAGTTAAGAAAGACGTTGATGGGTCTGACAAATTCAAAGCACGATTTGTGGCCAAGGGATATAATCAAAAAATGGGAATGGACTACGAGGAGACGCTCTCTCCTACTGTCAATATAACCAGCATCAGAGTGCTAATGCAGAAAGCAGTACAGGAAAACCTAATCTTACATCAGATGGATGTAAAAACTGCTTATTTACATGCACCAATATATTGTGAGATCTACATTGAACAGCCAGAGGGTTATGAGGTCAAATGTGACACAAATAAGAAGCTGGTGTATAAATTGAAAAAGTCATTGTATGGACTAAAGCAATCGGGCAGAAATTGGAACAAAATGTTGCATGAGTGTCTAACTGATAACGGGTTTGTGCAGAACCCGGCTGATCATTGTGTTTAAAGAAAGGAAACAGGAATTGAGAAAGTGATCATGATTGTGTGGGTGGATGACTTGATTATTGCTGCCAGTGATGAAAACGCACTGAATGTAGTGAAGGAAATGCTCACTGAAAAATTTAAAATGAAAGACATGGGTAAGCTAAAACATTTTCTTGGTATTGATTTTGAGCAAGACAATGGATGTGTGAAAATGTCACAAAAGATGTATGTGGTAAAAGTCTTGGAAAGATTTGATATGCAACACTGTAAGCCAAGAATGACACCCTGTGAACAAAAGTTGAGTTACACTGGTGATGCAGAAATGATGCAGGATGTCAGGAAATACAGAGAGGCTGTAGGCAGCCTTATCTACAGTACCTCACTACATGTACAAGACCTGATCTCAGTTTTATTGTTAGTAAACTGTCTCAGTACTTTACTAAGCCAACAGAGGAACAGTGGTGTACAGTTAAACATGTACTGAGATATTTAAAAGGCACATCTGAGAAAGGACTGTGACGATGATAAACTGAGACTATATGCATACAGTGATGCGGACTGGGCGGCTGATGTAGTCGACAGGCGCAGTATAACTGGTTTTTGCGTGAGTCTTAATGAGAATGATCTTTTGATTTCGTGGAGAACCAAAAAGCAACCAACTGTTGCACTGTCTACTTGTGAGGCAGAATATATGGCTTTAGCTACAACCACACAGGAATGCCTGTACCTAATGCAGCTATTAGAAGGCATTGATGAGCAGCAGAATGAACCACCTATAATATATGAGGACAACCAGGATGCGATTGCACTGACAAAGAATCCTGTGAGCAGACAGAGATGCAAACATGTGGACATAAAATATCATTTTGTTAGGTCTTCATTGAATGATGGAGAAATATGTTTGATCTATTGCCCAACAGAACAAATGGTGGCAGATGTAATGACAAAGCCTGTGACAACATTTAAGTTGATTAAATTTGCCTCATTTATGTTTGGAGATTAAAGGTACACAGAAGATTGTACTTGATGTAAATAGAAGTTAATTTTTCTTTTCTGATGATGGTAATGATATGAGAGCAAGTGGGGGTGTTGACATGAATGTAAATATGCTCTCATTTGTAGACTTTGTATAAATACTGTATATGTAAATGACGTTTTGGTGGTGACCAAAGGGTGGCAGTAGTGAGCTAAGTTTGTTAATAAAGTTTTTCAGAGTTTTTTGTATGCCTGAGACTGAACGCTTCCACGTGTGTTTCATTCCTCCAGAATTATATATATATTCGGTCTAGTATTATTACTTTACACGCCAGAACTGCTGTGGCATTTCTGCTAACACCCTGTTTGCTGCAATAAATTATTTCATCGAAGTGAAACACATGTTTAATAACGTGCTTTAACTCCTATCATCATGAAAATGACATCACGTATACATCTCAGTATTTTAGTTATTCAGAGAGCTGTAATATCACGAATGTAATGGACTCTGTGTCCAGTTGGAGGAAGAGAGACGGTTTAAAAAGCAAGCAGTGATTCACACACATAGAGCACATAGAAAATCAAATACAAAACAAAGCATTTAACGTGCTACTTTAATTACGATGTGATTTGAGAAACTGGTTAATTAAACGATATTAAGATGAAGTTTATGATGTTCTACTTTAATGACAAAATAAACTACGTGATTAAAGTGGAAATGTCGAGATTGAAGTTAACATTACGTGCTTTTTCCCCACCGTGTGCCTTTTTTTCTCTGTACCCTAATAAGCTTTCATATGACACTCAGACAGTGGGCCACAATTCGCCTTTTCACGGCGACTTTGATATGTGACTTCTTTTTTATTTCCGGCACTGTGTGATTTTGTGAATGTGAGCTTTCAAGTTTCTCCAACACGCTATGTCACTCGATCAACTTCCTTTTGTTGATTATACCACGGTTTATTTGAACAAATACTATGTTTTTCCTTTGCCTCCACTTGGTATTCGCTGAAATTCTTATATTTCCCCCGTGCTTTTCCCATTGTCTTTTCACAGAAGGCTGAGCTTAAGGGTGATTTATATTTATTTGCATATTAAAAGAGGCGTAATTCTGGGAGGTGTTGGGGCATTACATAAAGCGCGTGCACGAGAAGTTACTTTTCACACTGATCGGGATTTAGGTAGAGGAAGAACGTGGAAGTTGGAGTACGCACAAATTCCTGCATCTGGATTTTTCTGTGCGTAAGCACATTTCGGCTTTTGTGCTTACGCCATGTTATAATGCGAGTTCTACGCACGGCGTTATACATGAGGCCCCTGAACTGGAGTGTAGTCGAGTCCGTTCCACCAGTTCTTCGATAATTCCAAAAATAGTTTCATCTATATTGGAGTCTAAAAGGGCCGCCAACATTGCAATTTCTTCAGATAAATCATCAATTCTCTCTCTGAAATACGTAATATCTTCGGCAGAACCCATTTCATCGGCAGTAGTAAGCATTTTTCTAATTAATTCTTGTGCTATCGATTCACCAATCAGTAACTAGAGGGCGTGTTAGAGCCCACCCTCTCAACTTTGACAAGTGAAAGTGACAGTTTTATTTCAAGCCGTATTTCATGACGGTTTGCAGGAATGTTACGGACAAAATGAAATAAATTAAGCAAAGGAAAAATATACTATTTGTTCAAATAAACTGTGGTATAATCAACAAAAGGAAGTTGATCGAGTGACATAGCGTGTTGGAGAAACTTGAAAGCTCAGATATCAGTCCCCGTGAAAAGGCGAGTCGTAGCCTACTGTCTGAGTGTCATATGAAAGCTTTTTAGGGTACAGAGAAAAAAAAAGGCACAGTGGAGGAAAAAGCACGAAATGTCAACTTTAATCTCGAAATTTCCACTTTAATCATGTAGTTTATTTTGTCATTAAAGTAGAACATTATAAACGTCATCTTAAAATCATTTACTTAACCAGTTTCTCAAATCACACCATAATTAAAGTAGCACGTTAAATGCTTTGTTTTGTATTTGATCTTGTATGTGCTCTATGTGTGTGAATCACTACTTGCTTTTTAAACCGGCTCTCTTCCTCCGACTGGACACAGAATCCATTACATTCGTGATATTACAGTTCTCTGAATAACTAAAATACTGAGATGTATACGTGATATCATTTTCATGATGATAAGAGTTAAAGCACGTTATTAAACATGGGTTTTACAGCACAGCGATTGTGCACGACCATCGATGAAATTATTTATTGCAGCAGCGGCTCTAGGTTTGTGGTGGCACTGGGCAGAAAAAGAATCGGTGGCTCCTTCGCCCGCCAATGTCAGTAAGGTAGATTATGCACGGCGAATGGCCACGTCCGTTGCAGACACTGCATAGCCGCCTCGTGCTCATGACACAAGCATTTAACTTTTGTCGAAATTTACCGCTGCATTTTTAGCTGTGTCGTTATTTTCTCTTTCTGTTTTATATTCAATATGTATTGGCGTAGCCGCCCATGCAGTTCTTGCTTTTCTTTCTCCAAGTAACCGATCGCCATACAATCAGCTCTGTAATAGATGTTAAGCCATCTGTAAACTTAGAGCGCTGATTCTTTAAAAAGTTTAAGGAACATTGAAATATCTTCGTAGTACATGTTTAATTATTCTATCCTTCACGCCAGTCCCAGTGAAGAATATAGATTATTTAAATGAAGTTAAAGTTTTACCTGTATAATATAATAAACATATTTTGCTGCATTTCATCTTAAAATTGTATTGTCATCATATGTAAATACGCACTTTATAAAGTGGCTCAGGTTGTGAGATATTATAACTGTAGTGCAAGTTTACAGTGGGGTGATTGTACTTATAAGTACTAACAGTTCTACAAGGAGCAGTGATTGAGTGCGTTTATAATTCTTGGGATGAAACTGTTTCTGAACCGCGAGGTCCGTACAGGAAAGGCTTTAAAACGTTTTGCCGTAGCTGAGGTAGCGTGTGCCTGATGCTGTATACCGATAATTCTCTTTCTGATCAGCTGCTGCTGTGATTCCCCACTCAGATTCAGTGATATAAATACTCCGAGTCGTGCAGTGAGAGTAATATGGAAAAAGATGATCCGCTGTGGCAACTCCTAACGGCAGGAGCTGAAAGAAGAAGGTGCAGTGAGAGTAACAACGCTAAAGCAGTTATGGTATTTGGAATACTATGGCTATTCCCTGGGCCATTATATTGTTACAAGTTAATTACAATCAGATGCGTTACACTAATAAACAATATGCGGTTAGTTTCAGTGTATTTATAAAGCCGTGTCATGAAAATAATGAGTAATCACACAGGAACAGTACCATTGCTTTGACGCTTGGTGCCACCAGTCTGCAAAACCGAGCAGAGAACTTGCGTACGACAAGGCATGAGGTACCGTGGAAAAGTGCGTGGCTTTACGCCAAGTGTAGGTTTTATACATCGCGATTTGAACGTGGAAAAGTTCTTACTCAACATTTCTGTGCGTACGCACCGTTTATACATGAGGCCCCAGGTCCTTGGACTTATACCAAACAGGACGTATACCAAACAAATAATGTAAAAATGAATAATTCGTTCCAATGAAAAAAAAATCCTATTGTTATTGGCATACATTGATGGAGTTGTATAAAAAATGTAAACACTGCTTAATATTAAAATACATAAATACAAAAGCGATTAGATGAAATACATGAAAATTTAACCTCACTTTACTTTTTAATAACGTCTTTGTTTTTCACAATTGTCGATACCGTCGTTCTCGGCATGCGGTATGCAGCAGCCAAGTCCCGGATACGCATGCACGCAATTCAAATTTATGTGAAAAAACACAAAATCACGTCGTGATGATGCGAGTTTGCTGTATGCTCCCATCTGCTGTCCGGGAGCCCTTGAACCCTACACCGTCGGTAATGTTACCGATGAGCTTAGCAGTGAGGCAAATAAACAAACCACGGGATGGTGAAAAAGTGCAAAGTGCTTTTATTAAAACAATCAACAAAACAAGGTGTTCAAATTAAACTGCAGTGTCCAAAGTTCCAATAACTGTACCAAGTTGGACTTATTCTAAAACAGACGTATACCGAGGTAGCACTACATACACTACTTTTGAGTTCGTTATTGAATTTTGCACACAACGATGTGATTGTCTCAATTAATAGCAGACAATCATGTGATTCATTGCGATTAAAAATTTTAATTGCTGCCAGCGCTAAAATATACATATTCTTTTTTTTCCCCACAGTGGGCTGCACATGCAAAACTGCGAAGACAAGGACCACCAGGGTCAGTGCAGCTGCTGGCTCTAGTGTCCTTATGCCATGTGTGTTCAACATTACCTTACTTCAAAAAGACCGTGTGGCTGCCAATTGGATGTACAACACCACCCAAAATGTGATGCGCCTTGTTACGATCAGCACAATGGACCCTCCGATCTTCTGGAATGGCAGTAATGACAGAGTACAGGTATATCCATTGCTGTCAAGCCAGGGCAACTTCTCCGTGTTGCTCAGTGACGTAGAGAATGATGACGAAGGGCTGTATGTGTGTGAGCTCATGGAAGGGGCCGCATGCACTTTGGGGAAGCAGGAAATCCTCTTCAGCATCACAACAGGTAAGTGTGAGATCTGAGCAAATGGCGCTATCGTTTACAGCAAAACAAAGGCTACGTCCAGGCTGCTACGTCTTCATTTAAAAGCGATGTTATTAAACCAAAACGATCTCCGTCCACACTGGTGTCCTCACATCGTTTATGAAAGCATCACCGTCCACACTAAAATGACTGGAAGAGCATATGACTTAGTCATTAGATTACAGCGGGCATGTGAGTATGGGATGGTAATGCCGCCAGCCATGGGGAACCATAGTGACCAGTAAATCATGTGTTCTCCGACTATATGCAGCATTCAAACTCTACAAAACATAATTAAGGTGCATACAGGAAAGCAACGCTATGTTTGATTATCGTTTTCTTCTGTGAAGGGCGACCAATCAGGGAATGAGACCTTGTAATGAGCGGCGCCCAATCAGCGAAGACCTACTGTCTCTCCCACCCAGCCTGAGCCAAGAGGAGAGTTAAAGAATCATGACTGGTTTGTGATACATCCACTGATGCACTTGAGCACCTCATCAGTAATGTTACCCAGGGTCATCAGGTGCTTGAACATCAGACACTCTCTACCAGACAACACAGCCAATGGTGATCATGATGGATCCAATCCCTGCCACCACAGGGTGTACAACAGCAACAAACACTTGACAGGGTGCCGGTCCATCACAGAGCAAACAAACATAACATACAAGTGGGCCAATTTATCATCACCAGTTCACCTAACCTGCATGTCTTTGGGCAGTGGAAGGAAACCATAGCACCTGGAGCATCCTGCAGCACTACCACTGTACCACGTGTGCTGCCCAAATTCTACAATCATCATCTTCTTCTTCTTTCAGCTGTTCCCGTTAGGGGTCACCACAGCAGATCATCTTCTTCCATATCTTCCTGTCCTCTCCATCTTGCCTCGTTACACCCACCACCTTCATGTCCTCTCCCACTACATCCATAAACCTTCTCTTAGGTCTTCCTCTTTTCCTTTTACCTGGCAGCTCCATCCTTAGCATGCTTCTCCCAGTATACCCAGAATCTCTCCTCTGCACATGTCCAAACCAACGCAATCTCGCCTCTCTGACTTTGTCTCCCAACCGTCCAACTTGAGCTGACCCTCTAATGTACTCATTTCTAATCCTGTCCATCCTTGTCACATCCAATGCAAATCTTAGCATCTTTAACTCTGCCAGCTCTGTCACATGCTTTCTGGTCAGTGCCACCATCTCAAACCCATATAACATAGCTGGCCTCACTACACCCATCTGTCACCAATTACTCCTGACACTCTTCTCCACTCATTCCACCCTACCTGCACTCTCTTTCTTCACTTCTCTTCCACAATCCCCATTACTTTGTACTGTTGATCCCAAGTATTAAAACTCATCTATCTTAGCCAACTCTACTCATTGCATCCTCACCATTCCTCT
Source organism: Polypterus senegalus (assembly GCF_016835505.1). Taxonomy (NCBI): domain Eukaryota; kingdom Metazoa; phylum Chordata; class Cladistia; order Polypteriformes; family Polypteridae; genus Polypterus; species Polypterus senegalus. The sequence goes on along the minus strand of NC_053159.1, from coordinate 125,075,386 downwards.
GACCTCCCTCTCATTCACACACGTATTCTGTCTTGTTCCTAATGACCTTCATTCCTCTCCTCTCTAGAGCATACCTCCATCACTCCAGAATCTCCTCAACCTGCTCCCTACTATCTCTACAGATCACAATGTTATCAGCAGACATCACAGTCCACAGGGACTTCTGTCTAATTTTGTCTGTCAACCTGTCCATCGCCATTGCAAATAAGAAAGGGCTCAGAGTTGATCCCTGATGTAATCCCACCTCTGTCACTCCTACCGCAGACCTCACCACTGTCACACTTCCCTCATACATATCCTGTACAACTCTTACGTACTTCTGTGCCACTCCCGACTTCCTCATACAATACCACAACTCCTCTTGAGGTTACCCTGTCATATGCTTTCTCCAGGTCCACAAAGACGCAATGCAACTCCTTCTGGCCTTCTCTATACTTCTCCATCAACACCATCAGAGCAAACATCGCATCTGCGGTGCTCTTTCTTGGCATGAAACCATACTGCTGCTCACTAATCATCACCTCACTTCTTAACCTAGCTTCCGCCACTCTTTCCCATAACTTCATGCTGTGGCTCATCAATTTTATCCTCCTCTAGTTACTACAATCCTGCACATCCCCCTTATTGGCACCAGTACACTTCTTCTCCACTCCTCAGACATTCTTATCACTTTTCAAGCTTCCATTAAACAATCAGGTTAAAAACTCCACTGCCATCTCTCCTAAACACCTTCATGTTTCCACAGGTATGTCATCTGGACCAACGGCTTTTCCATTTTTCATCCTCTTCATAGCTGTCCTTACTTCATCCTTGCTAATCTGTTGCACTTCCTGATTCACTATCTCCACATCATCCAACCTTCTCTCTCGTTCTCTTCATTCATCAACCTCTCAAAGTACTCTTTCCATCTGCTCAACACACTCTCCTCGCTTGTGAGTACGTTTCATCTTTATCCTTTATCTCCATAACCTGCTGCACATCTTTTCCAGCTCGGTCCCTCTGTCTAGCCAATCGGTACAGGTCCTTTACTCCCTCTTTAGTGTCCAGCCTCTCATACAACTCCTCATCATACTCCTTTTCTTTAGCCTTCGCCACCACTCTCTTCACCTTGCGCCTTATCTCCTTGTACTCTTGTCTACTTTCTGAATCTCTCTCACTATCCCACTTTTTCTTTGCCATCCTCTTCCTCTGTATACTCTTCTGCATTTCCTCATTTCACCACCAGACTTCCTTTTCCTCCTTCATCTTCCTAGATGTCACGCCAAGCACCCTTCTTGCTGTCGCCCTTACTACATCTGCTTTAGTTTCCCGACTGTCTGGTAACTCATCACTTACCACCCAGTGCCTGTCTCACCTCCTCCCTAAACTCAACCTTGCAGTCTTCCTTTTTCACTCTCACTCTCTTCCTCTTCTTGATCTCCAACGTCCATCCTTTTGGCAAAATCCACTACCATCTGACCTTTTTCATCCCTGTCTTTGACACCATACCTATCCATCACCTCCGCGTCTCCTCTGTTCCCTTCATCAAGGACTCTACAATGTCAAATCAAAAATAAGTTTTAATGTATTCTTCTGAATTATTAATATAACTTAAAACATTTTTGGAATAATTTGGCAAAGTATTCATTATAATTCTAAAAAGTGCAGTGGGCTGAGTAGCAGAATATTTGTGAACTGAATGTCTGAGTGAGTTTCTTTTCTTTTTTCTTTTGTTTAGAGTTTGCCTTTTCAAGGCTCTTCTGGTATTTGCTCAGCAGTGGATGTATGGCCTGTGGGATCACTGCAGTCACTGCTGTTATTGTCTGCTGGATGAAAAGTAAGCATTTTCAATTGTTACTAGTTTTCCTCATTGGGAGCACAGACTAGATAACAAAGGGGGAGGATTTGCAAACTTGATTAATTTTGCTCATTTAGTAATTTCAAAAAGTGTTGCAATAAGGGACTTTCCTGCAAGCATTTTATGAAGCACAATACATTTAATTGACAGCAAACATTGGTGGTGACTTCATTGTTTTGACACTTCTCTGTCTGTGAGTATCGCCAGAGCTGCACACAATGAGCGCGTGGGAGTCCTGTGGCACATCGGTCACCACTGACTCATCGGTCTCCAGGGCGACTCCAGCCCACACACAACTTGCTTCATGGTGTGAAATGTGGGCCGCTGGAGGCTGACAGCTGATACAACAGACAGTTCTGGTTCATGTAGTGCTGACTAAGATGTGTAAGAAAGTTTCAATCTTGTAAGTGTTTATGACTTCAGAGAACCATTGTGAGTTTGTCTTTATTTGCTTTTGCATTTCTAAGCCTGTTGAATCCAACATTCTGGTTATGGGGGTCTGAGCCTATTGGGCCAAAGCCAAATGGCGTGCCAATAGGTGAAAACGTTCTCTCAAATGCAGACACCACACTAACTTAGAGTGACCAGTTACCCTAACCCACAGATTTTAGGGATGGAGGTAGAGAGTCTGAGTTCCCAGAGAAAAGCCCATGTAGACATACGGCTGGGCTAGGACTCAAATGAAGGGTGTGTGAGGCCTGTTCTATGATGGTCTAGCATGCTGCCTTTGAGTGCACTGCTACCAAGAAGGACTCCAGGCCACATAACCCTCATGTGGATCAAGAAAGATTAAGGAAATTATGAAATCCATATATCACCCAATTTTCATGACATCTGTTTTCTAAAATGATTTTTTACCTTTTTATGACCAAACCCAGGTAGTTATTTACGCTTAGTAAGACAAGTAATAAGGTAAGGTAGTTCTGGTCATTAATCATGGAAACAGAGAGCAGTGATATGTTGCATGTTAATTAGCACGCGTACAGTAAGTCCTCTACATATGAACCTTCAAGTTGCAAACTTTCAAAGATGCAAACGTGCATGTCCAATATATTAAAAATTAGTTAAATAAGGGAAAAATTAAAAATTGTAGCATAACTTTAAATTCTGCAGCGGTGCACAAGTTAGTTTGTGTCTCTGGCGCTAGGTGGAGCGCAAATCTCCTGATGTTACTGTTTACATTCTGAGTCACGTGTGTGCAACCTCTACAAGTGGTTATGCTTTTCGCTGTATCTCTGTTTATGCCGAGTTAACGTGCCTTATTATAGGCCCAAGATGTTCGGAATTAACCATATTCAACAAGAGCACAGGGACACAGTTGAAACTCGTTAAGGATTTGTTGTTCTTCACTCCGAGGACTGCATTAACATGCCATAAAAAACCAAGTAGTGTGGTGGAGCGCATGTGCAATAGGGACCTTAGCTTGTTTTCATTGACTTGTCCCAATCATCTCTTATGTATGATCTACAGATATGAGCATCCCATCAGGAGTACTGCAGGCTTAGCAAGGGCTTTTATTTTGATACATTCAAACTGGAGTTTGCAAAGGAAGTACTCTTTTTGTGATATTTTTCTTTTTTTTTTCAAAACCTTCCATGAATCTTCACCCTCAACACTTAGTGGGTATCAATATTAAGTGATGAGCAGTAGGTGTCGAGTGATGATGCCATTCAATTGCTCGCTTTGTGTGTGGCCACTGGAAGTGGAGTTGAAGACAATCATGTCAACTCATTAGCTAGCGGTTAGGTCAGCTAATGGAAAACAATGGGAATAAAAAATAACCTTCAGTTGCTTGTTGTTAAAATACACTAGAAATCTATAACAAAAATACAAATATAAATTTTTAAAAGCACTGTGCAGTATAAATTTGTTTTCGATTGGAGCTAGGAGAGGTATGCTAGATCTGCATATACAGGCTACCTGATAGCGTAAACAGCAATATCAGCTGATGGGCTACAATGGAAACAAAAATTTTCTTTGTTGTTTATTGTTAAAATACGCAAAAAATCTGTAACAAAATACAAATATTAACTTTTCAAAGTATTTACTTATGTACAAATAGCTGTACATGTACATGTTTTCTATAGGAGCTGGGAGTTGCATTTATGTGCGTTGGGTGCCTATGATAACTTTGGTGGATTTATGAACAAAGTGGACTTGGTAGTCGTGCTCTCAGAACGGAACTCGTTCACAAGTAGGGGACTTACTGTACTCTGTATTTGTGACAATAATAACCTTATAAACCTACTGTATTTCGTGTCCCATTATGTTGGACATCTCCCTCAGCCGCTACCAGTCAGAGCTTCTCAGACTTCATTTCCCTGGATCTGCATTGGCATTGCTTACATGGAGGTTATGCTCTCTGAATCTCATGATGCTGCTGGTGTTCGTAATCCTTGCACGCTGCTACACACCAATGCTCAGGGGTCAACATATTGGACGTTACAAACATTGGTGGTTTACTCAAATACCACCATTGTTTCTATAGTTTTGTTTTCTATAACCGTTCCTTATGTTGTAATCATAATTCATAACTCTAAAAAGTAAGTGAACACATAAACAGCTGACTGAGTAGCTCATGGGAGTTTCCTCAAATTGTTGTTTATATAAAACTTTTCAACCTTAGTTAACCCAAATCCATGAACCCATTTGGCAAAGCCTTAACATAAGCAGAAGTTGGACACCATGGTTCAAGAATCTTTGCTTTATAATGGAGGCCTGGATGGGTGTGCAGTAGTTCAATACGCTTCGCTGCTACTTTTTTTCTCTCTCTGGACAATAAATGATCTGAAGCCTTGTGTTTCATGATAACAATATATTAAGTGATATAGGGTGTGTAAAGCAGACTGGATAAAATAAAAACAGTCTAAACAGCATGTCTTTAGAAGAAGTCCCTTTGCACAGAGTGTCTTCCATGCCATTTTTAGGATGCGGTAAATCGTCAGGATATCTGCATCTGAACCTCAGTATGTTTAAGGTTTTCCACAGCGTACTGTTCAAGCGAAATTAGTTTTACCTGTGGAATCACTCTGTTCATGACAATAGGTGACCCTCATTGTTGGTGGCTCATATCCTGACTTTATATAATTAAAACATATAATAGAAGGAGAAAGAAAAATTGAAAGTACTAAATACATAGCAGGACCACCAAAGTCTTAACAGTGAGTTTGGCATGGCTTTTTCAGTTTGCCCTCCTTATCCAATGATCTCTTGTGTATTTTTTTCTCCCATAATTCTGCGGATGTTGCCTCCCTGCCAGTGAGCCCTCACTTCATTTCCCATCTGTTCACTTAGAAGACACTGGGGTCTGTGTCCAGGTCCATCTTGGCCTTGCATTAGGGGTAAGCAGTAGGCACAGATTAAGCCTCGAGGCTACCAAAACCAAGCTGTCCTCTGGTGGTTCTTCATGCCACTGCACTACAAACCTCAAATCTTTGTTAAGTTCAAGGTCAGTTTATTGTCATTTGAGTACTTTGAAATTCTTCATAGGTCCATAGGGCCACTATTCTTACTTCCAAGTCTAAATAACATATAACACGTCATAGTTATCTAAATGAAACTGCGAGCCCTCCACCACAACAAAGCCTGGTGCTTTTTTATAATGAGCCCCGATTGCCATTTGCTAGTTAAGACAAAGATTAATTGATGCCCTCCTCTTCCCCAGTTAAAGCTGCTTCAACAGGCTTCTGTGGATGACCTCTTTATGGAGCACCAACCCCTGTCACAAGGTTCACTCACACACACACGCACACACAGAGGTTTTTAGAGGTGCATGTGAGTCTGCAGAATGTCAGTTAATCCACAATGATCTGCATCTTGAGAAGAGCAACCAATGCCAGAATACCATCAGCTTCCCAGATGCCGTGGGGTACAGAAGCACCACTTTCTGCATTTCGAATTAATGAACGAGACAAGAGGAAAGCCAAATACTTTTTATGACTAGAATGGAATTGTCTTGGAAGAAAAATATCACAAAGGTCTGCAAGGTGGGATATCTTTAGAGGAGACAAATGTAAAGTAACAAAATGACTTCTTTAAGCATGCGCTCCTTCAGAAACCAAATCCTTATTTCCTGGTACTGCTCACGAGTGACGCTTTACATTTCAGTCTTTTTGTGCATATATATTTCTAAACAGTGTATGGCATACTAACTACTACTTTCTAGCTACTTAACATCTGGAAACAAATGAATATGCATATGTAGACGGTAATAAACACACACCAGAAATTCCTACTTAGCCGACCTGTGCACAGAAGGGAGATTTTAAAGTTAATGCAGAATACGCATGTTCTTCCTGAATTTCGTTGCATACTACATTTTTGCATGTGTTGTTTGCACCATCTTCATTGCTCAAAAAACTTTAGATATTTTAGGTATTTATTAAATGTTAATAGTTTTTCACACATGGCTGTTGAGCAATCTTGGCAGCAAATGTTAAAGTTATTGTTACAGAAAAGCAAGGAAAATTAATTCACAGTGAAGACAGCGTGTATTCCCTAAATGTGGGAGTATTTTCTCCCTAAGTGTTACCTAATTCAATAAGAAGTTATGCAAACATTCAAGTACAGTATATATACATCAAGCATTTCAGGATATCAGTTACATGCACACACAGAAGCCTGTAAGTGTACAAGTTATTTATTCACAATCTCGTTCTTCTTGTGTGCCCCCACCCAGTATTAATGACTTCTTTACACACAAGGTAGGACATCTTGTCATGGCTAGACTTATTTAAGCATCTTTACAGTGAATTTACTTCTGATACGTACAACAAATGTTGTTTTGTTTCAAGTCAGTCCCTGCAACCTTACATTGTGTCCTCTTTGAGAATCCACCCACATGGTGACCGATGTCAGTGACTGCATGCATACATATAGGAAAGCCCTCCTTAACGGTAACAGCACAGGACACAGCCTCACTTACGTTCTCAGAGTGTGAACGCTACACACTTATCCACACTTGTGTCAGCTACCACTCCCTGCCTCGACTGCACGTTGTTGCACCGTTGTGGACCACAGCTTTACACCATGTCACTCCACCCATAAGACACCAGAGCATTACTAATATTAATGTCACTACTACTGTATCGTCAGGCATGCTCCCAATCTCAACTGTATCATCACTGAAGCAGTTACCTCCAGTAAGCAGTTTAGTGTTTGCTGTTAAATAAAAGTAACTTCTGTATTTTCATACATTTTTGCTTATCATAGCACTAAGCAAGGCGAGATTAAGACCCCCCCACAGACACCTGGGTGACGTAGCCCCTTAACAGAGAGTTGATCATACCTTTTACAACGCAGCACACAGACACCAGATTGTTTAATGCTGCATGATATTTCGCAGTCTTTATTTTGGTGTGGGGCGGCACGGTGGCGCAGTGGTAGCGCTGCTGCCTCGCAGTTAGGAGACCCGGGTTCGCTTCCCGGGTCCTCCCTGCGTGGAGTTTGCATGTTCTCCCCGTGTCTGCGTGGGTTTCCTCCCACAATCCAAAGACATGCAGGTTAGGTGGATTGGTGATTCTAAATTGACCCTAGTGTGTGCTTGGTGTGTGGGTGTGTTTGTGTGTGTCCTGCGGTGGGTTGGCACCCTGCCCAGGATTGGTTCCTGCCTTGTGCCCTGTGTTGGCTGGGATTGGCTCCAGCAGACCCCCGTGACCCTGTATTCGGATTCAGCGGGTTGGAAAATGGATGGATGGATGGATTTTGGTGTGAGACTCAATCTCTTCTTTACCCCAAACTCTTAAAATCAACCATCGTCCCCTTAAGAAGCCCTTGTAGATATGCAATCGTTTCATGAGTCGATTGGTGAAAAGGCCTCTTGCCATCACGACCCCTGGGTATGCACACAGAATGCCCTGATTTTAGACCCGCCCTGGCACTGGGTGTGTGTCGATCAGACATAGAAGTAAGAGTTTCCCTGTGCACTGTACACCTGAAAACACCACAGTGACACACACATCAGCCTTTGCACTTACACAACATGGTGTAGCTTGGAGTTAAACTTGAACATAGATTAGTACTTGATTTTTTTAATAAAATAAAATAAATAAGGATACCTGTGAAGAATAGCAGGTAAATAGTTTAAGACTGCACTAGACAATCAGTGCTTAGAGACAATGTATTGAACATTTGTTTTGGTTAGTATTCATATAAATGACACATTTAGTTAGCAAGCTGCATATCTGTGTAACTCTAAAATTTAAAAGAACTCACATGCACATCCACCTACATTCAGCTAAACAAAACAGAAGTGAATTTGTTTGCTAATGACTTACAACTTCCTGAGAGCTTTAAAAGTGTGAAAAGCAATCTGTATTGTGGTAGTTGTGCAAAATAAAAACTGAGGCCAAAAGTTTTAATGTAACACATTTAGCTCAGCACCTACCGTGCATCCGGAAAGTATTCACAGCGCATCACTTTTTCCACATTTTGTTATGTTACAGCCTTATTCCAAAATGGATTAAATTAATTTTTTCCTCAGAATTCTACACACAACACCCCATAATAACAATGTGAAAAAAGTTTACTTGAGGTTTTTGCAAATTTATTAAAAATAAAAACATTGAGAAATCACATGTACATAAATATTCACAGCCTTTGCCTTGAAACTCAAAATTGAGCTCAGGTGCATCCTGTTTCCCCTGATCATCCTTGAGATGTTTCTGCAGCTTAATTGGAGCCCACCTGTGGTAAATTCAGTTGATTGGACGTGATTTGGAAAGGCACACACCTGTCTATATAAGTTCCCACAGTTGACAGTTCATGTCAGAGCACAAACCAAGCATGAAGTCAAAGGAATTGTCTGTAGACCTCTGAGACAGGATTGTCTCAAGGCACAAATCTGGAGAAGGTTACAAAAAAATTTCTGCTGCTTTGAAGGTCCCAATGAGCACAGTGGCCTCCATCATCCTTAAGTGGAAGAAGTTTGAAACCACCAGGACTCTTCCTAAAGCTGGCCGGCCATCTAAACTGAGCGATCGGGGGAGAAGGGCCTTAGTCAAGCAGGTGACCAAGAACCCGATGGTCACTCTGTTAGAGCTTCAGAGGTCCTTTGTGGAGAGAGGGGAACCTTCCAGAAGGACAACCATCTCTGCAGCAATCCACCAATCAGGCCTTTATGGTAGAGTGGCCAGATGGAAGCCACTCCTTAGTAAAAGGCACATGGAAGCCGACCTGGAGTTCGTCAAAAGGCACCTGAAGGACTCTCAGACCATGAGAAACAAAATTCTTTGGTCTGATGAGACAAAGATTGAACTCTTTGGTGTGAATGCCAGGTGTCACGTTTGGAGGAAACCAGGTACCGCTCATCACCAGGCCAATACCATCCCTACAGTGAAGCATGGTGGTGGCAGCATCATGCTGTGGGGATGTTTTTCAGCCGCAGGAACTGGGAGACTAGTCAGGATAAAGGGAAAGATGACTGCAGCAATGTACAGAGATATCCTGGATGAAAACCTGCTCCAGAGCGCTCTTGACCTCAGACTGGGGTGACGGTTCATCTTTCAGCAGGACAACGACCCTAAGCACACAGCCAAGATATCAAAGGAGTGGCTTCAGGACAACTCTGTGAATGTCCTTGAGTGGCCCAGCCAGAGCCCAGACTTGAATCTGATTGAACATCTCTGGAGAGATCTTAAAATGCACCGACGCTTCCCATCCAACCTGATGGAGCTTGAGAGGTGCTGCAAAGAGGAATGGGCGAAACTGGCCAAGGATAGGTGTGCCAAGCTTGTGGCATCATATTCAAAAAGACTTGAGGCTGTAATTGCTGCCAATGGTGGATCGACAAAGTATTGAGCAGACTGTGAATACTTATGTACATGGGATTTCTCCGTTTTTTTAATTTTTAATAAATTTGCAAAAACCTCAAGTAAACGTTTTTCACGTTGTCATTATGGGGTGTTGTGTGTAGAATTCTGAGGAAAAAAATGAATTTAATCCATTTTGGAATAAGGCTGTAACATAATAAAATGTGGAAAAAGTGATGCGCTGTGAATACTTTCCGGATGCACTGTATACTCTAATGCTTACAAGACCATAAGAGTGTTAAAATACAGTATATTTTTCAGGCAATTGATTAATACGTAATAAAGCTTAATCGATCTTACTTAATATCTCAATACAAGAAGCAGTACTCACAAAGCAATGTACACCATACGTTGTTTAATATAAAGTACAGAAGTGTCATTCGAGAATCAAGTGATGAGCTTGATGAAGCCTCACAGAGAAGGTTCATGACAGAAGGCACCATGAAGCTGCACAGACATATCCACTTATCTTTGATCTAAGTGAAGAATCCTCCTTGAGACTGGATGTTAGATGAATGCTCTTAGAAAAGATGCCCCAATCAAAATAAGTGAAGGCAACATCCATGAATGCTCACTTCCTTCTTGTTTTCACATTTCAGCGAAGTGTCCCTTCTCAATGAAAGAAATATCCCAGATTCCTCTGTGAACAGCACTCAGAGTTTTTAGTAGTACCAGTAGCAGTATTGTCACGTCGGGTGCAGAGTACACCGCAATCCTTATTTGCATGTCCAAGTAACATGAAACATGTCACCATGACAAACAGGAATGCATGAAAATGCACACCTTCATGTATTTTTGTACAGTGATTCTAACAGATGATGTAGGTCTCCCTGCTGCTTGGGCTGTTGAATCCACTGGAACTGAGCAGACCTGAATCTATAACGTAAAAACTAAACTTCTACAGCCCCCTGAACATTCTCTTAATTTTGTTGCTTTCTTAAATAACCTGAAAGTATACACACATTTAATCAAAGTAAAGAAAGGAAAAAATACCAGCAATCAAGCGTCAGCTTTCACTTTCCATGTTTTTATGTGAAACAATCCCGAGTTTTCTTTTTCAGCTAGTAACTTCATAGCAATTCCTACTATAGCAAACTAAAAAAAGGGGCTGGGGTACCACAATGGTATGTTCCATATAATTCTGAAAAAGTAAACACAAAAGATTAGTGACAAAATGACAATGAATGACAATATGGGTCATAGTGATCACAGATCAGCAAATCAGTCACTCAGTCAATCATTGTACAACCCGCTATATCCTAACACAAGGTCATGGGGGTCTGCTGAAGCCAATCTAAGCCAACACAGGACGCAAGGCAGGAAACAAATCCCAGACAGGGCTCCAGCCCTCTGCAGGGCACACACACACCAAGCACATACTAGGGACAATTTAGGATCACCAGTTCACCTAACCTGCATGTCTTTGGACTGTGGGAGGAAACCGGAGCACCCAGAGGAAACCCACGCAGACACGGGGAGAACATGCAAAGTCCATGCGGGGAGGACCCGGGAAGCGAACCCAGGTCTCCTAACTGCGAGGCAGAAGCGCTACCCACTGCTACCACTGTTTTTTTAAAGCACTGAAGCACACACTCAATGTGGGTTCCACAAATGAATGCTTCTTTATATCTCGTTCAAGGTGGAAGGATAGGAATTCCAATTTGGGGGCAGAGGAAGTGACATCACAAATCCTGTGGTCTATCTGTCTCTCAGGTGAAGGAGGAAAAGCTGTTGCCAACAGTGCCCTCTCATTTTCAGAGGTGGTATTGCTGATTTTGTCACAGCCTTGTGGTTGCACCCTACTTGCTCCAGCTCCATTTAAATGCAATTGCAAGGGATGTGTCAGTCTAAATACTGTACAGGGTGAGGCAGAAAGGACGGACATCTTTGAAATGGCTAGAACTCACCACTAGGTGGAGTGACAGATGTGCGGTAGGTGGCATTAGGTTTGCAAAGTCTTAGCATTTTTTTATTTTCTTTTTAGTTGAAGCCATGGAGCCATGGACGATAGAACACCGTGTTTTTGCGTACGACTGTTTTGTCAAGAACAACCAATCTATTACCGCAGTTCAGCGTGAGTTTCGTTGCCATTTTAATATCCACAGAAATAAAGCTGTTCCCACTTGTAACACTATCCTACATTGGGTTAAAGCACTTCGTACACGAGGTACTCTAATGAACAAAAGACCACCGGGGGCTACATGAATGGCACGTACCCCTGAAAATGTGGAAAGCGTACGACAGAGCAATGTTGAAAAGAGTGGAGGCCAACTTCCATGAACGCCTTCAGAAATGCAACAGTGGTAACGGACACCACATGGGAGATGTTGTTTCCCACACTTGATTTTGTCAAATGCTATTTCAATATGAACTCAAATCTTTCAAAAAATTTCTTTGTAAGAAAAAATTAACAATTTTGTGATTTTGTAAAAAACGTCCATCCTTTCTGCCTCACCCTGTATTTCTGTTTCCACATGTGGGTCACTTTTCTGGTAATCTGTCATTTATGAATAATTCCATAGTAGAAATGACGTCATAAAACAGGGGAGTAAAACAGAGGGTCAGCCCGGCTCGTCTTTTTTGTTTCAGCCACTTTTGTAACTTTGTAATTAATTATTGCTGCTAATGGAACATACACCTCTTTTGTCTTAAGTTTTTTTTTTTAAGATTCATAATTCTTCACTATTTCTCTTGCTCTTAACCAATAATAATAATGCAAAACAGATGCACAGTCAACTCAAGGGTCTTTCTTTCTGGGGGGCCACCATTCTCTCTCCATCTAATTTCTTAATTAGAAGACCACTGTTGCTGATATTGAAACACACTGTTTACTCCCATGACTTCTCAGTGGCCTCAATCTCCTACACCAGAAATATCTAAACCTGTTCATTTTCTATTTGCTAGGAGCACCATTTTAATCTTTTGGAGATTATTATTTGTCAGACCTTAATGATTTTTCCTTTCAACTATATTATCGAAGCAGAAATTGCATGGTGGACACATATGATCTAGTTAGCTGACCATCACTTGGCTTGTTTTGCATTTCATTATTGTTTGGCTGCCAGGTTTTGAATATTAAAATGCAAGTCAGTTAAAATCAATTTGAGTGGTATGATTCATATGAAGCAGTAGTTACTAATTAAGAAAGTGGAGCCCCTTTGATCCTTCAGGTTCTGGATTTGAACACACAGTTTCATTCACTACTGACACTTCACTCACTGATACAGAAAAAGGACTGACATCTGTAGATTATGGGCTTTACTTGAAAGTACAAAATCAAGTCAATGTAAAGGACGGCTCCATGGCTGCTCTTAGAAGAGATGTAAGCTCATAGCACTTTAGCTAGAAATTATCTTTTTTGCACTGAGATGCCATATGCAGTGGCTTCTTTGCCGTAGAATTTAACTGCACAAAACTTCCCAGCATTCAACCTTACACTAAACAAAGCAGGTTGTGAAAGACGTGCAACAGAGAGCTTTATTTCAATTAATCAATCCTCTTCGTCCCTTGTGGGACATAAGGCTTCAATGAGCTCCCTCTATTGCATGCGGTCCTTTGCAGCATGTTGTGCTTCTCCCCATGACAGGTTCATCTTTTGAAGCTCTTGTACCACCGTTCTACACCAGGTGTTTTTGGGTCGTCCAGTTTTTCTTTTTCCAGGTGGTGTCCATCTTAAGGCAACTCTTGGGATGCGGTTTTACTCCATCCTTAACACATGTCCAAGCCATCTTAAGCATCTTATTGTAATGTCCTTGGTGATGCATTGACTGCTTGTTTTCTTGTATAACTGTTGGTTTGATATTTAGTTGGGCCAAAAGATCTGACAGATTTGTCTGAGACATCTGTTGTGGAAGACCTCAAGTCTCCTCATGTCTGTACTGACAGCACACCAACACTCTGAACCATACAGGAGGACAGACTTTACGTTGCTGTTGTACAGGAGCATCTTTATTTTTAGGTTGTTATGTTTAGACCTCCAGATGGAACGAAGTTGGGGAAAGGCACCCTGAGACTTTCCCAGCCTTGCTCTAATGTCTTTATGGACAGCGCTGTCCTTGCTGATAAGGCTGCCAATGTAGGTGAAGTCCTCCGCATACTCGAGTGGTGCTCCATTCACTTGGATGGGTGCTATGGAGATGGAGTTTATGCACATCACTTGGGTTTTGGAGGTGTTGATGTTCAGTCCAGCCTGTCTGGCATATTTGTGAAGCTTATCAGTTTTCGATTGCATGTTGGAGTGGTTTGTTGAACGGAGAGCAAGGTCGTCTGCAAAATCAAGCTCTTCCAATTGAGAGGACAGGATCCATTGGATGCCTCTGGGTTTATCTGCTATTGTGTTGGTTGTGATCCAGTTTATTGCAAGTAGGAAGAGGATGGGAGAGATGCTGCACCCTTGTCTTACTCTGGACTCTACAGGGAACCATTCAGTGAGAGTGTTGCCCATAAGGACACTACACTCAAATTTTTCATAGAAGATTGTTATGATTGTAATTATCTTATTTGGGATTCTGTAGTACTGATGGACACTATCAAATGCTTTCTTGAAATCAACAAAGTTGATGTACAGGGGTGTGTTCCATTCTAAGCACTGCTCTAGGATGTTTCGCAGTGCAAAGATCTGGTCTATACATCCTCTTCTTTTCCTAAAGCCTGCTTGTACTTGTCTGAGCTTGGAGGCAATGGCTGGCTCCATTATGTTAAGGAGGACTCTGCAGAACACTTTGCTTGGGATGGACAGAAGGCTGATTCTTCTCCAGTTGTCACAGTTTTTGGTGTCACCTTTCTTTGGGATTTTGACAATGAGGCCCTTAGACCAGTCCTCAGGGATGATATCGCTGTTCCAGATGTTTTGGAAGAGATCGGTAAGGACTTTAGTTCATGTTGAAATGTCGGCCTTCAGCATTTGTGCATGGATTGCATCCAGGCCACATGTCTTGCCACTCTTTAGGGATAGAATGGCAGTTTTAACCTTGGAAAGGTCAGGGGGATTGATGTTGACATCCAGGATGTAGTCTGTTGTTGTGATGTTGGCAGGTTGTTCTGGCTCAGGGTGATTGAGCACTTCCTGGAAATGCTGGACCCATCTGGCAGCTTGCACTCGCTCTGATGAGCAAATGTTCCCATTCATATCCCTAATGTGGGTACTTTGGCTCGTGTGATTTCCACAGAGACGTTTGGTGATCCTATATACAGTCCCCAGGTTCCCCAAGGCTACGGCCTTCACTGCTTCCTTTGCCAGGCTTTCTGCAAAGGTCCTCTTGTCTCTCCATGCACTCCTCTTCACTTCTTTGTCCTTGTTTTTATAGGACAGCTTGGCTTTTTCAATGAATTGTTGGAACTTAAGACTTAATAGCTTTGCTTTTATCTGTTTTCTCTCCTCAATTTTCTGCCATGTCTTAGCGGATATCCATTCTTTGGCTCCTCTCTATTTATAGCCTAAGACTTTTTCTGCTGTTTCAGAGTATATGTTTTTAATGATGTTCCATTTGTGGTTTACAAAGGGCTCTTCTGTTGCAAGGTTAACATCTAGTGTGCTAAAACAGTTCCTCAGTTCCAGCACAAATTCCTAATTTTCCTTTGGATAATGGAGCTTTACAATATCTAACACCTTCTGTTGCTGGCCTTGTGGCATCGACCTCTTCAGCTTGAGCTTGATGGTGGCAACGAGCAGGTAGTGGTCACTGTAGGCATCTGCACCTCGATATGCTCTCACGTCTTGTAATGACCTACGCCACTTTCCATTGATTATAATGTGGTCAATCTGGTTGGTAGTTCTTCCATCAGGTGACTTCCATGTGAGCTTGTGGATATTCTTGTGTGGAAAAATAGTTCCACCAATGACAAGGTTGTTGTTCAAACAGAAATCAACAAGGCATTCGCCATTGTTGTTTCTTGTGCCATGCCCATGTGTCCCCATTGCCCTCTCATAGTTGGAATTGTCGGTTCCCACTTTGGCATTCATGTCGCCAGTTATCAGGAGCATGTCGTGTTGGGGTACCTTATAGACTACCATTTGGAGCTGTTCATACCAGTCCTCTTTGACATCCTCCTCAGCCTCATTTCTTGGTACATAGCACTGCAAGATGGTGACTTTGCAGAACTTCGAGTTGAGGCGCACTCTGATCACCCTTTCACTTACTGGTTCCCACTCCAGCAGGGTTTTTGGCTTTCTCCTTGGAGATTATGATGGCTACTCCATGTGTATGGGCGCTCTCATGGCCTGAGTGTAAGATGATGGATCCATCTTGTAGAACTTGGCGTTTGAAGCCCTTCCAGTGACTTTCACTAATCCCCAGGATGTCCAGGTGGTATCTCTTCATTTCACTGAGGACTTGTGCTGTCTTTGAGGTCTCGAACATGGTTCGGATATTCCATGGTCCCAGGCGGATCTTGGTCTTTGGCCCAAGCAGTCCTCCCATTGCACCCCAGATTTCCTTTCGGCTTTCATCAGGGTTGGTCATACTGCCATAGTGGCGGAGAACTGCTATGGGCCTGCTGTCGATGGATTTGCTTATTGTAGTTTCTGTAACGGTAGTTTTTTACAGGATGGCATTGTTAGCGCCACACCCAACCCCCAACCAGGAGGACCAGTGTGCTGTCTTCTGTCTGGCTACTCTGCTAAGACCAAACTGGTAAGGTTGGACCTACTAGGAGCCAAAGCCTCCTCCCAGCATAGCTCTTAGGGTCTTTGAAGCACGCAAGCCTCTCCACCACGACAAGGTTACAGCACAAGGAGAGCTTTATTTCGAGTTTCATAATGTTCTGTCTTTGAGAGTTCATCTTTAGACATTTAAATCATATAACCTAGAAAGGAGAAACGGTTTAGGGACATTTGAGTTTCATCTCTAATGCTGTGACCTTTGGATTCCATCTACATTAGGATACTCGTACAGGACACTACAACTTCCTCTACAATGAATAAACGGTAAAACGAGACTTATAAACTTTACTTACTGTATATGAATGACATTTATTTAATTAAGGAGAATCATGTTTTCTGATACAAATACAAAATGCTGCAAAGGAGACAATCGTAGAGCTTTTGGGCTTGATGTCTGTCTTCCAGGGATACTGTACATCTGGGACATAAGAAATTCAACAAGTGACGGAGCCCATTTGGTCCAACGAGCTTGTTTAGTTAGCTAATAGAGAAGCTCTCCAAACATCCCTTCCAGACACTTGTTGGAGGTTGTCGGGGTTTCTGCATCAACTACATGTCCCAGTAATTTGTTCCAGAATACATGCACATTACAGAGCAGTACTAGAAACCAGTTACAAGCATCTTTGGCTAAAAATGTTTTTGATGACTGAAGACAAGGCTTTTACTTTCAACAGCTAGAACAGATATTTTACCTGACTATACAAGTTTTAACCCTACTTGTAACTTGTACTTGTAACCCTACTTGTTTTTTTTAAGTGGAAATTAAAGTGAAAATCTAGCTAATCTGTGTGGTCATGGGTATGTATAACATTTTTTTACTTGTTTCATGTCTAGGTCACAAAGAAATTGACCCTCCGATATACGCCAATACTTATTTTCATGAAGGTAAATGTCTTCCATCTGATTCCAAATTGTCAACTTTGGGTTGGAGAGCTGCAGCTACCGCAGCACAGACACATTTGCATCTCTCAAGCTTTTCTAATTATCAGGCATGCGCTGACATTGACTGCAGAGACTTCACATTTGGCCAATTGGACTTTGATCAGCAGATTGATAACAAAATGTACTAAAATGATTTGGTACTTTAGTGAATTGATAATAAAACATCCATAAAATATTAAGGATTGTGACAAAAAATACACATATCCATTCTAGAGTCCCATGTACATATGCTCAAGGAAGAAAAAAAAGGGGATACATCAAACACTAATCATTATTATTCCATCATCACCCACTGTCATGAGTTCCACGAATCAAATCACAAGTGGCCCAAGTAAGGTTCTTGCACAAGGTTACTAGGCTCACGTCCTATGATAAAGTGAAGAGCTCAACAATAGACCAAGACCTCTACTTTCTGCTTAAGAGGAACAAGTTAAGGTGATTTGGACAAGTAGTTATGATGCCAAATAGGTATCTGCCAAGAACTGGAATATCAGGCAGTATTCATTGTGAGAAGACCTTGGGGCAAGGTCTTTCTGTAAGGATAATACCACTTGGCTGGCCTGAGATAGAAAGTGTTGGGTGATTATAAATGGATGGCCTCTGTAGTTTTCCATATTGCATCCTCAACTTCCACCAGCAAAAGCTGATTGAAGGTGAAGTGGATACCCACTTCTGCTGGCCTGCTGAACCCAAAAGCATTTTCCCCTTCTCTTCACCTCTAAATACTAAGAGAGAGACACCATTATTTGTATCACTCCAAGGAACAGTTCTTCCCAAGTCCGAACAAGTGGCAACCTCTGCAGGTTAGTAAGGTTTTCAATGTTCCAATTTATATAAACAACTATTGTCCTTAGACCTCTTAAATTCATGCCAACCTTTGGCTGTCTGCCTGCCTCAGTGCAGTCTGGTAGGAGGTCAGTGATTTGGCTTATGTAGTAAAGAAGACCATAACTTAAAAATGACACCAAACAACACAAAGACAGCAATTATCAGGACACACTAAGAGTGTACTGTTGAAGAACAGCATACTCACTCAAGTCACATGTACAATTTGTAAAGATGGTTATCACCTGTAAATAAATCACCAGTTTGAACTCTCTACCAGGACAAAAATATTAGATCTCTATATTTATGGCAAAATTGTGAATGTCTGCCTAGCTAGTTAGGCCACCACCAGGAAAAACCCCAGACAGGTCCTGCCAGTGTTGGTATGCAAGTGTGCTGAGTCTCCTTGAAGGTAATTGGCAAATGGAAAGAGCATATGTAATGCTCTCCCAGAATGCTAGGGGGCAGACAACTCAGTGGCAGGGATGCCTGGCCATTAGTACATCAGATTTTACCTGCCTTTATTAATTCAAATCATCATAAGGTGCTTCAGAGAGTAATGTATATATGCTAGATATTCTGGTGTACCAAGTACTTTTTTACATGCATTTACTTTTAATCAAATAATGTAAGCACATAGAATGACATTGTGTAAAGACAACAGTGACAACAGTAGAAAATGGAGGTGTTCCTGATGTTAAGACCAATATATTAATAAAAGCTGTGTGGCAAAAGCATCTGAGCACAATCTTCCCAGAAGGGCTGTAGAGGCTACAGGTTTTTGTTGTATGTAACAAGATGAGACCTTTCAGCCATCAAGCTTATATGGTTAGGCAACAGCAGAGTTCTCTCCATAGGCCAATGGAGATACATTTTAAAATTTGTCATGAAATTCCCTTCAGCTACACAAATCAATACAAAGCTCTGTACGAAGAAAGGCGTTCTGGATTTTTTAGCTTAAAGAATTCTACATAATCAGCTTTACTGATGATTTAGAATTCTGAAGCCCTGGATTATATTTCAGTAGAGCCTTTCATTCTGTTCTTAGAGTAGGATATGCCATTTAGTTCAGTGATGCCTTGGCTGGTCAGTCTCTAGTTCTTCTCTGTTCTTTGTTGTAAAATGGTGACTGGACAGCTTTGATCTCACAGGTTTCTGTTGAACCTAATCAACTGTTACTTTTAGAATGTGAAAGATCCTCTTCCCTAATTCTATGTTTTTTAACTTCTTACTTCAATTAATAAAACTTGGTAAAATACATGCTGACCTTCTCTAAAGTATCAGTTAAGGTTTGTATTGTTTTTGAGATCATAGATCACTTAAATCCTAAAAGGCAGGTCACTTGTGATGAGCAAATCCAAGTGTGAATGACATTCAGCCTTCAGAAGCACACTGCCTCATAGGAGTCTTTTGGGTTTTCACAGATGAGAATCTATGTATGTTTATTACTATTTATTCAATCTATGTATGTTCATATTCATTAAATTATTAAAACCATACAAAACAGTTAGTCAGACTAAATAGTGAATTTATATTTAGCTCTTGATAATCAGATTGGCTTAAAGAAAACATGTCAAGGGGTGAGTTGGTAAAACATATGCAACAAGTACATAAAAGATAACCAAGCACAATTCTTTAAAGGTTTTCTAAGCAGCCCCGTCTCAGGAATGACAACCAGTGCTCTGGCTGCTACATATGTCGTGTACACCCACAAGTTTGAAATTCAATTTCCTCCACAAAACAATAATAATCTATTCTTGTTAAACCTAAAAATAAGTATATCCCTGTTTTGAATTTCAGAACAGAACCTTACAAGTGATTGAACTATTCAGAAATAAAATTATTTAGTTGCATTTGCCATTCAAAAACAAACTATTTCATGTTTTTAAAGAAATGAATGCATTATTGGGAGATTTAAGATGAGCAGTTACAGGTAGAAATTAGACAACATTCATATGAGTTACGTAGACTTAACTTGCCCAACACCTGACATTAAAAATGGGCAAATTACTTACGTATAAGGAGGCTAAAAGCAGCTCATTTGTGTTTGCCCACATCTTTCCACTGCAAATCCCATCCTTAGATGTGCTACTGTCTCACATCACTCCGCCCTAGATGTTTTAAATCCTGTCATGCATTTCTGTATTCACCTTCTTAGCCTGCTTTATTTGGTGTTGGTAAGCATTGGCCTTTAATGACCTCTTGGGCACAGCCATCAGCAGTGTGTCTGTTTGCGGAGAGAGTGTCGACCTTGAGAGGTTTACTTACCTTGGCAGTGACATTCATGTCTCTGGTGACTCTTCCTATGAAGTCAGTAGACAGATTGGGAGAGTATGCGGGGTCATGAGGTTGTTGAAAAAGGTTGTGTGGCACTCCTGATACCTATGCAAAAGGAAAAAGGTCCAAGTCTTTAGAGTCCTGGTGCTTCCTGTCTTGTTATATGGTTGCGAGACATGGACGCTCTCCAGTGACCTGAGATGAAGACTGGACTCCTTCAGTACTGTGTCTCTGGAAAATTCTTGGGTACAGTTGGTTTGACTTTGTGTCGAATGAGCGATTGCTCATGGAGTCCTGAATGAGGCACATTACCTGCATTGTGAAGGAGCGTCAGTTATGGCACTACAGCCATGTGGCACGTTTCCCTGTGGGTGATCCAGCTCGTAAGATCCTCATTGTTGGGGACCCGAGAGGCTGGACCAGGCCAAGGGGTCGCTCACGTAACACTTGGCTGCGACTGATAGAGGGTCATTTCCGGAGGGTGGGACTGGACCGTGCGTCTGCCTGGAGGATTGTAAACCGGGATCCAGAGTTGTTATGTCATGTAGTGGGTACGGCAACGCATTGTACAAGTGCATACGCCCCAACTTGACTTCACTTGTAAGGTTAACATGGGCATGCTGAAGCAACCAGAGATGGACTGATGCTGATCTGTCACAGGGTTTCTTCACTTATAGCACGCCAATGTAAAGCTAACTTAACATGCATGAGAGAAAGAACCCTTCAAAAGAAGAACATACAAACTCTGCACAGAAAGCGGCCAGGGTGAGAATTAAATCCAGATAGCTGGAGCCACGTAGCAAAAATGCCAACTTCACAGTTACATCATACTGGCCTTTATGCTTTACTACTCTTCCTAAATATAAACATTAATTTGTGAAACCACGCCTTCATGGTCTAACATGAAATTATGTCTGTGCAGTGCACTAACATTACAAAAAGAAGAGAATAATTAAATTTTACATATAACCAACCTTAATTAAGAAATGCCAAGCCAAGAAAACAAGTTAAAATTAGGCAGCTCTTTCATTTGGATGTTCCTGCCTGTAACTGTTCCCATGATATTCGTGTACAGTGTGAGTAGTAAATAGTATTTGTGTTTTTTAATTTACTTGAAAGTCAAATATAAACTGATTTCTGTCACTGTTAAATATAAAAACCTGAAATGTTCATAGAGCTCCTATCCGGTGCTGACAGGTGGACAGAGGTTTGCCTTCCTGAAACTGACCGATCAAACAAATGTCCTCATGAAAGAAATGAGGTGTTACAGCTGCCAACACGTATTAACAGCAGTCAAGTATCAAAAACAAACCACGGCGGGTACAATCCACCCTAAACAGGGAAAGAAATAAAATTTACTCTTTTTCAACTCACTCAGAATTGTCTACAATTATTTTTTATTTGTAGGAAATATGACATGTCCTGATATCTCAAAAATGGAGAAAACAACTGTTGACAAGCAAAGTAAGTGTTGGATTTACTTCTGTTGTATTCAAATCACAAAAGTGATCACTCCTAAATCTACAGGGTCACACAGGGTACACTTTAATACATTTTACTTTTTTATGTGTCATTTTAAGATTTTTTTCTGATATAAATTATATTCTTGGATATTTTGATATTTAGATGTTCTCTAAAAGCGTTTTAAACCTGATACATGGATGTCAGTAAAATGTATCATTTGTTTACATTTCATACCCAATAAGATTAAATACAAAAATTCATGCATTTAATATACAGATGTATCAGTATTTACAAGTATTAAAGGGGTGAATGCTTCAGGCTGAAAATTCAACTTCTAATTTAAGTGAGTAAAAAGTCTGTTGTTTGCATATTTTGTTTTATGAAAACTTTGTCACTTATCCAGTTTCAGGTGTTTTTCCTGGGCATAGCAATTCGTCACTGAACGTCTCTTCTGGCAGTGAACCAGACTATGGTAAGCAGATTGATATCAATGCATATATTTAAAAAATATGAAATGACGGTGCTTCAGTGGCAAACCTGTAGGATTTACATTCTACTCCATGATAATGAACTCCGCTTTTTATGAAGTGTGCGCCATTTTACTAGCATCCAAGAATGTCTGAAACACCTGGAAAAGGTTCAGTTTGAAAATCTGAAATACTTTCTTCTGCTGGTTCATCCTTATTCTTTATCTGTTATGGCAGACAAATGTCACTCTGCAAAGTGAAGGCATATTAAAAATGCACATGCAAAGATTATTATGTTATGTTATCTACTGTATATGAACATTTTTTAACTTGTCCAATTTAGGGCAGTACTTGGTACAAAATGGGAATGAACCTTGGGGCAAGGTGCCAATGCATCAGAAGACACACACGTTTTGACTCCTGTGGTTGGTGATCCACACACACACACACACACACACTCTCACAAGGAGCCAGGTTAAAATGGCTTGATAAACCTGACACACACAATATACATGTTATAATGCTTTTGGACAAGATTGAAAACTGGAGTGCCTTAGGAAAGCAACACCACCATACTCCAATATATTATATTATATTATATTATATTATCAAGTTATTAAAAACACATTTTTAGAGGTAAGGCAGTTCACTCACTAAACATGATGCCGGAGAGTGGTGATGTTTTGCATGGTGATTAGAACATGTAAATAATAATTTCACTATATCCTGTTCATGTGACAATTTTGATCTTATGAACCTGTTATAATATATAATGTATGTTTTAGAAAGAACCAGAGAGTTTACAGAGAATGAAGAAAGCCTCAGTATCAGTGTAATTACATTTTGAAATATTTTATTTATTATAAAATAGATAGATAGATAGATAGATAGATAGATACTTTATTAACCCCAAGGGGAAATTCACATACTCCAGCAGCAGCATACTGATAAAGAACAATATTAAATTAAAGAGTGATAAAAATGCAGGTAAAACAGACAATAACTTTGAATAATGTTAACGTTTACTCCCCAGGGTGGAACTGAAGAGTCGCATAGTGTGGGGGAGGAATGATCTCCTCTGTCTGTCAGTGGAGCAAGACAGTGACAGCAGTCTGTCGCTGAAGCTGCTCCTCTTTCTGGAGATGATACTATTTAGTGGATGCAGTAGATTCTCCATGATTGACAGGAGCCTGCTCAGTGCCCGTCACTCTGCCACGGATGTCAAACTGTCCAGCTCCATGCCTACAATAGAGCCTGCCTTCCTCACCAGTTTGTCCAGGCGTGAGGTGTCCTTCTTCTTTATGCTGCCTCCCCAGCACACCACCGCGTAGAAGAGGGGAGTCGCCACAACCGTCTGGTAGAACATCTGCAGCATCTTATTGCAGATGTTGAAGGAGGCCAGCCTTCTAAGGAAGTATAGTCGGCTCTGTCCTCTCTTGCACAGAGCATCAGTATTGGCAGTCCAGTCCAATTTGTCATCCAGCTGCACTCCCAGGTATTTATAGGTCGTACCCTCTGCACACAGTCGCCTCTGATGATCACGGGGTCCATGAGGGGCCTGGGCCTCCTAAAATCCACCACCAGCTCCTTGACCTGCAATGACCTCTACTTCATGACAACCCTTCATATTTCATATTCAGAATACTGTTTAAATACATACAAATGTATGTTGCAATGAAGTACATGCAGGAACAATAAAATGCCATTTTCACAAAATAAATGACTGCATTTTACTACAAAAGTCAAATGTATTGAACAATATTCAGCTTAAATACTGGTAAGAATTTCATTTTAATTAAACATGGAGAAAAAATAACCCTGTAATGCTTTATACCCCATTCTTTTTCAAAGGACATTTTACGGAGTAAACAAGGCATCCACAGATCCCGTAAACATTGCGGCTGAATGTGATGAATGATTCTGTCAGTTTGTATTTGTAGCAATCTAAGTTTAGTTGGAGCTGGAGAGACGCTCCTAGTTTGTAGTGTGTTGGGATACAGATGCAGTCATAATTTATGGTGGGATTGACAAAGAATTTGAAGCCAACTTTAACTGATTTTGATATTTAATTAAAGTTGTTATGTGCACTTGTTTTGTTTTTGGTTAAGTGGATGACAGTTTCAATCAGAATCCTGTTAAGTGAAAGCAATTGTTACTAAAGATGTGAGAAGCCGACACAGCACCACTTAGTTCAGAACTGATCCTTGCATTATGGCTTGTGCTTCTGCAATTTCAAAAGTAAAATAGCTTCTTCAGTAAATAAATGGGGTTATGGATACGAAAAAACAAAACAAAACTGAGGAAACAGACAACCAGCTCATCTCAGCCATACAGCCAGATAATCATCATCACAAACAGTTCTATACAAAATGTAACAGCATAATGAGAGCAAAACCACAGTCAATATATTTATCTGTTCATATAACATGCTTATAATGGTCAAGCTTGCAGCAATCCAACTTTAACCATCATTCCACAAAAGCAAGGAGTATAAAGTCTGTAGGGCAACATGTCCATAGAAGATAGTATGAGAACTTCAGTCATGTTCAGTAAAGGCATGAGCTCAGAATGATTGACTTGCACTGTTTTATAGCCATGTGCACCCGTGACTAACAATGAAATCAGTTGAAATGAATGGCGGCCAGTGGGACTGCTGCTTGGAATGACCATTGCAACTTCAAACGTGCCAGAAAATTTTCAATCAAATACAATTTTATAATACTTTTATCCAGCTTTTAAATTTGATGAATTAGATATTGGAAAAACTACTTATGACAGAAGCTAAACATACTTAAACGATTAGTTGTTGTTTTTGTATGTTTTGTTGACTCAAAGCATTTAAAGATGCAAGCAGACATAGATGTAAGAGGGCGTTATATCTTTGTTTAGACCAAATTTTAGACTAGGCCTGCATTACTGCAGTTGCATAACACTGAGTTTCTTTTTTTCTTTTTTAAATGTTAAGATGACCAATAAATTCATTCATCCATTGAAAAAAAAACACAACTCTTTTTTTAAGCACATTTTTCAAAGCAGAAAGTCTTTCCTGGTAGTAGAAACTATATAAGAAAATAGATATTCTTGTAAAGTTTTATACATTCTTTTCCTAAATAATGTGTCTTATGAATATAAATGGGTAACACTTATATTTTTCTTAACTTAGAGAACGAATTGGACATCACAGATTTAAAGACGGTCTGCCCTACACACTTGGAGAACAGAAAACGTAAGTCAGTCTGCATGGGATTTTTTATTAAAATGTGAAAATTTCAGCCCTTGGATAAAAGTGGTATCTTAAACACAAGTGCTCTTTTGACATTTAAGCAATACTCAGAAATTCCAGGAAAAGGGTTCTTATAGTGATTACATTTTCTTTCATAAAGTAAACAATTAACAAAAACAGCTTTAACAGATACTGCTTATCCTTGTAAGGAAAAACGTTTGATTAGACATTTAAAACAAAACGAGACAACATTTAGAGAGTGTTTGAAAAAAGCACATTTCCTTGAGTGATGTGCCACCCAAGTGGCAAAAAATGGAAAATGCTATTATAAATGATCAAAACATGGAAGTGGATTAAGGAAGAACTATGGTAAGAATTATACATAACATGATTTTTTTGTACTGAAGCTCCACCTCCACCTACTCAAAGCTTCATGATGCTCCAACAATGATGGACGGATTAAAAGGAAGAAGTCTACGTGACCATCATCATCATCAAGCCCTTCCGTGAGAACCCTAAATCCAAAGAGGACTGTTTCATTTATGTTAGGTAGAATGCCCAGAGGGGACTGGGCGGTATCATGGTCTGGAATCCCTACAGATTTTATTTTTTCTCCAGCCGTCTGGAGTTTTTGTTTTTCTGTCCCCTGGCCATTGAACCTTACTCTTATTCGATGTTAATGTTGATTTATTTTTTTATAATTATGTCTTTCATTTTTCTATTCTTTAATATGTAAAGCACTTTGAGCTACTGTTTGTATGAAAATGTGCTATATAAATAAATGTTGTTGTTGTTGTTGTAAAATGAAAAAATGAAAGCAGAGTCAAAGCAGAACAGGAGGATCATTATACATTTTTCTCAGAAGGAAAGTAACCCTTTTCCAGTTGTAAACATGGATCACAAAATGGTTATTTCTGTTTATGAATCAGACTTCCATATTTTGCATTTTGGAAGATACAACACAATTTGCATCAAAACCCAAATGCAATAAGAAGTCACATTTCCATAGATGTGTGATGTGTCATCAGTAGATGAAGGTCTTGTAGGAAAAGAATTACTCACCTATGAGCTGATGATTGTGAAACGTAGGCCAGGTAGGCATCATAAGTAGCCACAGTGCAAACACAGAGAGATTACAAAGATCTCACCATGTTTTGCCAAATGCAGCAAGAAAGCAATCAAAGAGCTATGCTGGACTGAATGGCCTTATTGTTGGTTGAAATACTGATAGTTTTAAAACTGTTTATTGCCCAAGGCATCGAAATCATGAGGCTGGTAATAACTGTCAGTTTCAGGGCTTGTACTTTCTGCTGGATTCTCAAAAGTAACACTGACTTGAGATTTGGAAGTCCCTAAAGTCCTACTCCCCACCACAACACTTAGTAATGTACTCCATGTGTCTATCATTCTTTGCATAAAGAAAAATTTTAAAACATTTGTTCAGTGTTTGCCCTTAACAAATCCTGAACTATATCTACCTGTTCTTGCTTGATGAATTTGCTTTAAAGTAACAGCAGGTATCCACTATACTATTCTCCTCATAATTTTAAACATTTCAGTCACGTCACCTCAAGATTTACTTTTGATTAAACTGACAAGGTTCAGTGCCTTCAGTCTTTGCTCAAATATCATAAATAGCTCTCAGTTCCAGAATACACCTAATATACCATTTTCCACCAGGAGCAAACAAGTCATAATAAATCTTAATGAGATTTAATTTTAAAATAAAAATGAAAAAAAGGACTCTTGGTGTAAAGTAATATTTCTCTTTAAGCTACTCTACAACAACAACAACATTTATTTATATAGCACATTTTCATACAAATAATGTAGCTCAAAGTGCTTTACATGATGAAGAAAGAGAAAAAAAGACAAAATAAATAAGAATTAAAATTAGGGAACACTAATTAACATAGAATAAAAGTAAGGTCCGATGGCCAGGGAGAACAGAAAAAAACACAAAAAAAAACTCCAGACGGCCTGAGAAAAAATAAAATCTGCAGGGGTTCCAGGCCACGAGAACACCCAGCCCCCTCTAGGCATTCTACCTAACATAAATGACCTCAATCAGTCCTCATTGTATTCAGGGTTCTCATGAAAGAATTTCATGATGACAGTCATGTGGACTTCTGGACTTTAAACCATCAATGTAGGGACATCACGGTGCTTTGATCAGGTGGTGGTGGCACAGATCTATACAATACAATACAATACAATACAAGACATGCATTTTGCAGTGGCTTGATCATCGAGTAAGTAACTTTTTCTGTGGGGATAAGCAAGAATACACAGTTGAAAAAATAGTTCCTTAAGTATTATTAATATCATTTACTGCATTCATCAAGAGATCACATAATAAACCAAACATACTTCAATCACAAAAAAAAGATAAGTTAGGTCAGAGTGAATGTGCATTTCTAATTTTCAGACTACTGCTTTTGACATGATCTAAGGGGAAACCATCTATGTGGACATTCTTACACTACGTGCTTTATGGCCTGGCTTTTCTCACTGCAGTCACAGGCTGAAGACTGTCCCAGACCCTATTTGTACATGGAATCTGCACATTTGCCATGGTTAGTCAAAATTCCATTCAGTGAAACCCATATTTTATGTGGTAAATTAAACCCTTTTGCGGGAGATTTCACTTCAAGAAGTGAAGAATATTATGGAGGAACCAACCAGTTTCTTCTCCAAGCATCACTAGCATCAAATCCATCTACTTCAATTCTTTTCTCTGTGATAACTAAAGGGTGGCACTATTTTACCTTCTGAACACTGTACAGGTTACATCTTCATGGATGGATGGATATGTCATTTGCGTAACCTTTGAGCATACTCTGAGGGGGATGTATTTAGCCACAGTAGCATTCAGTCCTTACAGTGATCAAAAATGGAGCTGCAGACTTTAACTGCATCCTTGTAACAGGCTGAGTGAAACCATATGAGAGCTATAGAGGGGATTTGGGACATGTTCTTTAGATCTGTATAGTAAAGAGTCTGAAAGTGAAAATAGGGTCACCCTTGGACACTTCCATGATAAAACAATAGCCAAACAGGACTACTTTTATTTCTTCAAGCAAATACTGGCTGATCTATGAGGCTTAGTTTATTTGGCTAAGGGACAAATTGTCCTGTTATTTGTTGCATTTTGTATTTTTCTCTTTGTCAGAGGAATAAACTGCCATTCTGCTAGGAAAAGGGGAAGCAAGGACCTTTCACTACAGAAGATGTATTACATTCTGTGACAAGATTTCTCTACATAGCAGCAAATCTAGAATGAGACACAAAGGCAGATCAGTCAGTTGTGTAAGCATATGGTACTGTACATGTGCAGACTTTCAAGGAGGTATGTCCAGGGTAACAAAGGAATTAGTATCTACTAAATGGTCACATTTGTAGTGTTTTGTCCAAAACCTCAGCATTGCCTAAAGTAAGGCTAAAAAGACACTATGTGTGAAGGAGCAATGAAAATATAAGGTCAACTTTTTTTGGTATGCGATATGAAGAAAAATATGGATGTAACTTGGTGAAGTGAAAATATATAAAACCTTTACCACCATAAATACATTTGGACAGAATCACTGTTGTTTTGGGTACGTGACTATGATTTATGATTTTCAGTTTTCATTGTTATCATGGTTTTACATTTTACAGTGATAATTTGTTTGATTCAAATTGTTTTTTCATCCTTGATGTCTAAAGTATTTTAGCACATTCTTGTTTATAATGGTGCTTGAGATTGGTGACGTGGAACATCTTGATCAGACATGTACATAGAAATTTCGCTATACTATATACAGCTGACAATACAACTACTGCAACTACTACTACTACCAAAGGTTTTATAGCTATGAACTCTTGTGCAGCTATATGCCCATACACTGTTGAGGTTTTATTTCTCCTATTTATTTATGCATGAATATTTTTTCTAGTAAAGCACTGAAGTTTGTTTTATTAATGCTTACGACAATGGCTGAAGTATGTAGCTTTGACAATTAAGAAGAAACCATAATGCTATGTATGTTTCAGTTTTTCAATATATATTAAAACAATTCTATCTTGTATATTTTTACAATATGTCACTCTGGTATATTTTTTCTTCATTTTAGTAATAATAATATATGAGAGGGTTGGTTAGCTGGTAATCTAGGACTGGTGAAATCTTTGTGGCATATTCTGTGGCTTCCTAAAATGCCTGCCTGGTCTACAAATGTTCAGTTCTTGTTTAGCCCATTAGTGAATAACTGTCTTTTGAAATGGTCTTCCTGCAACAAGGCCACCATTCACCACTGAGTCACATCCAAAATGGCTGTCCCACAGTCTGCATTCAGCATTGCTACTGCCTCTCAAACCTATATATGAGGCACAGCATGGAGTATCATGGCAGCATCACAGGTACATCTTTGGTGCGCAGTTGGCACTCAGGATGTGGTGGGACTTCTACCAGATACGCTATGCTGATTGGTCCAGGTTACATGGCAAAATGGTATGATGTGTGCATAGATCACTTCTTACTGCTTTAAAAGCACTGTACTTATCTAAAAGTGTCTCTGTACAAATTCAGCAAACTAAGCCCTTTATTTTTTCTTTTTTGTTTCAGGAGATAGTTATGTGAATCCAGTTTATGTTAACAGTTATGAAAACCTTGAAGAGACATCATTGTGAATGAACTGGCTATAAAAAGAGATCAGAACAACAGTAACATTAATTTATATAACACATTTGTATACAAAAAGTATACCTCAAAGTGTTTTACAGGAATCAGAAGAAAAAATTACAATTATATAAAAAATACAAATATAAATAAATACACCCTCACACTGGTATTAGGTAGCTTAATAAGGAATTAATATTCTGTATTTTCTTATTAAAATACAATGTTGTATTGCATAAATATTCATGTGTCTATTCATTTGTTTAAGTGTGGTGGTGATTGATTTATTATGTTTTGAGCTTACTTTCATCAAAAGTATATTTTCTAAGAGGCAATCAAAACAGTTCTTAAGTCATTTGGTTTATACGTATCAAATCAACATGTGAAATGTATGGAATATTTGAACAAACCTTTAGTGTTAAGAAGTAGATTTGAGAATTTTAGTTTTGATTATTTGTTTTAGTCACTTTTTGATATAATACTGAAAAACATTCAAGCATTTGTTTCAAACAAATTTAACTTTTTAAATTATTTTATTTACAGTCTACAGCTGTTTCAATATTCTATGCCTGCAATCATTATTTGAACTAAGAAGAATAACACATACAGTAACTCCTATTTTTAGTTCTCACTCTCTACATTAGCTTCCAGTTAACCTTAGGTCTGATTTCAGAATTGCTGGTTTCACTGTTCTTACTGTAAAAATGCAGTTGGCTGTTTACTTAAGCTACATTTGTGGCAATGAATATTAGGGATGCACCGAAATGAAATTCTTGGCCGAAGCCGAAGCCGAATAATAATGAAATGCTTGGCCGAAGGCCGAATACCGAACGCGGTGTTTCGCATTTTTTTTCCATTTATTTTGCCAATTCTTTCACCATTACAATAATTAAATAGTAAAAATTTGCTTTTTACTATTTTGTGTTGCTTTTCAGAGAAATAAATCAAATAACAAAAATACAATTTCAAAATATTTATTTAACACTGAACATTTTTTTTAACATTCCAGCAGATATTATACAAACAAAGCACAATATAACTTAAAATAAATAAATTAGTAAAATAAAAAATATTTTTATTTGGCCATCTTTGAAGCCCCCCTTCTTGAATAGCCTATGTTAGGCCTATAACTGACTGCTGAAAGAATGTAACCCTGTATATCTACAACAACAAATGTGCATTGAATAGTGCAAAAAATGTGGATGAACCCACAACAAATGAATAACTGTCCTAGACATAAGCCTACTTAGCCTACTTCTTCAGGAAAAGTGGCAGGTTCTTCTTTATGAAAAGTAGCTTCTCTGCTTTCTCACATGAGATGGTTGAAACCCAGTGTAGGCCTACTATTTTACTACACTGAAAATAGTTACATTTTCACAAAATACATAATATAAAATATAGGTAGTAACACTTTAAAATGTTTCCTTTTGTTAACATTATTGCATTAACTAACAATGAGCAATACATTTGTTATGGTATTTATTAATCTTCGTTAATGTAAGATAATAAAAAATATTTAGTTCATGTTAGTATAAGTGCATTAACAATTTTAACAAATAGGCCTACCACTTTTGATACTTTTTAATTCAAAAATTACTGTAAATAATACTGTATTAGTAAATGTTAACATTAAGATTAATAAATGCTTTTAATAAGGGTTTTCATTTTAGTTAATGTTAAAAATAGAAACTACTTATAAAGTGTTACCATAATCCAAAATATAAATAAAATCTTAAATGAATTTCCAATAGCCTATACCTGCGTGCCATCTGCGCCAGGTCGGGAAAGCGGCCTTGATTGGTCCTCCAAAATCCGAGAGGGTTATTGCTCCTCGGGATGGGGACTTCTGAGAGATAACCATCTAACTGTTGAGCGGTTGAGCTTGTCCTCTGTCTTGCAAATGGGTTATTCTCTTGGAGGATCTCATCGAACATGTCAGACAGCGAGACTGTGCGCGGCTCATCTGTAGTACGAGCCCGTTTACTCTCTGCGCTGTTTTCATCTCCTGCGCTGTGCATCACCTGACCGTCTCCATCACCTAGCGGCTTTCCCAAATCCAACTCGGCCTGGATCATTTCTCGTGTGCGCAGCTTTTTCCCCACATCCAAGTAATGATCTTTATATCGTGGATCAAGCACAGTCGCGATGCAGTACAGGGGTTCTGAGTCCGCCTGACTAAATCGTGTGCTGACAGCTTCCAAGAGCGCACTTTTAGTTGTTTTAACTCCGTGATCTGTTTGAGCCTCTTTGTTTAAAAGACGTTTTAGTGCTGCAAGTAAAGGTATGACGTCTGCCACAGATGCATCAGATGAGCTTATCTCTTTGTTATCTGCTCAAAGGGGCGAGAGAGAGAGAACGTTCTCGATTAACACCCACTGGTATGCTGTGAATGTCGCGGGCAGGTCATGATCTGCTATGTATGTAGCCAAGACTCGCTTTTGCGCAAAAAGACTTTCCAGCATATAATATGTACTGTTCCACCTTGTGCTCACATCTTGTTGGAAACGATTTTGTGGCGTTCCGAACTGTTCTTGGATAGATTGTAGGCGCGCATAGGCAAGCGGTGAATGTTTAAAATGGCCAACAATTTTCCTGCCTATCGCTATCACATCTGCTATACTGCGCTGACTCAACAATCCCTCGTTGACCGCCAGTTGAATTGTGTGTGCCATACACCGTATGCCTTTCAGATCACTATCTTCCATAGCTTTAGCCATATTTCTTGCATTGTCACTGACTACCGCATGCACTTTAGATCGGTCGATACGCCAAGTGTCAAACATGTTGGCGAACGCCTCGGATATGGCTACAGCTGTATGGGACCCTCTAAACTCTTGTGAGTGAAGCACAATCTTTTGTAGCTTGAAATCTGTGTCGATCCACTGCGCAGTTAAACTCAGCATACTGGTGGGGCTCACATCCGAGCTCCAAATATCAGTCGTGAAGCTGAGGGCTGCAATATCTGTAGCCAAGAGCTCATGGACGTGAGTTGAAACGACGTTATACATCTCAGGTAAGCACACGTCTGAGAAATGCCGTCTACTAGGCATGGTGTAACGGGGCTCAATATGGTCTATAAGCCTGCGGAATCCAATATCCTCTACAACAGAGAATGGTTGATCATCCATTGCGATGAATTCAATTATCCTTTTAGTAATACCTTTAGCTTTGGCACTGTCATTGGCAAACTGTTTTGCCTTTTCTAAGAAGTCAGCCACAGATGGAGTGGGTGTCTTAGGACTGGGAGTAGCTACTTTCCTTTTCGCTGCTGCTGTTGCCGTAGCCGCCGCCGTGTCTTTCTCGTACTCTGCATGATGTTCGGGGTGTCTTGATTTTAAGTGATAAATTAAACTTGAAGTGCTGTACGTTTTTGCAGATGTACCCCTCTGGACAATTCAGCAGAACAGTGTCTGCAAACGGCCGTTTTTGCCTCTTTCTCTGACGCTTTAAAGTGCTTCCACACTGCTGACATTTTTGCTGCATAAAGCGCGCCTCTCACTCTACGCGGGTTACTATTTGATCGCGTCATTAAAAACGTCATTGTTCGGCAAAATGTATTCGGCCTTTTTACTTATTCGGCCGAACACCGAAAGTGCTTTTTTTGGCTATTTTCGGCCGAATTATTTCGGTTGCCGAACATTCGGTGCATCCCTAATGAATATGTCTGGCTCTTACTAATCCTCTCCTGTTTTCTCACTGTACTCTACAATTGTATATGGTGTCACTGTTAACTTGTCTAGGCTGCTGTTTCTGGACATGCAAACATGAGACTAATTGAGAACCTTTGGCAAAAAAAGGCCAAGGATTCTCAAAGTATTGTCAGTCAATCAAATTTTAAAATATGACAATCAAAGAAAAATTTATGAAAGGTCTTCAACAAGTTCTCAATTAAAAAAAAGACAAAAAATAGAAAGTATGATTCTACTTCTACTTACAATTTTGGGTTTAGGTGGAGTGGTGACAAAGGAGATCCACATTTTCAGTGTGTTGTTTTTGACAAAATTCTCACAAACAAGAGTATGCACCAAACAAATTACTTCACCATATTGAGAAAAGCCTAAGAGATAAACATGGGAGGTAGAAAACAAATAAGCACTGTTCCCTTTCTTTAAATACAGCATTGAAAGCAACAATTGTAAATACATGGTCTTGGAGCAGGATACATTTTGTGCTGTACAGAGTTACTGTAACCCCCAAAACCTTAAAGAATTCATCTACAGAGTCATCACCAATTGGCCTGTGAACTGTTTCTAGACAAAGAAAAATAGAAAAGCACCAACAATTAAAGAGATATGCAAGTCCAAGCCACACAATAAAAAACAATAACAATTAGCATAATGTCTGCAAAGGGCACAGAAAACACAAAGTGGCCCAAGTTAATTTGTTCATTGAAACTGGCATGTCTAAAAGGCTATGTGACATACAATCATTCAACAACAACATCATTTATTTATATAGCACATTTTCATACAAATGGTGTAGCTCAATGTGCTTTACAAGATGAAGAAAGAAAAAGTTTATAAAAAATAAAACTTACATAAAGCAATACTAAATAACAAAGAATAAAGTAAGATAAAATGGCCAGGAGGTCAGAAAAAACAAAAAAAAATTCCAGAGGGCTGGAGAAAAAAAATCCGCAGGGGTTCCAAGGCCATGAGACCGCCCAACCCCACTGGGCATTCTACCTAACATAAATGATCTAAATAATCCTAATGGTTTTCAGGCTTCACGTGAGAGAAAATTCAGAAAGTTCCGAAAATTTTCTAATTTTCTAATTGAACATACCATGTGCTGCACATCTATGTGTTAATGTAGGAATGCAGAAAAGTAAATTGTAGTAGTATTTGTAGTAATTGTAGTAGTGTTCCCCTCCTTTATGCTTTTAAAGTGTTAGGCTACTTCAGTTTTTTTTTTGCTTTATTCCATTTAAATCTGGAATGATAATGTGCATCCAAACATGCAGTCTAATAAAATTGTTCATATTCAGTACCTAGCTTGTTTTTTCTTGTTTTTAATGGGACATACCTGTAGGTTTTTACTAACATTAAAGAACTGAATTATTATATCCAAACCTATTCAGTCTACAGTTCTGTCTTATTGTGACACAATCTACGTTTACTCCATAATATCTCTAGAACAATACATCTAATCTATATAATAAAAGCCCACGCGGTGTCCGTGTCCACGTTCCTTTTGACTGTATAACCAGTCCGTCCCCTTTCAGAATTCCTGCTTACCCCCCTCCGTTCTTTCCCCTTTGCTTTTATTTTTCCTGATCCTGAAAATCTTTTCAAAACGAAAGTAAAGAAATAGACAGAGCGTTACATTAACGTCTTCTCCCTCTGCCTATAAAATAATCAATAAAATGAAATAAAAAAATCACGAAAGAAACAGAAACCACAACCTACCCTTACAGCGTCCACCACGCTTCTGGTGTTACAGCCAAACACATGGTGTATGCAGGTTATGAGGTGTGACGCTAATTAACGCCTGTACTACAACAGATTATATTGTTCATATACTATTAACTATTTACAGGGATCAACTCTTTTGGGGAAGTTCATAACAAAAAAAAATTAAATTATAAATAACATGTGCACTTGAGTATTTCGAGCCCCGCGTCTGAGTCGGATGGTTCCCCTGGTCACCAATTTGTGTGTTTCACTATGCCCACTATGCCTTTCCGTCTTCAGCTACCCATGTGCACTTGTACGGAGGAGACCTTACGGAACAATGCCGAAACGAAATGCAACTAAACCTGCTGCTGCGAGAGAGGACACATTACAGCGTGATCACGAAGCAAAGAGGCAAAGGCGTGACAGTCGCTCGCAAGAAACGGACACTCAGCATTCACACAGATTAGCTCAACGACATGTCTCTGCCGCATAACGAAAGGAAACTCAAACCCCTACAGAGAGATAAGACAGATTACGCCGTGATCGCGAAAGAAAGAGGGAAAAGCGTGCAAATGAGACACCCGACGAGAGGTCCTTACGATTGAGTCCATCAACTGTGGTCATCCAACATGCAGCGTAGCGCGCGCCAAGTTGCTAGTATACAGTATAATAAAACACTAAGGTCTGTGCATGTCCAGTTCCTACAAGCAAAGTGATTGGTCAGATTGGCTTTGGTGATCTGACTGAAAGATGAAGTGAGAGTGTGAGACACATGATGAGGATTAAAGGTGTAGAAGGCATGCTAAGAGTCAACTTCAAAGACAAGAAGTATAAAAGCGAACAGAAGGCCAGTAAGGCACCTCGAAATGATAAGATTCTGAGAAGCAGACTTTATGGGAATACATCTGGAAGAGGGTGCACCGGGCAAGAGATTCAGACACATAAAGATACAGAAGAAAGGTGCTGAAGATACAAGCAGGGCAAGAGATATCAAATATTTTAAAATGTATTATATATATATATATATATATATATATATATATATATATATATATATATATATATATATATATATATATATATTGTCAGGGATGCCAGGGGCCATGACCCGGCCGGGACGCCATGAGGACATCTTAGTCATCTTTTAGTACATTTTGTGTAATTACATTTTTGTCTGTTATTCTCTTGACCTTTATGTGGTTTCCTGATATGCCCGAAAAGGTTTCTGACATTTATTAACCCTTTATGCTATTTATTTAAGATGAACACTATATTACTCTAAACTTATTCTCTCACACCACCTGCCCTTCATTCCCCTGTAACATACAAACAACCATTAATCTTAAGGTAGTTATTGTAGCTCATTTCCTGAACGGTACAGTTACAATCATATTTTTTATTCAAATACTATATTCAAATAATTTTGCTAAGAATTTGAACGAACAAGCTCTTATTTGATAACTGCGAGGAAAACAAAATATTTATCCTTGTTGTTGGTCTTTATTTGTATAAGTCAAAATTTGCAGGAGAGAAGCTTTTAGGCTTCAAATAGTTTACCTTAGGGTGTTTTCATTTAACCTAAACGCTACAAGGCAGAGGTTCAAAGTATCCAAGATTAATGTAATGGGTTCAATGGAAATGACATATTTTATTTTTTATTTTCACATTCTGGGTTATATGCATTTTCATATCATTTTAGCTTCAAGGCATTGTTGTACCTGTAGATTGTCAGCAGATTTTAGCTTGTGATAATCTATTTAAGTGCCTCCAGTTTAACCTGTCGCATCATAGAAATGAGAAGACATACAGTATCCTAAATTCAGGAATGAGAATGACAAGAATTTGTGATGAAAAATAACTTGCGTTCTAACTTGTTTTAATTGTCATAACACTTAAGTTTTCTGGAATCTGAACTATTGAGTGGTCTTTAGCAAAATGTGAAGTGTTGGTGGAGCTGCAGAGGTAGCAGTTTCTAAGCCATCTTCCATACTGTACTGATTCTGCAAAAGGCACTCCAGATCCCTAATCATAGCCTCTAAACTATTTAACTACAACCTCAGAAAGGCCAAGCAGGTTCATTGTAGTCTCCGTGATACTCAGCACTTGGTGAACCTGGACAGTACGTCTTCTTCTTGTCTTGCTTCTGACACCAATGTAGCGCTGGTGCTGAACACCAGAATGGATTCTTCTGCTCTTTCTACATTACTTTTTTACTTAAAAGGACTGCTCACCTCTGTTGCACTATATGGAATTCTGTTTGTGACTTTGCAGGCTTGCTGTTTTTATAGGCAGCCCTGCTGCTGGTGATGGAATGGCAGTTCATACTCTGGGTTACTAATCCCTGGTTGATTAACTTGTCAGAGCTGTTACAACACTATTTCGTAGGCAGTGAAAAAAAATAATACACACCTACATACTGCACATTCTCCATATCATTTTTAAACTCGGTCAATCCAAACAGGGTTGCAGGTGCTGGAGCCTACCTTGGCAGCTCTGGGCACAAGACAGGAAATGCTGCAAAACAAGGCATCAACCCATAGCAGAGATAAAAATTGTAGTAAATACTTCTGCTATTAAAACCATGTAAAAATGATATGAAAATAAAATGTATCGACATTTACCCCGTAGGTGTAATTGTACAATCATTTTTTTTTTCTAGTGTATATAAATTCTACATATTTTACAAAAGTAGACAGCCTTAGTTGTATTTAATACTTCCCTGAAGCTGGGTAAAGTTCTGGACTGCTTTAAAGTAGCCACTATTATTATTCCAGTCCCCAAGAAGGATAAAATCTCTGAACTTAATGATTATACGCCAATTGCTTTAACCTCAGTGGTTGTGAAAGTATTCAAACATTTCATGCTTTTCTACCAAAAATTTATCACTGCTCCTCTCCTTGATCCACTTTAGTTTGCATATTGGGCAAATTGCTCTGTGGAGGAAGCAGTTAATTTACATCTGCACTACGTTCTTCAGCACCTGAACTTGCCTAACACCTGCTTGTTTGTGGATCTCTGCTCAGCCTTCAATACTATTGTTCCAGAGTTGCTTCAGAGTAAACTAATCCAGGCAGGAGTACCCTATGGTGTCTGCCAGTGGATTATGAGTTTCTTGACAGGTAGGAAGTAGCATGTGAGACTGGGCCCCCATCTGTCAAATCCAATGTCAATTAGCATAGACTCCCCTCAAGGCTGTGTTCTTTTAACCCTCCTGTTTTCACTCCACACAAATGCCTGTAGATCCATGGACAAATCTGTAAAATTCCTAAAGTTTGCAGATGACACGACCATAGTGAGTCTCACTACTAATAATGATGTGTATACCTATCAAAGAGACGTGGACCTTCTTGTAGAATGGTGTACTTATAACAACTTGGATCTCAATGCCATTAAGACAGTGGAAATGAGGATTGACTTCCGTTGACAATTCACTAACTGCCCACCTTTGCAATTTAATGGCCAGACTGTGTCTGTGGTTCAGTCGTTTAAATTTCCGTGGACTACTTTCATTAATACATTAAAATGGGACAAGCATATCACCTCCATCAACACAAAAACAGGAAGAGATTATTCTTCCTTTGCCAGCTTAAGTAGCTTGGCTTATCAAGGCATTTATTGTTACATTTTTACGCAGCCATGATTGAGAATATTGTGACCACCTTCATC
The DNA here is from genome assembly GCF_016835505.1 of Polypterus senegalus. Taxonomy (NCBI): domain Eukaryota; kingdom Metazoa; phylum Chordata; class Cladistia; order Polypteriformes; family Polypteridae; genus Polypterus; species Polypterus senegalus. Next base: position 125,036,163 of record NC_053159.1, on the reverse strand, counting down.
ATCGTTTGGTTTCCTTCTGGCTCTTCCCTTTCTAAACACTGGTTGCAGCAGGTGATTCATTCAGCTGAGAAAATCATTGGCTGTTGTCTCCCAGCCTTAAAAGATCTGTTCATCGCCAGAGTGAAAAAAAGAGCAGGAAAAAATTGCAGCTGACTCCAGCAGTCATCTGTACATTAAATTGCCATCACAGAGGAAGTACAGATCTATCGTGACCATAACTACATGCCATCTCCGCAGCTTCTTTCCTCAAATTATTCAAATCCTAAATAAATTTACATAGGGTTACTCCAAACTCTTTTTACAGCATGTAACTGATAACTGTGCTGTTTGTCTATTCGTAAATACTTAATACTTGCTCAACTTGTACTATTTGATATCTATATAAATTTTGTACAGTTTTTCTATCTATTTGACGGTACTATTGAAGTTTGTAAATGTTTTTGCTCAAGAAACTTGTATTTGTATAGGTTGTTTACAGTGTCAGGTTAATGGTGGGTTGAAATTGTGTCATCTTAAATTGCTATTGTCTTGTATTCCATGTTTTAATCTAACCGAAGTCAATTATGCTATGTTGCACATGCTAGCAATGAAGTGATTCTGATTGAATGTAAGAATCCCCTCAGATGTTTTTTATTCGCCTCTGCAACAATTCTGTTGTATGGCGTATACCTCGGTTACTAGTAAAATTCGAACAATAATTGTATAGTGTCGATTGTTTTCAGTTTTATTATCTTTTTGTCTGGTGAAAAAGAAAAAAAACTCACTGTTAAACGTTTCTGCTCTATAACCTTTCTGCTACCTAGAAAATAAACGCCTTACCGTATAAAGCGGAAGTCTAGGGGACACCAATTTGGCAGAAGCAATGGGAAATGTTGTTTTTATGCGAAGGGAAGAAACTACTGTTAGGCAGATACGTTTAGTGGAAAACCACATTTACCAGAATGCACCGCGGTGAACTGGAGTCCTCTAGTGATTGGCGCTCAAATCGAAGCTGTTTTCCAGGTTGACCGGCATCGGAATCCTCCGTTTACAGCAGTTCTGCGGCCGGGTCGTGAATGTGTTTGAATCTTCCTTACACCCTGCATCCCTGTTAACGGTAAATGAAAGTGTTTTTTGTTATGTCAGTGTTGATTAGGCCACCCAGAACTGCTACGTGTCTTTGCCGTAGTCTTGTCTGAGGCGATACAAGAAATTGCTTAAGGTGCAGGAAGCAATTGGCTGGACAAGCCATAAGTCAAACTCAGTCCTGGGGACTCCATGTGGCTATAGGTTTTTATTTCAACCACATTCAGTGATAATAATTGAGCTCATTTAATTAGCTGGTATTTTTTTCTAATTTTCCTCTCATTTTGCTTTCAGAAAAGCACATCAATATGATTTTAATTTTTTAAAACATTTAGAAATATTTCTGTTTTTTGCTATAGCTTTGAATGCTTAACTCACTTTTCTTGTTTTCCTGTTATTTGGTCCCTTTTGTGTGGTTTGTTCCCTTCATTATATCCTGTTAATTACAATTACAATTAAAATAAAGCAGGGCAAACAAACACTGAAAGAGGAAAGGCTGCAACTACTCAGCGTCAGACCCACTGACTGCTAACTAGTAAATAATGGGTTAAGTAACAGAACACCTGGAAAAGCAGGATGAAAGTATTGTTAAAAAAAAAAAACACAAAAAAACACTATTATCCCCATATAACTGCTTAGTACATTTTGATAATTCACCAAACATTGTTTTGTAATTTCTACGTTGATCCCAAAACATGAACTTGGGGAACAGTTTACTTAATTAGTCTAGGGTGTCCAATTAAAAGCTGAAGTTATTTGAAACAAACACCTACAGCCACTCGGGGTCCCAGGGCTGAGTTTGCAAATCTCCGCTGTAGATCACAGAAAAGAGAGTTCTACAAGAATGATTAAAATCACAGTATAAATATAGTGAATCATTATTTCACGGTTAATAGAAATACACTAACAAAAACCTAAAGATTGAATTAATTAAATGAGATTTAAGAACGTCTTGAGACAATTTTATACAAGGGAAATAATAACAATTTATTATGTATGCAAATATTCAGACAGTTGAGGTATAAATCTCAGGAATCAACAACTTCCCTGAAGTAACAGAAACAGCATCCCAAACCTGCACAACTGCAGCGTACATCATTCACAATAGCAAGTACGCTTCGGGAGGACTAGCTCCCCACCTTTATTACCAACATTACTGAAGCTCCATCAAAACTAAATGCCTCATGCAGTGAAGAGTCCAGATATAGTGCTCCCTAACACGTCAGTGGTTTTCTCAGTCATGCTGTTAGCTGTCATATTGTTTGTATCCTCAAACCCACTAGCTTGCTCTTTTAATAATGCCTGCTTGAGTAAAGCGAATGCACACAGCCACAAGCTCTCCTTTTGAAACACCTTTACATTCATCAACAATAGTGGCATAATAGGTATTAGGATATTCATGATTTTTTTTACATTTTTTATAAGAGTTGGGAAGCACCAGACTCAAGTAATCACTTTGTATATCAGAGCTCATCATTTTTTGCATCTTTTTTTGGCAGTTTTCTTAAGGTGATTCTTAATTTCAGAATTATACTTAGCTAGCAATTTAAACAGTTCTAAAAAAATACGTTGGTTTAGTGCCTCATCAGTTTCTCAGTGCCCACACAATGGGATCTTATTTGGCATAAAATACTATGAAGTCATGAACCATGTTAATCTGTGCATGGTTTCTTTTTACAAAATGTTATCTCTGTTTAGATGATTTAAAATTGATTTTCTTTATTTTTATGCATCTACCTGTATTTATGAAGTCGTGCTTTCACATTTTTATATGGTTTACTAATCTGTGCTCTTATTTATACAACTTTGCATAGACTTGATCATGAAAATATGCATATGCCAAAAAAATCTAATTTATCAAACCTGGCATAGGCACATTTCTATGCAGCTTACCCTTTATAAATCACAATCATCTTGTAAATGTACACACGTGAGTGTGCATCGAATCTTGCCTTGTTGCCTCCCTGAAACAACCTTACATGAACCATGTTAATCTACCTCATACATATGCAATTACAATGCTGCTGAATTTATTGGCTGGTCATCAGCCACCCTTTTGACGCATGTTCCATTCCTTTGAGTCCCATGCTGCACTTCGCAACTGAACAGGCAAGAGCAGGTTTGTCAAGAGCATTATAGTGCCTGTCTTCTGAATTCTGGAGTTTGGAAAAAGGCGTAAGACACTAGCATCTCATTGGGTATCCACTGTCACCTAGTACACGTAATGACAGGATTGCTGTTACAATCAATAGCATAATCCTTATGAAAAACCAGACGTTCAGCCAGTTACCTTGCGTCTGCCAAAGCTACTTTAACTCAAAATAAATGAATCATGGGTTGATCCTGGCCACAGAACCACAATGTCAGGTCTGTTCTTGGCATCACAAATGACTTGTGTGTTAATATAATATCTCTGCTTACAGTTAACAAAGGCACTTTCATTCTAAGTGCTCTTTTTGCAATGTGAGTGCAATATAGTGCTCCAATTGCATTAGGAAAACCAAACACTGTTGCATGTTGTTTTTTATGTTGGCAAAACAACTTATGTGTTATGTATGTATACCCACGCCATACAAAAACTGAATATAGCAATTCATTGGTCAGTTAATGGCTTTAAGCAGAGCAGGCATGATGGAGTGATGGTTGGTTGAGATATTACTGACCTATCGGCCAGTTCCCAGAGAGGTGACAATAGGTAGCCAGTATTATCTGAGGAATACACAAAAAAGTCCTTCAGTGCAAATATGCAGGATTGTCCCAACTAAGAGAACTAAAACAGTTTCTGTACACATCGTATTCAGCACTTATAAGGTTTTAATATGTTTGTCAAGTCAATGCACATAACAGCAGCTTGGTGATGTGAATTATTATATGCCTAAGTCTTCATTTAGCTGGTTTGACTGCATTTTCCTACATGATGAAAGGTGTCATCGTTTCACAGTTTCTCTGAAATGCTGTGTACTGATAAGTCAGAGCATAAGATAACAATAGTGTGACTTTACCTGCACATTTTAAAGTGATTCATTTAAGATTTTTTAGTATTTAATCAACATTGACTACAGTGTCTTTTAAGCAGGTAAAAAATAATTCTTCATTATTTGGGTTGGCCAGGCTTCTCAGTTTGGGCTCCTGGATGACCCATTTTCCCTTTTAACTTCATTCCTGACTCATTATATATTACAAAGGAAATGTGACTCTTTGTTAAAGAGGAGAAACTCTCCACAGCCTATTTGAATTCAGTACAGGTTCATGCGGGCACAGTATCTATATAGGCAGAAAGGAGTGGCCCTGAGTATTATTGCCTTTTGGCTACCAAAGGTGGCATGGGATGTAATTGTACATATATACATCATCATATCTTTTTAATTTAATTGAGGTTTGCAGGTGCTGGAGCCTATTCAGGTGGCACTAGGTGCAAGTCCATCATAGGAACCACACTGACACTCATATTCACATAGTAGCCACTTTGGAATCCCCAGTTCACCAAAGCTGAAAGTCTTGGAGATGTGGAAGGAAGAGCCACATATGCACGCAGAGGAGATTCAGATTTTGCAAAGACAATGACCAGGTTTAGGATTCAAACACAAGATGTCATGGAATGACACCGTAATTTTAGTGTTTTTCAAAAATTCTCCTCTGGCTGCAGGTTTTTGTTAAAAGTTGTTTTTCGATTAGAGATCTGTTTTAGATCTAATTGACCTCAGTGTGAACACGTTGATCCCCAAATACATATGCATGACACATGCACTTATCCATGACCCTGCTCTGGATAAGTGGGTTAGAAGAATGGATGGATGGATGAACAGTCACATTGTTTAATTAGCTGGCCTGTTTTCTTCTGTTACTCTTCTTTTAAAAAAGAGCAGTAAGAGTTACATTTATACACAATTTAGAAATTTTACTGCTTTTGCCATAGTTGTTGATTTTTAACTCTCTTTTGCCGTTATCTTGTTAATACATTTTCTGTACTGTAGAGTTTGCTCCTTAATTGTATGCTAATAATAGGAGTTACCAATGAGGGAAGTAGACACCAGGGCAGATGACATTGTATGTTAAATAGCTGTAATTCCATTAGTTACAGACCTACTGGCATGGTCATTAGTAAATAATGGCTTAAAATGGTCAAAACCCCTTGAAAAGTGGAATGAAGATCATAATGATAATAATGGAAACTTTGAAAACCACGAGGAAATAAAAACAAAACTATGTCCATCTAAGATGAATACTGTAAATGCTTGCTACATTCCAATAACATTTGGCAAACCCAGTTTTGAAATTTTTGCTTCTAAATTTTTCATTTTGCTGTGTTGTTTGTCCTGCAAACTACAAGTCATTTTGCACATACAGTACCTAGCTGGATCTTTGTCATCATGCTGCTATTGCTGGCATAGTCAGTTGAATTGATTTCTGTTTAGGTTTAAATACTTGCTTTATACCTTTTCTTCTTTTCAGCTGTTTTCAAATACCATTCCAAGTATCCCCTTCATGTATGAGTGGTTTTGTTTTTAACTATTTAATACAACTTTGACAAATCTAGCATCCATACGTTTTGGCATATGTTCCTTCCAGAAAATTATCTTGGAGCTTTGGCATCAGACAGTCTTGTTAAAATGTGGAAACAGTGAGCCATGTAAAGTGTAGCAGTTGTATCATGATATGTGTTCTATAGTGGCAAATGCATAAGTGTCACTGTAACACAAGAAAACTGCAGTGTTGAACTGCCCAGGCATTGCATATTGCATTGTTCACGGCAGGCACTAAATGATCTTAAATAAATTTAAGAAATCTAGTAAACCACTACATACTTCTTTAGTACTATTTTTTTTTTTTACTTATTACATTCACTCTGTATCTCAATTCCAGTTTTTTCACTCATGAATTAGATCTGATCTTTTCAGAGCAGTATGTAGAGCAAAAGAAAGCATTGAAACAGGACTTTTCAGATAGGATTTAGACCAGTTTCATATGTGGAACAAAATCCCAAACAGATATGTGCAACTTGGATGTGACCTAAGTTCAAATGGTGGAATTAGGAATTTTCTGGAACTTTACAGATGATGGTACACTAATTTTACATCAGCGTGGAAAAGATGGATTATAATAGGAATTTAGTGTGCCAATGGAAAGAAAGTAAGGTGGTGGACCTAATAAAAATTTGTTGTGCCTGTCACCAGCCAAACCCAATTGCTAAGTGTTCTCAAATTCAAATGGTGCATATTTTTTCAAGAGAGTCTTGTGAACATTGACATAAGTAATCAAACATCTCCCACAACCAGTTTTTTCATCAGGCATCCACATTTCATACTCTGTCATATTCACAGGTTTCTCCAAACAAAGGTGACAGTAATAAATTTGCTCAAGTTGGCAACTGCAACATTTCATTATCTGTTTCTCTTACTTCCCATTATGACTAATATACATACAGTATGTCCTGAAATAAAAAATGTATTAAGCAGCACAACAGCCAGCATTCCGTTTGTGTTTATAATAGTCTATTAGGTCACATCTCTTTAACAAATTTGATTTTGTTAAATTTCCACATGTTGGGCACACTCATATTGTATTTCAATTGCGTTCAGACTAATTTGAACATTCAAATAAAACTAGGTTATGATCCAGAAATTAGAATTGTGTTATTTCTCTCTGCAGCATGAACATATCACAAGTTCTCACAAGAACATTTTTTGAGCCCCTTCAGAGCTCATTATTTCACATCTTGTGTTTGCTGTTTTCTTATAGTTGAATATAGTAGCAAATGTTTATCAAGAAAAAATAATGCAGGTGAAATGCAGTCTTGTGTACTTGTTAATGATTTGTTTCTTTTTTCTTAATATTAATCTTAGTTTGCTCCAAGTAAATACAGCATGGAAGATGTTAAATATGATATTTTAACATACCTTCCAGTAAAAAGATTTTATAAAGTGTTCAATCATTGCTACAAGTGATCCTGTATATCTCTGAAACAATGAAAATGTGTAATCATAAACAAGACTAAACTCCAGCCTTCAACATGCAGTGCTTCTAGTTAATAATAAAAATAAGTGATCTGGATAGGAATGTAAAAAAAAAAACAAGCTGGGTAAGTTTACAGATGATACAAATCTAGGTGGACTGGCAGATACTCTAGAATCTGTTGAAACCTTATGGGGTTTTTGGATAGCATACAGGCTTGAGCAGATTTTGGCCAATGAAATTTAATGTAAGTATGTAATGTAAGTGAAACTACACATAAGAAAGTAAAAACGTTAGATTTGAATACTCAATAGGAGGTCTGAAACTTGAAAGTACTGCTTATGAGAAGATCTCGCCACTTTCAACTTCCAGTGTTCAGAACCCATTAAGAAAGCTGAAAGAATATTGGGTTATATACAGTAGAGTAGCACAATATGTAGAGCAAATTAGAAGGTTATATTTCTTCTTTATAATGCACTGATAAGTCCTCACCTGGGGTACTGCATGTAGTTTTGGTATCTGACCTACAAAAAAGACATAGCAGTGCTAGAAAAGGTCCAGAGAAGAGCATCGAGGCTGTCTCCAGGGCTACAGGATGAGTTATGAGAAAAGATTAAACTTGAACTTTTACTATTTAGGCAAACAGAAACTAAGAGGTGACATGTTTGAATTGTTTAAAATTATGAAAGAAATTAGCACAGTATATCCAGGCTATTTAACAGGAACATTGGGACACGGTTGCAATCTTGTTAAAGATAAATTTTGCACTAGTTAAGTTTTTCTTGAGACAAAGAACCACAGACATGGTATAAGTTACCAAGTAATGTGGTAGACATTCAGGAACATTTAAAACTTGACTCAATGTTATTTTGGAGGAATTTGGTGGATAGTAGTTGTATACTTTGCTGGGCTGAATGGCCAGTTCTCATCAATATATAGCAAATCATGATATTTGCAGTTCAGTCCCTTAGCTACTCCGGTACAAACAGTATGTTTGATGTTACTATTTATTTGTGACATGGTTTACACAAAGTCTCATAGTTTTGTTTACATTCAATGTATCTAATACTGAAAAAAAAGGATGAAAGCATTTTTGCTTCAAGAGCTCAAGTGTTAGGTGATGCAGAATGCATCAGGAACCTGAAATTAATAGAAGCCTTCTTTCTGCATTATACTGTGCAGTATTGTACAGCAATTCAGAACTAAACACAGAAATCTTAAGAGAACAGGTAACTTTATTGCTGGAATGCATGTAATTCTTCAAGGGCTAATTTAAAATTGCCTTGCACTAGATATGAGCACTGTGATTAATATGTTGACTAAATTCATTGCTTAATTTCCCAGGGACGCAGAAAATGACTTTAGTCTTACCAGCAGTAGCCAAGGAGATACTTGGAGATGTTAAGAAAGCTTATGAGAAAACATCAAAAAGTAAGTAATCAGTCAGCTCTAAGAGTAATTGTTTCCCTCTTTGTTGAGGTAAACAAGAAACTGTTAACTTTCATATCAGCCTGTCTTTTCCACTGCAGCAAATTTCTGAAATCTGTATTGCTGTTTTTTAGGTTAATGATTGAGTATTTTATTATTAAGAAATTAAAAGACCTATGTAGCTTTGAAGTGCAAAGAACCATTATGTAACACAGTTATTATAATAATAAAGCAGTGATGGGAAACCGAAATTACTCATAAAAAGTAAGTGTGGGTTCCAGAATGACATACAGTATGCATAAGTACCACATAATCACTTCTTGCTTATGCAGTTCATTTCACACTTGTCCAGAGGGATATTTTTCATACATGGATTACTCATTTAGCCGGATGTAATTGTTGACGATTTGGGATGATCCTGGATTTGTCATTTTTTCAAAACTCTTGCTGAATGTGTTGTCATAGCAGCACATCCAAATTTTGTTCTGTGTAAACAAGATCAGTGTCTGTGCATGGAATTCATTCAGTCATGGCTTCGCCGTTCATGAATGAGCGACCAATTAATATCGGTGCGCAAATTAGAAGAAGAGAATTTCATATAAAGAGGGTTTTGCATGATCGGCAAGATCCTTTATTGCTCCCGGAGGAAATTCTTTTCGAAAGATACTGCTTTTGCCTTGGGGGAATATTGTACCTCAAAGATTTATTAGCACCTTATATTCAAAGTCAAACTAGTTGAAGTCGGGCTCTCACAACCACGCAGACAGTATGCAGTGCTTTGAGGTTTTTTGCAAGAGGCACTTTTTTTATATACTGTAGGCGATGCAGAAAATCTATGTAAAAGTGCAGTTTGCCAGGCAATTTGTAAAGTCTGTTTGGCTCTGAAATATTCCCTTCGGGTTTTCATAGTGTTTTCTGGACACCTGCTTGTGCAGACAATAAAAGAGGTTTTTCATGCCATTGCAGGTACACAGGCAAAAACACCCACAGTTCTATAAGGAATCTCACAATCAGCCTAACATTTTCATTACCCAGGATTTCCAAATGTGATTGGGGCACATGGGACTGATCAGAGTGGAGTTTGATCAAACATTATTTGGAAAATTTACCTCTCCTCTTGATGATTAATCAGACACAGTGTCTTCATCAAATATTTGAACCTCGACAATATATTGTTGGTCAGACACAGGTTCTAGGGATATGACATTCCCTGCAACTCAGCCAACAAAAAAAGAGGGCTATGTGGAACATACCTATGGCACACATTGAGGACAAATATATGCAGTGACCATCCTTTACCTGAAATGAAGTGACCACTGCATCCTGCCACTGGTTCTGAGGAGTATTTCTTGTACTTCACTTTAACCTGTTCCCATGTTCTCCTTGCGCTCACGTTTGATCTGGAATTATGACATATTTACGGTCTCTAAATTCGATGTGGAAATGGCATTTGTGGATTTTTTTTAACAGTCAAAAAAAGAAGCTTTATTCTCCCTAGGTGCCCTTATTGAAATATGATTTCATTAAAATGGACCCAGTTACGTTAGAAGAACCAGAAGCTGATGCAAATTGCCTTTTTATGTTAGCAAAAACATGTTACGCTTTAGGTATGTGCACCCGCACCATGCAGAATCTGGACATAGCATTTCGTTGGATGGTTAAATGCTTATAGCTCAGCTAGCATAAAGGAATGAAGCCTGGCTCAGAAATTCTTGACCTGTCTGCTAGCCAGGTAGTCGAAAGAAAAAATAACACAACCGAGATCTTTAGTGCAGTGGCTTTCTCAAAAAGGAACTAAATTATAGTCTGTACATCGTATTTATTTTTATTTATCTATTTTATCAAGAGTGTTGTCATTCCCCAGTTTCTCCAAAATGTTGCCTACGCATAGGTCAGAGTTGCTGTACATACCATATATGGAATTTTTCTTTTATGAATCCCAGTGTTTGTGTGGGAAGTTAGTTATGCACGTTTTGAACCTCTTTTTGTATGTGTATAAATTTTGTATAAATCAGGCTCCTGGATAGAGTGCTAGCCCACCACAGTGTTTGTAAGGCAAAACTCCAAAAGATGCAAACAATAACATTTTCTTTTCCTACTTCAAAAATAAGCATTGAGATTATCAATCTAAATTGTTCTAATATTACAAAGTGTCCCTTGTTAGGCACTCGTGTTCCATTTAGGTTAGGTGCTTACACAAAATAAGTTACCATTTGGTTCTAAGAATGTACTGCAAAATTGGGTTACAAAAACTAAATGTATCTGTCACATGCAAATGAAGCACCCAGGTATTCTTTGAAAGGCCTTGGGAAGAGCAGACACTGTGACTATAACCTTACAGAAAAGTGGATATCACTTTGTGACTTTTGTGAACTAAACTTGGCGTAAAGCCACTGTGGAATATGACCGGGACACAGACAGGCAGACACGTTGTACTCACCCCACACACATTTATTGAGGGTTTCCATTTTACAGAAGTCAGCTCACAAGCCCCAATACCCCACAGTCCAGGCCAACACAACAATGCCTTCTCTCTCGTCTCTTCAGACCGCCTCCTTCTCTCCTCCAGAGACCTTGTCCTTCTTCCACCTGACTCAAGTCCAACTCTGAAGGGAGGCGGCCCCTTTAAATAAGCACACAGATGTGCTCCAGGTGTGTTCCCGGCAATCTCCCACCCATACGCCCCAGTGTGGCGGAAGTGCCGGCTGTCTCCCCAGAAGCACTCCGAGTGTCCCTGTTCCTCTCCCCCCCAGCACTTCCTGGTGTAGCGGAAGTCCTGAAGTCCAGGGTCCTTCAGGTATTGGGGTCCCCCTGGCGGTGACCACAGGCTCCTACAGGGTCGAGCTTCCCAGCTCTTTACGCGTGGACCCCAGGGCGCTCGCCCCCTCGAGGTCTGGAGGAGGCACAAGCCCTCCTCCGGTCTTCTCGGCCGTCCCGACTGGGTACCACCCCCATCCGGGTACCACACCACGCACATTTTCACTGCAGCCTCACACAATGCGTACCCACATTTCTGCTTGGTTTTGGGTCCCCCCTTACGTATGCACATTTCTGCTTAGTTTTGCAAACTGGTGGCACTCAGCGTCAAAGCAGTGCTACTGTTTCTGTGCTCTAATTTTCTTTTTTAGATTCACGTCTGTGATGCGGGTTTTATCAAATACACCGAAATTAATTGCATATCATTTACAAATTTAATTCACTTGATTGTAGTGATTCTGTAACAATATAATAGTGTATAGAATAGCTAAACTTTTCCAAGACATCGCAAATGGAAATAGAAGAGAGCACATATTTATAGATGATGATGACTGGTTTCTAAAGCTAGTTATTTCAATTTCCAAGAGCTATCCTCTTTGAGCTCTGTGGTGAACTGGCGCTGGCTTTACAAAGGCAGACTTTGAGGAGTTTTGCTGTACCTGCTCCTTTGTAAGTTCTGTCCAGTCTTGGGTTTTTAGCTGCAGGAGCTTTTAAATATGAACTTACTGACCAATCCAGTATGTTATAAACATCACCAAGTTGCACCATACCAGCTGTATAGGATGGTGTTATCCACTTGTCATTCAGATAAATAGTATTTCCTTACACTGTAGTTGAACTGGCAAACATAAAAGCACAATTCGCAGCAATGTCTGGTTTTCCAAATGTAATCGGAGCAGACAGCTGCATGCACATTGCTATTACAACAACGCCAACCGTTACATCAGCCAGGGATGAATCACCAAAAGAATGAGCTGACATTATATCATATATAGCTGGAAAACCTATAAAAACAGCAGCGCTGTAGTGAGTCGCCTCAAAGTAAAGAACAGAGAATCAGTTCGTTGTGGTGCTCGGTGCTGTCGCTATGCACCTTCAGAGAATGAATTTGCTTATGTAAATAGTAAATATTTCCACTCTGTTAAGGTGCTGCCCTATAATTCACTGAAAGTGCATCGCAGTGTGCAAGTATGTACCTGAACAGATGCGCTGTGATGAACCTGACCCACCAAATGATCAGCCAGATTGGATAGCATTACAACTTTGTTTGAATGTAATTAGTCAAATATAAAAACAGGTAATCAGAGGCAGCATTTAGTTTTTAACCAATTCATTTAATTTGTGGTCAATATCACGTAGCACAGCCCTTATATTCCTTAGTTCGTTGCCCACATCTCTTACAGCATCCACTGTTGCATTTTGTGACTCCAGAACAGTCTGTCGGCATAGCCAGATGGCCTCTCAGTGGTTTCCAAGGCAGAGGTGTATGTTTAGGCAGCGCCCGAAGGTGTACTTGGCACAGCAGCATCATCATCACCGCCTGACTTTTGCATGGGGGTCAGTTTTCGTAATGTTGTCTGAAACAGAATAAACACACTGTGGGCTGCGACTCACCTTTTCATGTTGACTGTGATATCTAAAAACTTCTTTCTTTCTTTCGGGCACTGTGTGACTTTCTGAACTTGAACTTTCAAGTGTCTCCACCACAATTTTGTTTCTTATACCACTGCGTAAGCTAACAGATAGAGTGTTTGTCCTTGCCTCCATTTCACATTTACTGAAATTCTTCTTTTTTTCCCATGTGCTTTTTCCATTTACTTTATGAACCAAACACTGAGTGGAAGGTGATATTTATATTGATTTATATATTAAAATATTTGAAATTCTGGGAGGAGTCGGGGTGAGGCTGTAGGCACATGTGCTAAATTTCACATTCGTTTGAAGAGGGGAAGTGCATGGAACTAGTTTTTTTTTGTGCATATGTACATTGCCACCTGTGTTCATACACCATGGTTTAGTGTGAATTCTATGCACTGCATTATACATGAGGCCCCTTGAGAGTACCTTCTGACATTTTTTAGTGCATGTGAATGTCACATTATAATTGTTAAAATAAATCCTTCACTAAGTACAAAATCGTTTTCCTCTGTATCTTTTTTAGCTGGACATGAAAAAATACAGAGAACACTGTCGAGGACATTTGCAGTTGTACGTCTACTTCTGTGGGAGAGGTGGCAACATGCAGCTTAGTTCCACTGGAAACCATAGAACAAATTTACGATTGTTTTGTAAATTAAAACCATGGCAAAGAATTAGGAGACGCTATTTAATCTTTCTGAGTAGTCTTTTCTGTATTTGTTTTTTACATTTGCCCTTCTACCCTGTGGTCTCCACATTCCTTTCACATCACTTACAGCCAATTAAATTTTTTCAGTCTTCTTTACAAAATTTTCTCTTTTGTAGCCTTAACTGCTCATCCCTATGCAGGGGGTCCTCTGGTTACCACACAGTTCCGTTCCTACAACAGTGATGTAACCCGAATTTTGGTGCAAGTCGAAACACACCCTAGCCTAAGTAACTTCCCTATCCTAACACATTTGCAAAATCATAATCTAAAACATAAAAACACAATTAAGCCACAGAAAAAGGAAAAGGACATAAATATACTATACTGTACACTGTACTGTAGTAACAGAAAAAAATGACAAAAAAAAAAATCCTTACCTTTATTCCTTCTGATCTCTTTACATTGTCTAATTTCATTTCCATCGTGATGGCTTTCCTTTCCTTTCCTTTTCTTCGAAGCACTACCACCTGAAGAGTCTGACTTTCATTTAGGAGCCATGATAAGGGCCAAAAAGTCGACAAACAAAGCAACATAAGCGGAACACTTCCTCTGTGCGCAGCTGAACTAGTTCGCCCCCGTAGTCTGTAAGTATGACACTAACGGCGTAAGCCAAAACACTTACGTATCAATTTTTTTAAAAGTTTTTATGGGAGTGAGCGTTGTAAACTCGAAACATTGTATGTCGAGACATTGTAACCCGAGCACCCTCTGTACTTAAGACACACCTTTACCATTGGAAAAAATTCTATTTTGTTTTGTTAAAACAAAATATTTAGCTCACAGAGCACACCCACCAGCTTGCTTCCCTCTACTGTTCCTTCAAGTGCACTCTGATAGCACTCCAACCGCCTGCTATAGCCATGCCTTACTTGTTTTTTGTTTTTTTTTTTTTACTTTCAGTCTGCAGTTTCAGAATCTCAGCAGTCTGGGAGAGCTTTTCGTGTTGCTGTCGTACAGGCTCCGTTCAGTTACTGCTCTGCAGACATTACTTGCACACAGCCCTGCCCCTTGGCATCTCGGTTGCAGCTTTACATCAAGAGCAGGCTAATGCAGCTTCTCTGCACCTTTCCCCCCATCCATGATGTTTTGAGCAGCTCTATTTACATACCTCTTGTCAACACTCGGCTCTTGATTTACCCAGCCTTTATGAGATTTTTTTCTGGATCATTGCAGTGTGTTATGACAGTACACATGTGACCAACTAATTAAACTTTGGTGTTTGCGTGACTGCTTAACTGTACCATTTGGAGAAAAAAAATTATGATTTTTCACATTTGAATATTGTTTTAAAATAATAACTCAGATTAAATTATTTAGTTGGAAAAAATTGCACAGGCCTGCAATATAATTTGTTTAAAAATGTACAACAAAATTCTTACAGCTGACACAAACAATATAAACAAAAGACACGGTTTTAGAACACCTCAGTTTTTTCAGTTTTACTTCAAATTTAATCAGCTGAAATGCAATGAATAAACTAAAATGGTGAAAATGTAAGCAGCAAACTGCCAGAGGTTTAAATTTGAATTTTAGATTAGCAAAAACTAAAAAAAAAGAAATTTCAGAATATTATAAAATGGGCCTTCTTCAGGGAACAACTAATAGGTTACAAGCTACAGATGGTATGCAGCAATTAAAATAAATTAAGCCTTGCAAGTTGAAGCAAGCAATTTGAACAGGTATCCCGACTTCTGTTGATTACTTAAGAAAACCCTCTGTCTGTCTTAAAGCAGAGTTGGAATGGACTGTGTTACTATACCCTCTGAAGTACTACTTGGACAGTTTTACACTGTCAAAAGTTGTAAGTTCCAGTGATAATGGCAAGACAACAGCAATTAACAAATAAAGCGAGAGGGAGCATTATTACCCTTAGAAGTGTAGGCCTTTCATGTAGAGAAATTGCAAAAAAAATCAAAGTGTGAGTGAATACAGTATACTACTGAACATTCCAATGGCAATTGGAAACTGGAAGAAACTCTGATAGGAAGAGATCTGGCAGACTCAAAGTCACAACCTGAGGGTCACCAGCTTTATGTGATGGGCGCCTCACAGCACAACAGTTTCAAGCACACCTTAACAGTGGTCGAAAAAAGCAACTCTTAGTTTCTACTGTGAAGAGTGCTACAGATTTGAGAGGGCAAGTGGCAATAGGAAATCCATTCTATAACACTAGAATCCCTGAATCTTATTACTGTATTTTTTTTTTGTTGTCCCTGACCTCCTTAAATTTTCCTGACATACACTAAGAAGCTCGTAGCTTTTGTTTTACAAATGTGTGGTTTAGCAGAACACAACCTGCAATGCCCCCCTCCCCCACCCCATTCAACCAGATGAAGGCTTGCCCTGCTGCAATCCCCACAGCTGACGTCTGTGTTAAAGTGTTTATCTTGTGATTTAAAAGGAATTAAATAGGTAATGAAATACCATGATTTGAAATAGATAGATAGATAGATAGATACCTACATTTCATGAGTATTCTGTGTCTACAAAGATCTGTGTAAATATAGAATGACAGAGGAAATGTGAGGCAAGAAATGCTTAACACACAGCTAAAACAGAAAATGGTTTCATATGTTATAATAATAACAATATAATTTTAACGTGAAGTGTAAGATGTGTGAAGACTGAAGCCCAAATATCCAATGCACATTTTCACAAAAGGTGTAACAAAACAATTACGTTTTTATCCAAGAATATAACCGAAGAAAAAAATTGCTCAAATGAAGCTGAAGCCCAACGATCAGTTGATACAAAGTAAAATATGTTCACATAAGTGTGTGTTTGCGCATTTCATTTTCAACCAGTTGTAACGCTGCTCATTCACAGATAGCGCAGAGGATAAACTACCGCTTAGTTACCTTGAGAAAGAAGTTTGAATCTTGCGTCGTCTTTGCATTTTGCCCTTTGAGTAGCGAGCTGCTATTAATGTTATTAAAATATAAAAAAAAACATACATTTGATGTGAGTCTGTAACATCCTGTGTAAATTTATGATACTTGTAAAAGTTAGCACTGAGGGAATAAAAGCAGACACATAAAGGCAGCTCAGTCATTTCTTCTTGGTTTTTTGTTGACCAAACAGACACCACAGTGTCTGTGGTGGATAACACTTTTCCTTGCTCATGGATATTCACATTAACATGTCATTTGAGCGATTCTTTTATTCAAGAATCCAAGAATAAAACTGAAAAAAAAATCGTTCAAAGAATATGTTGATGTGAATGTCCATGTGTGAGAAAAAATAACATCTTTTTCAAGTACCATAAATTTATAAGGATGTTATAGACTCACATCAAGTTACCAAAAGTTCAAGTTCAGAATGTCACACTGCCAGAAATAAAAAAAGAAGTGATCAAAAATCCAAGTCAAAGTGTAAAGGCGAGTCGTAGCCCACTGTCTGAATAAAAGGTCTATGTTGAGATAAAAGTTGAAATGTCAACTTTAATCTAGAAATTTCCACTTTAATCCCATAGTTTATTTTGTCATTAAAGTAAAACATTGTAAACTTCATCTTCAAATCGAAGAATGTTTAATTTACTAGTGTTTCTCAAATCCCATCATAACTAAAGTAGCATGTTAAATGCCGCATATTCTATGTGTTTACTGACCCAGTCGCTACATGCTTCTTAAATGGGCTTTCTCTTACACCGACTAGAGCTCACAGGCAGCGATCGCCACACAGAATACATTACATTCATGATATTACATCTCTCTGTACATTTTAAAATAGTAAGATGTATACAGGGAGTCCTCGGGTTACAACGATTCGACATACAAAGTTTTGAGTTTACAATGCTCACTCCCATAAAAACATAAAAAAAAAAATTGAGACATGAGTGTTTCAGCTTATGCCGTTAGTGTTGTACTTACATACTATGTGGGCAAACTAGTTTGTTTGCGCGCTTTGGAAGAATACGCAGTAGCGCAGTGTTTGAGTGAGGGAGTTGGCGAAGTAGTTTCGTTGCGTGCGGAGGAAGTGTTCCGTTTGTGTGGCTTTGTTTGGCGACTTTGTGTCCCTTATCATGGCTCCTAAACAAAAGTCAGAGTCTTCAGATGGTAGTGCTTCGAAGAAGAGAAAAGCCATCATGATGGAAGTGAAATTAGACACTGTAAAGAGATCAGAAGGAATAAAGGTAAGGAATTTTTAACACTCATTTTTTGTCATTTTTTCTGTTACTACAGTACAGTGTACAGTATATTTATGTCCTTTTTCTGTGGCTTAGTTGTGTTTTTATGTTCTAGATTATGATTTTTGCAATTTTTTTGGATAGGTAAGTGATTTAGGCTAGGGTGTGTTTCGAATTCGGGTTACATCACTGTTGTAGGAACGGAACTGTGTCGTAACCCGAGGACCCCCTGTACTTGATATCATTTACATGATGAAATACATTAACACATGTATTAAACACGTTGGGGTATGGTGGTGCAGCGGTAGGGATGAGCTGGTGCCCTGTCCAGGGATTGTTCCTGCCTCATACAAGATGCTTGCTGGGACGGGTGCAACCCTGGATAGAATAATTTATTGTAGCAGTACTATTGTCTGTCAAATGTACGAACCCCCAATTCCTGTCTTTCCATTTTCTTTCTCCATGTAACCAATCGCCACACAATACGCGTCTGTAAGAAATGTTAAACCAGCTGTAAGTTTAGAATAATGGTTCTTCAAAACTTTTAAGGAACATTGAAAAATCTTCATTATACATGTTTAATTATGTCATCCATCCATCCAGGGTAGCGCCAGTCCCAGTAAGCATCTAAGCAGGAACATTTCCTGGACCGAGGTGCCAGCTCAGCTCTATTGCTGCACCACCATGTTCCCAAATATTAAATATTTTACAGGATACATTATTTAGATGAAGTTAACAGTTAAAATGTAATATACATACTTCGATGCATTTCATATACATGCTATCAAGTATATATCCTAGTATTCTAATAGCACACAGCTCCAAGAGGATAGCTCTTGGAAATCTCAATCAACTTAGAAGCCAGTCATCATATCTGTAAATATCTGCTTTCCTCTAATTCTTCCATTTCCAGTGTCTTCCAACAACTCTAAAGCAGCTATGGTAGTTGGAACTGTTTGGCTATTTTGTGCACCATTAAATTGTTACAGATTGATTACAATCAAGTGCCTTAAATTTGTAAAGAAAATTCTGTTAATTTTGGTGTTTTTGATGAAGCCTGCATCATGGGTTTAAATCTAAAAAGGGAAACCACACAAAAACAGTAGCACTGCTTTGACACAGAGAGCCGCCCGTTTGCAAAACCGAGCAGAAACCTGTGTACGCATTGTGTGAGGCTGCCATGAAATGTGTGTGGCTTTATGCCAAGTTTAAGTTTTATACATCTCAAAGTGAGCAAGGAAATTGGCTTACACAACATTTTTGTGCATACGGACCATTTTTACAAGAGGCCCAGGAGAGTTCTAGGAAGAGCAAGTCAAAACCTGGTGTTAAATGTTCTAAACATCGTGCAACAAGCATTTTACATGGTAAGCTCGATCCTGCAGAGAACAACCAATTGCTTTGCTCTTTTTTTTTTTTTTTTTGTACTGTTTACCAGACATAGCAGCGAAGCTACAGACCTGTCCTTGCACTGCTGCTGTTATAGGTGGCAACCTCAGTCACAATACTATATTTACTTTCCCCATATTCATTATAACAAAATTTCCTTTAAAATGAAATAATTTTTATGGTCCCATGAATTTAGTTTATTGTGCATTCAGAAAGTATTCAAACCCCTTCACTTTTTTCACATTTTTTAAAAAGCATTTCAATTCATTTTTCCCCTCATCAGGCATCAATCAGAACGACAAAGTCAAAACAGGATTTTAGATTTTTTCGCACATTTTTTAAAAATAAAAAACTGAAAGACATTAGGATCTTTAAAAAAATAACAATTTTTGTTTATTTTGTGCCCTTTTATAGTTCTGTATACAGAATTGACAATACTCATGTTATCTTTCTTAGTGTTTATTTGATGACAAGCTATACATCCCAATACTACACCAGTTCAACATTAGCTGAGCAAAGCAGTTTTGTCCTGGTTGTTTCTCAGTAATGGAGTTAGGAGATTTTAGGGTATTTCAGTCTAGGAGTCAGCTGAATCTGTAGCAAGAAAAGTATACTTTGAAAATAAACAATTAGCATCCAGAAAACTATACAAATAGGCTACATTTTTATAGATTAAATTTCTATGGAAGTTTTTATGACATTCCACCAGGGAGCAGCAGAATGCAGAATCTGAATTTAAGAAAAGGAAAGAGCAAATCTATTAACTACTTTTTTTCCTACTCTGGAGAAAAATTACAGTACTAAACAAAATTATTTTATTATATTATTATTTTTTTATTGCCGTGGTGATCACAAGTAGTGAGTACAGTAATTGAAAAAGGGTTAAGTGTTATAGTTGTAGAATACACTTCCAGCTCATCTTCGAGCCAGATTTTATATTTTGATTGGTGGGAAGTTGTACTGTACTAAACAAAATGAGATTTGTATTTTCTATCTTCGTCTCTAAAACATTTTGAAAATAGCTAGACGTAACACACTTAATGTCTTCTTGCACAGCCTTTTTGTCATCAAAACCATATGTAGAGTACCCTTAATTCAGAGAGCTGGAAATACACATATTCTTTGTGTTTTCTTTCTTGTATGTGTTCTGATGAAATATTACCCCCTTGGGCCTTATGCTAGCCTAAAATTTGGTGTTAATATGGCCCCCTTTATTTTGCTTTTCATTCATGCGCACACATTTTTTCTTTTGGGACCTTTTAATCACTGGGCGTTTTTTTCTTAAGCATTTAAAAAAGTAAACTAAAATTGATCTGGATGCTTTTTTCACTGCAGATGGTATTTTTATTTAAGGCTGACATCTCTTAGTAAGAAACAAATAGTAAAGTGTATGTTGAGACCATTTCTCTCTATATATAAAAAAAAAAAATACTGGAATGGAAAGCAAGGCAACGATACGTGATCTTCTAGGAAGTTCTTGGAAGACATTTAAAAGACCCGCGAGACAAAAAAGACCGGCCACGGAGCATCTCGCGGGGACTGTAAACATGAGACTTGGTGCGAAGAGATTGTCCCAAGGCAGTCTCGCAGGGACATGGAACATAAGATTCTTGCAAGACATACCCTTCTTATCAAATAAGAGCATGGACAGCCAGCAAAACATTCAGTCATGTAAAGTCATGTGGCACACACAGATCCTGTGCTCTCAGCAAAGAAGAGCAGCGCGGAGAAAAGAGACCCAAGGTGCGATACATATGCAGAGAAAGGTACAGAATATGAAAGTGTAAAATTCGAAAGTATTGTAGTGTCCCAGCCAAGATGAAGCCTTTTTTGTTTTAAGTTACTGTTAGGTCCGATCGAGGGAGGACAGAGTACAGCACAGAAGACTGATAGCTGGGTGCTGATTGATGAGGTAAGGGGGAGGTGAGACCTGTGGGAGAAGGGGTTGGAGAGGGAGCTAGAAAGTTGTGTTTGGGGTTACGCAGTCGGCGATTGTTAAAGTAGAACTTTCGTGATACTTTATTACGTCAGTTGCTACAGTATAAAAAAAAAAAATAGTACAGATCGCATTGACGCAAACAAAAGGAAATTAGTTTAAGTCAGAGAATTTCAAAAATGGGGTTTAAGTCACATGCATTTATTGGTTACTTTGCAAAAAAAAATTATTAACTGCTGATGATGTGAATAGTTTTGTTTGTGCCGAAATTCCAAACAGAGAAACCTATCCTAAATTATGGTACAAAGTCATTAAACACAAGTCTCACAGACCTCATTTAAAAGATTTAGCATATTGGGACATGAAATATTCCAAATATTATTTTTTCTAAAGAAATAGCAACAATTCAAAGAAAAAAAAAATCTTACAAGTGTAAAATGTAGCTCAAAGTGCTTTACAAAATGAATAGAAAAATAGAAGACACAATAAAAAATAAACATAAATCAACATTAATTAACATAGAATAAGTAAGGTCCGATGGCCAGGGTGGACAGAAAAAACAAAAAAAAAAAATCCAAAAGCTGGAGAAAAAAAATAAAATCTGTAGGGGTTCCAGACCATGAGACCGCCCAGTCCCCTCTGGGCAATCTACCTAACATAAGTCAAACAGTCCTCTTTGTATTTAGGGTTTTCATGGAAGGACCTGATGATGATGGTCACGTAGACTTCTGGCTTTCAGTCCATCAATGTTGGTGCATCATGATGCTTTGAGTAGGTGGTGGTGGCGCAGGCCACAAAGAAACCGGAAAAAGAAACAGAAGAGAGAGTTAGGGTCAGTACGGATTTTAGAGCCACTATGAATAGTTATTGTGATGAATTGAACATACAGAGTATCAGTATTAAGTTAAAGTGAAGTTATGAGAAGGCCATGTTAAAGTAATGTGTTTTCAGCAGTGTTTTAAAGTGCTCTACTGTATTTGCCTGGCGAATTCCTATTGGCAAGCTATTCCAGATTTTAGGTGCATAACAGCAGAAGGCCGCCTCACCACTTCTTTTAAGTTTAGCTTTTGGAATTATCAGGATACACTCATTTGAAGATCTAAGGTTACGATTTGGAATATAATGTGTCAGGCATTCCGATATATAAGATGGAGCGAGATTATTTAAGGCTTTATAAACCATAAGCAGTATTTTAAAGTCAATCCTGAATGACACAGGCAACCAGTGTAGTGACATCAAAACTGGAGAAATGTGTTCGGATTTTCTTTTCCCAGTTAGGATTCTAGCAGCTGCATTCTGCACTCGTTGCATGTGATTTATGTCTTTTTTGGGTAGTCCTGAGAGGAGTGCGTTACAGTAATCTAGTCTACTGAAAACAAAAGCGTGAATTAATTTCTCAGCATCTTTCAATGATATAAGAGGTCTAACTTTTGCTATGTTTCTTAAGTGAAAAAATGCTGTCCTAGTGGTCTGATGAATATGCGATTTAAAATTCAGATTACAGTCAGCGGTTACCCCTAAGTTTTTTACTTCCGTCTTAACTTTCAATCATAGTGCATCAAGTTTATTTCTGATAACCTCATTGAATCCATTATTGACAATTACTAAGATTTCAGTTTTCTCTTTATTTAGTTTGAGAAAATTACTATTCATCCATTCAGAAATACCAGTAAGACATTGTGTTAGTGTATCGAAAGAGTCGGAGTCATCAGGTGCTATTGATAAGTACAGCTGTGTGTCATCAGCATAGCTGTGGTAGCTCACGTTGTAACCTGAGATAATCTGACCTAACGGAAGCATGTAGATTGAGAAAAGCAGCGGACCCAGGATAGAGCCTTGTGGAACACCATATCGGATACCATATCCGATATCATGTGTTGGCGAGCGAAGCCCCCTAGTTATGTGTATAGCAATTGTAAAAGAGAAGACAAGCATTATTTAATGGCAGGTTGAAATGCAGTTGAAGATTGATGTCTTTTTCAGACTGAATACTTCTGGCAAGGCAGGTTCCTTCATAGGTCCCTGGCAGGAGAGGTGGTTGAAAGCAGAAGTGATGTCAGAGATTCTCCTATTGATGATCCTTGGATCTGAGGACATAAGAGACGACACCAGCTTGCATGTTGGAGTGGTATTACATTAATTGCAAAAGCACTGAAAATGCCTCCTACTCACACATCTTATACAAAACTGACTATCTTATAATTAAAATGCTGTAATGCATAAATATGTAAAATGTGTTGTGATTCCTATTAATTGTTGTAGTAGAAGGGAATATGTAGATGAAACTATCATTGTCTCTTTTTTTCCCATTGAACTTTGTGTTTTTTAATGTAAATTCCTCGATTCTGATTACACTGAAGGTTTATAAAACAAAATTTGTAAACATTTTTTTTTTTACTTCAGCTAGCCAGTTACCACGTTTTTGCTTATTAAATAATTTTATAACGGTGAGTTATATTAAAAAATAAGTGCAGGTTTTTGCAATGGTTCATGTAATTCATATGGTTGAGTCCAATAGCAATCAATCTTTGGAGTGCAATAGTAACCCATTGTGGTCTGCAGCCATATTTTCACAACTGTGAGTTTAGCCTTGACATCATGCTCTAACATAGTTGATAATTTTTGTTACATGATTGAATATACAGTAGAGTCTCGCTTATCCGACCTTTGTTTATCCAACATTCCGTATTATCTGACGTCCCACCGCAAAAAAAACCCACCAAAAAAACGCATCAATCGGCAACAAGAACTGCAAGTTGCGAACGTGAGCGTAGTCAATTTTTTGTTGCTCCCAACTCTACTGCAGCTAATTAGTCACCCCGACTATACAGTGGTGTGCCTGTCTACACTATGACTTATGTTTTTGTCATTCGCCCCATCCTCACTCACTCACTGTCACAACTCACTACTCAGTGCAGTGCAGTTTATCATTGTATGCGGATCGGTTTATCGTCTGTTTCATGCATATGTGTCTGTGTGTGTTAATTTAACAAACATTGTTGTGTTTAAAAGTTGAAATCTCCGCAAGTACAGTAGTATGGCGATGAAAAGAAAAAAATTTGTATCAAAGGAACAAAAATTTGAGGCAATTAAGAGACTGGACAAGGGAGAGACAATGCAGAAGGTACCTGACGACTTTGGCATTGGATGGGTAACGCAGGAGACTGAAAGAAGAAATGAATAGAAATAGAAAAATGGTGTGCATCAAGAGTTATGGAGGGTGCATTAAAAAAAACTATGAAAAAATGTGACTATGAAAAAGTTAGTGAAGATTTGTATGTTTGGTTTACACAGTTCAGGGACAAAGGCGTGCCTATTTTATAGCAAAAGGCATTGCATTTTTGTCATGAATTCAATGAAGGGGACCCAGGTTTCACAGCAAGTGTCGGTTGGCTCGACCGATGGAAGAAACGCATCGGTATCTGTCAGTTATGTGTTTGTGGTGAAAAACTATCATCGAATTTTGAAGAAATGGAAGCATTCAAGAAAATATTTCAGGAATTTATTGAAACTGAAAGCCTAACGGGTGATCAGATATTTAACCTTGATGAGTCAGGCCTTAATTACAAAATGTTACCTAGTAAGAGTCTTGCAGCCAGAACTGAAGCAGCAGCCCCTGGCTACAAGCGTAGCAAGGAAAGGCTGACAATTGTAGCATGCAGCAATGCTACAGCAAACCTGAAAATGAACCTTGCAATAATTGGAAAGTCCAAAAATCCTAGAGCTTTTAAAACAGTTTTAAAAAACGCTCTCCCTATAAAATACTACAGTCAGAAAAGCGCATGGATGAGCAGTGAAATTTGCAAAGACTGGTTTTATAAGGAATTCATTCCTTCAACAGTGAAGTTTTTGAAAGAAAATAATTTATCCAGAAAAGTAGTTTTGTTGCTAGATAATGCTCTAACACACCCTGATGCAGAGGAGCTTTAAGATGGTGACATTAAGGCAATGTTTCTGCCCCCCAGGGTAACCGCAATATGCCAACCCATGGATCAGGTCGTTTTGGAAACGATAAAAAGGAACTATCGCAGGAAGTTTCTGTCCACAGTGATAGAAGAAATTAAAGAAGGACAAGACATGATTGAAAAATTGAAATGCATCAATGTAAAGGTTGTTGCTTATTGGGTTGCAAGGGCATGGGCTAATATAAGGGTTCCAACAATTGTCAGATTATGGAAGAAGCTGCTAGGCCATGATGAAAGTATTTAAATGGAAAGCACAGATGAAACCGAAGAAACCATTCTACCGTTAGTGCAATGTATTCCTGGATGTGAGGATGCATCTTTGCAAGAAATCAAAAGTTGGATGAAGGATGATGATCAGTATGAAATAACTGATGAAGAAATTGGTGCTGTTGTCAATTACGATGTCAACGAAATTGAAGATCAAGATCAAGCACCAACTGTTCAGCCTCTTAGAATTTCACATAACGCCAGGGTGTTAAGGCTCTAGAAACTGCAATTAAATACATTGAGCAACAAGAAGAAGCTACAGGAATGGATATAATGATGCTGCAAAGTTGGCGAGACTTGGCAGCGAAGAAACATTATCCGTCAGGAAAGCAGACTACGGTCAAAAATTTCTTTAAATCATCACAGGACCGAACTTTTTCAGTACATACTGTATTTAACTTCAGACAATTTGTTGTAAAACATGATTATTAGGTTATGGGTAAAATTATAACATAGTTTGACATTTAATAGGCCTTTTGTTAACACCTCCCATTATCCGACATTTTCACTTATCCGACATAAACGGGCCGGCAGAATGTACTTGTAAACGATGGGATGATGTCAAGCAATTTGTGATATACAGTGTTCAAATCGCTGACTTGCCTACAAAATAGTCAGTGGGTCAGCACCTGAGTATATAGAGACACTGGTGAGGTGCTATGCTTGTTCTCGCCCATTCAGGTCTGCCAGTGAACAGTATTTAGTGATGCCACCTCTGTGTGGTATCAAGTCTCAATCCAGACTCTCTTCCTGTGTAGTTCCTACTTGGTGGAGCAGGCTACCTACTTCCATTTGTATTTCCTACGCTCGCAATGTATTTAACAAGAAATGAAGACTTATCTGTTCTGTGAATATCTGTCTAATTGATAGAAAAATCATTTTCTCTGTGATCCTTTATATCGTTGGTTAACCTGTTCTGTAACCTTAATTGCTTTATTAATTATAATTTATGATTGTAAAGTTATATGTGATTAGTTATCACATCTTTTTACTTGTGGCAGTTAACTTTTGTTACCTGTCCTATTACACTTGCTGAACAAACAGGCCCTAACCTAATCTTACTCGATTATGTTTACCTCTTTTGTAAGTTGCTTCAGATATAAGCATCTCCCAAGATGTAAATGTAAACAATATGGTTTATAAACTCTCATTCAGGTGCACTTTATTTTATGTGACCATTTAAATTAGCCCTCCTTTAACAGCAGCCTCATTAAGGCCAGTTTTATTTGTTTTAATAGCTACCTCATTTCATCTTAGCTTTATATATGTTTTAGTGATAGTGCATACTGCATATCCACATTAAGAAAGTACTTTAAAGGTACACATTACACATAACAATTTCAGAATTAGCTTGCCATTTATTTGTGTTGATTCATCAACCTGAATTGTCTACAGTGGTGTTTTGATAATACTTTCCAACAGTTGTGTGTTTTGATTGGCAGCTATATTATTAATTTGTCTTGCCACAATGTTTTCCAAAAAAGCGAAGTTTGCCTCAATTTTTAAATCTGCATTTTTTCTCAACATTCTAAAGCTAATGCTCTGTGCAGTATTTTAAGTTAAATTCCTCTCCATATAAGATTGATTCTTTGCCCTTTATTTTATTAGCAACCAAATTTAATGTCCTCAGAGTCAGATTTACTGAAGCACCATCATTACGATTTGCTGTGTTCTCTTTTTCCATATTTCCTCTGAAAGACCACCTGTCTTTTTCATTAGGACCTCATGAACACCTCTATACCTGTGACATTATCAAGCGTTTTCTCTCACATTCTGTTTTGGCCTAAGCTAATTACTATATGTTAAACTCTTAGTAACTTCTCACAACTTATTACACAAATTACTTTAAACTGCACACCAGTATTGCTACAGGGCAGTTTGTCTCTCTCACTTATTTTGCCCACCTGCAGTCACACATTCCTTCCCTGTATTTTCACATTCCAGTACTGCAGCCTGATTTTGAAATTTGCTTTTGGAAATTAATACATAGAACCCTTTCTTTGTCACCTACATTCAGGTTTAGGAGACCAGTTCAAATATTAAATAAAATTGCAAAAAACATCCAATACTCCCTAGTTTTGCACAAAAATAAACACTTTCTATTTTGAATCCAATTATTTGTCCTGTAATTAATAATAATACTAATTATAATAATAATAATTACATTTATATAGTGCTTTCCTTGTTACTCAAAGCATTTCGACAGAGGGGCACCACTTCAACCAGTGTGTAGCACCCACCTGGTTGATGCAAGGGCAACCATTATTGCGCCAGGATACTCGCCACACCCTAGATATTAGGTGGTGAAGTGATGATTGAGAGTCAGTTAGTGATGGGATGATTAGGAGGCCAGAATGACTAGGCCATTGTGGGCAGTTTAGCCAGGACATCAGGGTAAACTGTACTCTTTACACAAGATGCCCAGGGATCTTTAATGACCAGAGAGAGTCAGGACCTCGGTTTTTTGTCTCAGCCAAAAGATGGTGCCATATTTACAGCAGTGTGCCTGTCACTGCATTGGGATCCACATACAGACCACAGGGTAGGCATCCCTTTCTGGTCTCACCAACACCTCTTCCAGCAGCCACCCAAGCTTGTCCTAGATGGTCTCCCACCCAAGTACTGGCCTTGATTTCAAAATATCTGTATAATAAACATACTATATTTAATAACGCATACATAGTTATACACTCAGTGCTACATCCATTTATCATATTCAAAACCACCTTCTGCAACAAAGGAGAGACTATAATAAGTAGTAGTCATTCAGAAATGCTAAAATGTCTAGAAGATCTACAGTAATTGAGCAACTGTTTTTACTTTAAAGAGTACTACAGTAGCTACAGATGGTACTGAGAAAAGTCCCACCATATACTGTAATGACATTATTTTAATTGTTCCATGACGATTAATTTTTATCTTCCACAATTTCTAAGTAGCTCTAGACTTAATTTTTCTGTTGTATTCTAGGTCACAGCACATAGTGTTCTTCCATTTAGGGCTTTTCCAGTTGAGTACATTGAGATGCCAATGAGTAAGGAGTAGTATACCCTGCCATGATAGAATGTTCACTAAGCAATGGTATTCAAGTAGAGCTAGTAAAAGCTGAGCATTTATGGTGATCAAAGGTCTGTCTGATATGGTTTAAACAAAGGACATTGCCAAAACGTGTCCGTGGAGGACATGACTTTTAAATGTGCCTTTTATAATGTTGGGTATGTTTTTGGCTGTTGCATCGTGTACAGTTTTGAACTGAATTAGTCGTTGTCTCGCACCAATTAATAATGAATGTACCCTATCATGATCTGAAGTCAATTTAATTGTCTAAAAATCTAATTGTGAGAATATTCTTCTTCACCGTCTCAGTTTATCTTGAAATGTATTATTGTGGATTAATAGTCCATTAGTATAGTGCTGCTATAATCCCAGTATCATTTTTAGTATTTCATTGAGTAGTCTCAGTAGTTAATACTTGTAGGAGAAAATGTGTAAAAATGTTTCAGTGAGTTGCCTTGACTTGTGTATCAAGAGGAAAAATGCATGAGGAAATGCGTTTTCCATGCTGCTTTCTTAAATATTGTGACCCTTAAATATTGTGTACCAAAAAGGAACATTAAGTTGGTTTATAAAGATTCTAATAGAATTACAATCTAGACCTTGAGATATTGCCTCTCTAATATCAGTGCATCTCCATGCTGAAACACTAGATTACTCATTTGTTTACCTTTGTAATTTGGAAATGTTGGCGCATAGATTAGATCACTTAAGGATATAGCAGTGCATAGTAGTCTTTTCAAAATTGAGCCTGCAGGTATGGGTTCAGTGGTAGCCAATTGTTTCAAAGTATTGGCATTAACTTTCCACTAATAGAAAGGAGAATCATTTGTTCAATCACTGGCAGTGTTTTTAATATTATTATTTTTTTTTCTATTAGTGTTTTGAGTAATTTATCATGCTTACAATAAATGCTGAAAACATAACTGTTTGTGAGTAGACAGCTGTTGATCAATATAATAGTAAGGTATAGGCAGTTGATGATTAAAATAAATTAATAATAAGATGTGTTTGTATACTTCCATATAGTACTTTGACAATTAGAAAGTAATGGACTGCACAGTAAGCAAAAAAGCAACTCAATTGCAAACTTTAAAAGAGAAATATTTTGCTGTAACTCAATTATAATAAATGGGCATGAGTGTTCTTAGTGTAACTACCATGGAAAGTTAGTAAAACACTAGACCAGATAATATGCAGATATTTAGTGTTTTAGAGAGTTTATTGGCTAAAGAAATATAAAGACTCACAGTAGACTTGACCCCCTTATTAATCTGCACACTTTTTGGCAAGACGCTGTTGTAGAAGTTCAACTTCTATAGTGAAAAAAATTGTAATATTTTCTTAAAATTTCTTAAAATATATTTATCTAAATATAACTTAAATAAGTTAAAGAGGCATATTAAGAATTTCAAATATGTTTACAGTTTTACAAACATCTATAGTAATACTGTACCTGTCTGCCTGCATAGACTAGTTACAATTCTTGTTTGGAAGTGAAGTGGATTTTGGGTGTATTTACCAAAAAAAAAGTTACTTGTCAATTTGTGTCTAGTGCCTATGCCTAGACACTGTAGAGCCAAACTTGCAGGTTTTGGGTCCAGAATCACATATGTTACCAGGGCATTATTTTGTTCTTAATTTAAAACAAACAAGCTGTTACTTTTGGTAAATTTATAAAGTACATTATGCTTTTTTGTCCACTGTGCATGCATTCATTAAAGAAGTCTTCCTAATGTGACGAGATAGTATTATAGCGAGTTTGGGTATGTGTACACTGTAGTGTGCTAGTAAAAACATAAGATACTTTTTATTTGATCCTGGATATTTATATTTAAAGAGGATCCAGTGTCTCTTCTAGTCTGGTTCATTCCTAATCCCGAATGAATCTCTGAATCCTGAAACTAGGTTTACCCTTTAGGACTAAAATATTTTTTCCCTCTTTAAAAAAGTATTCTTCTGTTTAATCAAAGATTTAAAGGTTGAATTAAACCCCAATGTTTCTGTAAATGTGGTAGTTTGTTTTTTAATTGAGAGTAATAACTCTTTATTTACTTCTTTTTGGAATTGTGAAATACAGAAAAGATTTTGTATATTTTTTTAGCTTGAATAGGGTGATCATTTTTCATTTCTTTATTAGACCTACTCGGTCATATTTTGTGGAGGTGGAGAACTGAAGCCCTTCCTGGCAGAATGAGACGCAAGCATCTTCACATGGCACATATACACACAACCCAATAGTCATTGAGAGGGCTTTGAGTAGTGAGAAAAGTGCAATATAGATGTAAAGAATTATTATTGTGCATCTGGGTCTGCTTTACAGTTGCCAATCAGCTTAGCTTTCTATTTTTTTAAGATATGCAAAGTATCATAGTACCAGGGGACAAATTTACTGGAAAAATATTAAGAGAATGTATAAACTACACAGCTTCTGAAGCTCTGAGTTAGCACTGCTAATCGAAGCAGGAAAGTGTTATGCTTATGCTATTTTTAAGACAAGTTGTAGTTTGGAAGATAGAAAATTGTAAGGTCAAATAAAAATGCACATAGACTTAATAGGAAGATGTGAAAAGTGGGCTGCTTCTTTTGTGTGCCCCCTCCATATACAATCATAGATTTAACAACTTTCCACGTATGTAATACTTACTGAATTTGCTCTCTCATTCTTCATACTGTTGTTTTGCTGATGGTGATGCTAGTACTCTGAGGCTAACTGAGAATTACATTCCATCAGGTGGTGTCTAAATTTTCTTAGTTCTTTTAAGTTTGTTGTGTTCAATAACACTCAAGTGTTAGACTTCAA
The DNA here is from genome assembly GCF_016835505.1 of Polypterus senegalus. NCBI lineage: Eukaryota > Metazoa > Chordata > Cladistia > Polypteriformes > Polypteridae > Polypterus > Polypterus senegalus. The sequence continues at coordinate 125,005,074 of NC_053159.1, read as the reverse complement.
GGTCAGCATCCCCACTACATGACTAAACCATGTCTGCTGGATCCTGTCAGTTTGAAGAAGCAGCACTGTGTCACTGTCATTTCCACTCATATTGTTGAGCTTCTCAGCAGTATGACCAATATCTCTGTGTGAGAATATCCTTTTTGGGTTTTATATTTATAGCCTCATGGTTTCTGTCACTACCTAGATATCATGACCATAGGTATGAGTTTGGATGTATGGTAATTTCAGCACTAAATAGTCCAGTACAACACTTTGTGGCAGACGACCAGTGATCTTGCCCCACTGGGACGCCTGGAAGAAGGACAGACCGGAACAGGGGCACTATTTTTCCCTGGGCACAAGAGCGCAGTCCGCTGGGAGGTATTGGGGCCACAATCATGGAAAGGCGTCGTGGCCACTGCCAGGGGGGAACGGAACGACTTAACGAGCCCGTTTGGGCTGTGATGCAGCCTGGTGGGCTATAAGAGGAGCCTGCAGCCATCACTCAAGGAGTCAGGTGGAAGAGGATGGAACTTATGAGGAGGAGTGGAGGCGGCTGAAGAGTAGAGAAAAGGACTGGGTTAGTGGTTTGTGCACGATATTGTGTGTGTGGTGTATAATAAATGGTGTGTGTTTTTGTACATTGGGAGTCCGTGTCTGTCTGTGCCAAGGCTGATCTCTTACAACTTGTAAAACTTGTTGTCTTAACTTTTTCCCCAGTCACTGTAACTTGTTCAGTTTTTTACACTGACCATGTTTCATTCATCAAAAGCAATGTAATGGAAATCTCTTTATACTATATTACTGATAGCCTCCAGAGACAAACTGTGACGGAGTGAGGAAAATCCACTCAAAGACAAGATGAGGAATGAGAGTAAACTTAAATTACTTTCAACTGATGTTGAAAATGTTTTAAAAACAATTAGGACAAAAAACACAACTTATCTGGGCATTGGTTCATTTTCCTGTGACTTGTTGAGCTTGTTGTCCTGGAGTATACCATGGGCTATCATTATTGTTTAAACTCCAGTCATCTTTCATCCAATGTCTGTGTACTTGTGCCCATTTTAATATTCTTTTTATTTGCCAGTTTTAGATATTTTCTTTGAAACTCTGCCTCTTAGGCCAGCATCCTAGGGTAATATTTTCTCCTTCGCATGGCACAAATGTGGACTTGTAAGGACTTTATTTCTCAAAATACAAACTCTGACTTTTACCCTATGTGGAAGAATAATTTTAGGGTAACATACCTTTCATCTAAAAGAAATAATGTATATTGTTAATACAAGTCAGAAACCTCTTCAGGCATATCAGGAAACTTGATAAGTCAAATCATGTGAACACAAGAGACACAATTATAATATACAAAATGTACTGAAGGATGAATAAGAGATTAGATGAATAAGATTGGACAGTTGTTATACACACAGAAATTTCAAGGGTAGTCAAATAGTATAAGAAGAAATAGAATGTATTAAAATAGGCTTTTATTTTGTATAGATCATGTAGTTGTAAAGCAACGAACCAACCAGAATAAATATGTGCATTGATTGACACTGTTTTGTAAATTCAGTTGTTAATAAAATAGACCTACACCTTTGCTGAGATTGAAAATTGATGAGATGTGGCAAAAAATGTGGTATGCTTATGGTAAGGGAAGACATATGTATAGGATACAAGGCAGAGTTGGATCTATGGGGGAAAAGGGGCAAAGCGAGAAGAGAAGAAATTATATTAACACACCCCAGAATTGGGCACACTATATTAAATTATACATTATTCAAGACAGGGCAGCATCAGTGTGGAGTATGGAGATCATGTAAGCAATTAGAAACATTAAAGCATATTTTATTAGGGTATGTGGCATATAAACTACAACCCCAATTCCAATGAAGTTGGGACATTGTGTAAAACTTAAATAAAAACAGAATACAATGATTTGCAAATCCTTTTCAACCTATATTCAATTGAATACACTACAAAGACAAGATAGCGAATGTTCAAACTGAAACTTTATTGTTGTTTTGCAAATCTTCACTTATTTTGAATTTGATGCCTGCAACACGTTCCAAAAAAGCTGAGACAGGGGCATGTTTACCACTGTGTTATATCACCTTTCCTTTTAACAACACTCAATAAGCATTTGGGAACTGAGGACACTAATTGTTGAAGCTGTGTAGGTGGAATTCTTTCCCATTCTTGCTTGATGTACAATTTCAGTTTCCCAACAGTCCGGGGTCTCTGTTGTCGTATTTTGCACTTCATAATGCGCCACACATTTTCAATGGGAGACAGGTCTGGACTGCAGCCAGGCCAGTCTAGTACCTGCACTCTTTTACAAAGAAGCCACGCTGTTGTAACACATGCAGAATGTGGCTTTGCGTTGTCCTGCTGAAATAAGCAGGAACGTCCCTGAAAAAGACGTTGCTTGGATGGCAGCATATGTTGCTCCAAAACCTGTATGTACCTTTTAGCATTAATGGTGCCTTCACAGATGTGCAAGTTACCCATGCCACGGGCACTAACACACCCCCATACCATCACAGATGTTGGCTTTTGAACTTTGCGCTGATAACAATCATGACAAACACCTGTTTCCAGTTAACCTGTTCACCTGTGGAATGTTCAAAACAGGTGTTTTTTGAACATTCCTCAACTTTCCCAGTCTTTTACTGCCCCTGTCCCAGCTTTTTTGGAATGTGTTGCAGGCATCAAATTCAAAATGAGTGAAGATTTGCAAAACAATAAAGTTTATCAGTTTGAACATTAGATATCTTGTCTTCATAGTGTATTCAAATGAATATAGGTTTAAAAGGATTTGCAAATCATCGTATTCTGTTTTTATTTACGTTTTACACAATGTCCCAACTTCATTGGAATTGGGGTTGTACAACAAGTTCAATATTTAATTTCCTTGGAATGGGTAATTTGACATTAGAACATTTATTAAGGTGTAGAGAGGAGTTTAAATGAATTCATAGATTCATATTCTGTTATTTTAAACTATAGGGTTATTAGAAAGCATTTAATTGGGAAATACTGTGGAACCTCGGTTCACGAACATCTCAGAACACGTACAAATCGGTTTACAACCAAAAAGTTCGCCAAACTTTTGCATCTGTTCACGACCACACACTCGGTATATGAACAAACCAGTTTCCCTTTCGGTTTGTGTGCGCCGATGATTTTCGCACGTGTTCAGTCTCTCCATGTGCAGCAAGTGAGAGAGAGCGAGACACACACACACACACAGGCGCGTGCTCTAGAAAGACACACAGGTACACGCGAGAGAGAGAGAGAGACAGACACACACACACACACACACACACACACACACACACACACACACAGAGAGGCGTGTGCAAGAGAGATACACACACACACGAGAGAGAGAGAGAGAGAGAGACACATACACACAGGCGCACGTGTATGTTATTGCAATGTTACTTTTCTTGGTGGTTTATTAAATTACGGATTTTTCAAATGTTCATTTTTTTTTCCTGTGCTTAAAACTCACTAAAAAAAAAAAAGTGTTTTTAGAGAGAGAGAGAGACACACACACACAGGCGCATGCGCTAGAGAGACACATAGGTACACGTTAGAGAGAGAGAGACACACACACACAGAGGCGTGTGCAAGAGAGATACACACACACATACACAGGTGCGCGTGTACGTTATTGCAATGTTATTTTTCTTGGTGGTTTATTAAATTACGGATTTTTCAAATATTCATTTTTTTCCCTGTGCTTAAAAATCATTAAAAAAAAGTGTTTTTAGAGAGTGGTTTGTAGCGCTATTGCGCGAACTCTTGCAGTGTTCGTTTTCTGTGTTGTTCAAGGTTTTCTCAGTGTTATTCAATGTTGTTACATTTAGTTTACTATTGCGCTGTGCATTCTATGGTATAATTAACTATATTTGTGCTTAAAAACTTAAAAAATATATATATTTATATGCAGTTTATGCTGTCTGGAACGGATTAATTGTATTTACATACAATCCTAATTATGGTCGTGAACCGAGGTTCCACTGTATTGGTATTTCTAGTTATTGTTTTGTTTGCTTGTTTTTGTTTTTTGTTTTTCCATTTGGAATCACATTCCAGTCCAGTTGGGGGTGGTAATGCACCTTAAGTTGGTTTGCCAACTGAAAATTAACACTAGAATCCCTGTAGCCTACGAAAAAAACTGGGCCACCTTAATTTCCTTCACACCTCTCCATTAGTGTCTTTTGTTTTGTAAATGCGTTGGATCAGCACAAGCAGCCTGCTGTAACACCCCCTTCTATCCAGCAGGGGTCGCTAGCTCCCTGGTTGGAATAAGTTTATTTTTAATTGCGGCATGTTACATAACTGAAACTATATATAGGGTGGTCCAGATCTAATTATGCAGATCCAGATTGTCTGGATGACTTGGATTTATGCAGGAACAATTCCTGTTCGGCGCGAATACGATTCTTCATGTTGTCAGGTCGCACACTTCTCGATAGTCCGGGATTTTTCGGGTGATTCTCTATGTAATAAACTTGATAAGTGACTCAGGCACCGTTGCAAGTGGCAGCCTTTCCAGCAGCTCCGTGTATGACTTTATTTTTCTACCTTTCTCTCTATTTTACTGATCACTCCTATTATTTTCTTTTATGTGGACTTGTTCCCTGGACACTTTTTACTACTTAGACATGGGTTTTTACACGCTGAGACTTGTCTATTCAAGTAGTCAACTTCACGAAGGCGGTATCGTGGCAGCAGTGCCGGCGCTAAGATAAAAGCCAAGTGTCTAGCGAGAAAGTGGCGTTTCAAACCTTCTGTGCCTTCTGTGACCCTGGGAAATGTGAACTCACTACCAAATAAGATCGACAAACTGGCCGTGCTGGTGAATAATGTCAGGACCTACAGAGAATGCAGTTTGTTGTGTTTTTGTGAAATGTGGCTAACAACTACCATCCCAGATGCTAACGTGGAGCTACCCGGGTTTAGCACAGTTAGAGCGGACAGAGACACAAATACCTGCGGAAAGAAGGAGGACTCGCTCTCTGTGTAAATACAAGGTGGTGTAAGTCTGGACATGTAAACGTTAAAATCTCCACTTGCTGCTGGGACATCGAACTGTTGGCTGTAAGTCTGTGTCCCTTTTACTTGCCCAGAGAGTTTGGACACAATATGTTGTTATTGTTTACATCCCTCCTCCGGCGGATGTGGAGATAGCAGGTGACATCATCCATTCCACTGTTGCTCAATTACAAACACAGCACCCTGAGGCGCTTGTGCTAATCCCTGGAGACTTTAACTATGCAACCTGGACAAAACAATACCTGTCTTCTCCCAGTATGTGGATTGTAACACCCGGGTAAATAGGACTATTAACCTACTGTATGCAAATGTTAAAGACGCATACAGTGCCACCCCGCTGCCTGCGCTTGGGAAAGCAGATCATAGCCTGGTTCTGCTTCAGCCTCACTACAACCCAAGAATGAAGGAGGTACCTACAACCACACGCTCATTCAGGAAGTGATCCCCTGAGGCAGAACAAGCTCTGAGAGATTGCTTTGAAACTACGGACTGGGATATCCTGCAGGGGTCACATAGTGAGAACATTGAGGAGGTTGTTGATTGTACTACTGACTACATCAACTTCTGCATGGACATTGTAGTTCCAGTAAGAACAGTACACTGCTATGCTAACAACAAGCCATGGATCACAAGTGACATCAAAGGCCTTTTGAACCAGAAGAAAAGGTGATCAGCATGAGCTCAAGCGCATGCAGAAGGAACTCCGAGTCCAGCTCAGGGCGGCGAAGGAGCAGTACAGGAGAAAGCTGGATCAGAAGTTTCAGAACAACAGCATGAAGGAAGTGTGGGATGGGATGAAGATCATCACTGGCTGCAGCTTGAAGCGGGGTGCCACCTTCGAGAGAGACATGGAGAGAGCAAACCAAATGAACAACTTCTTTAACAGGTTTGACCACCCAAACCCACTCTCACCTTGGGAGTACTGTACCCTCCACCCATCCTTCTGCTGATAGCAGCATAGGAGAGACATCCCCACCCACAGTTACAGCAGCCCAGGTGAGCAGAGAGCTGAGGAGACTTCGTGCCAGCAAAGCAGTGGGTCCAGATGGAGTATCCCCACGACTGCTGAAGGCTTGTGTGCTGGAGCTGGGGAGTCCTCTACAGTGCATCTTCAACCTGAGCCTGGAACAGGGGAGAGTCCCGAGGCTTTGGAAAACATCTTGCATCACACCAGTCCCAAAGATATCACTTCCTAGTGAGCTGAATGACTTCCGGCCTGTCACCCTGATGTCACATGTAGTCCTGCCATGTGCAAAAGTTCTCTGACGACACTGCTATCGTGGGCTGCATCAGGAGTGGGCAGGAGGACTACAGGAACCTAATCAAGGACTTTGTTAACTCATATCACTTACACCTGAACACCCAGCTAAACCAAGGAGCTTGTGGTGGATTTTAGGAGACCCAGGCCCCTCCTGGACCCCGTGATCATCAGAGGTGACTGTGTCCAGAAAGTGCAGACCTATAAATACCTGGGAGCGCAGCTGGATGATAAATTGGACTGGACTGTCAATACTGATGCTCTGTGCAAGAGAGGACAGAGCCAACTATACTTCCTTAGAAGGTTGGCGTCCTTCAACATCTGCAGTAAGATGCTGCAGATGTTCTACCAGACGGTTTTGGCGAGTGCCCTCTTCTACTCGGTGGTGTGCTGGGGAGGCAGCATAAAGATGAAGGACGCCTCATGCCTGGACAAACTTGTTAGGAAGGCAGGTTCATTGTAGGAATGAAGATGGACAGTTTAACATCTGTGGCAGAGTGACAGGCGCTAAGCAAGCTCCTGTCAATAATGGAGAATCCACTGCATCCACTTAACAGTGTCATCTCCAGGCAGAGGAGTAGCTTCAGTGACAGACTACTGTCACTGTCCTGCTCCACTGACAGACTGAGGAGATCGTTCATCCCCCACACTATGCGACTCTTCAGTTCCACACGGGCGGGTAAATGCTAACATTATTCAAAGTTATTGTTTGTTTTTACATGCATTTTTATTAGTCTTCAATTTAATATTGTTTTTTTGTTTCAGTATACTGCTGCTGGATTATGTGAATTTCCCCTTGTGATTAATAAAGTATCTATCAATCTAATTAGAATTTAAAATGATTACAATGTACATTAGCCCTGTCCAAGTTCACCCAATGCATATAAACAGTATGCAGTGCATCCGGAAAGTATTCACAGTACATCATTTTTTTCCTCAGAATTCTACACACACCACCTCATAATGACAATGTGAAAAAGTTTACTTGAGGTTTTTGCAAATTTATTAAAAATAAAAAAATTGAGAAAGCACATGTACATAAGTATTCACAGCCTTTGCCATGAAGCTCAAAATTGAGCTCAGGTGCATCATGTTTCCCCTGATCATCCTTGAGATGTTTCTGCAGCTTAATTGGAGTCCACCTGTGGTAAATTCAGTTGATTGGACATGATTTGGAAAGGATACACCTGTCTATATAAGGTCCCACTGTTGACAGCTCATGTCCGAGCACAAACCAAGCATGAAGTCAAAGGAATTGTCTGTAGACCTCCGAGACAGGATTGTCTCGAGGCACAAATCTGGGGAAGGTTACAGAAAAATTTCTGCTGCTTGTGAAGGTCCCAATGAGCACAGTGGCCTCCATAATCCGTAAGTGGAAGAAGTTCGAAATCACCAGGACTCTTCCTAGAGCTGGCCGGCCATCTAAACTGAGCAATCGGGGGAGAAGGGCCTTAGTCAGGGAGGTGACCAAGAACCCGATGGTCACTCTTTCAGAGCTCCAGAGGTCCTTTATGGAGAGAGGAGAACCTTCCAGGACAACCATCTCTGCAGCAATCCACCTATCAGGCCTGTATGGTAGAGTGGCAAGACGGAAGCCACTCCTTAGTAAAAGGCACATGACAGCCCACCTGGAGTTTGCCAAAAGGCACCTGAAGGACTCTCAGACTATGAAAAAACAAAATTCTCTGGTCTGATGAGACAAAGATTGAACTCTTTGGTGTGAATGCCAGGCGTCACGTTTGGAAGAAACCAGGCACCGCTCATCACCAGGCCAATACCATCCCTACAGTGAAGCATGGTGGTGGCAGCATCATGCTGTGGGGATGTTTTTCAGCGGCAGGAACTGGGAGACTAGTCAGGATAAAGGGAAAGATGACTGTAGCAATGTACAGAGACATCCTGGATGAAAACCTGCTACAGAGCGCTTTTGACCTCAGACTGGGTCGACGGTACATCTTTCAGCAGGACAACGACCCTAAGCACACAGCCAAGATATCAAATGAGTGGCTTCAGGACAACTCTGTGAATATCCTTGAGTGGCGCAGCCAGAGCCCAGACTTGAATCCGATTGAACATCTCTGGAGAGATCTTAAAATGGCTGTGCACCTGATGGAGCTTGAGAGGTGCTGCAAAGAGGAATGGGCGAAACTGGCCAAGGATAGGTGTGCCAAGCTTGTGGCATCATATTCAAAAAGATTTGAGGCTGTAATTGCTGTCAAAGGTGCATCGACAAAGTATTTAGCAAAGGCTGTGAATACTTATGTACATGTGATTTCTCAGTTTTTTTTTTTTTTTTAATACATTTGCAAAAACCTCAAGTAAACTTTTTTCACGTTGTCATTATGGGATGTTTTGTGTAGAATTCTGAGGAAAAAAATGAATTTAATCCATTTTGGAATACAGCTGTAAGATAATAAAATGTGGAAAAAGTGATGCACTGTATATTTTTTCTGACCTCAGTAATATTTGTACGAGGCTAAAAAGTGAGTCATTTGTTCATTAATCATCGCAATGTCTTAATTATTCTTCCTGGATTGGAGATTCAAACAGAGGCCTAATTCTAGCTCTCTGACTTTCTCAGAGAAGCTAAGAGTCCTGATAATTCAATAATTGGGACACACCTGTTTATCTCTGTTTTATAATGACCACACTGTATATCTGACAATCCTGTGGTACTGTGGGCACCTTCCATGCAGTATTAAATGTATGTTATAATTGACATTTCTGTCTGAATGTGCACATGCAGCCTTTCACCATTGGAACATTTCAACAATCTTGGTGACAACAGCAATAGATATAGGCCCATCCCACTGGGACTCATCCTGCATTGGGTGCATTCCCTTTGTTTAGTGTTTCTACTGCTATTGAGAATGTTCCTGGTTCAGGTTAATGTTTTTGCGCTCTTGTTGACAGTACTTGCTAATTAAATGTACTCCAGGAAAGAGTATGCTGTAAAGCTCCTCTAACTTAGCCCTACTTTTAGAGAGATGTAATAGATGTTAAAAAACAAAATACTAAAGATAACAAATAAGTTAGTGTTTGCCAATAATTCTGCAATCTGTTGTTAAGGAAGTACATTTTTAATTAATAAATACTTGAAAGAGTTCTGCATAAGAAATATAAATGCAGATAGCCAAGAACTAGTTCTACATGTAATAGTATAAAATAAGATCGTAATGTATACACTAAGACAAAAATATTTTCTCATACACATCTGCAAAACTTAATTTAAAAAAACCTTGCTGCAACAAAGCTTTCTGAATAAAAATACAATATGGAAGACAATTTGTAAAACATGAAGTGTTTATGATGTATTCAAATCTCTTTAAAAGCCACGGTGGGATGGTGAGGCAGCTTTCAAACAAATGCAACACTTGAAAAATACAGCACTTCACAAAAATTGGATCACTGTGAGTACAAAGTTATGTAGTCTAGGAATCTACATAACAAACACATAAAAAGTTACATGTGATTCTTAAAGCATGTTGAATGCAGTTATTAATCAAATTTAAATTTTTTCAAAGCTTCCTTTTTACTTCTTGACAGAAAACAAAAATGTCCTGCTCCTACCCATCTTTCTTTTCTATAAATTAAGGCAGATGGGAGGATTAAAAAAAACAAAAAATGTTGATCTGCTCTAGCATAAAACAGTGATTAGGAAAGGTGCAAAGGTGACTTTCATGAAACCAAGAAATCTAAAAGTAGAGCTGGGTGAGAAAATCTGTCCCAAAATGCTTTGTGAATAGTGTGTATATAAGAAGTAAAAAGCAGTCTGCTTTACTAATGGTTGACTAATCACTTGTTCACTCAGAAATGTGAATAAGCTCCTGGAATTAATGTGCAGATGGGTAAAGTTGTACACTATTGCTTACCACATCTAATATATATCCTTATGTTACCTCATTTTCAGTGTATCTGACATCTTTATAGATAAATAACGCCAATGATTGTGCATGTCTTTTTTTATTTTTATAATTTTCTCTGTATGGGGATTATTTAAAACAGTGTTATTTGGTGTCCTGTAAAAAATATCTATATGGCTGACAGTTACAATTACCTTCATAACTGTAAGAAGTAAATCTGAACAAAGTGGTCATACAAACTACTTCCACATTTAAAAACTGTTTAAAATATATAGTCTAATCTCAATTTTTTATTAAAAAAAAGATATATTCAGAACATTGTGTATATTTAATTCAAGAAGTGATACACTTCATGTCTGTTAATTTTTATGTTTTATCAATTTAGCTTTCAGTTTTGTTTTAGTCATTGAATTATATCGTTTATAACTGACATCTTTTTCATTTTGACAAGCCCTTGACTATATTTCTACTTTGTGTTTGTCTATGGACATGTCTACCACCTGGAGTTGCTTTGCAAAATTAAAACATCCTTAATCCCTTCTAGGATTTGATCTCTGTTACTCATTGAGCACCATAGATGTCTACATTCATCTGAAAACTGGGTCTCTAGTTCAGCCTAATCTTAGCATCTTGAATACAATTTTATGAAAGTATGTTTGGTTAATATTTATATTGGAGACTCTAATTTTTTTTTCTTTCTTCCCATTATTAGTTCCTGATGAACTGTTGCTTGCGTAAGTACATTGCATTTTTGTTCTTTAAGTAAATGCTTAATTTAGATTAAGATGTTGAGTCAACCTTGGCAGGTAATCAAGTGAGTAAAATGTTCATAGCATGACTTGAGACCTGGAACACAGAAAATTTAAATTTTATTAGCAAGAACTAAATATGGAATCATTTGTGAATGAACATCCTGTCTCCATAGTATATTTTCATCTTTCTTTCTGAATTCATTTTTTCTTTCAGTACAGGCATTTACATTTTAACTTTCCTGTGAGGATGAAATTTCTATCAATCCTATCACTTATCTAATTTATTTTAATTTACTGGGAGCTATAACAACTCAGCAGCAGAGTTCAGTGCTAGAAACCACTCTGAATAGGATTAAATGAAACATAATATTCTCACACCTGCGTAATCCAAATCAAGATGCTGAGGTCAAGAGCCTATGCATGTAGCACTGGTTCATGGCTGTTGCATAGCTAACTCACACAAACACCCACAATCACAATTATTCAGGGCCAATCCAGCATCAACTTTCACCCTAAGATATATGTCTTTGGATATGTGGAATGAACATTCAGGTAGGTGGAAGAAAAAAAGACATGAAACATGCAAACTCCTCACAAATAATCCCAGAAGGGTGGCAGTGTTACCCCTGTACCCAGTGTTTCTCAGCTAATATTTTTTGTTCAGTTAATAGTGATATTCTTCTTCTTGTGAACATTTCCAGATTCTACTCAGTAATACAAATTGTTTAATGAGTGTCTTTGCTATATTACTGACTGAAAAAATCATGCCCAAACTTTTGAAAGTACAGATACTAACTTAAACAGAACCCAAGTTCTCCACAACAGAAGTGATATATTATTAAATGGGTAGGGAAAAAGAAAAAAACTAATTCAGTTTTGTTAAAATGCACACATTGAAACAACTCCAGAATAAAAATATTTGATTCTTTTTAAAATTCATTGTTTTAGCTAGAATAACTAAATATTAAAACCAAATGCATACAGGATAATTATTGATTTTACAGTAGGCCTTTTCAATTATTACTTCTGTTTTACAACCGGCATTAGTCAAAACAGGATAGACTTAGGTATTTACTGAGATATGATAAAGGAATTAAACACTGTCACCTGTATAGGAGATTAATTGTACAGTTCATGGGAAGAAATATTTTGCTGAGCCTGTTCCTTTAACTTTTGGATTTTGTCCCAAATTATGATCAGTCAAACCCTTTTGTGATATCCAGAAGATAATATTTTTGTCAATGTTTTTTTTTTTAACCCAGAAAGTGAGAATTATTTGTGAATAGTACTTTTATTATCGGTATTGTCAGATTTTGTTTGTGATGATTCTGCTGTTTTTGTTAGATCCTGTTAACCAATTTGGCCTGTGTTGGAAAATTCCTGCTGACTTAGTAATGAATAAAGGAACCTTTTTGTGATGGGTTTTGTCACTTGTTCATTTTAAACACAGCTGTTTGGAATTTTCCAACCAAGCAGATCCTGCTTTTAATCTTCTTGAAATTGGAAGAGATTGTAGTTATATACAGAACGTCTATTTAAAAAGGCCCATGTTTAGGGGAGAGGGTCTGAAAGATATTGCAAAAAATAATGTCTATAAAGGAAAATAAGAAGAGGGGTGTGAGAAATGCAGAGAACTTTGGGGGTAAGGAAAGGGAGTAAAGACTATAATTGAACAAGAAACTCAGACCAAATAAAGGGAAGTCAGAGAGATGAAAAGAGAATGAGGAGAGAGTAGTAATAAAGTTTTTGGTAAGTCAACATGAAGTCCTCTAAAAAATAACATGGTAAGGGGTAACTGATGAGAAAAAGAAATCGGAATCATCCAGATGGAACAGGAAGGCAAAAGATCACAATGAGAAATTAGCTGTAAGGGTAGGTCATGTGAAATCATGAAATGTAAATTCATCTGACTCCTCTCGATGCGGAGGAGCAGTAGCTTTACTGCGCCACCACCACCTACTCAAAGTTTCATGATGCTCCAACAATGATGGACGGATTAAAAGGAAGAAGTCTACGTGACCATCATCATCATCAAGCCCTTCCGTGAGAATCCTAAATCCAAAGAGGACTGTTTCATTTATGTTAGGTAGAACGCCCAGAGGGGACTGGGCGGTCTCATGGTCTGGAATCCCTACAGATTTTATTTTTTCTCCTGCCGTCTGGAGTTTTTTTGTTTTTTCTGTCCCCCCTGGCCATTGAACCTTACTCTTATTCGATGTTAATTAATGTTGATTTATTTTGTTTTATAATTGTGTCTTTCATTTTTCTATTCTTTAATATGTAAAGCACTTTGAGCTACTGTTTGTATGAAAATGTGCTATATAAATAAATGTTGTTGTTGTTGTTGAGCCCCTCCCGGATGACTAAGCTTCTCACCCTATCTTTAAGGGAAAGCCCAGACACTCTACGGAGGAAACTCATTTCAGGCGCTTGTATTCGCGTTCTCATTCTTTCAGGCACTACCCATAGCTCATGACCACAGGTGAGGGTAGGAACCTCTTCAATTACTTCCCCATGTTTGCAAAGTGAAGGAAAGTCTGTATAAATAGAAGAGCGAGCCACGGGTGTTATGGTGTTATTGAAATCTCATTATCTATTTGAATTCAAAAATAAAGACAAAAACTAATTGTAATGCTTTTTCATGAAATGTGAAGTATTTAATTTATAATTATAATTTCAAAGGTAATTTATACAATAACAGATTAATTGGTGATTGAGCCGTTCCAGTGGTTAAAGCTGCATTTTCTTTAAATGTTATTTTATTTTATATACGTTATGAACAACCAGGACCGCTGTCAGTTAGGATTCTGAATTAGATTAACAAATGTAATAGGAAGCTTTCATATGACCATGTACGAATTTTCTTGTACATTATACATGGACTTCAAAATCTGTTGGGGCTGCTACAGCGAGCACCTTACAAATGGTCTTCCAGGTCTTCTACATGCTGTCTTGGAACCCAGAAAATGATTCCTTTGGGAAACCTGGAGGTAGTAGTTTTCCAGGGCCTAAAATCCCCTATTTGTGTGGAGATGTGTATTTGAGCAATTGCTTGCTTACCTGGCAGGGTAAGTAAGAAGCCAGAATATAAAGAGGACTATTGTATAAGTAGAGACAGGAGTGCTTATTAAGTATAGGTAGGTACTGGACAAACCATGTCATGTAACAGTCCTTTAATTGTATAGGCAGGTCTTGTGTAGCTTAGGTTGTTTGTTTTACCAATGTCTCCCACTTATGTTTAACCTAGAGTCACACAATATAGTGTTTTGGATAAAATATTTTTATTGTGTTATTCATTGTTAATATTAATTTCCATTTTATAATATAGATTTTTATATTATTCCTAGATCATATGAAAATCAAACATACAGGGCACTCAGGCACCATTCAAGCCCCCACATTTATGTCGATATTTATACAGTAATTACAACTTTGACTATTGTCAGTGTGACGGTGCAGGTTGATTCCATGCTCCTGTGCATTCTGGAGCCTGTTGAACCAGCTAGCGCCGATAATGTACCCGAGGGATGAGCCAGACAAATGAGAACACTCACAAAGTAAAGGGTAGGTGCAAAGGTGTATCAGTGCTTTTATTAAAACAATCCAAGCAAAGTATCCAAAACAGTGCAGTGCATCTTCATAACAAGTAAAATCATACAGGTGTCCTTGGTGAAGGTTAAAATGCAATAAGTAAGTTAAAAAATCAAAGGTAAAACAAAGTCAGGATTCTTTTATAAAATTCTCCAAAAGTCATGCATCTGTGCTGCATCTCTCTCTTCTGCTGCGGTATCCACCATACTGCCTTTCTTGTCCTGTTTTACCTCTGTCTCCTTTTTCCTCTCTCTTTCTGTCAACTTACCCCTATCAGGTCTAGTAGCCGGTGGATACATCAGTAATTGTGCTCCTTTTCCACCTCTGGCTTTTGACACAACTGCCTCCGCCAGTGCATTCTTCCATGCTGCTACAAGCCAGCTTCTCCCTTCTTCCCCACACCTGAAACTTGGTGCCTACCAGATCCCTAGGGAGACTTTTCTCCAATGTTCCTTGCTATCCTTTTGTTGTTCAGCAGGGAATCAATCTTCCACAAGAATGTTGATCACTCGTCCTCCATGAGACCTCCCCTGTGACCACTTGCCTCCACTCCTCTATTTGGGCTGACAGTGTATTGTCATCATCTGCTATTACCCTCTTTTCTCATGTTGGCTGTCCCTTATATTACTCTGTGGGCACTGAGCCTCAGTTGCTAACTGCGGAACGCCAATGAGGTAATTAAGACAGAACGCACCCTCACATGCAGGCGTGCTCTGTCTCAATCACCACACCAAACTCCTACAGCTGCATGAGCACGCACACCCATGGAGATCGAGCCAGGTATTTAATTATTTATTTAAAAACTGGCCACTAATTTCCTAGCTGTGGATCTGCTATTCCAGAGTCAGTCTTGCTGTCCATTTAAAATGTTCAAAGTATAAAAATTTGAAAATAAAGTATTTTATTTTAAGTGCTTTTCACAGAGCCAACTGACTCTCTATAAACAAGAATACTGGTCAAAGAAACAAAATACAGTCACTGGTACATTGGTATCGATAAGGAAATCCTTAGTATTGTGACGGACAGCTGGGTCCCATGCCCGGCCGGGACGCCTCTGCTGCATACGTCCCGGGGGAGCCACCATGGACAGTGCAATGCCTCACCTGGGGACAGCCTCCCTGGCCGTGGGTCCTTCCTCAGTCTCCCCTGTGGCTCCATGGGACATGGAGTCCATCACAGCCCGGTTGGGAGATGGGGTGGCCGCTAGGGGGTGCTGCGGAGAGCCAGCCGCCACTTTTGATGACTTGCCAGCCCCACCTGGAGGTGCAATTAAGACCAGCTGGTCAGGCACATGGAGCACTTCCGGGTGGGCTATAAAACGGGCCAACCTCCCTTCATTCTTGGCCAGAATCGGGAGGAAGAGGACGAGGTTGCCTGGGAGGAGTGGTGGTGCCAGAAAGGGTTGTTTATAGTTTTGTGCTTTGGAACTGTGTATTGCCTGTGGGACACGGGGAAGACGTGCGCCCACGGGTGAAGAAAAAAATAAAGCCTGTGTGTTTTATACACGTGCCTCTGCGTGGTCTGCGCCGGGTCAGGTGCTATATAGCGCCTTTTACAGTATATTTAGAGAATTTGCCAGGAATTAAAAGACTTCATAGAGACCAGCACTTATAAATGCGAATTAGATATTCATCTGGATAGACCTTTCCTATATTTTCTTGATTTTTATAAAATCTTCAGAAAGTGTTCCCAGGTCCAATATAAAAGGTGCTGCACTGCCTCATCCATCTGAGTCATAGTTGGGAGGCAGGGAGTGAAAACTCATATGGAGGAGTGGGAGGAAACAGAGGGGGAAATAGAGCTTTATTAATGATAAATATATTGTAAGATTATTAAAAGGCCTTTGAACGTACAGTATCTCTGGGTAATAGAAATCTTTTATCCCTAAACTTTGTTGGCTTGAATTGAGTCTGGTGTTTGGGGCTCAGCGGTGCCTCTTTGTGGTTACACCATTTATAATACGAATTGAAAACAAAATATGTTTATGGCCAGTGTATTTACATAGTGTGACATGTAATGTTAACATAACTTCTTTAAATTGAGTTGCTTCATTACCATAACATAAGCACAAAAGCACAAATTTACCTCCTAGAACTTTACTCATAATAAATATACTATAAGTGGAATAATTACAATATTTGCATCAAATAGGATTTGCCTTCTTATTATTGTTAGGATATTTTATTTTTTTTCTACAAATGACACAGAGGTAACAGCAGTAAGCACAAAGACGTTAGAAAAATTGTCAAATAATATTTATCAACCTTGACTTAAAAACAGTGGAAGTGCAATAACTGCAAATTGCTGGTAAATCTGAAAATCTGAAAAAAATATAAATCAGTACAATGTACAGCCAGTTTTCAGACTTAAGTGACCATCAATTTGATGTAGTTATGATGGCAGAAAAGTTAAATAAATTGACTGAACACTTTGAAAGCAGTTCCCAATAATGACAGTGCCTGTGTGGAGTTGGAACATGTTGTATGAGTTTTTCTCTAGGTACTCTGGTATTCCTACCACATTCCAATATTTGTCACAGGTAATTGGGAAATCTTAATTGACTTTTATTTAAATATACTGTGGGTGTGTGCATAAGTATGCCTTGAGTGTGCCCAATCCAGGGAAATTTATTGGCTTGTGCTTTATATGGTTTAGATAGGCTTGGCAATCCTGAACCTGATTTAAATGGGTTCAGTGAAGATTTACAAAAACTGCAGAGGCTAGTACCTTCAATGATCAGCATCTAATCATAGACAACTGAAATAAAAAAAAATTGGTATAAGCGAATAATATTTGTTGAAGGTAATTTGGGTAGATGAAGAAATAGCAGGATGTTCTAGGTTCAATAAGAAAATGACTTTTTGCTCATCTTTAATGCACCATTGTGCGAAAATCAGTTCAAATATATGGCCTTTTGCTAGGGTGGAGAGATGTGAACTTGTAGTATATTTATGTCCATAGAGTCCTTGCCTCAGAGTCAAAGTTGTATGAATATAACAGTTAGCAAAGTTACACACTTAATTTTCTTTAGTGTGTTTAAAACTATTTATTTCTCATTTCAGGTTGAAATTTGTATTTGGCCCATTAGTTCTATTGGCTTTAGACTTAGTGGACCAACGTGCAGTAACAAATGTTACATCTCCAAGTGGAAGAAAGGTCATTCAGGTAAAACTTTCTTTTCCCATTACCTTACATACTATAGTTCAACTCTCAGCACAACTGCCTTGCTTATAGTACTTAATGAAAAAAGTTTATAGTTCTTTTACTAAATAATATATTCTCTGTTTGTAAGGTTGATCAGCTATAAAAAAAAAATGAAAAGTGACAATCTGAAACATGACTGGGGTTCTTATTAGAAGTAGATTGTAAACCAAAAGTGATTTTTGAAAAATGAGAGGCAAATTGTATATTCTCCTACAGGATGCCACTACATCTGTTTTTTCCATAGCGGCATTTGGTAATTTTTTGCTACTGCATTACAAGTTTAATTAAACATTTTATTAAATTTTATTAAAATTAACATTTATTTAGATTTTGTAACCTGTAAAAGTGTCCTACAATTGACATTATTTTCCTATAAAATTCATATGCTTTGCCAATGTAATGGCATATTTTCTCACAATGTCTCAGCCCCTTGTAAAGTGTTTTTAAAATATGGTTATCAAAAAAATGCTTTTTTTAGCATGTCCAGAAATACATTAGTATGACCCAAATTAAAATATAAAATATTTTTTATGTACAGTATTGCAATAAATGTAAGATTATTCGTAGGATTAATACACTTCTCAAAAATATTAAAGGAACACTTGAATTACACATTGAATCTCAATGAACCAAATATTCAAGTGGAAAATCTTTACTGAGTAATACTATGTAATTTATTGAGAACAAAATGATGTAACAACGGTCAATAAAAACCAAAATCACCAATCCATTGAGAGCTGGAGTCAACATCACACCAAAAATCAAAGTCAAAAATGACTCTCATGTCTGTCACATATGCTCAGTGTGAACCTACGCTCATGTATGAAGAGAACGGAGCAGCAATGGCGGAGTTACTAGCTGTGTGTTATCTAATGCATGCCAATCGAGCTGTACGATGAAGGGCTGTGAACACAGGTCCCACTAGAGCATGTTGGGCCCCCGTGCCACCTTCATGGAGTCTGTTTCTGACAGCTTGGTCAGAAACATGCACACCAGTAGCCTGCTGAAGGTCATTTTGTAGGTTTCTGGCAGTGCTCCTCCTGTTTATCCTCGCACAAAGGAGCAGATGATTGTTTCCTTAATCCTTTTGAGTAGTATATATAACTTCAAGTGTTGCTTTGGCTTATGCTGTGAAGTCATGAGTTTGTATCCATGATATTCAGGCAAGCTGTAAAGTATGCTATTCCTATCATAGAGCAGTCATTGTGCTTCCTTAACACCATGCTGAAGTATGCATCTAGGCTTAGTTTTTTGGAAGTTGGGTATTTTATTTTTCTTTCTGTCAAGGTCAAGTAAATGTGCATCTCTTCTCCTACTTCCCCCTAACCATTCTTTCCCATGTGGTTTTCAGGTATATCTATATTACAATTTAAGTTTAATTGAATATGTTGCACTGACTGTGTGTCATCTATATATTATACGATAAATTGTTCGGCAAGGACTGAAAGTAGCAGCAACATAATGCATAAAACATTATTTGCATGGGTTAAAACTTTAAAAAAAAAAAAATCAAATCACACTTTGCAATAGGCTATTTCAAGAAGAATGCAGTATTCTGTTCAAGTCTAAGAGAGAGACTACATCGTCAATTAATAATAAGCAGATCATAGTGAGCAAAATACAGGAGCGTTAACGCAGGCATAGCATCATATGTAACAGGGATCTGTGTACACTTAAAAGAGGAAACCACATACGTAAAAAATATATGAGCTATAGAATTATAATACCTTGTTTAGAGGCAGTTTTTATATGTTTTTAAAATGCATTATCTGTTGTAAAACGTGTTTCTTGTTTGCTACCCAATAAAAATTACAATTATTTAATAACTAGCTGTGGGAGTACTGGACAGTCAAATGGGTCTTAAAATGATGGATATGAATTAAATCTTAAAACATTATTTATATATATGTTTACCACATTAAGTTCATATGGAATTCTCTCCAAAAAAGTACAGAAAACGGAGAAGGCAGAAAAAATTATTTGTGTTACTGTATATGTAAATAATTGTAACCATGAACTTAGTCTTTTGATAGTGCATAACTCCTTTTGATTTCCAGACTGAATATTTTTATATGCAAGAACTTTCATATGCATCTTCAACCTGAGCCTGGAACAGGGGAGAGTTTGAGGCTTTGGAAAACATCTTGCATCACCCCAGTCCCAAAGGTTTAATATCCTAGTGATATGAATGACTTCCGGCCTGTTGCTCTGATGTCACATGTGATGAAGACCATGGAGCGGCTGCTGCTTCACCGCCTGAGGCCACAGGAGGAGTATAGGAACCTAATCATGGAGTTTGTTAAATGGTGCGACTCAAACCACTTACACCGGAACACCAGCAAAACCAAGGAGCTGGTGGTGGATTTTAGGAGACCCAGGCCCCTCCTGGACCCCGTGATTATCAGAGGTGACTGTGTGCAGAAGGTGCAGACCTATAAATACCTGGGAATGCAGCTGGATGGTAAATTGGACTGGACTCCCAATACTGATGCTCTGTGCAAGAGAGGACAGAGCCGACTATACTTCCTTAGAAATCTGGTGTCTTTCAACATCTGCAATAAGATGCTGCAGATGCTCTATCAGACGGTTGTGGTGAGTGCCCTCTTCTACCCAGTGGTGTGCTGGGGAGGCAGCATAAAGATGAAGGACGCCTCACACTTGGACAAACTGATGAGGAAGGCAGGCTCTATTGTAGGCATGGAGCTCGACAGTTTGACCTCCGTGGCAGAGCAACGGGCGCTGAGCAGGCTCCTATCAATCGTGGAGAATACAATGCATCCACCGAACAGTATCATCTTCAGACAGAGGAACAGCTTCAGCGACAGACTGCTGTCACTGTCCTGCTCCACTGACAGACTGAGGAGATCGTTCCTCCCCCAAACTATGCGATTCTTCAGTTCCACCCTTGGGGGTAAATGTTAACATTATACAAATGTTATTGTCTGTTTTACCTGCATTTTTATCACTCTTTAATATTGTTTTTTATCAGTATGCTGCTGCTGGAGTATGTCTGTCTCTCTCTCTCTCTCTCTCTCTCTCTCTCTCTCTCTCTATCTATCTATCTATCTATCTCGCCTTTCACAAGAGCTCAGAACTAATACAACACTTTAAGTACTGTAAACCTACAAGTTATGATAAGTACAGTAATGTATTCATTTTCTTTTTAGTGGTTAGTGCCTATTATAAAAAAAAAAAAAATCCTGGAGAGAAACACTAGGGAGACGAGACGTTATCTTCATGTGAAGATCACAGAAGACACTTAAAAGACCCGCGAGACGAAAGAGATTGACCCAGGACCATCTCATGGGGACGAAGAACATGACATTTTTGTAAGACACACCCTACTTACAACCAATACCAAATAAAGCCACGGGCAGCAAAACACTCAGTCGTGCAAAGACTTTGAGCACGCACAGATCCAGGGCTCTCAGCGCATATAAAGCGTATAAGGACAATACGTTATAAATGAAACATAGATGACAAAGCGAAGAAGAAAGCAGCGCGGAGAAAAGAGACTCAAAAGCATTGGAAATAAAAAAAAGAATAGTCTAGGTGCAAATTCAGAAAATAAAGAAAGTAATTATCAGCCCGGAACAAGTGAAATTGAAAAAAAAGCAAGTCCAATCGGGCTCAGAATTAAAAGACAAAGTAGAACTTCATAAAGATGTTCACAGATGTTGGCGCTATACACATGCAGAGCAGGTTAGAGATTATGAAAGCAGTGGAATTCGAAAGGCTCAAAAAAAAAAAAGTAGACGTGATACACATGTGGAGAAAGTTAAAGAATATGAAAGTAGGAAAATTAGAAAGTATTAAAAAAAAAAAAAAAAGTAAGGATCACAGTAGCGCAAACGAACGGAAATTATTACTCTAAAAGGGAAAATAATCACCACAGACCAGGTGTTAATTGAAAAAAAAGCAGGACAAAGCGAGGTCAGAAATAAAAGACAGAGTAGAAAACAAAGTAAAATGTCATAAAGAGGTTAAAAAACAAGGGGGCCAAACACATGCAGAGCAGGTTAGAGATAATGAAAACTGGAATTCAAAAGACTCATAAAAAACATAGGCGCGAAACACATGCAGAGCAAGATACAGAATATGAAAGCAGAAAAAAAATGACAGTGTCAAAACAAAGAAAGTAAACATCGCATTAGCACAAACAAAGAGAAATTATTACTCGGAGAAATATAAAGGCGAATAGAGATTGAATATATGGACATAGGTGATATGTCAGAAGTATGTAAATATTGTAAGGCTTTGAAGTTTAAGTCAGAGAATTTCAAAAACGGGGTTTACCTCACATGAGTTTCTTGGTTTATTTGCAAAAAAAAAATGATTAACTGCTGATAATGTAGATCATTTTGTCTGTGCTAATATTCCAAATTAAGAAACCTATACTGAATTATGGTACAAAGTCATTAAACACATGTCTCACTGAACTCATTTAAAAGACTCAGTATATTGGGACTCAAAAGATTCCAAATATTGTTTTTATAGAAGTTCTGAAATAAGAGTGAAACTAATGAAATAACAGCAATTAAAAGAAAAAAAATCTTAAAAGTGTGTATCCGGAAAAACAAAAACGGGGGTTGGCGAGCGAAGTGAGCAGGAGGCAAAGCCCCCTAGTCTATTAAAGTGAATATACACAAGACATATGCTGAAATGTTTTTCCTTGTTTTGTCTATGGTAGATTGATGTTTCCTACCTCTTTATTTTTTTCCTGCTATGCATAAGATTGGAAAAGCATATGTTTGATTTTTGGCAGAGTTTCAAATTCACAGAAGAGCTTAAAGGCTTTAGCATAGAGACTTGTAATATAGGTATGTTAATATCAGCTAAGTTAAATATTGAAGCTGTGTGACTAACAGACATAGCATAATTGTTTGTAATATCTGAAATTCTCTTTTCTCCTTTACAGTTGTCAGTTTTTTGTTCGATGCAGAAGGAAATATTTCTAATCATGTGTGTTGCAAATTGGGAGTTTTGAGGGAATTTACTTGTGCAACAGTATTCCAACAGGAAGCGGAGGACTCAACTGTCAAATACTACCAATTCAGCTATTAAAATGCAATTTGAACAGTCTTCAGTCCAGTTTTCAGTATTGATGTAAACGCTGAGACCTATACTGTATATAGATCATTATAGACTTCAGGGGACTAGAGCTTTTGAATAGCCATTTGTGACTTTCTGCTTACTCCAAAGTACAATTAAATTTTTATAAACAACACATTTAAAGACGTGTAGCAACAATGTAAGTTAGTAATCATTCTGCATCAATATCAACAACAACATCATCATCATTTATTTATATAGCATATTTTCATACAATGTAGCTCAAAGTGCGTTACAAGATGTCAAAGAGAATGTTACAGGAAAAGAAAAAATAAGATTAGGCAATAATATTAAAGAATAAGCAACAAAAAAAAAACCAAGTAAATCTATACAATATGATGCAAGTCAGTAAAAATGAGCCCAGTGATAAGGTTAGGTGCCTGGGAGGACAGGAAAAACACTCCAGTTAGGCTGGAAAAAAAATTAAATCTGCAGGGGTTCCAGGGGCAATTAACTGTCCAGCCTTCATTGTGCATTCTGAATAGCATAAATGTCCTTAATTCATTGCTTTTTGTTTCCAAGCTACATATGAGAGGATTTGACAAAATTAATCTCATGGATAGCCGAGGGACCCACCTTCATTCCAATATCACAAGTGTCTGCATGGTGCCTTGATCGGGTGGTGGTGACCCAATTCACCACCACAGTAGAACCAGAAAAGACAGGAGAGAAAAGCAGAGATTATTAAAGATCCCTGAAGAATATGATCATTCTCTGCCTATATAGTATATTAAGGAGTACAACTAAAATGTAACTATGTGAGAGCCAAATTAAAATAATGGATCTTTTGCAGATTTTTTTAAATGTTCCACAGTATTTTAGGTGCATAACAGCAAAAGACCACCTCACCACTTCTTTTAAACTTGGGTCTTGGAATTATCAGCAGACCACCATTAGAAGATCTAAGGTTACGACTTGGAGTATAGGGAGACAGTCATTTTATAAAATAGGAATGACAAGATTATTTAAGGCTTTATACACTATTAGTTGTATTTTAAGGCCAATTCTAAATGACAAGGGTAACCAGTGTAACAATGATAAAACTGGTGAGATGTGCTCAGATTTTCTTTTTCTAGTTAAGATTCTGGTTGTTGCATTCTGCGCTAATTGCAACTGATTAATATCTTTCTTAGATAGTCCTGTTACATGTGCATTACAGTAATCTAGTCGACTAAAAACAAAAGTGTGAACTAATTTTTGAGTATCTTGTAATGTTATAAGATATCTAATTTTTGCTCTATTCCTTAAGTGTAAAAATAAAGTCCTAGTAATCTGCTTAATATGTGATTTAAAGTTTAGGTCACAGTCGATGATTACCCCAAAAGTTCTTTACCTCTGCCTTGTGTTTTATGCCTAATGGATCAAGTTTATTTCCAATACCCTTGTTAGTTTCATATTTGCCAAGGTTCGTGTACTTTTTGGTATTTAAAATTTCATTTTAGAAGCAAACATGAAAAAACGAAAATGAAAGGAATTTTCAGATTTAGATTTTTGATTAAAGAATAAAATGAGGGAAAATAAGGTATTTTGTAATTCTGTGGTAACAAATAGCAGTCATAAACTTAAAATTACACATACTTTTCTGGATTTATTTGTGATTCAAATAATGAAAGTGTTATAGCTCAAAAACAACAAAACCAACGCATTTTCGTTGTCTGAAAACGGAGGTACTTCTTTTGCGCGATTTTTGAAGACACGTGCGAACCTCCCAACGTATTCCTCACAAGACATCGATCAACAGCCTTGAAGTTACACTGCATGGCATCAGCAGAGGATGGACCGTTGCGTTGTTTTTCAGAACAGTAAAAGAGTGACACTCCAGGACGAGGACACTGAGTCGCATCTTTCAGGTAAAAATACAAGCTTTGCAAACTTTGCTTCATTGATGTAACAGCTCTTATATAAACATTATTGTTGTTACTTACTGTGAAACAGCGAACATTTGGTGATTTCATTTACTAACAGTAAGTCTGGCAATTTTTAGAGTGCTAGCATTTTGAATGGTTGCTCATTGACTTTTACCGGCTACTATAGCTAGTAAACGTTTTGAGTATTAACAGTGCACAAAAGTGTAACACGTTAGTAGAGCGACGTGATTTACAGAAAGTTTTCTTAACATGTGTTACATTTGTCAATGAGGAACCATTCACACATTTACACACATTCAAAATGCTAGCACTATAAAAATTGCCAGACTTAGTGTTAGTAAATGAAATCACCAAATGTTCGCTGTTTCACAGTATGTAATAACAATAATGTTCATAAAAAAACTGCTACATCAATGAAGCAAAGTTTGTATTTTTATCTGAAAGATGCGACTCTTTTTTTTCTGCAGTCATGTCCTTGTCCCAGAGTGTCACTCTTTTACTGTTCTGAAAAACAACGTGACGGTCCATCCTCTGCTGATGCCAGTGTAACTTCAAGGCCGTCGGTCGATGTCTTGTGAGGAGGACGTTGGGAGGTTCGCACGTGTCGTCAAAAATCATGCAGAAGAAGTACTTACGATTTCAGACAACTAAAATGCGTCTGTTTTGTTGTTTTTGAGCTATTACACTTTCATTATTTGAATCACAAATAAATCCAGAAAAGTGTGTGTAATTTTAACTTTATGACTGCTATTTGTTATCACAGAATTACAAAATACCTTATTTTCTCTCTTTTTATTCTTTAATCTAAATCTGAAAATTCCTTTCATTTTCGTTTTTGCTTCTAAAATGAAATTTCAAATACCAAAAAGTACACGGACCTGCCAACCACTAGGATTTCTGTTTTACCTTAGGGTCAGGTGCTATCGATAAATCAAGCTGTTTGTCATCTGCATAGCTGTGGTAGCTCACCTTGTGTTTTGTGATAATCTGGCCTAATGGAAGCATGTAGATTGAAACAGATACTGCCGAAGACATCCACTCATTGTCTTAGGTGATTTTTGAAAATACTGTGGACTATGGTGTCATATGCTACAGTCAAGTCCAAGAGAGCAAAAACAGATATATGGCCTCTATCTGCATTAACCCACAAATTGTTTACTACTTTAACCAGTGCAGTTGCTGTACTATGATGTATTATAAAACCTGACTGAAACTTGTCAAGAATAGAATGTTTAATCAAATATTCATTTAGCTGCTAAAAACTGCCTTTTCTAGAATTAGTATTGTCCTCCATGTAGGAGGACAACTACTATAAAATCTACAGCCTTAATGCCTCCAATACTAAATTGCAAGTGGAGGTGGTTTACAAAGCTAGAAAATGTCATAATTAAAAGAATATATATTCCTCTGCACAATAATACTTTACCTTAGATATCCATGAATGTACACAATTACTTTTAAGATAAACTCAGTCACTTTGAATTTGAAATGTATATGCTGAGAAGTCAAGCAAAATGACACCTTTTATTAGCTAACTAAAAACATTACAATATGCAATCTTTCGGGGCAACTCAGGTCCCCTCTACATTACATTACATGTTGCCACAAAGGGTTGCTGCATATTGTAATCTTTTTACTTTGCCAATAAAAGGTGTCATTTTGCTTGACTACTCATTACATCCATAATTGCTAACAAGGTACAACACTACCTTGCTAGTACTACAAATGTATATGCTGAAATATATTGTAATTGTCATTTCCTCAGTATGACTATACTATTTACACTTTTAACCTGTCATTGCTGAGTTGTCAAAACCCAAATAAATGCCACCCACCCCACCAAGGGATCTTGGCAAGTAGAATGTGGCCTTTGTGCTTAAAAATTATTTAGACAAATGAAACAGGTCCACTATGACGTTACAAGAGTTAATTGCATTTCTTGCCACTAGTAAGCACATATCTTTCACTGTCCATCTAAATATGTTTTAAATAGGGAAGTTAAAGTACATTTGTCTGTTTTTTAAAATGGTAGTACATTGAGCTAAGTTATTGTTTAAATACACCTGACCATCATACACCTAAAACACTGGCCCTTCCTGTGACGTTCAGGATAAAAAAATGACATACTACTGGCTGATTTTAGGTGAGAGATTCTTTGTTGTATTTGAAAAAATATATGAAGATTAATTACATTTAAGCTAAAACAAACTCCCAGATGCTGAACCCATACTTCATTACCTTGTGTCTGTTTTGTGGCTGTCATAAACAAGCTGTTTGTTTTGTAACTCAGGCACTCTGGTTTCCTTGTACATTTCAAAGACATTTAGGTTAGGTGGACTGGTGATGCTGGATTGGCCCGTGTGTGTATTTGTTCACCCTGCAATGGACTGCAATGTGACCTGTTAAAGGGATTGTTTCTAAATTGATCATGGCATATTAATTTTACATTGTTTTTTGCTCTTAAATAGGATGTGCAACAATTAATATGATTGAAGGAAATAAGGTTTATAATAAAGAATATGAAGATATTGTTTATCATGTAGAAAGCTGGGCTTTGTTCTAAGTTGTGAATCTTATACTCATTAAACCTTGGAGGTGTACAATCATTTTAAACCCATACATGTAGCCACAGTTTTCCTTTGAATAGCTTACCCATTCTTGTTTATTCAAAGTATTTAATATCTAGAGCTGTCCTTAACATTATAGCATTGTGATTGTTGTCAATGACTGTAGTCAAAACCAGCATGGTTCGATGGTTGTCATTTGTTAAGGATGCCATTACAAAATTGAAGCTAATCACTCCACAGAAGTCCTCCTCACTGTACTGTATCTTACCTGGTTGCACTGTAACAATGTAGGAACATTCTTGGTTTAACTCCCTCGTATTGTATTTTGCACCAGGAAGGCAGCAATGAGAAACCTGAACCGGGTGTCTTTATTGCAAGTGCTTCAACTTGATGTACCTACTATAACTTCCTATTGCTTGAACCGCAGGAAATGTCTACCAAAATAACAAGCTTAACTAGTAGTGATGTTGTACTCACTGCCTCTCATACTCTTTCAAACACTTACTCCAAGCTTACTGTTTTTGGGTCACAGACTCTACCCACCTTCCTTAGTCTTCCCAGAAGTTCTCTGGTGATCACTTGCCTAACCTGCCAGTTTTACTTCTGTCAATCATGTTCCTAGCCGCAGCTCTCCTCTCAGAAGCCTAATAGCTGCTACAGTATTAACTACAGGTCAAGATTTGTCAGCTAGCCAAAAAGCAACTGAAATGAAACTGTTTTAAAATCTTAGAAATACAGACACATTTAGCTTTAAAATCAGTTATAAAATTTTATCAATTTAGCAATTGATTGTACATAATTTAGGTTTTTTATTTTTTTTTTTTGTTGATGTGAGCCTATTTATTGCCCAAATCATTTATTGTCATTTCATTGCATGTATTTTGAAGGAGGCCACCCCAGTAACAAAGCGATTAGCACTTTTGTCTCATGGATTCAGAGTCCTAGGCTTGAAACTTATTGCTGATTGAAGTCTGTGTAGTTTGTATGTTCTCCCCATGTCTGTGGGGCTTCTCTTTAGGTACTCCAGTTTCCATTGCATTACATGCCATATCCCTCTCTATGACTGACGCACAATGAAAACATTCTGCAGTATTTTAGCCGTTCAGCATGCTTTATGCACCATATCGTAATTAGCTGGCTATCCATTTCTGTCTCCTGGATACAGCAGTTGAAAGGTTTTTTTTTTTTATTAAGATATGCACTGCATTCTAACGTAATGCAGATGTAAAGATCAAGGAATATTTATTGTCACATTTACAATGCACAGTGAAATTCCTACTTGTGTAATATTCCTTACAGACACAATAATAAACATAAAACATCAGGTCCAAAAACAGCTCACATTTAAATCTAATATTAATAATAAACACAGCATTGCATACATGACAGCCACAGAAGATGTGGCACTTAATTCACTTCGATAAATACAGACAGTTTATCACATAATGACAGTTGAGCAGCTCTATTACCTACTTGCAAAAACTCTAATTAAATCTCAAAACTTGTGTGTAATAGTTCTACAACACCCATCAAAAGGGACAGAGAGAGAAAAAAAATTTGTGCAGGATGCCTGTGTTTCTTTGATTCCTTTTGTTTTTCCCAGATAGCACTTGGCAAATATTTGCTGCAGAGATGGTTTTCATGTGCCAATGATGATCTGGACTGTTCTTACCACACTCTGTAATGCCTTGTGGTCATTCACTGAACTCCTGCTTTACCACCACACCATGAAGCCTGTCAGGATGGACTCTACATCACACTTATAAAAGTTAGTGAGTGGTGCTGGAGACATTCGAGCCTTCCTCAAACATCTGAGAAAGTACAGTCATTAATGGACCTTCTTCATGATTGCTGTAGTGTTTTCTGTCCACCTAATACCATCCAGATGTTTCAAGGTGCTGTACAGTGCAAGGGCTACTGCATCCTCTGTAGACCATTTGTGCTTACAAGCAAACTGCAGGGGGTCCAAGCTGTCTGGAATAACACTCTTAATGTCTCCCAGCACCAGGCTTGTAAGGACTTCATAATAATTGAACTTAACGCTACTAGACGATAGTCACTAAGGCATTCCACGCTGTTTTTCTTGGGAACTGGAATCATAGCCATATTGCTGCTTTAGTGAGGGAAAGGTTAGAAAAAAAATCTAACTGATCACTGCAATTTAAATCTCTACTGCTGGTTTTATTGGGTCCAGTTGCCTTTCTAATGTTGATTTTACTGAAAGTCTTCATCATATCCACTGCAGTGACAATGAAGGTTCAGTTGTGCTGCTCTGTAGAAATTCACACCAGAGGCAGTCTGTTGCTGCACTCAATGTTTAAAGATATGTAGAGTACCAGCTACAGCTGGTACCTGAAGCATCCTTTGTTACTCAGGAGAGTATATAGTTAATGTGTAATTAACTGATTAGATTTGTGAAAGCCATCAAGGTGCAACTTTGTTACAAATCAATTGGATCGCACAAGTTACATTTGGTCAATGTAAATCATTTTATGAGTTCTTTAGTTATTTAAAGTAATTTAAAATTATTTTGCATCACAATGCATGCAAAATTGTATTGCAAAATGTAAGGATGCAAATTTTTTTAACTGTACAAAAATAAAAGCACAAAGTATTAAAATAAAAAAAGTTTGATATAAGAAAAAACAATACATTTTGGATATGAAGCTGAAAAAGAAAAATACTCCACTAGCATCCTACCCCAAAAAAACAAGCCAAGTCTCCAAAAGGAAAAAAATTAAAGGCTTGATGTGAATTTTCAATTTTTTTATGTGAATAGACTGCAGGAAAATAACATATTCATATCAAGTTCATATTAAGAGCGTTGCTCAGATTTCATCTGAAAAATACAGATGGGATTTTGTAAAATCAAATGCCTTGGCTCCTTAACTGGACTGTCAGTGTCTGGTTTTTAGTGCTAGATTACTGTTAAAGGATAAATTAGATATTTTTTGCGTCAAAATTATTTTTTCACAATCATGGTGTAAGTTAATTTGCAAAGGAGAAATTGTGTTTAAATCTAAGCATTTTTGAAATTAATTTTTAAAAATGCTTGCCTGTGCCATTTAAGATGGGGTTCAAATATCACTCGTCCAAACATAGAACAAAAGCCTTAAAACTTACCAAATGTGCACTTTGAGGCGGTACAAGTTTTGATTGAGAAAACCATTAGTGAGCTACTGCATGTTTATGAAAATTAAAGGAAATTGAAAATAATGTTTTATTGCAAATTCTTGGCACTGTTATTCCTGAAGTAAGTATATGCTCTGTTTGCTTTACTGTTCAAAGCTGATTGTCATAGGCGTAGTTTTCACGTAAATAAGAAAGTAGAATACCACAAAACTAGAAAAGTGTGTCGAGGTGTTTATTGCAACACTGCCTTTCTACCAAAGTACTTCAACAGTGCACATAACCAGGATGTGAAAATAAAAAAAAATAGTATTAGCTGTTTTCATTGCCTATCTTCTGGAAATCACAATAATTTGAGGGTCAGCAGTTGTCTAAAGCCTCTCTTTTGATCCAGGCTACAAATTTTCCTCCTTTTGACTCTAAGAAATCATTCTTTCTCTCTCTTTTCTTTCCACTTCAGTCTGTTGGAGTTTCTTACTGGTTTATTCTGGCTCCTACAGATATGTGTATGATCTTAGGAAGACTAATGTGACTGAAGCAGACAAAAGAGTCTTAGGGATAATGGATATGAGTCCTTTGTTGGTATTGCATTATGTTTACTATTCTGAGGAGAGGTGCAAGTAAGAAAGTCATTGTATCATGTATACATGACAGCAAACTTGAATTTGAAGAAAAATGTTGCACTGACTGCTAGAAAACCATTCACGAACTGCAGGTAATCATGCCCTCAGGGGGCCAAAGGTTGCTGCGGAGTGAATATGTGGAGTTAATAATGTGAAGAGCATTGCTGGATTTCTTATAAAAATGCAGAATCTCACTAAAAGTTTTATTGCCTCAAAATTACATGAATGTACTATTTAATAGCATTTATGTATTCTTAGGATGCAGATCAATATTCAAGAACATACAGTACTTGAAAAATGGGATGTATTTGCTATGCTTTAACACTTTTGTTTTATGTTTGGATTCATTGTTTTGGGGTCCATTTTAAACTGCAAACATTGAATATTTGCTTTTAAATTATATTAAAAAATTTCACTTCATAACACAATTTCCAAAGTATACCACGATTATGAAAAAATAACCACATTTATCCTTTAATATTGAACAATGGACCTTCTGCCAGTACAAAAATATTACTTACTGCATTTACCCTGGAAATCTTGCAGTTGTCTACATAAAGGAAATAAGGAGAGGGCTTGCAGATCAATTCAATGGAACATGTTTGATTCGTTAAGATTAAAAACCTTACAAAGGCTATTGCAGAACAGTTCATATACCTTTCTCACAGCCATTTGGCTGTTTTTGTTTTTTCACAGAGTTTTAGAAATGTTTTTGAACGAAACACCATAAGAAGCCAAACCTATTTTTAGTCTTGGTGTACATATTTCTCCCGGATTAAGGGAACAACTAACTTTTTAATCTCCTACTTCATCTTCTTTAGCTGCTACATAGCCATATACAAAAATTATGTTTTAATTTAATTAATAATGTATGTTTTTTTTTTTCCTCAGTGAAGTGTAACTAAAGTAAACAAAACTATACTGTATTCATTTACTTACATTGTAGTCCTGCTTTTACAGAGGTCGGGAATTATCCTAGGATGCATGCTGAAGTAAGCAACTTGTAACTGCCTTAAGATTATATGAGAATGCAGATCATTCTTTTCTATAAGACCCTTATCCACATTAATTCTACATGCTTGATATTTGGTAATGTCCAGATTAGGTTATGGTCTTCACATTTTCCTGTAATTCCACCCAGAACAGATATAGAGAAGATTAGTATTTTATTGATTATTTAGATTTTCATTTTATAATTTCCTTTGTCAGTAGACTTTGGTTTATAAATATTTTCTCCTATGTTACATATGATTAGTGCTACTGTTGTAACCCTACTGGAAGGTGGCCTAAGGTACTGGCCATATTACTTTGTGTGTTGATTTTTGCTTTTTTCCATGCTTTTCAGTTTCCTTCCACCTGTGTGGAAGATGCCATTGCGATTTCTAATACCAAAACGGTAACAGAATAGATCTATATGTCTGTCTTATTTAATTGCAAAAAAATGAATGCTGTAATGTCTACTTGAGTGCATGCATATGGAACAGAACAACATACATGTGCACTCATGCCCTGCAAGCACATAAAGGAATAATGACTACTGCAGCAATGAGTTTGTCAGTTACTATCCTTCAAACATGGAAGGCAGCTGAAATGCAAAAGTGAATAAGGCACACCAAATTAAGCATGAATAAATAAAAACATGCAAAGAAAAAGTATATTTGTCAAATTAGAAAACATGAAAGTTACTTTTTAAAGCAGTTATTTTTTCCCCAATTAAGTTCAACTTCAAAGTTTGTCATGTGCACAGTAAGGGAACATGTTTCCCTGTACAATGAAATTCTTTCTTTGCTGTCCACACCAAATGACAAAACCAACGTATAAAGATAAACATAAATAATAAGTAGCACATAGATAATAAGTAACAAAGGCATCATAAAGTATAAAAACAGAATAGAAATACAGTTGTGTGAGGTAGATAGAATGAGGTGAACCATGGTTATAAACTCCAGTTAGTTATTTAGGAGTCTAATGGCAATGGGGAAAAAAGAGTTATTTCGCCTGGAAGTCCTGCATTTCATACTTCTATACGTCCTGCCTGAGGGTAGATGTGTGAACAGTTTGTGTTGGGGGTGGGTGGAGTCCCTGAGGATCGAGGCAGTTCTCCTGCGGACTCTGCAGTTGTAGATGCTCTGCAGAGAGGGCAGTGGGATCCTGGTGATCTTTTCAGCAGTCTTTACCACTCTCTGCAGGCTTTGCAGTCCATAGCAGTAGTGTTGCCATACCACACGGTGATGCAGCTGGTCAAGATGCTCTCAAAAATGCAGCTTAAAAGCTGCCGAGGATCTTAGTTGACATACCAAACTTCCTCAGCGTCCTCAAAGTACAGCTGCTATTGAGCCCTCCTGACCAGCTGTGTGGTGTTAAGTGTCCCACTGAGGTCCTCACTGATGTAGATGCCCAGGTATTTAATGCTGGTCACCCTCTCCACTTCAAGCCCTCGGAAAAACAGCGAATGGTGAGATCTCCTCTCCTTCCTCATGTCCACTATCATCTCCTTCGTCTTGTCTGTGTTGAGGGTGAGGTTGTTGTCCTCACCCCATGACGCCAGACTGTCCACCTCCCTCCTGTAGGCTGCCTCATTCTCACCAGTGATGCTTCCAATTGCTGTAGTGTCATCTGCGAACTTTAGGATGATATCTTTGTGGGAGACGACACGGTCGTGGGTGAACAGGGTGTAGAGGATGGGGCTGAGGACGCATCCCTGTGGGGTGCCTGTGTTTGTGATAGTGGTGGCTGAAATCCTATTACCAATCTTGACAGACTGGAGCCTGCCAGTCACAAAGGGTGGGGTGCAGGCCAAGTGCAGACAGTTTATGGGGGATAACCGTGTTAAAGGCACAGAACAAAGAGCATCCTGATGTAGGATGGTTAAGAAATAATCAGTGAACTTGATAGCGAGAAATGAAATGGGGGAAAAGAAAATAACAAGTACCCTGTTTAAAGTCTTGCATACTTTGCCAAAGGGTCACAGTTTTAAGTGTATGTTAGTATTCCCTTACCCTTTACACATACCAGCTTTTACAATTAGAAGAACAATGCTTTACTTGTGCAGAGAACCAACTCCCTGAATTCCAGTCCATCCAACTCAGTATAAGAGTTGTAAGACTTGTAATTTTATTGGTTTATTTGACCTCGCTATACTTGAGATATACAAGAACTAAAAGAAAGAAAGAAATATACAACCTATAATTCAGTTTTAATATTTGTAAAGCACATACTGTATTCTTAAAAATCGAAAAGTTTAAACCTTCTTATGGAATCTTATGTATGTACTGTCATTTGGAGAATCAATTAGCTCTTGTTTTTCCAATAACCTCAGAGGTTATTGAGAGAGAACTATAATTTTTTCCCATTCCAACTCACCATCTGATCCTTAGTATGATTAGTTTTTTTTCTTTATTTCCATTTATGACCATTTGTAAAGAACCTTGAATTATAGTTTGTATTGAAAGGTGCTATACAAATAAATGTTGTTGTAACTGTTAATTTCAACTGTATCCCCTGCAAATCTCTTGGCCACTAAGAGAGAAAATATGTGACAAATAAGTGGCTGTGCCATCCATTTTTATTTATTATTATTATTTTTTGGGATAGTGACTCCCAGTGTAGCCTGTATTTTTCTTTATTACTGACCATAAATAATGATTGTAATTTGCTAAATAATGGAGTCAGGTATATACATACTTCGACACTGCAAAGCTAGTTTTTGCTTGGTGAGGCAACAAAAATGTACTTTCTAGCTGTCTCTATAACTTCATTCTATTTGTTACTTATTTTGGATTTCAAATAAGATGACTTTGTATTACAGTTGTCAGGGATGCCGGGGTGATGACCCGGCCAGGACGCCTTGAAGGATCGGAAGAGGGCGTGCTCCTACCTTGGACCACGTGGGGGCCGCCACCCTAGTTGCTTTGGGGGCCAAGGGTAGAGGGCTTGGAAGCCCAACCCTGTAGGGCCCCGTGGTCACTGCCACGGGGCGCCCCGAGGCCTTGGGAACCCTGGACCTCAACACTTCCGCCACAACAGGAAGTGCAGGGGGGAAGAGGAGCAGGGACACCCGGAGTGCTTCCGGGGATACAGCCAGCACTTCCGCCACACGGGGGCGTGTCGGTGGGAGATTGCTGGGAAGCACCCGGAGCACATCCGGGTGTGAATAAAAGGGGCCGCCTCTCTTCATTCAAGGCTGGAGTCGGGTGGAAGTAGGATGAAGCAGGAGAAGCAAGAGTGGAGGCGGCCCAAAGAAAGGCATAGTGTGTGGCCAGGACTTTGGGGGTAGTGTGTGCACTGACTTTTGTAAATAGATTTTGTAAATAAATGTGTGATGGGTGAAAAACAACATGTCTGCCTGTCTGTGCCCGGGTTCCGTTCACACAGTGTATTACAATGTATAAATTGTTACTGAAAAAGTTACCCAGATCAATTTAAATAACTTTTATGAGCCTATGGTGGTAAACTAAAGCAGCATAGCTCTGTATAACTTTTTTTTTCTTTCCCTGCTTATTATAATCTTTAAAGAATATCACAGGCCTTGGTGAACAGAGAGCTGAAAAACCTCCATTCCTTTAATTCAGTGAACTTCCTGAAAGCTGTCAACAACATTTCTCCTTTTATGCATTGGAATTTGGGATCAAAACAAGTCTGTGCTGTTCTATGTGTATGTGTTCTACTTGTTTCCAGCTTAAAACAACAGGATTCCAAGATGAGTTCTAGAGAGGCTGGCACTTTATGCAATATGGGCAGTGATTCAGCTGAGCAACAGTTAATGGGATTGTGGCTTGTGAGGCATTACATATGTATAAGGATTTCTTTTCCAAAGCATTTCTTTTTCTCCCTGTTTACATTGCTTTACCTAGTGCTCTTCTTTTAATATAACATTCAAGTAATAGCAGTGATGATAGAATTTCTGCTGAAGATTAATAAAGATCTGTTTGTCTGTGTGTCTGTCTATGTCCAGTATGTACCGCATAACCAAAATCAGACCATCTTCAGTTTAATATCTTTTCCCATCTGCCTTACCACTTCCTCATTCTCCTTCCTGTTCTGTCTTGGTGGCTCAAATTTACTCAAATATATATTTTTTTCAACTTCTGCTTTGAAAGGTGTGCCAGTAAAATGAGATTGAAAGAAATCTGTGCTGGTGTGCCTTATAAAATGTCATGGGCTATTATTAGGTTTTGTGAGTCTGCTTTAGTGCTTTTGTTGAAGTGAAGCATCATGTCATATGCTTCAACATCACTAATGGAAAATTTTCTGTCAGGTTAATACTGATGATAGATTAAGTTAAAACAAGTTCCAATGTCTTAATGGGTTCTATTCAATTAAGTGTTGGCTTTTGTCCTTTCCAGACATCCAGCCATTCCAACAGTAGATTGAGGAAGGCTAGGAAAGGGACTGAGAAGGAAGATATATTTGCCTATATCCTAATATCCTTAAACACAATATTTTATACTCAGACACATTTTGGATGTCCCTAAGGCCTTAACCAGTTCATCAAGACTGCCAAAATTAGGGCAGACACAAGGTCAAATCATCCTGAAATGTAGGAAAGGAAGACCTGTCTCATTGAGAATGGACACATTGTTTTAATAAATCACCAGGTGATGTTTGAATCAGTTTGCTGTTTAAATCATCTCTCTATTATTAAAAAAAAAATCCTGGGAGAGAAAGACTAGAGAGACGAGACGTGATCACGGAAGACACTTAAAAGACCCGCGAGACGGAAGAGATTGGCCACGGAGCATCTCGCTGGGACCTTAAACATGAGACTTTGTGCCAAGAGATTGACCCAGGACCATCTCACGGGGATGTAGAACATGAGATTCTTGCAAGAGAAACCCTACTTACAACCAATATCAAATAAGACCGCGGGCAGCAAAACGCTCAGTCTTGTAAAGGCTTTGAGTACACACAGATCCAGGGCTCTCAGCGCATATAGAGCGTATAAGGACAATACATTATAGATGAAACGTCAACAACTAAGCGAAGAAAAGTGACTCAAAAGCGTTGGAGAGAAAAAAAATGCAAAAAGAAAAAGAATAATCTAGGTGCAAATTCAGAAAATAAGGAAAGTCATAATCAGCCCGGAACAAGCAGAACTGAAAAAAAGCACGTCCAATCGGGCTCAGAATTAAAAGACAAAGTAGAACATCATAAAGACTTTCAGAAACGTTGGTGCTATACACATGTAGAGCAGGGTAGAGATTATAAAAAGCTGTGGAATTCGAAAGGCTCAAAAAAAATTTTTTCACAATACAAATTCAGAGAAAGTTAAAGAATATGAAAGTAGGAATATTAGAAAGTATCAAAAAAAGAAAGTATAGATTGCAGTAGCGCAAACAAACGGAAATTATTACTTGAAAAAAGAAAAAATAATCACATACCAGGTATTATTGGGAAAAAAAAGCAGAACAAAGCAAGGTCAGAAATAAAAGACAAAGAGTACAAAGAAAAGTAAAAATTCATAAAGAGGTTAAAAAACAAGGAGGCCAAACACATGCAGAGCAGGTTAGAGATAATGAAAACTGGAATTCAAAAGACTCAAAAGAAACATTGGCACGATACACATGCAGAGCAAGAATAAAGAAGAAAAATATGAAAGCAGAAAAAAACGAAAGTGTCAAAAAAAAGATCGCATTAGCACAAACAAAGAGAAATTTTTACTCGGAGAAATAACGAAAAGGCGAATAGAGATCAAATATATGGACATTGGTGATATGTCAGAAGTATGTAAATATTGTAAGGCTTTGAAGTTTAAGTCAGAGAATTTCAAAAACCGGGTTTACCTCACATTTATTTATTGGTTACTTTGCAAAAAAAAATTACTAAATGCTGATGATGTAGATCGTTTTGTCTGTGCTGAAATTCCAAGCAGAGAAATCTGTCCTGAATTATGGTACAAAGTCATTAAACACACGTCTCACAGACCTCATTGAAAAGATTCAGCATGTTGGGACTCGAAAGATTCCAAATAAAAGTGAAACTAATGAAATAGCAACAATTCAAAGAAAAAAAAATCTTAAAAGTGTGTATCCGGAAAACCAAAAATCGCAGTTGACAAGCAAAGCCCCTATAGTCTTTAAAAAAAAGTATAACCCACAGTTTTTCTCCCAGGCAGGCAGTAAAGTCAAGACTGATACCTCCGTTCTGGATGGGATAACAAAATAGATGAAAGCAAGATTTAAAAATATTTTTCTTATTTAAAAATCTTCCAAATTCCAGTTCCAGCACATTGATGTGCTGGACATTTATCAAAATAAAAGTAGCCAGACTAAAATAAAAGCATGACTGCAGAATGGCTAAATCAGCCAGATACCAGCACTGAAATCTATGTAATAATAGAACTGTAGTGGAAACCTCATTGAGATATTCTCTTTCCCAGAGGCAGCTGTTTTTCTGCTGTGCTGTTGGAAGTGATTCTTTGGCTTACTTTCTGACCTTTGTTTTCAGTGGTCATGCTTCCTAAGTGGACTCTGCTCGCATTACACTCTCACCCATGACTGTTTCTTCATTTCTGACCTGTGGCACCTGCTGGAATGACAGAGATGGAATGGGTGAGCAGTTAAGCACAGTTGTGACTACTGTCCACTTTTCATGATAGTTTTTGTAGAATAGCCACTGACTGAGAAAAGCAGAAAAAGAGATTGTAAACATCCAGTAACTTATCATCACAGGCAATAAAAAAAGAAAACAGGAATCCATAGCAAATTTTCCCATTGCTTTTAGCACATAAGCCACGCTGTTTAAACTTCAAACATCACTAGGTGGTGAGGTGTTTAAAATATGTTTTCCTCACCCTATTTTGTGCGATTGACTTATTCTACCAATTTAGAGTTCTTTGATTTTACATTTAGACAATATACCATGATGG
The DNA here is from genome assembly GCF_016835505.1 of Polypterus senegalus. NCBI lineage: Eukaryota > Metazoa > Chordata > Cladistia > Polypteriformes > Polypteridae > Polypterus > Polypterus senegalus. The sequence goes on along the minus strand of NC_053159.1, from coordinate 124,966,191 downwards.
TTAACATGCATTACAAAAACTCTGTGAGTTGTGTTTTTTGTTTAGCTAATTCAACCTCTTTTCTATTGCATAATAATCCCATTTTCTGGGATCTCTCAAGTGTCCTATTCTATGTGTATATTAAAGTACCATTTCCAAGTAAGAAAGACATTCAGAAAATTTTCCAGGAAAGTGGACGGTAATGTTCTATTTTTTAACCAAAATGGGGATCAAATCCAAACATAATACATATTTTTCCCTCTATGGTGGATTTCTTTCAAAAAAACATTTTTAAATTTTTTTTTTTTTTCTATTATTTAAAAAAATAGAATTCTGTGAGGTGTACAGCATAACCAGTCATTTACCTATCTTAGACTTAGAAAACAATAATAAACATTTACAATTCTGCTCTTGGATGTTTGCCTTCTGACCTCTAGTAGCTTTGGGCTTAGTAAGTAAGGAACAGAGTAATGTTTATAATGTTTACACTTATGTGTAAACTGACCAAAGACCGAAACTTTGGGCTTTTGTGTCACTGCACTAAGACCTGGGAATTTCCTCTTTCAAATCCCAGTGTTGTTCTTGTCCTTGATACAGCTGCAGAGACAGAAATGTAAAATCCAGTCATATAAGAAGAGTGTTTGAGCAGTTTAAATTAATAAAACTAAGTGGTTGTGTTTTGCTGTTGAACCCAATTTTCTTTAGGAGTTAATTGTGAAGGAAAAAACAAGAAAAACTTTGTGTTCACTCACACAGAAATTAAAAGGAAGGGTCTATTACCCAGGTTCAGAACACTAGCCAAATAATAGTTGATCATAAACGGCATTAGATAGATAGATAGATAGATATTATAAAACTTAAAACAAAACACAAGCACATATATTTATTGTTGTACTTGCCAGTGTATAGCCATTCCTAGTTTTAGGGTATTCAGACTGTATTGTGTCCAGTTTCAGTATGAGTAGTCAATAACTTTTTTTGCACTTTTGTATTTTACAAATAATCAAATTTTATGTGACCCTCTGTTTTGTGTTTTAGTTTGCTAGGCATTTCATGCCATGTTATGTGACTCATGACATCTTGCGATATAAGATCACAATTGAACGAGTGTCTCAACTTATGAAAATGTTTCTATTCTGCGTACAACTTTGGTTTTGTTTCAAGACTTCTAACGTTAGTGTAGTTTCTTGTATTTGCCAAATAATATAGATCTTTTAGCAAAAGCAGAACAAGATATATTTTAATTTCTGGCTTGTCTGAGGGAAGCAGTCTTTTTTTGCAGTAAAATCTAGCCATACAAACTTATGCTACATTGTCTTAAACCACTTATTAAGTTCACTTCGGAATTCATTCAGTACCAGGCTGCTAATTTTTATTTTAAACAGTTTTTCCCTGTAACTGATTATGTCAAATTTAATGTCCTCCTTGCTTATTCTGCTATATCAGACAATAATAACAGCATCAATGGCTTTATTTCCTTTCAAGAATTGTTGCAACAATATTCATTTTATACACAAGAGTGATTAATTATTCTGGTCTCAGAATATTTTTCTTTTTTATCACTGTTTTTACATCAGTTCTCCATAAGCCACCCTCCTGTAATCAGATATATTTTTGTACCCGTGTACAAGAGTACATTTTTGGATAACTGAAATAATAAATGTAGTATGCAATATAATAATAAAAAAAAACATTGAGTAGATTCTGGTTTAGTTAGAAAACTATAAACATACAAAATGCAAAAATCTCATGTCTAAGATTTCTTGTTAGATGAGTCTGACAGTTTTTTTTCTGAATTTTACAGGTAATGGGAAGTTCGGGGAGGCTGTACACATGCTATGTTGCCTGCCTGTACTGCCCCTGTCCAGCATTTGCCTTCTCTGTGCTGCAGAGGAATGATGGTTTGTTGGTAGGTGTGACTATATTCAATTCCTATAGACAACAGGGCAAGAGGCTGCGGTGATTATGTAATACTAAATAATAAAATTATAGTTTATCATACAAAGTATTTGAAAAGTCTATCAACTGGGTGAAAAAATAACAGTGTATAATAAAAAAAAAACTGGTATACATGAAGAGGCAGCAAGTGAAATATCAGAAAAAATATAAGAAATAGAACAAGAAAAAACAAATGAGAGCAATGACAGAAATACCTTGTTTAACAAAAACACAACTGTGCAATACAAGAAAATAACAATCAAAACTGATTCGAAAAAAAAGAAAATATATACTTAACAAGAAAATTATAAATACATGTACATGTAATTGAAAACAAAGACAAACATATACAAATTATTTTAAACGATGAAACATCTGTGCAAATCAAGAAATACAATTATGAGTATAAATAAAAAACTAGAAGTATCACATAAGTACGACAAAAATAGTTATGAAGGAGTAGGTAACTCGAAACTAAAATAAAAAATGAAAATGTGAAAATATCATGAATACATAGTTATTAACAATAATACAAATTATATAAGGAGATCAACTTAAAGCAACTGAGCAAGTGATCTTTACCAGACACATGTATGACATAAAATACTACCTATAAGAAGTAATACCAAAATGGTGTGGAAGGACCTAAACATTACTGTAGTTCATGAAAAATCCATAACCAAATCTGATGTTGTGTCTCTTAGAATCCCAGGTTAAGGAGACTACTGGCAAATAAGAAATCCAGAGTATTTGTAACCTTCACTCATCACAAGATGGAGTACTGTATCTTCATCTGTGGCCAAGGTGTTTTAAGGAACACCTTCTTCAGGGCCAAAGATTAGAGTGAAGTGTCTAAATAAATCAAGATACTTTGGGAATATGGAGAATGAGCACAGATCAGCACAGTTGTACTACAGCCACCATGCCAGTGTATGTGTATGTATGTATGTGTGTATTTATCTCACCTAAAGTGTAATATGTCTCATTCCTCAATAAGGAAAAATGAGATTGAAATCAAGTTAACTAACTAATGCTCTAGATTAATTTATCCAAACATTATTAAAGAACTGTTGCTCAGCTCTGTAAAAAAAAAAAAAAAAAGTTTCAACAGGGACAGGATCACATCATAGAAGACAAAGTGCTACAAAAAGGATGGTTCGAATTATGTAAACTAAGTTTTAAATACTGCAAAAGAATTAAAAGTGAAGTTGCCACTTTCATAATTGACAGTTGTAAATGCCATACTCGTGACCAAACTGAGGACTGAAAGTGGTAAAGAATTGGAAATGAAAAAGTGCCCCAATCTGGGCTATTTATATAAAGCTGGACTATTCAATGAGTCCCATAATGCTGCATATGCAAAAATTATAAATCTAAAACTCTTCATGGCAGAGTAGTGAATTATTGAAATTATTCATCCATATCCAAAAAGAGGGCAATTTCCAAAACCATACACTTGAGAACAGCAGATGTTATGTTTTGCATCAGTAAAATGTCTAGAGACAAAATGTTTTACATTTTATGACCATATATTGATTTTATGTTCTGAAATGTGCATCTTAAGTTTGTAGAACAATAACGATGTAAGAATATAAAAGTAAGTAGATGACACAACTCATATTGCAATCAGATCTATATATTAAAGCAATATATTTGGAGTTAGAGACATTACTGCCTTTAAATACAAAGTTGTGTGAGCTGCAGTATATGTAAGGAAAATGCCTAGTTTTAAGAAATTGATACTTTTTGGGTTACATCCTTAAACACACTTTAATAATTATTGGAGCTACAAATAAAGAAAAAAACATAGGTGTGACTTAAAAGAAGAATGGTGCTTCGCAATATACCAGAATTATATATTGAAATTAACATATTTAAAATATGTTATGGAGCAAACCATTAGATTGTCTTAATTTTGGTTAGCAGATAGGAAGAGTATTTCCCAGTCAGAATAAAGAACTTGCTTGGCCTTGTGTGTAGAGGAGAGAAAAGCCGCACTTTGAATAATGTTATTTGCCTGATATATACAGTTCTGGCAATTTGAAAAGGTGCAACTTAAGTGAAAGCACACTGGGACACAAGAGTTAGATACATTATCTAAATTTTCAATGTCTCTTTATTTTAATTATTTAAAATTAAATTATCAACTAATATTAATAAGAATTTTAACTAATTATTAACTAATGAGTTAAGCAGGTTTAAATAGTAATTTAACTTTAATTGGAGAACCTTGTTCACTGTTGTTTGTGTCCTTCAAAAGGACTAAATCCTGTATATTGTAAAAAAAGAAACATAAGAGAGATGAGGGAGTTTTAGGAAAGCCTCATTTATTACAGATGATAGTTTGTTGTTAATGGAGGGAGTGTTTCTAGACATGCATCTATACAGCCTTTTGTAGCGATCACATTGTGAATAAATGTGTTCTAGTCATGAAACACTGAAAAATAGCTAATGAATGTGGTTATAATATTCTGAAAGTGAATTGTGCAGATGTTAGGGAAGAGAAAGGGCAGAGCTGGGACTTCCAATCTGTACTGGAAACAGATATACACATTACTTCAAACATATCAAAAAATGTATTTGCTAACACAAAAGATCTGAAAAGTGTTCATAACTTGGGCAATTTTTAGTAAGGGACTACAGTCTTAACATTTTGGTAAAGTAGATTTTTTAAAGTAAATTATATAATGATAAGCTGGCAAAAGAAACATGCTATCTAATTAAACGTGAATAGTTAAACAAGAGAAATGAACTGGTGGTAAGGAAAACAGTTGAACATAGAAAGGTCTAGGAGTGGGTTGTAGTCCTTTTTTTCTAAATTACTTAGGTACTTATGCTTTTATATTCAAAACATGTAAACATTTATAATGAGATTCAGACACTTTTGCTGTTGATCACAGGCAATAACAACTTTAATAAACTGAAGAAAATGATACTGCTCCAGCATCTGTTTAGATACTGGAAAGAATACATATTATAAATGAATTTGTTTCACATACAAAGGCGATAGAGTAGATAAAAGAAAGATGCTACAGTTTGCTTCATTATGAGTCTTTCCAGTTTATTTTTTTAGTCGTTTTGTCTGGGAAAATGGCATCATCTTTTATATATGCCCTTTAATCCGAGTCACTTGCAAAGTTCTTTAGGTTTGTGGTTAGGTGGCAATTTATACCTATTATTTAACATACTGAAGCTCTGCATTTGTAAACAGTATTAAATCTCACAGGACTATGTGCCTGGATTGGGATATAATGTTATTTCTGTTCATTGTCCATATAAGAAATCAGAAGGTGAGTACGTAGCCTAAACACACTTAAAGAAGATAAGAATTTGACATTTTACTCTATTGCTCTCTTTTTTGTTGTTTGTTGTTTTAAATATAAAAAAGTTTTCTTTTAATAGTATTTGACATAAATGTATTTACAAGGTCAAGATAGGTATGTGGAGCATTGTTTAATTCATACCTGTTTTCTCAACACTTTCCTCTTAGTGTAAACATATTCTTGCCACACTCCTTAGTGAAGCGATGGGACTCTGTCGGACTGCAGCTGTTTCAGACCAGCAGATGACCGAGATCCTATTAGAGAAGGAAGAAGACTGATGGCAGAGGATTGCAATAGACGACTTCAGTGGTTAGTGGAGGCAAAGTGTAGTATTTTGAAAGAGGTTATTCAATTATAAATAATTACATTTTTATGACTGATGAATCCTTTACTTTATTTTGTGTTTTACATTTGTAGTTTGTTTCTGTAAAAAAAAGTTGAAAATAGTTTTCATAAGAGAAGCAAAATGTTTTCATGATGTAAATCATGATTTTTTTAAAAGAACTATTCCACAATTTATGGCTAAAATACGTGAGAATAAAAAACAAACTTAGGGTTTGGGTCTTTACTGAATCCTTACTGAATCTGCAGAAACAGGCATAGGCCTATTTTTTAGGCATGCTTAGAAAGTAAAATCTGGAATGTTAATTAACAAAGTAGAGTGAATAAACCTGGGTTTTGTAAAACCGGCAGCCTTCTTACAGCTGGTCCCCATGGCGCCGAAAACCCTGACATGAGCTGTGCTATGAATGAGCATACATACTCTATCTTTTATCCTACAGTCAATTTTGAATCACTGTGAAAGGTTGCACGTATCTTGTATCACTAATCTGTTTATGTTTTGATATGTATACACTACACATACTTTATGGTGGACAGCACAGAGGATATCATTGCTGCCAAACAGCTTGTGAAGACTGGGTTCAAAATCCTGCACACTCTCTGTAAGAAGTTTGCAAGTTCTTGCTTTTTCTCTTATTGTAAGTGTGTGTGAGAGAGAGAGAGGGTGACCTATACTGTGGCATCATTGCCTTGTTCATGATACTGCCAAAATAAGCTCTTCCATTGTGCAACCCTAAAGTGATTAAACAGATTAAAGGAAATGGAAGGATAGGTAAATAGGTTTGTGTTTCTTTATGTGCATTTGCTGAAATTAGGAACATTATATTCATGGTATATCAGTTTTTTTACCACTACAAGTCTGGTTTCTGTTGTTTTCATTAGCATGTTTGTGCTAGTCGCAGGAGCCAGCATTACAAGAGATATGTGTTTGCTAGTCTTAGTTTTCCAGAGGAAAATGTTTTAAACATTTACATTATATAAAAGTAACATTTATTTTTATTCATGATGTCAATATTTAACAGTTACTTTGACTCTATAGATCAATCCACAAAGTGGACAACCCCTAGATTGAATTGTACTTGAGTGGAACAGATATACTTTTCCCCAACAGTAGGTAAGTTTGTAGTCAAGTAACTACTGTAGAATATCAAGAAACACCTCAGGTTAGATAGAAAAAGAACCAAAGTTACTAAGTCTTAATAAAACTGGATGATTCACTATATTTTCTAAATATAAATTCAGGCTGCCCCAGAGACTAATGATCACTGCACCAGCAAGTAGTTTTTGGTTTGCCAAATCATAAAATGACAGAAATATACTGTATTTAGAAAACACTCTTTAACTTGAGCAACAACTGCAAAGGGGCATATTAGGCTTAGGGTTTAATGGAAAGCATTGTGGTGCGACAAGACTGTTAAATTACGGTCCTTGGTGCCCACTGAACTATTCAAATAGTAAATAAAGCAGTCAAACAAAATCTTCATACCAGAAGGAGAAGAATATTAGTATCTGTTCAGCTGCTTCAATCTATACTAAAGATTAGTGGCCACTACTCTAACAGTTGTTCATTCTAATAGTAAGGTCTCTCTTAATATTATTGTAATCTGATTTATTTTTCTCAGTGAGGAATGGTTTAAGCATATTTGGACTTTGTTAAGAATTCATTAATGCCATTCATTAACACCACAAGCTTGTTTGCTGTTAAAATAAAGGTGAGGAGCAACTTAAGAATAGAGTCTTTTGTTATACAGTATAACTGTTCTGATTAGGTAGGCAAACTTGGCTGAGTGTTCAGTGTGTTGGAATTCTTTTTGTGGTGGGGGATCAATGTTTGTATCAAGTGTAAAGCTGTATCTTTTATTGAATTGCTGTTTGAGATTTCTTCTTACAAAAATATTAAAAATGTAATTATCATGTTGTTTACTAAGTGTGAAATTTGCTTTTCACAAGTTTTAAACTGAAGTAGAAATGAATGAAATTAAAAACTTAAATTACACACTAATTTTGAAAGCAGAGAGGAGTTGACATTTAGGGTGTTGCAAAAAATGCCCTTCCTGTCCCACATTCTTGTTTCTCCAGCCAGTGTGTGAACAGTAAAAAAAAAAATAAATAAAATAATTCTGTTGAATAAGATCAAAGTGTATCCCTGAGAGTTTATGTCATGCAAGAGGGAGAAGGAAAAAAACCTTAAGGAAAGTCCATTTCTGTGTTCATATGGATCTTGTGATTGAAGTGAGCTGTATGGCATATTGATGTCTCATCCTATGGCATAGTTCATCTTTGGAAAGAGAACTGTCTGCTGTTTTTGTACACAAAGACCCAAAGGCTTTTGGATTGGCTACATTTGTTGCAAAGCTTGAAATGCACTCTATTTGGGTTCATTTTACTTCTGTTAAGCAGATCACTACAGCCAGATACAATATTGTCCTTGTTTTTCTGTCAAAACAAAGTGAAACATGCTTACAGGAATGGTCTCAAAATATGTTATGCATCTTGCTTTATTTTTTATGTGTGTATTTATCTCTGTAAAATTCAAGAGAAAATTATTTGTAAAAGTAAAATTCACTTACTGTCTGTTAACTACTATATGTCATAAGTAGATCCTATGAATCTGTGCTTATTTATAAGAGGGGGGAATTCTCTGTACATTACTGAGATTTTAGTTGTTATGTATATTTGAATAAACACTCACAAAACTTTTCTGTGCCACACATTGTCCTGATGTAGAAGGGTATGGTCAACAACAATCCTGACAGTTTTCCCTAAATGACTGTTGCAAATAACAAAGCAAGTCATTGTAATATTGAGTGGTGTGGCTTTGAGACATGTAGTATGTCTTTATTATACCCTCAACATTATGTTAGACCTTGGATTTCTTTGGTGTTGGAGATTCAACATGATTATATTGTGTCAGTTGTCGTTTGGACTCTGGATCAAGTTTCATTCCCCAGTTAAATTTCCCCCGGTCCAAATTCATTAGCACAAGACTTTCCATGGAACATTGAATGTGATGATGCATCCCGTGTGTACAAACCTTATTCAAGAAAAATAGATTCATTTGGCCCATTAATAATCCCTATACTGTCTCTCATGTCATGCATCATCACTTTTCGGTTGAATTCTGTGATGTATGAAAGGGAGTGGTCATGGTGCATGTAGATTTTTCAGAAATTAATCTCTGGGGGTGTATTTTTCTCCAGCATTAGCATCAGTGACTCCATTATTGAATTTGTGGTTGTTGCTTGTTTTTGGCATCCAAGGTGACATAGTTTTAAAATAAGAAATTTACAGTTTAAATTACAAATTCCTTAAATGTGCAATTGTCATATGTTAGCAAGTTTTAAATAATATATAAAAGCAAGAGTGCAGAACACTACTTTCACAGTCAGATTTAAAACATTCTCTTCACCTTTTCCTTCAAGTCTTTGTAAGAAGAAAGTTTAACTTGTGAGGCTCTTAAAATTAAAACACTCAACAATACTTCCTTTATGCAAAACATAACTTTTAATAAAATAAGACACAATTACATATCAATATTAAATAAGAGAGCTTAATAATACAGTCACCTTGTTGTAGTTACAATAGATACAGTATGAGGCAACATTGATTTTTAAGAGGAGTTTCCCTTATAAATTTGGTGACTGTAAGAAGCAAATCTGAACTGAAAGAAGTGCAGTGTTATCTCCAGAAAAACTAGGGCAACAAATAACTTCTTAATGACATCTATAGTTAAAAAGCATAACCAAGATAATCATCAAGAATGCAAATAACTGCTGAATGTTGTACTGCATTGTATTTTTCACAATACACCAAGTGTTCATGTAGTCTTTAGAGGATGCACTGTAGAAGTGCCAGTGTCAAAGGCAGCAAGCAGTGGGAACTTGAGTTCTGTTAAGGTATAACACCAGTAGTCTGAAAACATGTACTCCTTGCATAAACTGCATGTTGCTAATACAGGAATATGCTACCTTTTTGAGAATTTTTAAGTGTGACAAGTGCTTTTCAACGGTTTGGGCAAAATGCAACTGGAGTGATGTTCTCTTTACTAATGGTGACAAGCAGATTGCATTTATCATGATAATGCAGCTAACTGTCTAAAGCACCAGGTGGGAGGATGAGGTAGACTACACCATGGGTTTGCCTAGGGCATGTGCGGCATCAAGGGTAATTTAAAGACATTCTTTCTTGCCTCACAACCAAATGTTTCCCATTCCCTAGTTAATCTGGCAGTGAACATGAAAAGCACTCTGCAGATAAATGCATATTGAAAACATGGTTATCCTTAGGCTTTAGCCTTTATTGTATACTTCACTAATTGCTAAGCATGTAGAATAGTACTGGCCTACTTTTAACAAACAAGCACCTCAAACATTCATGAGCACTGATCAAGGTGTTATTTGCAAATAGGTTACTAATTAATATACTGGAAATGCAGTAATTAATAATAAGAACAATGAAAAAATATACATCCAAGCTGGCTTAATAAGGCTAAGATTTAGTACCGGCACAATCGTTACATCACAATTGTAATTTGTGAAGTGAAATCTTTAAAGGGTTATTGCAGGACCTTCACATACAAGGGCCTTAAAGAAATAGCTTTTTGGGACAGCTGGACGATTTAACATATCACGACTAAAGTGGCCAACACTGAAAGCTATTTTTCTAGGAGAGAAATGGTAGTTTTCTAAAATTTTTCAAACAAAATGCAGTGGCGGTATTTCACAAATGATGCATTGCTTTATGCTACTACTTCTTGTGTGATTATCTGAGAAATGAGTGACTGTACATAATTAATTACTGTAGCCATCACAGATTTAGTGGTTCAAACTGAAACTTTATACAGCCAAATTAGTTTTTTGGGCTTCTGTTTAACAGCTTTGGCTTTAAAGAAATTGTTGAGCCCAGCAATAATAATTGTCATATTTGAGATTGCTATATGAATGAGGTACTATGTTTTTATTTTAAGTTTGATTTTTAGTAGTAAGCTTTAATCCAATCCATTAAATGTATTGCAATGAAAAGCGGTGCTTCAAGTTTTGCACACAATAAATAAAACAATAAAATCACTGTACACTTTAAGATTAAAGTCATTCAGGAGTTTAAAGACTAATAAATAGTAAGAAAGGCAGACAGATACAGAACAAGCTTTGCATTGCACTTTGTGGCTACTTAAAACTTTTTTTCTTCTTCACTGTATTCTATATTCTTAACTTTTTTATACATTTCTCTAAACCCTCAGTTAATTTTTTGTACATTGCTTTTTGGCATGTACACATTTTATATTTTATTCTAAACGATTATTCTTAGGTGCCTGTTAAATCTTCACTGGCTTGTGAGGAACTCTAATGTATTCCACATTTACATAAGTGTATTCATTTCCCAATTAACTTTTACAATTCTGTTTTATTAAACTTGTAAAAGCTTATTGCTAGTATTTTTTTCACTGAAATTATGCCGCTTTGACTTAGCATTTTGAGAAAAGGAAAGCTCTATCCCATAGGTCAATACAGTTGTATGATATTGAAATATCCAATGTAATTCACACTTGTCAGAAAGGCAAAACTTGTGTATCTGAATCCAAACAAATTTAATGAAAATTAAGAATTTGTACAGGATCTAAACAGAAGTAAAACATCTGCTTTCACTAATTGCTTGCAAATTCGAGTTGTGTAATGTGGAACCCTTGTGATAAAATGCCTTCCAGATTCCCAGTAGAAGTTCCATGACACTGATGCAGCATCTGAGCTTATTATTACTGCTTAACAATCTACAGTCAAGGTATATTATCTAACTGCCTTCCACTTGTAAGTACATATACTGTACTGTACGATTTTCTTCATAGCTCCCCTGCAACAGCAGTGTTTTAGAATGACATCTGTACTGAAATGCAATATAGAACATAAAGATTAACCCAGGGGTTAGATCAGTAAAGTTAGTCAGTCATTTCCTAACCCGCTTTGTCCTGAATAGGGTCACGGGGGTCTGCTGGAGCCTATCCCGTTACCATAGGGCACAGTGGTGGGTAACAAACCCTGGACAGGGCTCCAGTCCATCACAGGACACCCACACACAAGCACACACTAAGGCCAATTTAGGATCACTAGTTCAACTAATGTGCATTTACCGAGTCCAACTGTTTGACTGTTTTAGAAAACGATATACAGTCCTCCATATGCCACTCCCCCAAATTAAAGGCTGGTGCAAAAGCTGCAAAAAAGTCAGCTGCTGAATGCTGCTTATAATAGATGAACATAACATAGGGAGGCTGTCATTTAGCCCTTACTGCCAGACATTGTCTAGTTTTAGTAAAATTACTAAAGATGGTGTCATCTTTCAAGAAACTTAAAACGTAAGAGAAGAGGATGTGAGTTTTTGCTTGGTTGTCATGTCCATTAAAAATCAAAAAGTTAATTTCCCTAATCCCTTTAAATTTGTTAACCTACACATTATTGAATTCTGCAAGAATATTCTGACATTCCTTCCTCTGACTGGAATAAATTAAAACATTAGAAGAATCTAGACGAGAACAGGCCATTCAACCCAACAAAGCTCACTGTTCCTATCCACTTTATAAGAGGCTTGTCTAAAAAGCACACTGTTGGGGATACGGTGTGTTTTCTGTCTGGCCTTTAATCTTAAAAATAGTCCCTGTTTTAAGAAGTGCTACTTCTGTTTTGGCTGTTTCACATTGAGACTGGTTTTGTTTTATAAAACAAGACATAAATATCAATAAACAATCAAAACCTTTCACACCAGCTGGATGGCCATTTGTAATGTTTGCACTCCCTGCATTGTTCCTGTCCCGTGTGTGTGGAGGATTACATTTTAGTGTTGCTGCCTGGTTTCCACAACAATATGCAGCCATCATTTTTGCCAGTATTTCTGCTGCATATTTCTTTTATACTTGATACCAGAAGCATAGTTGTTAAGTTAGCTCTCTTGCACAGAATGAAAGAAACCAGAGAGGCTGAATAAAAAAAGCCCATAGCGTAGCAGCTTATTTGGGGATGGGTGGTTGGCAACTACTAAATGCTCCACTAGCAAAGCTCACATATCTCGTTAGACACCGCTGATTAACCCAAATGCAATGACTCTATAGAAGATACAGAAAACAACAGGCTATACTCCATCCTAAATTGGACACAGTTAATAATATCCAATTATGTGAATGTATTAAAAGTACCAACTCTGCCAGGAATCGATTTTTGCCACTCACTCCCAGACAGTCATAGTGGATAATTTCATTGTGAGGGTCTCCCCACAGGTCAGACCATCAAGAGCCTAATCCAAAGTTGTTTCTTCTCACAATACTGGAAGTGCAGAAATGCTATGTACATGTTGTAGAGAAACAAAGTTATTGTTTTATTAGTTTATTTTTCAATTTCAGTTTCTTCACTTGAAAGTGGGAAACTGCAGGCTGTTAAAAGCAGCTGCTAACTATGGTGCTTTTCTGAATACAATATATCGTCAAAACTAGGTGCAAATTTCTATCCTCCTAGTACAAGTTTTTTCTGCACAAAGAAAATGTTTAAAGGAAGAGTACACTTGATATGCTCAGAGGTTTAAAAAAAAAAAAAAAAGATGTGCAACTTCAATTTCATTGGAAGGCTTATAAAAGTATATCAGCTCAGGAGGCACAAAACTGAATGTAGTCCTCTGATATGACTACATAAAAGTAATACACTGTACATTTCTGTAAAAATTGTAACACTTCGAAACATGGCACATTTTCATTTCTTTTAAAAAGTAACTGCATGAGGGTTGACGTGCCCATTTGTGCATTTTTAGTCACAATTAACATTTAGAAGATAATTTAGATACAGTACTTCATTTGGACACTTGCCCTATTGTACATTTGAGCAGTGTAACTGCATCATGTTCCATGTAACCTTAACAGGAGGGGACACGTGGACAAGATTACTACAAAAATATCAAGACACACATATTTCTTACCATACATAAATATTTAGGAAAATTATACTTTCTGGATGTCTGCAAAAAATCTAAAATAATTTAATACTAACAGAGACTGGATTGCATTTTCTAAGGATTCTTATAAGCGCACAATGAGGCATATGACCGTCTAGACTAACTGGCAGGTAAAAAATAACTAGGAAAGACTGCTGCTATTCAAATAAATAAAAATAATAGGCAAAGTTTCCATTAAAAGTAGGAGGGTAAATATAACCAACGCGCAATATGTCAGGTAGTCTGGCCAAGAAGATGGGCACCCATCTTGTAATGCCAGTTATAGGCACATTCCTTGTATGAGTTATGACAGTCTGTTTAACAATACTTACAAAGCGGTACAAATAGGACAGAATCAAAACATACAACAAATGTACATGTGCCAGAAGACCCACAGAAGACTGACATGTTCAAATACATACAGTACATACTGTATAAATAAATAGATACATTGCTAAATTAATATCTTAATTCCTCAGCCTATTTGAATATAATAAATATTAAAATAATGTGGTTTTGGCTCAGAAGTGTTGCTTAAATATATGGAATGTAGAATGAGTATTATAAATGGAAAGGAAATGAAGACTAAGTGAGTGAAGTTAAGAAATTGCTGATCCAGCACCAGTTATTTTGTCACACTCAAGGCAAAGTCAGAGAAAATGTCAATTTTTTTACAACTTTTAAAGACTTAAAATAAATAGATAAATAAATAAATAAACATCACAAGCTCAATAATAAGGAACATAATCTGTCAGTGCAAAGAGTATAGTACATACTCCAAAACCTCCTACATCCCTGATAACTCAAAAAGACATGTCTTGAAAGCAAACCAAAGGGAACTAACTGACTGCTGCTGAAATTAATATACCAGGAAAATGCTAAAAAAAATTGAGAACAAGTGACACAAATAGGTTACACCCTCGGTACAAAACAATCCCTTGGTGTGGCATGCTGTGTTTTATGAAATTTTAAAAGTGATGTACGGGAACTGCAAAACCTATTTAAGTGCAAAGTAAAGTGAACATACTTGCTTTCCCTGTCAACTTTTGTTTATTCTCAACATAAAACATTCTTCACTTGGTGGACCAGTATTTAAAGTGTAATACTTTTAAGTTATATCAAGAAAACGATATAGTAAGAATTGCAAAATAAAATTTTCAAGCACGCTTATTCCAATTTAGGGTCATGGAGAATGTTGTAGCCTAATAGGGTAGCATCCAGTGCAAGGCAGGAACTAAACCTGGACATAAAGCCAGTACACCACAAAGCAAAGATTTAAATGACGTAAATGAAAATTAAACAGGAAGTTCACCCTCTTCAACAAATGAGTTCATTATAACATCAGGGCCAGGACTGATAACCCAAACCTTTTGTGACCTTTGTTAAAAAAAAAAAAAAAAAAATGTAAGCCTAAAACACACCCCTTCTTTTTCCTTTAGTGTAATATGTTTTTGTAAATACAACTTTTAAGGTTTTTTTTTTAGATAAATGATTTTTGTAGTTGAAAATATTTTTTGTTGTCCTCATTTTTAATTGTAGGAAGCAACAATATTGCAATATGCAGTTTCCACAGCTGGTGTGCTATCTTGAGAGTGAACTTTCCACCATTATGTAAGTATACCAGAGGACAGCAAAAGAGGAAATAGAAAAGACCTGCACTGTTATGAGTTATTATTTTTTAACACTGTTGACTCTTAGCAGCACAGAAAATAATCATATTTTAGGACACTTTTGGAAAAACAAAATACTGTACATTTGATTAAAATTCCAAGTAACAGATATAAAAACAGTTGAGATTATCAACACAGAGCCTTTTAAGGGTTACAGTGAGACAATATTATAAAAAGAGTTTGATTCCCTTCAAGGCAAGTGCACATTTTTTTCTTTCATAGTAGTTAGACTTTAAAAACAACTATTAACAGTTGGTGTAAAGTTCTCAGAAAAATCTTAGCTTGTTATACTGTATAAACCAATAGGATCATTCACATTCCAAAGAAGGTATTTTTATATTTCTGACTACAGAGAAATTTTGTATTTTTAATTTATACCTAACATACTGTATTAGAGGTACTGAAACAGAACTTGGACTGTTACAGCCTTCTAGATTTGCTCTTAGGAAGCAAAGGGCTACTGTGCAATATACTTTAAGTTCACTTGATATCAGGTAAGTAGAAAACAGCAAACACTTAGAACTCCTCTTCTCTGTTCACTCCTGGTATTCAGTCTGTAAACAACCTACATATTATTAACACATTGCCTAATGGTACTCATGTGTCAGTATTGATGTGTCTCGCAGGAGGTCTGTATTAGTGTTTTCAGTGATCAGGTCCCTGTGACGTGTGCTACCATTAGTGCTTTTGAACACTTCATCCTTCTGGCACAGGAAGTATTTGTAGATTATCTTGCGGAACGTGTTGCGGAAGTCCTTAATCCGGTAGGCATAAATAATGGGGTTGACTACAGAATTGAAGTGAGAAAGGATAATGGCCATGAACATCACCCATGGCTCATTCACTTTCTTGTAGAACAAAGTGACACAATTCAAGATGTGTACAGGCAGCCAGCAAACAGCAAAGAGGCCCATGATAATAGACAAGGACTTGGCAGCAGCAATTTCCTTTTGAAGCAGCCTACGTGAGTTGTCACCATTAATGCATTTCAGTTCAATCTGCCGCAGCTGTTTGCGAGCCACCGTGAAAATCTTAATATAAATCCCCAGCATGATAAGTAGGGGTGGTAGGACACACCCAAAGAAATTAAAATAAACCATGTATTTCATGTCCACCACCACTTCAAAATAGCAGTTGACCTGGCAGCTATGATTATTAATGTGTGAAGCATTTAAGCAAATATTTTGGCCTTCCAAAGCTGTGTTTGTTCCATTGCTTGAAGCACTGCAACATTTGTCTTTTCCGTTCCATCCAAGAAATGGAATTAGGCCAATAATGAAGGAGAGGATCCAGAAGACTGCAATAATTTCTCTGGCCCGTTTACCAGTAACCAGCTCCCGGTATCTGGAGAGAAAAAAAGTTCAAAATAAACAACCACATATTACAATTTATATGCAAAGTCTATCAGATACAGAAAACTATCATTTCTTTTCTTTCAGAGCATAATATAGGTGAATGTAAAATTATATGCACATAATTATTGTATTATTAATGTTCAAGTTAACAAATTTTCCTGAATTTACATCCCATTAACCGATTTTCAGCTAATATACTATCTTTTCTATCCCTTTGCTGTACATGCTATCTTTGTGTGGTTCTCATGTTGTTTAGTAACTGATGAAAATACATTTTACATGTGTCTAAATGTACTCTGCAAGTTTCACAATTAAGGGAAATTACAAAAATATCAATTGGTTGAAAGAATGTTGAATTATTTGACAGCTACTTCCTTTAATTGTTGCTTTTTAGCTTTACCAAATGTCTAGGGTGAATATGTGGCCAAAACAGGCCTGTTTCAAGCAGTGAACTAATTATAGCGCAGCATATTTTCAAGTTTTCAGAGGACTTTTCTTCCTGTGATGCACAGTAGCTGGTGCAAACAAAGGCACTCATATCCTTCTGAGCCTTAATAAGCTACAATATATAAACATAATTTGAAATGTGTTAAGTGAAAAATTGAATATAAAATGATAAGTAGATACAGTAAGAAGTGTACTAATTTCTACGTTAAACATACATGGTATTTTTTTAAATAATGTGTTAAAACAGTTTTAGCCTGCTGCCTTGAAAGAGTAATTGAAAAATGTTGTACTTAATAGATGTAAAAGATAAGATTCCCATTTATGATATAACACTGACCAAACACCTAAGTCAAGAATAAAAAATATATATATAACCCGGTAAGCCAGAAATGGCATTTTGGGGTCTAACTGTATTTGGAGGGGCATACTAAACTTTCAGTTTGTTTAGTTTGATTTTTATTTTCATGAAGGAATGCAAATTATTTGCATTTACAATATGCTTTTATCATATTGCGTAACATCAACAGTTTGCTCCTCCCAAAAATCTGAATGGATATTCCTGTGCATGCCCTGAGGATGAAAGGTAAGACGTCACTTACCCTCTCACTTTGTAGAAGTAGGCACAACATTTGTAAAAACAGGGTTAGATTTTTGCATGAAGGATATAGTGCTAATGCTGATCAACACAATTTAACAAAGCATTTTTGCGGCAAAGCCTTGTTCGTCTAATAATTTCATGGAAATTTGAATTGAGCCCTTTGGCGTACTTTGCAAGGCCAGTGTGACATCACAGAGCTGTTGCAACTGTGTGCAGAACTTTCATGCAGGCCTAATGTAAGATTATTTCCATCACAACCCAATCGGTACTCAAGCTGGACTGCCAAAAAAAACAACTTCCAGTATTTTCATTTTAAAGGATACATGAGCTCAGTGTTTCACAACCAGTGGGTCATGACCCATTGCCATCATTGGTTTTCAAGTGAGTTGCCTATGTTCATCATGTTTCCTCTTTCCAAGCAAACTTGTCTCACGAAGGGGGACCACCTTCCACCTGTTCTTCCAGTCTTGCTCATTACACCAAGTGGGCACTTTGTATTGGCTACTAGTGGGTTGTCAATGAATTTCAAAAGGCAAAACAGGGTCATGGGACCGTAAAACTTGATAAACCCAGAATTAGCTGACCATAATAATAATAATGATGATAGACTTATTTCTAATGTATTTACAAGGTGTTTCTTTCTTCTTGATGGAAGAAAAAAGTGCAGAACATCTGCACACATACATTGGAAGCCACACCCAGACCCACTCTGCCATTTTGTAGCATGGCCACTGTGTGTACCCAGATTGGAATTCTGTAAATGTTTTTTTTTAACTCATTGCTAGTTTCTGGCCATTTGTTGTATTTTGTTTGTAGTTATCATTCCTTCTGCGAGTTGTTGTTTGTGGTATGGTGGTGCAGTGGTTAGCACTGCTACCTAACAGTTCAGGTCACATTTTTGTCCACAATAATCAATCCAGCATAGTTGCCAATTGCTTCCCTAATCCTTAGGGGAACTTAAAATACCACCTCACCATTACAGTGCACTCAAAACGTGTTCAGTTCCTCTTTTCTCATTAACTGAAGTGCATGTCATGGAGTCTGGTTAAGTTCCTGAACACTTCCATGTGGAGTTCATTCACCACAATACAGTACTGTGTCATATTGATTGTGTCAAGTTCACTCCTCAAGTTCTGTCAAATTGCAAATAGAATATTGGACTGGCAACATTTTTTGAACAACTTCAGATCTAAATATTTGGTTGCCTCTCATTCAGGTGTTTTGTATGTAGAATTAAAGCCAATGTAAACTTCAGGCAAGGGTCCAAGTGCATTCTTACATTCTGTACGATGGAGATACTGAGATTTGCTTAATGAAATGTAACACTGGATCATAAAGTGATAGCATTAATAAATTTTCCTCTGAGTGGCAATTCTGAGCTATGCTACACAGCAAGTCCTTTGAAAGACAGTGCACTTTGATAGTTACTGCTTATATTTAAACATTACCTTATTATTCCCTTGTTCCTTGCAAACCAGCATTCCATTAAAAAAAGACTGTCATGGCTTTGTTTAATGTTTTCAAAGTCTTGAATCCAGAATTCAAACTGCGCCATTTTACACAAAGTGAGCAGGCTGGTAGTTTAGATGTACACACATAAAGCATGAGATAAATTCAGAACTAGCTTTATTCTTAAGACATGATAAGTTATTTATTGATGATATACTGCACTACTGCTTCCGATTAATTTTGTGTCCTCCATACTGTGCAGCTATGCATCCTAGGGTTTTGTTTTATGCTCACATGTGAACTTCAGAGTGCAAAGGGACTTTACAAACTACATACACTCATTAGTGACACAAAGACATTTAAGAAAGTTGTGATTCATTCAGCTTTGAGCAAACTGTGCGTCAAACATTCCTTGGACGACCTGGAGGCAAACTCATAAAATGAGGTGCTTGGTTATTTTGGGGGAAAAAGGAAAAAATCACTAAGAAAGAGGACCCCTTGTTCAGGTGGAAATATAATATACAGTATGTCACTTCCTAATTCTTGACATGTTTGCCAAATCTTTCTTTGAAGCCTGGCTCACTGTATACAGACGTCAAGCAAGTTTAAACCCTGAATGTTTTGATATGCTGACTTTCCTTAATGGGAACTTGCCTAAATGTTATTAAACTAAAAATAGCTATTCATAGTTGGTAAAAAAAATATAAATTTTTCCATTCTTTTTTAGTTCATTAAAAGCAGTTGAGCAATTTTGTAGTTTTTCTTTGAAGCCATTTTGAAACTTGTAGATTTCACATTTTTTGTAGTATTTAAAACACTAGTTCTTTAAAAGTATGTATTCATTTTGTATATGTATGTGTGTAGGCGCTACATATTGTATATATCTTATAAAGCCTTTTTAAGGTGTTCTAGTTTATGTATTTGAAATAATGTATTTTGGAGACCATGAAGTGCCAAGCCCAGTTTGTTGTTGTTATGTAAATTTTAATGCAAAGCCCTTCTATTAATTATCATAACATATTCACATGTATTTGCTTAGCAGACACTTTTGTCCAAAGTAACTTACAAAAGAGGTAAACAATGGAGTAACATTTGACTTGTTTGTTCAGCCCATGATAGGTTGATTAATCAATTACCAACATAATCAATAGTGACAAATCTAGCAAGCACCCAAACATTTACTAACATGTCATATGGACTCAAGCTCAAGATTGTCCATTGCTATGTCCTCCAAAAAGCCACAAGGCTAGCCACTTAAACTTTCTGGGGTCTCTCTACAACATCCTTCCTTTGATTTTGGGTGACTTTCTGCTCAGAAATGACCTCTACATGGCAACAATATATTTCATCACCTGTTGGAAATATTAATAATCCAGTATGTGATAATAGTAGGCACTGCAGGGTCCACAAAGCTCAACCTGTGTCAGTAGCTTAAATGTGCAAGACAAGGTAACCACATTCTACTGTTAACAACAAAAGCCAAGAATAAAGTCTGCATTTCATGGTGTATTCAAGCCTTATCTTCAACTAAATAGCTCTGGCAAACAGAGAAAAGTAGAAATCTGGTCCTACAGCACCTGGCAATAACTTATGTGTACAAAGAACATTTGACTAACTTGAAAGGGATTCTGTTGTTCCTCAAGACGAATCAGCGATTTTCCTGAGTTCAAGAGATAATACCAACATCATTAAAGGATTCTGAACATCTTAGTGAAGTTTGTAAATTTTTTAATATCCATCTTTACTGGTGGGCGCTTTCATTTTTTCAGAGTAACTTCGTAGTTAAGGTGTACAAGAGGAAACCACACATCCCTGGAGGAGCACACTATAGATACTAGGAGGGTATAGACCTTGAAAGAAGGTAGGAGATAAAAGGGCGATAAGATGTAAGTAAATTCTATGGATATCCATTTGTGTTCCACATCTTTAGTCAGTTGTCTGAGAGCTAGGAATACTGTTTAACATCAGCTTATTTATTTTGCTTGCATTTAACTTCTTTCTAAACCTGCAGAAAATATTATACCAAACTGTAGTCATACTCAAATCAGGAAGCTTGCAAAATTGTAATGGATGTGGCTTTAGATTGTGAGAGGACAATGAAATCCTTAATAAAAATTGTGTACTGGGTGAATAACCAAAAATCCATATGAACTATGAAGTCATTACTCTCATTAATTCATTTATTTTCCTCATTTTCAGCACACAGTCTCTAACCTCAAGAATTATTTAGTTATTTTTTTAGCATGGTTTGGGATCAGTTAAGTTTTTGAGCCTGCAGCTGCATGTGGCAAAATCATTAGTGAAAATGTATTTTGGATTAACAGGCAATGTCATCCTCAACCACCCATCACTTGAATTCACAATATTTCTTAATCCATTTTCAAGATCGTGGGGAACAAACAACTTAAACCAGGAACCAAATCCTAGACATGACATACTTAAGTATATATATTCATTCACTCATCCTGACACAATTTTGAGCCATTTTTCATACCATACACATCTTCATATACAGGAATAAAATTAGCCTAGAAAAAACCTGCCCAGACGCAGACTCCATGCAGTCAGTAACTAAGACAGGATTCAAATCTAGCTTCCTAACTAATATGCCACCATGGCAGAATTTATCTGCTTTGCTTCAAATACTTCTACTCCATGATTAAATGACAACTAGGACACTGTTTCACCACTTTGGGCCAGCTGGCATTTAAAAAAATGAACCAAGAATATCACTTACACACTTATAGATCGCCATATCCATTTTGTAGGAAAAACATTGCGAGAGTCCTTAATTGTCCCCTCTGGAAGCATATCATCCTGAGAAGGTAAAAAAACTCACACTATTACAGTGTGGTGCTGAGGTGTCACCCGTTGCACTTGGGTCCCAACCTGAAAAGGTCTATACCAAGTGAAACTTAAATGGAGACTTATCAACCTTCTGGAGTGAAAAAGCAGTTGTGGTACATTCCAGCTTAATTCCTGCTCCTATCATGTCACCTCTTACTCCCTTGCTGCATTCACGTGCTATGGGAATTACCACTTGCAGTGTCCTACCTTCCCACTTTACTATATTCATGTGAATTTTAGGTCAACATTTTGGGAGAAATGGGAGATTTCTGGTGATTTTCTACAAAAATGCCAATTAAAAATAACCTGTATTTTTTTTGAATGAAAATAAAAAGCAAACTAAAAACATTATGTGTGTTTTGCATTACTCCAAATATCATTCAGTCTCAAAAATGTGATTTCTAACTGACCTGGTTATTATCTTTTTATTTTATATTGCTTAAAATGGTAATAAGTCAACTTTACATCACACTTCTGGTACTTTTGGTAGCATTCTTTTTTATTAATTGACCTACTAGGAGCTACTACTTCAAAGAGCCCACTGGGAAAACCTTATTTCCCGTCCGTCCCATGGCATGTGAACACAATGTCAGTTTGATTCAACTAAAAAGATCTGGTTCCTTTACTACTTCCTGAGAATTATTCTTTTAAATCTTTAATAGTAGCATTGTTATTTCCTTTATATGGAGAGCAACGCTACACAATGTATTTAAAAGGCAGCCTCAAGTGCATAACACATCTTATAATGGACCTCGCTAGTATTATACTCTAGTCATGGAGAAGTAGAGTATAACAAATAAATGTACACACTAAATGTAAATTGAGTAAACAAATGATCTTTTACTTGGTTATTTTTGGCGTACACAGCTTAAGAAAAAAAGCAATGCAGGAGGCAAGGATATTAAAAGCTTGTAAATTTAATTTTGGCCCCCTTGTCACAAAAATAAGCTGCTTTATGAGATAAATACATGTAACTACTTTTTCTGAAATGGTCAATAAATCAATAAAGATAATATAAAGAAAGGAGACAAAAATGGGACGGCCAGAAGGCATCAATTAAGAAAGGTTAATGATTTCTTTCAGAAGAGTGCTAGCATGGGAAAGCATGAATGAAGGGATGGCATTCAATAAAAACATTTGAGAGCTGTTCCTCGAGTGAAATTCTTCTCTAGAATTTTAAACATTGCAGAGTTGTAGTGTAGAAAGTGGGTTACTCTTCTTCCAGATGACTAGAATGATGAGACAAGCTAGAAGGATTGCAATAGTTACCACTGGACAGTTAATAAGCTGTGGTGCTCCATCTGGTATGGCTCCATCATAAAGTTTAAAGTTGAAAGCATAACCTGAACATGTGATCAGAGAAACAGGTACTTCTAAACATTTCTCATCTGTCACAGGTAGTGTGTCTAATGCCTTTTAGATTTTGAACAGCCTAGGTGCAGTACTCTGCCAAAGTACGTCATTTCTTGTAGTCCTTAAGTATTAAAGTGTTCTCTCTCTGTTTGGCTGAAGGACATTTGCTATCTAAACATTTAATTATAAAGTCCTGTCCCCAGCACGCAGTCTCATGTTATGCAGATACGTATTTTTACAAGATTTTGGGAAATATTGTGGAGATGGAGATACTATTTTGTTTAATATGTTTGTAGTAATCCCACTCTAGTCAATAATGAGAAAAGTTTATGAAATTAAATAATTTGTTTTATGAAATTTCAACTTGCATTATGAAATCTCAACTTGTCTTTGAAAGTCTCTATACCAAATGAATGTCTGAAGAAATTCCAAACACATAAAATTTTTCCATTTCCCAAAATAGTTTTCTCTTTCATTCAAATATTATTATATACGAGAAAATATACACTGCAAACCTGTTTGAAATTTTTACATCTCTAAAGGCATTTAGATCAAGCTATAACATCTAAAATGTCACACCCTTGTCAGTAAAGCTTAGAATTACAGAGGATATGCAGCCTTTGCCAAACATTTAAAATAAGGATATTGGGTTGGACTGGACTTAAAATGACATGTTAAACATGATGCTGTTATTACTTTAATATTAAGTGTAATGCTGTTGTTAGTGTAAATCAAAGTAAACACAGGAAAGCTCCATCCATGACAAAAATGCTGTGCAAGAATTATAGCACACAGTCCTTGTGTTTGCAAGCACGAACCCATTCCGCTCAACATGCTTGTCAGAATAAAGGTAGTTTTCAATTATAAATGTGTGAATTTAGAATGGGGAGCTGAACCTTTTTCTAATAAAGTGCCACCCTGAATCTCACTGAATGCTTAATTGTGATGCCACCATGTCTGTATGAATAAATGCTGAAATGTGAGCTTTCTGAAGCCAAGCCACTGATTAGTCCAGATTTTGTGTCTAATTAGGCTGCCAAGAAAGGAGAACCATTTATTTGTGTGGCTTCTAGATATAGTCTTCTAAATAAATTGAGCATTTAAAACACAGTCAGCTTTTTCTTTGACAATAACGTGCATTTGTCAAGAAACTTTGAAGTACACCCTCTAAAATTAACATTAGCACTAATTTACCATTACATGTCAGTCTTTATATGCATTTTCCTTATAATGGTCAACTTCCCGTTAGAGTGGTTATTTTTCACATTTTACTGTTGTAGCCTTCAGTTGCTTCTTAACATGAAGGCATCACTGAGCTGCAGCCTGAGTGATAATTAGTAGCTCCAATGTCTGCTTAACAAAGGAGCTATTTTTGTTTCAAGCTGATGAATGCAATGAATGGTTTCAAACCAGCTTGTACTTTTACAATAATATTCCCTTTATTCCTAATGTTCTTTGGCTTCCAGTTTGGGCTGCTAGTCTAAAAATAAAACTGTTATAACTGAAAGTAACAAGGGGAAACAAAACTGAAGATAGACTAAATTTAAAGTAAAGGTATTGCAACCAAAGCCCTGAGAAAAATAAAAAAACAGTGACGAGCCTGAGAAATGACAAAGTAACTGAGGCATCAGGGTACAGCTGTATAAACCTTGAACCCAATGCTGAAATTAGCTCACTGACTTTCCAGGACGAGTCCTCTCAGACTGCTGTTTTACTCAGTATGTGTGTAGGAAAAACTAATAACGCCGCTCCATATAACAATGTGAAAGCTGCTATATTCGGTCCTTTTTTCAATATTGGGTTATCTGTATCTCTTAAGACTTTCTCTGCAGAAATGTGTTGGTGGTAAAGTTTATATTGGAGCCCTGAAATGCCAGCCACTAAAACTGTACTGGGGTTTTTGCATTGTTTCTGAATTATTTACATTACTTTATCCTCTGCAGAATTAGAACTGTTGGATATATATACTGGGAGTGAGTTAGCAAGAGTGGTCAAATAAAAACTACATCAAAGCTAAGGTAATTTCTAGGGTTTCCCTCTAAAAGCATGTATTAAATGTTGGATAAACCAAATTCACTGGAAGCCTTACCCGTTATTATGACGTGGTCATAATGTAGGAACCAAGTCCGGATGGATTACAGTGCAGTGTACAGTTTTAAATATATTCATACTCAACAAGTAAATAAACATAAACATCTTTGGATGTGAGAGAAAACCAATGCATACATGGAGAGAACATGTAAACTTAACAGACTTGGTGACATGGATGGAAATTAAGGCATACTTTGCAAGAGATGTGAAAAAGTGTGGCTAACCACTGTACTTCCTGATATTATGTCAACTCTCAGGGCTGTAATATTTTGTCTCATCTATAATTCTTAACAAGAAATGTTTAGGTCTCTTATTTCAGCAGTGTACATTTGTGCTTAATTTCCCAAAGATATGTTTGGATGCTGCAAGTTCTTTCATGCATGGCTATAATCAGTGTTCAGTAACATCCTTAATTACATATGGCCACATTTGTTATCCTGACATACTGTATTTGTAAACAATAGTTGCAGATGGAGATTACTTTACATCTTTGAACCTCTTTGTATTGTATATTAAAATTGATTGTATCATATTGATTCAATGGAAACCGACGTAACAATAGCCACTTTAAGAAGTGCATTTAAAGATATACATCCATCCATTCTCAAAACTAAATAACAAACCTAATAACAAAAGTTAAATAGCAAACCTAAATAATAGTTCTAAATAATGAAATGAAACATCCTAAGAGATCTTGCAAGTTTTGGTAAATTACAAATGAAGTTTAGAAACAAAAAAAACTTATCAAAAAAGTGTATCAAAAAAATTAATTACATATATATAGAACTTTCCTAAACTACTCAAAGTGCTGTGCATAGACATTGGGGAGCCACTTCAACCACCACAAATGTGCAGAATCAATTTGGATGACACGATTGCTGCTATTCTTGTGCCAGCACACTCACCACACATGAGCTGTTAGGCGGTGAAGGGGTGAGAGAGACGGTTAGCCAGTAAGGGACAGGGGATGATTAGGAGGCAGAATGGAAGCTACTGCTAATCTCCAGGGGCCTCATGTATAACGCTGTGCGTAGAATTCCCACTATAACATGAAGTAAGCACAAAAGTGGAAATCTGATTACACACAAAAAAATCCAGATGCATAAATCTGTGCGAACGCCAGCTTCCACGTTCCTCCACTAAATAAATCCCAGTCAGCGGGAAAATTAACGCATGTGCACACGCCTGCTATCCCGCCCCGTCTCCTCCCAGAATTATACCTCTTTGAATATGCAAATCAATATAAATAGCCCATAAGCTCAGTGTTCTGTGAAAAGGCAATGGCAAAAGCACGAGGGAAAATAGAATTTCAGTGAATACCAAGTGGAGGCAAGGAAAAACATACTATTTGTTGATTTAAACAATGGTATAAATAACAAAAGGAAGTTGATCGAGTGACATAGTGTGTCAGAGAAACTCAATAGCTCAAATTCACAAGGGCACACAGTGCCCGAAATAAAAAAGAAGTTGTCAGATATCAAAGTCGCTGTGAAAAGGCGAGTCATAGCCCACTGTCTGAGTGTTGTATGAAAGCTTATTAGAGTACAGAGGGAAAAAAAAGGCACACAGTTGGGAAAATAGCTCAAAATGTCAACTTTAATTTTGAAATTTCCACTTTAATCACATAGTTTATTTTGTCATTAAAGTAGAACACCATAAACTTCATCTTAAAATTGTTTAATTTACTAGTTTTTCAAAT
Organism: Polypterus senegalus; assembly: GCF_016835505.1. Lineage (NCBI taxonomy): Eukaryota > Metazoa > Chordata > Cladistia > Polypteriformes > Polypteridae > Polypterus > Polypterus senegalus. The sequence goes on along the minus strand of NC_053159.1, from coordinate 124,939,132 downwards.
GCCATCATTACTAAAGTAGCACGTTAAATGCTTTGTTTTGTATTTGATCTTCTATGTGCTCTATGTGTGTGAATAACTACGTGCTTCCGGGCTTTCGCTTCCTCCGACAGGACACAGAATCCATTACATTCGTAATATTACAGCTCTCTGAATAATTAAAATACTGAGATGTATACTTGATATCATTTTCATTATTATAGAAGTTAAAGCATGTTATTAAACATGGGAACACGGTGGCGCAATGATTGTTCATGTCTCACGCAAGATGCTTGCTGTGCCATGCGCGACCTTCGATGAAATACTTTATTGTAGCAGTACTGTCTCTTTCAAATGTACTAACCTCCAATTCCTGTCCTTACTTTTCTTTTTCCATATACCTAATTGCCATACAATCAGCTCTGTAATAGATGTAATCCATCTGTAAGCTTAGAACGCAGATTCTTCAAAACATTTAAGGAACATTGAAATATCTTAGTAGAATGTGTTTACAGTAATTATTCAATCCATCTATCCTTCCAGTGCCGTGTCAGCACCAGCAAGAATACAGCGAGAGGCAGGAACAATCCCTTGAACAGAACGCTACCGGCTCGCTAGCGCTGCAGCACTGTGTCCTCACATGTTTAATCATTATTAATATAGGTTATTTAAATGAAGTTAAAGTTTTATCTGTATTATATAATAAACATATTTTGCTGCATTTTATCTTAAAAATTATATTGTCATCATATGTAAATATGCACTTTATAAAGTGGCTCAGGTTGTGCAATATTATAACTGTATCACAAGTTTACAGTGAGGCAATTGCACTAATAAGTACAAACAGTTCTACAAGGAGCACTTGATGGACTGATTGAGTATGTTTATAGTTCTTGGGATGAAACTGTTTCTGAACCACAAGGAAAGGCTCTGAAGCGTTTGTATGAGAGTAGTTCAATAGACGGCTGAGGCAGCGAGTGCTTGATGCTGTATACCGATAATTCTCTTTCTGATCAACTGCTGTACAGTTGTGATTCACAATCAGATACAGTGATATAAATACTTCCGAGTGGTGTAGTGAGAGTAATATGGAAAAAGATGATTCAATGTAGCAACCCCTAACGGGAGCAGCTGGAAGAAGAAGAAGGTGCAGTGAGAGTAACAATGCTAAAGCAGCTATTGTATTGAGAATAGTTTGACCATTCTGTGGACCATTATATTGTTATAGGTTAATTACAATCAGATGCATTAAATTAATAAACAATATGCGGTTAATTTCAGTATATTTATAAAGCCGCGTCAGGGATGTGGATCTAAAAAAGAAAGGGTAACCACACATGAACAGTACCACTGCTTTGACACTGGGTGCCACCAGTCTGCAAAACCGAGTGCAGGACTTGTGTACGACAGGGTATGATCTACCATGGAAATGTGCGTGAGTTTACGCCATTTAGGTTTTATATATCGCGATTTGAACGTGGAAATGTTCTTACGCAACATTTTTGTGTGTACGCACCATTTATACATGAGGCCACAGAACTTTAGCACGAGACTGTCTGATTCACACAGTACTACACAATATTTTGAAACATGCAATAAATGCCAATGCCTCTTTTGTCTCATGTCACTTCTACATGACAGCATCAGTTATTATTTAGTAAATAAGGGATCACCTGGAATGAAAGATACCATTATTTGTATATACATACACTAAAATCACCAAAAAATTACTGTTTTTTTCCCACCTAAATCTCACAATATTTTTTGAACTGTTGCCCCCAAACTAGCCAGTGAAAACCAGTGGCAGTCAATCAAAATGGTCATATTTTATCCTGTTTCCTGTACGCCTAATATGTTGAAGATTTTCCGTTTATCCTGTGACAATGACTAACCCTATCCCCCAAGCAAATATAAATGTAACAATTGTAAATATACAGTATACACCAATGAATGACACAATGCCCAGTTAAACTGGTTTGTCTTCTCAGAAACTGTCAGTTTCATTATCTTCAATGCAATGTAAAACTAAGCAACTTAAACTTAAATGTTAAATGTATTAAAGAGTTTTTGGAAACTGTTAGTTCTTGATGAATGTGTATAAATAAATATAGAGTAATGTTTTAATCATAACTATACTTAAAATAATTGATCACTGTGGAAAAAGTGATACCATAAAATTTTATTTTACATGTACTGTAATATTCCACTCATAGTAGTTCTATTTTAATGTAGCTCATGGCTTCCTAGGAGACAAACAAGCATAGAAAAGTAGTATGACATGGGCTGGGCCACGCAGGGTCAGTACTTAAAAGGAGAGCCATCTTTCTATATACTGTAATACGCTACCGTGGCTGTTCGTTTGTCTGGCCAGGATTTTAAATCACCTGTAGCTCGCAAACCGTTGACTATTGATCTGAAATTTGGTACATATACTGTATACTACGTGACGTCTACTATCCGCTTTCAGGGTGATGATTATTATTACTCTTTTTATTTTTATTTTATTTTATTGTAGAATCAACCCTTGGCAGTGTGTAGCATGGCCGCCGTTCTCATTCCCTACCATCTTCGCTAATCATTCTTGAAGCAGATTGAAGACTTAGTGCCAGCTTAAGTGAAAAATTAAGAAAACCATACTAAGTAATTGCAACACAAAACTAACTTAATCAGTTTTAACACGAAAAGATGCCGACAAAAGAAGAGAAGCAGCGGGCCGCAAGGGTGGAGATAAAAAGAGTTTCTCAGGAAGCAGCAAGCACATAAACCTCTGAGCAAACGAATGCTATACAGAAACAGAGAAATGCTCAAGTCAAGTGTATTCACTGCACGTTATTGTGCAATATGTCGTTACTGGTTCATTGATAATTACTCATTGCTTCATAATACTATTGCAAGTAAACAGCCTTTCCAGGACCAGTTTGCTACATTTGTTTATCTGTTGCTCTAAAAGTAAAGTTTTAAAGTTACACAGAGATCTAGGGGGACGGACAAAACACCGGGAGAACCCCTCACAGCATGTGAGCTCAACGTAGGATTCTCACTTCAGACAAGTAGTGAAAAGATCACACAGTGTTACCCAGCCCTCAACTACTTTCTATGTACAACACTCGATGCCTTATAAAGGCAAGCAGTATAACTAAAGAATGATTGTACTTGTTTTAATTATTTTAGTCATTGTATTGTCCTGTTTTTGGTTTTTACATTTTTTATGGGAAGTGAAAGAATTTTACTGTATGATTTTTAGACAGTGCAATGCAGGCAACTAGATTTGTTATATGTTGAACCGATAGAATTATCCCAGCTGTATGAACTGGTAGTTTGTTGGGTGGGGTGTGTGGTGAGATGAGTAAGGGAGTATTGATTGTTTTAATTATTAATCTCTTTTAGTGGCAGCACAACCCATTTGAGCTCAGGCTGGCACAGGGTATGCATGTGCTGGTGTGCACTAGTATTCATTTTTGATTGATGATCAGCAGCAGCAACCAGGAGAAACCAGCTGAGTGGTAGCATTTAATAAAAGGTAGTGAGATTAGTGCAGGAGGGAGGGAGAAAAAAAATGAAACTAAAAGAGAAAGCATTTGCTAGTTTTAGAAGAGGTAAACAGAGGAGGAGTAGGACAAGTCGGGCAGCACTCGTCAGGCTGACTAGTGTGGAAAGATGGACTGAGGGCTTGGTAAACTCCATGAGCTGGATGTGCTCTTGTCAGCTCAAGAACTGAGAGGCGTAGCAGGTGGAAGGAGAGGCTTCCGAAGTAGTGTCATCCAGGGATGGACACAGCGCCCTTGGAGCTGGAGGTAGCAGGTCCTGGAACTGCGGGTACTGACTGAGGTGGCAGATGTGATCCATGGTGACAAGTGGAGTTGGTGGATCAATTCAATGCAGCGAGCTACATCCAGTGACTCCCATGGTCCTCATAAGGATGGAAAAAGAGAACTATTTATTACTTATTGGGACATTTCCTGTTTGTACTTAATTTCTCTCTGTTTTGAATAAACACTTTTACTCTTTAGACAAGAAAGTCTCTCGCTTATTTGCCCGCTCTCCTTGGTCCATCCTCCAGTGCCAGTCCCCATCATTGCTTCAATGTGGTGAATGGTACAGCGCAACAGGGAGGCTGGAGTAAGATGGGTGTTTTGGAGTAATCCATTATTTACTTTGAAACCAGTTTGGTACCACTACGGAGGTCTGAAAGCTGGTATCAATACTGAAATCAAAATTTTTGTTACAATCCAACACTAACGGAGTTGCCACTAGTTAATCTATGAACATAAATATGTTTTCCAACAAACTGAGTTTTCTTTGTGTATACCTTTAATGAATCAAATAAAAACTCCCTGATATACAGTATAACCCATATTTTTCAAGCCACTATTTTGATTTTGCCACATTTTTAGTAAATTGGTGGAGAAATTTCATTTTACAAATTGCTACAAGTTTTGGTTCTTCCTACAATTTAAAATGAGTGACTGTTCACAAATTAGATGGTATTTGAAGGCTTCTGTTGTTTGGAAATTTGAAGTCTTTACCTTTTGCAATTGACACTTTATACTAGGACTGTGATATTGTCTCAGCAAGAAAAAAAGAAACAGCTTTACTGTCCATGCTTGGGTCTGAGTAAGTTAAACTCCAAAAATTTCCTGTGTTATAGTTACAGATTGCAATTCTGCATGTCTTTGTGCCTTTAAGGACTCTAGTTTGGACTCTTGAAAAAAATATTTATTTAAACGTATTTGTATAATTTTACTGTACTCTGTACACTTGACAGTAATAACCCTGTTAACCTGTAAAATATCTTAGAAAGACAGAAGGCAAAACAAGAAATCTCACAGAGACTCAGTGACCCATTCTCAAACAGTCTTACTGTGATGGTTTCGTGCAAGAAAGTTGCCCAAGGCCCTATTTTAAATGCTGCCTGCTGCTCTGGTAACTTTTTCCCAAGAATTTATTTCTACAAATGTGCAGTAGAGGAAGCAATTTTCAGAATTTGGACATGAGACAAATTTCTTTCCTGCGAAAACAACATACTGCTTGCACCCTCTCACAAAAGGTGACAGAGTGCTGGTATACAGTTTGGGTGTGAAGGTTATACAGTGTTCAGCTCCCAACTTGGAATTCTCCAAATGCGGTTTCAGTTAGCTGTGGTTTGAAAATATTTAATTAAACATTTTCAAAAATTAAAAATTCATAAAATGGAATTTAACCACTCGCCCACCTGGCTGAATAGTGTTGAACCACATCCAGCATGAATGTTCCTGTTGTGCACTGTTTTTCACATCACCCAAATAACTTTTATCTCACTTAATATTGCCCCAAAGTGCTAATAGTGATACTGACAATTCTGCTAAGCCTAGGAGAAGGTGTGAAGACTTTCATTTATGTGAGAAAATAAAAATTCTTGATTTAGTATCGAAAAATAAAAAGTATCATGCTGAAGTTACCAGAATGTACAACAAGAACAAATAATCAGTGTATGAACTGATAAACAAGAAGGATGTAATTCATACTAATGTTGCTTGTGCCCCTAAAACTGTTACGTCCATAGTGTGTAATAAGTACAGTACTGTATATAGGATCCGGTGTTATCTGTGGATTTCATTAGTCCATGCCTGGACATGAAATGTACCTCCCGTAGACCTGGCGTGGGGCGTGGGAACTGCTATAATTGCTGTTGTTGATTGTATAATATGATTAAACAATGAATATGTACAGTGTTGGTTCATGCTTTGCTTCTAAAGTTACAAGGAATGGCTCAGGTTTTCATGTTCCCCACAGCCCTTAAACTTGATTAATAAAGCTGCACAAATATGTTAATAGATATAGCAATAATTTTGAGAATGTTGATGGGAAATGCCTGTGTTTTTATTCATTTTGTTGCAAATCATTTCCTCATATTTATTAATAACAGTAATTAAAGCTAAATGATCACAGAAGACTGCATCTCCTAGTGAGAGAAAATATATTCAAATCGTTAAAGTATTGTTCCTTGAAATGTTGTGGAAACAGAATATAGTTTTGTTGATAAAAATAACAACATTCAGAGTAGCAAATTCAAATTTGGGGCAGATGGTAGTACAGTACTAATGATCAAATACAGTATAGTGTGGAACTGAGGGTGAGAACTTTACTGTCATTTTGTTTTTTAAACTGACATTGTTGCTTTATGTCATATAAAAGTATATATACTTTACCCAATTGGATTTCTGAATTAACACTATATATTTTATCTAATGTCATTTACTAATAACTTCGATGAATTACCAAAATGCATCAAACAACAATTTGTATATATTTATGCTGATTTATGAACATGATTGATAAATTGATATTCACTAAAGTTATCAAGACAAATAATTTTTCCATTTATAAAAGTGACTTACAAAAAAAGCTAACCTGTTCTCAGAACCCACCTTGCCACATTTCTAAAATGAACACTTTCCATGGTAAAGACCAGCTGGAAATCATCTAGAGTCTTCACCTCCAAAAATTTGGAGAGACATGCTGATTTAATGTGGGGGGGGTGGTGTAAAAATGTAGACAAAGAATAGTATTTAACATAAGAGTTCATGTTCCTAATGGAGGAGCAGGGATGAGCTGTTTGACTGTAAGCAAAGAACACAGCAATGCATGGCTTTGAGGACAAGGCTGCAGTGGATGAAGATTGTTCCATTTTTTATTGTTAACTACTTGTATCATAGTTGAGGGCAGTTTAACATTACTTTGTGCTTCAAGCATGATTACACAATAGTCTCTGCATTTAAGAACTTAACATGATGTTGCTGATAACTTGCACATGGTCGAGTTTACTGACTGGGCGGTATGACCAAAATTCTGTATCATGGTATTTTTCAAAATTGTACCGGTTTTACGGTATTCAACTGTATTTTTTTCCCATGCATGAGTGGATGTTAGCCACATTTTCCACTGTAATTACTGCAGTAGACTGGCTAAGAATAACCTATTCCACCGTCTTGAGAGTTTTACATTGTACATGAGAACATTTTAATGTGCACACAAGTATTAATGCAGGTTTTCATGGCCCCATAAAGTGATAGTTTTCAAGGATGGGGGCACTAATGAAGAGAAGGAATCACATTGCATGACAGTTGCAGTCAAAATATAGAACCTTTTTATTGAACAAATTTTGCAAACAACTTAAACTAAAATTTTGAAAACATATTGTCAGCCATCCAAAGAGGCATTTAGACTTAGTAAAATATCCAGAGGTGCTTGTCAAAAGTTGTATTGCACTGAACATGTCTTAGAGAAGGAATAAATAGTGAATATGTTTGTAAACCAACTACACTTTCTGTATTTGTTAACAATCTCTGTCCACTGACACGTTAAAGTGACTTTTTAAACAACTTTACCATCATTAAACTGCATAATATTTAAACTAATAAATAATAACAATAAAATAAATGATAGTGCAACTTACAGTAATAATACTATTACTTCGAAACTTCAAGCCCAGGTACATTACATAGTATTCACCAAAATAAAATACAACAAGTGCAACTTGGTGATGTCATCTTACCGGCATTAAGGCAAATTGCATTAATATGGACCTTGCTTCAAGCTAAGCTATATACATAAATAGCAAAATATCCGCGCTTTGCAACGGAGAAGTAGTGTGTTAAAGAAGTAATGAAAAAGAAAAGGAAACATCTTGAAAATAACGTAACATGATCATCAATGTAATTGTTTTGTCACTGTTATGAGTGTTGCTATCATATATATATATATATATATATATATACACATACATACACACACACATTATATATACAGTATATATATATATATCTAATATCTATTTATATATCTATATCTATATATATATATATATATACACATACACACACATTATATATATATATATATAGCAAAATACCTGCGCTTTGCGGCGGCGAAGTACTGCCTTAAAAGTTTTATTAAGAAGACAATTAAATCTTTTTAAACTGAGGGAAAATATACCAATAATTATTTGTTAAGGATCTCTTTGTATACCACATTGTGAGTTCAGCCCTTCGGTTGTAATATGACTAAGCTGTGCGCTGAGCTTACTCTTGAGCATGCAACGTACAGTTGGCCATGTGAACAGTAATCTTGTTTCAAATCTCACAGCTTGGATTGCTGCTGTCATAATCGGTTTGAGTTTCATGGTTTCTTTCAATTACGAGTAGTAATAGTAATACGACAGTATTTGTAGGACTTGTGTTGAAATGACATTCGGCATCTGTCAAGCATTGTAAGTATACAACCAGTTTCATCGATAACTTCACATCCAGCTTTTGAGAGTTTAAACATTCATAAACATCAAAGTGTCCACTACTGAAATCATCACCTGTGAATCTAAGATGTTTAAGAGGCATTGGCGGTTGTCCAAAGGTGTAAAATATTTGGCCATTTCGGTACACTTGAAAGCGACAACCGAACAATTCAGCGGCAGCCATCAACTCACATGCAGATGCATAGGTGAAGGGCTTAAGCATTTCACTCTTATAGTTCTCCTGTGTAGTATAATTATCTCCTGTACCGTCATCAGTCCACACCTTGAACATGTCCCAGTCATTCAATACATAAGACACAATGTTTCTCCAGATATCAAGAGTGAGCCTGATATGGCCGTGCAATATGTAACAAAGAGAATGGAAAAGATAGGTGCCATCTCCGGCATGAAAACCACTCCGTAAGAGACAGTTCTTTGATCGATGCTGATCACCTCGATAGACATGTTAATGCGGGTACGGTTGGAATGATAAAGGAAATGGGTACCTGAAAAATGTAAAGTAAGTCTAAAATACCTACACAATAACTATAATCGTAATAAATGAACAATAAAACAGTGGAGAAGCCGTGGATTAATTAAAAAGGCTGTAGTTATCAGCAGGGAGACGTGAATCCCGTGGTGTAGCAAGGAAGGGAATGTAGAGACCGGAGCGACGGACGGTCTTATATAGGCAGGCAGCCAACAACGTGGGAGACGTTGGGATGGGGGACCCAATGCCGCCTCACACGGTGACTGAGCTGCAGGCTATGGACCTATATATGTACATAAGTAGGATTCAGTTAGTTTTGGGAATCCGCGTACCAAATTTCTTGAAGATGGGCCCATAAGTAACAAAGACTGTTGAAAAGTTCAACATGGCGGCTGACAATGGCGTCATACCACCGAAATAAGTACGTACATTGGTTTCGGTTAGCGCAGGGAAGCCGCCTACCAAATTTCGTGAAGATGGGGCCATAAATAAGAAAGTTCAACATGGCAGACGTTGTTGACCGTTATGACCGTTATGCGTAGAATTTCAAAATGAAACCTGCTTAATTTTTGTAAGTAAGCTGTAAGGAATGAGCCTGCCAAATTTCAGTCTTCTACCTAAATGGGAAGTTGGAGAATTAGTGACGTTGGAAAGTTCAATATGGCGGCTGACAGTGGCATCATACCACCGAAATAAGTATGTACATTGGTTTTGGTTAGCGCAGGGAAGCCACCTACCAAATTTCGTGAAGATGGGGTCATAAATAAGAAAGTTCAACATGGCGGACGTTGTCGACTGTTATCGACCGTTATGACTGTTACGTGTAGAATTTTGAAATGAAACCTGCTTAACTTTTGTAAGTAAGCCGTAAGGAATAAGCCTGCCAAATTTCAGCCTTCTACCTACACGGGAAGTTGGAGAATTAGTGATGAGTCAGTGAGTGAGTGAGTGAGTGAGGGCTTTGCCTTTTATTAGTATAGATAATAAAACTGTAACTTGCATTTATAATGGTATTTGTGGTATAGTGGGTCAACGGCTTCAAAAAAGTGAGTCGCACCCGATTGTTCTCAATTGCTTCATTGGCTTACTGCGGTGTGTGCATAAGGCACTGCACCCACGGAGACGTATATTTATGGGCCAGCAGGACAGAGGGAAGGAAAAAAGAAAAGACAGAACACAAGGAGGTTAAAGAAGGTAAAATGCAGTCATGGGAGACGATCCAGACACCAGGAAGATGAAGGCAGCACGAGCTGGGGCTCCATGAGGGAGCGCAGGCTGAGGCGATCTAGGGGCTGGTTCACCCCACTAACTAAGCGTGTAGAGTGGGGTGAGCAAAATGTAAGACCTCCCAATGGATCTGAGGAGCGACTGAGTGAGCGCGAAAGAAGACAGGAGGTGTGCCGACCTTGGACGGCCTGGCTGCGCAGTGTGGCGGCAGCCAAGACAGTGGTTAGCAGAAAGCAGTTCGTGCTGCAAAGGCTCCACCAGCAACGTCAGTGATGGGTGAGCCGTGGAGAGAGAAGGTGGTGTGCTGCGATCGGGCGATGAGAGAGACTGCATTTTAACCTCTATTGTAACAGATTTATTTATTATGGATTTTATCCCCACGTTTCACTGGTTTTATGGATTTGCTATTTATTTGGGTACTGTATTTTTCTGGACACTGCACAATGAACACTTTTGGTTTTACATTTGACTGTTTCTAACAAAAGCACTTGAGCACTGTCCACCATCCCTGGCTTCAATGAGATTTCTCAGTTCATCTCGGTCATAACTATCGACGGTGTTGGTTCAAAAGGTTCCAAATGTGGGAAGAGGGAGTCTGTAGGGGATCGGTATCGTCACACTATTACACAGTACCCAGGTACATTACACACTATTGAAAAAAAAATTAAAAACAAGTACAACTTGGCTTGCAGTATTATCCATTAGTATAGAGACAGTATTCACACATTTGAAAATAATGGTCCACATCCGAACTTCTAAAACCAGAGTATCTTCAGACAACGGACACGGCACCTTTTTTCATCAAAAGTTGTTCTGTGTCATCATGTTCAACTTTATCATCTTTATCATTCCATTTAGGAATGTCGTCTGTCCATTTTCATCGCTCAATACCTCCAACTAACACATGTACTCCATTGTATGTCTGTTTAGCAGTGCAGCAGTGAAAAAGATCCCCCCTTAAACAGTTTCCCACTGTGTCACGTTACGAACGTTGTTTAAATCGGTGTTCCGATATAAGAAAAATCCATATCATAACAAAAATAAAAAACCTTTTTTGGTATGAACCGGTATACCACCCAGCACTAGTGTATCATCATGTGTACATAGTAGTTTCATCCACTTTTCTTGTCTTGAAGATTAGCAGCCTATGATATGTTAAATCTGTAATATTATGATAAGAATGAGAGTCGATCAACCTTTGGCATGTAGTAAATTTAGGCAGAACACTGCTCTCCCCAAAGGAGTAGTATAATCCTGTTGCAGTTACTTCTTGTTGACTGCTCCAGTTATGATTACATAGTACAGCACAAGTCAAGTATATCCACTTTCAGTAAATATAGAGATGCGGTTTATTTGTGTTACAGCATGAGTAACCCAAGTGGTATGTTATAAAAGTCAATTTAAAAAGTAGCAGATAATCATTAGTATATACATACAAACACAAGCATTATTTCATGTAGTATCTTGTTATAGTGACTGACAAAATAAGCTACCTTGCAAATTAAAATGTATTGAACAAGTATTTACAGTGCATCCAGAAAGTATTCACAGCGCATCACTTTTTCCATATTTTATTATGTTACAGCCTTATTCCAAAATGGATTAAATTCATTTTTTTCTTTTTACTTGAGGTTTTTGCAAATTTATTAAAAATAAAACAACTGAGAAATCACATGTACATAAGTATTCACAGCCTTTGCTCAATACTTTGTCGATGCACCTTTGGCAGCAATTACAGCCTCAAGTCTTTTAGAGTATGATGCCACAAGCTTGGCATACGTATCCTTGGCCAGTTTCGCCCATTCCTCTTTGCAGCACCTCTCAACCTCCATCAGGTTGGATGTGAAGCGTCGGTGCATGGCCATTTTAAGATCTCTCCAGAGATGTTCAATCGGATTCAAGTCTGGGCTCTGGCTGGGCCACTCAAGGACATTCACAGAGTTGTCCTAAAGCCACTCCTTTGATATCTTGGCTGTGTGCTTAGGGTCGTTGTCCTGCTGAAAGATGAACCGTCACCCCAGTCTGAGGTCAAGAGCGCTCTGGAGCAGGTTTTCAACCAGGATGACTCTGTACATTGCTGCAGTCATCTTTCTCTTTATCCTGACTAGTCTCCCAGTTCCTGCCGCTGAAAAACATCCCCACAGCATGATGCTGTCACCACCATGCTTCACTGTAGGGATGGTATTGGCCTGGTGAGGAGCGGTGCCTGGTTTCCGCCAAATGTGATGCCTGGCATTCACACCAAAGAGTTCAATCTTTGTCTCATTAGACCAGAGAATTTTGTTTCTCATGGTCTGAGAGTCCTTCAGGTGCCTTTTGGCAAAGTCCAGGTGGGCTGCCATTTGCCTTTTACTAAGGAGTGGCTTCCGTCTGGCCACTCTACCATACAGGCCTGATTGATGGATTGCTGCAGAGATGGTTGTCCTTCTGGAAGGTTCTCCTGTCTCCACAGAGGACCTCTGGAGCTCTGACAGAGTGACCATCGGGTTCTTAGTCACCTCCCTGACTAAGGCCCTTCTCCCCTGATCGCTCAGTTTAGATGGCCGGCCAGCTCTAGGAAGAATCCTGGTGGTTTCGAACTTCTTCCACTTATGGATGATGGAGGCCACTGTGCCCATTGGGACCTTCAAATCAGCAGAAATCTTTCTGTAATCTTCCCCAGATTTGTGCTTCGAGACAATCCTGTCTCGGAGGTCTACAGACAATTCCTTTGAGTTCATGCTTTGTTTGTGCTCTGACATCAACTGTCAACTGTGGGACCTTATATAGACAGGTGTGTGCCTTTCCAAATCATGTCCAATCAACTGAATTTACCACAGGTGGACTCCAATTAAGCTGCAGAAACATCTCAAGGATGATCAGGGGAAACAGGATGAACCTGAGCTCAATTTTGATCTTCGTGGCAAAGGCTGTGAATACTTATGTACATGTGCTTTCTCATTTTTTTTATTTTCAATAAATTTGCAAAAATCTCAAGTAAACTTTTTTCATGTTGTCATTATGGGGTGTTGTGTGTAGAATTCTGAGGAAAAAATGAATTTAATCCATTTTGGAATAAGGCAGTAACATAACAAAATGTGGAAAAAGTGATGTGCTGTGAATACTTTTCGGATGCACTGTATATGCTGTATGTATAGTATATTTAGAGCACTAACATGTAAGATCACACTTCCTGTTCTTGTAGAGAAAGAGTAGAAGATAAGCTAAAAAGCACAGTTTACAGTGAGAATGCATTATTATTTATAGTGGCTTAATTTTAGACAATAAAGATACAAATGTAAACAATGCATCCAAGTAATGGTTCACGGTTTGTCATCAGTCATTTACAAACTATCACTTGATTCAAAGACACTGATGGTGAGAAAGGAAGAAAGAAGTATGTTAAGGGAATTTAGAACTATAAGTTGTTTTGATTGTTAATGTCATGGCTGTAGGTTCAGATCATTACTTTAATTTATATGACCCAAAGCAGTTAGACTAAACAGGAAATGTAAATGAGAAAGTGGACTAAAAAATGGAGTAGAACTGTTACTCATGGATTTTGCTTACAGCAGGTATATCATTATTTTTTTATGTTCTGTTGGTCTAACAACAGGAAAACTACAGTACAAGTAAACATTCATTCAGTGGTATCAATCACAGAATGTCTGTGATGATGCAGTTAGCCTTAATACCATTCCCACACCGTCTTTAAATTTCTACATTTGACCATCAAATAAGATAAAAAAACCTGGTGGCAAATTCAAATTTTCTTAAAATAAGCAGGAGTCGTGTGCTCTGTTGTAATTGGCATTTTTGTTTAATGTTTTCATTGGCTTCCTATAAGTGTTTATATTATACTTCTTTTCTGGGTTTTTTTAACCCAAATAATTTATTTTTGATGTTACTATTTTTAGAAAGCCTTCTTATTAATTTTTAGTATTTATTTTCTATACCATTTTGTGCAGTTTTGTTGTAGCAGGTGTTACGCCTTTGTAACTGCACTTGTCTTTAGGGGTTGTCACACTTGTGTGAATAGGATGCAGCTGAAGGACTTAACGACTGGTAGTATTCTCTTGATTCACTAACACAATGTCTGACTTGTATCTCAGAATGCATGAATAGTAACTTTCTCAAGTTAAATAAAGAGAAAACTGAAATCTTAGTGATTAGCAATAATGGATACAATGAGGCTATTAGAAATAAACTGGATACATTAGGATTAAAAGTCAAGACGGAGGTAAAAAGTTTAGGGGTAATTGTTGACTGTAATCTGAATTTTAAATCACATATTCATCCGATCACTAGGACAGCATTTTTTCACTTAAGAAACATAAGTAAAGTTAGACCTCTTATATCACTGAAAGATGCTGAGAAATTAGTTCACGCGTTTGTTTTCAGTTGACTAGATTACTGTAACGCACTCCTCTCAGGACTACCCAAAAAAGATATAAATCGTTTGCAATGAGTGCAGAATGCAGCTGCTAGAATCCTAACTAGGAAAAGAAAATCCGAGCACATTTCTCCAGTTTTAATGTCACTACACTGGTTACCTGTGTCATTCAGGATTGACTTTAAAATTCTGCTTATGGTTTATAAAGCCTTAAATAATCTCGCCCCATCTTATATATCGGAATGTCTGACACCTTATATTCCAAATCGTAACCTCAGATCCTCAAATGAGTATCTCCTTAGAATTCCAAGAGCAAAACTTAAAAGAAGTTTTGAGGCGGCCTTCTGCTGTTATGCACCTAAAATCTGGAATAGCTTGCCAATAGGAATTCGCCAGGCTAGTACAACAGAGCACTTTAAAACACTGCTGAAAACACATTACTTTAACATGGCCTTTTTATAACTTCAATTTAACTTAATCCTGATACTCTATATGTTCAATTTCCTCAAAATAACTATTCATGGTGGCTCTAAAATCCGTACTGACCCCTACTCTCTTTTCTGTTTCTTTTTCCGGTTTCTTTGTGGTGGTGGCCTGCGCCACCTCCACCTACTCAAAGCTTCATGATGCTCCAACAATGATGGATGGATTAAAAGGCAGAACTCTACGTGACCATCATCATCAAGCCCTTCCATGTGAACCCTAAATCCAAAGAGGACTGTTTCATTTATGTTAGGTAGAATGCCCAGAGGGGACTGGGCGGTCTCATGGTCTGGAAACCCTACAGATTTTATTTTTTCTCCAGCCGTCTGGAGTTTTTTCTGTCCCCCCTGGCCATTGAACCTTACTCTTATTCGATGTTAATTAATGTTGATTTATTTTGTTTTTCTTGTTGTGTCTTTTATTTTTCTATTATTTATTATGTAAAGCACTTTGAGCTACTGTTTATATGAAAATGTGCTATATAAATAAATAAATGTTGTTGTTGTTGTTGTAACATGTCTGCCCAGGGGACGGCGGGATGTACTAATTCTTTTTCTAAGTCTCCTGCAGACCTTTCCCAGGAAATCCCACCAGGAGCCGCTACCTCAGCATGGGACACATCATTTCTGGCCCCAACCCCGAAGACGACATCATTTCCGGTCCCATCCCCGAGGATGACATCACTTCCCCCAGACTTCCTATAAAACCTCACTCCCTTCCTCTAGATTTTAGTTCTGTTTTGGACTCTGTCTTGTAAACACTACTCGCTCTAAAACCTCTTTGCTTTTGCAGCCAGGAACACATTATACGGGTGGCTTCCCCCTAACCTTTGCAATGTCTGGTGTCCTTCCTTGTTACAGGGTCAAGGGTATAAAGGCCAGCATCATATACTTCCTGATATTCGAAATTAGAAAACTTTACTTGTATTGTGCTTTGCTTTTTATGTAGTTTCCAGATTTCTTGTTTTTCCTTTTAGACTTCACTTTTTGGTTTCTGTATTAGGCTATATAATAAAAGATAGGACTAATTTGGTTATGAACTTTGCTTAGTTTCTGATTCACATTTTATTTCCCAATCCTTCATTAAAAATAAGTATTCCTGCCTTTTTCTCAAAGGCTTATCAAAACAAGAGAGGCAAAAGTGTGAGAGGTCACCGAGGATGAAGAAACACTAGAACTACAAGTCAAAATGGATCAGTATCAGTGAGCAAAGAAACAATGGCTGCTCAAGTACTAAACTTAGTTCAGACTATTCTTAGCCACGTAAGAACATAACAAGTATAACTAAAGATAGGGTGTCAATCAGTCCATCAAGCTTGTTTGGTTAACTAATAGCTAAATTATCCCAATAACTGATTCAAATATTTTTTT
Source organism: Polypterus senegalus (assembly GCF_016835505.1). Taxonomy (NCBI): domain Eukaryota; kingdom Metazoa; phylum Chordata; class Cladistia; order Polypteriformes; family Polypteridae; genus Polypterus; species Polypterus senegalus. Next base: position 124,922,945 of record NC_053159.1, on the reverse strand, counting down.
TAATTTGTCGGGGGTTTCCACTTCAACTATATGATTTGGTAGTTCTTTCCAGATTCCCATGACCTTTTCTGTGAAGAAGTGCTTCCTGGCTTCAGTCTTAAATGCACCTTCCCTTATTTCCACATGTCCCTGCATATGTGATTCACTGTGTCAATAAATGCATTTTGCTAGATCAACTTTATTGATGCCTTTGAAAATTCTTAACATTAGGTTTGCATACAAATTTCTGTGCCCAAAAGTAAAAGAGATTTTATTCCCTGAGCCTGTAAGAGTATAATATGTGTTCTAGTTCAGCAGCAAAAGACACTTCTGGACAAGAAGAGAATAAATTTGGGCACATGGCAACATAGCATCCTATCCTCAAAGCATGAACTCTGTCTACAACCATTCAATTTATTCATAATGTGTTGATGGGTAAACAACATGAAAAAATTCAGAAATTAACAGAAGGTAAAGGTTTATCTCACTGACGAGAGAATTTAGACTCTTTGAATTAGCACAGCTCAATAAGCAAAAGTGTAGCACATTCTATTATACATGGATTTCTTCCACAACATTGTTCACACTAACCTGATCTCTACCATGAACAAAGGTCACTAATACGCTGAGCTTGGTGACTCAATGATATTCACAATACAACCAGAGTGTCATGTTTAAAACCTTGCTTAGATTCCACACTGAAATGTTACTTATGCTTCAATGCAGTACAAATAGAGACACACAAAAAAGATCAGATTTATAAAACCACACGTATGTCACGTCAAGTTCCTTTACAATCTCAAATTAACTAAAAACTATATGCTCGTGCACATACTTTTAGCTACTCCCTGTCACCACCCACAAGTAACCATTAATGATGTAAAAATGCCTTTTTTTAATATTTATAATGTAATCACCATATAAATTTGGCAGTGTTCCTAAGTACCGTCTTTACTACAAACCATGGGATAACACAGAAAACAAAACTTCAGTGATTGTGGAATTGAGTTATTACTAACTGAAGTAGAAAACCACTAAAACATTATTTTTGCTGGACTCTCTGTGGGAGTAAAAAATATAATTAAAAAAAAAAAACAAGACTTGGAACAAGTGACAGCAGCTCAGTACAGACAGCAATGGTAGTGTCACATCATGCAGTGCAAATTGTGGAACTGACGCAGGCTGTATGTGCAAGACTGCAAGACAGTATGAACACTTTTATTGAGCTTATTGAAAAAAGAAACAATCATTTTGCCAAGTAAATGTCAATGTTTCAATATATACAACTCTTTACATACAACACACAACATCCAAGTCTTTGAATTGCCAATGCGTTAATATCCTGAGAGATATGGTCGGAGTCATCCATGTGCTCATCTTCCCCTGTTTCAAGTTGCACAGGGAATCCATATTTCGATGTTCTACCACTGTGTTGTGCAGTTTTACAAATGGCATCACAATGTGACAAACTTTTGTGGGGCTGTAGTATCCCACCAAACAAGTCCAAACACCACTCGCCATGGCTCCACATTAACAGTTGCCAACTACTTTTTGGCCCTTGGTTGCCAAGTACATCAACCACTTTAGTGTTGTGCCGTTATTTTTGGCAGTGATTTGGAAGTAGTTTTTTTTTTTGCTGATTCTACAGATTTGGAAGATTGTTTGTAACTTGCGATTTTGATTAAATGATTATGATTAAAATAAATTGTAAGCTGCGCACTTGCTTTTTTTTTTTTAGGAAGTAAAGCAAGTTAATAAATAGTGTATTGACCAGCTGCTATTCAAGATTTGTGAGCTGGTTCAGCACATAACAGGAGTGTTAAAAGTCTCCTCCAGCTCAACGGTAATGCTCTTTTCTTCTAATGACAGCAACCCAAGTTGAAATCCAGGTGGAAGACAAACATGAAAGGCTTAAAAATCCTAAAGGAACCTGTGGCCACTACAAAATAAAGTCTGCTGTGTGAAAGTAAGTTGAAGTCTATGATGATAAAGGTACACTAGCTACAACATGTGCCAGGAAAAGTACAGCCTGATGGAACTAAAGAGGAGACCATTTGGGACCACATATTTGATAAGACATGTAAGATTACATCACACAGCAGAATACGCTGACTTGCAACAAATTTCATTATGTAGGAAAATTGTGTTCATTTGACACATTTGTTTTTTCAATTTTGATTGTTTTTTCAGAATACCATAATGTTAATAAAACTAAACGTCAATATATATTACGGTGGAATAAGTATCTTTACTTTTATTGGAATAAAAGAAATAAGAATCATTATTTTAAAACTCCTATAAAGTAAGGATGTCAAACACAAGGCTTGTGGACCAGACCTTTTTAATAATGCCCATTTCAGCAATATTCAAAACATGTTACATATGACAGGAGATAACTGTTAGCTTTCTCAATATCCCCCTTTGCACATGCTTCATATATAAATGTTATTCATATATAATTTACATTGGCAACTGCCATTAAACTGTGTCTCCACTCTCTGCTTGCGCTTAACTGCGCAGCACAAAAAGTAACTTGTAATAAGACTAAAAGCTGACTACTAACAAGAAAAAGTGTAGGTTGTAGTTTACAATCTACACAGCCATAAAGAACTTTAGTGTTTAAGTATGATGCCAAAAAGTGCTGAATTTAGGAATAAGCTAACCAAGCTTAGGGCCTCACAATCCAAAGAGGCCTCACACATTTTCAGAATTTTTGGGGGAGCTTTTAAAATTTTATGTGTTTTTTAAGTGCACTATAGATTTTAAATATGTAATCAGTAAATGTGTTGACATGAACAATGAAGGAAAGTTTTACTGAGCACTTCATTGTCCTGTAACCTGGAGTCACTAAAATGCCAACCTCTAAAAAGTCTGCATAGGACAATTGGATGTTTGAAATTTCCAGTAACTTTAAGCCCATTTTCACTCAAAGATCTTAAAAATTCCTTACGCATGTTTCTGAGAGTAAGCACATGTTCTAGATGAGGCCCTTGATGTGTTGTAGTTTTAACAAAATATTTTTTTAAATCATTTGGACATGACCGTCTCAAACAAAACATCCCAAAGAATATTTTTGAAGTACAATTGATAAGGTTTTCTCCAGGGGTAAAACAGCTTGAATTTCTTAAAGAAGTAGTCCACCTAGAAATGATAATTTTTCATATGTTATTTACCTCATGTAGGACATTTACCGGTTCAATGATTACTTAGCCATCCTCTGCTATTTTCTGAATTTAATCATTCCACCTGGGACAGTTCAAACTTTCATTGGGATTTGGTTTGGTATTTATATTACATCTGCAATGACTGTTTAATATCCTAGGTGTGCAGCATATTATTGTATGACTTATGGGATATGCATGTTTGGGAGGGTACACCAAACCAAATGGCTTTGTAAATATTACTGTAGATTCACTTTATGCATATATATCTATATATATATATATATATATATACACACATGTATATACTAGTAACGGCACACTGCATGATAACGTGCAGTGAATACACTTGACTTGAGCATTAATAGTTTTCATACTCTCTCTGTACATTTAGCATTCGTTTGCTCAGAAGTTGATGTGCGTGCTGCTTCCTGAGTAGCTCTTCTTTTCTCTACAATAGCGGCCCGCTTCTTCTCTTCTTTCGTTGGCATCTTTTTGCGTTAAAACTGAATAAGTCAGTGTTTGTGTTAAAATTACTTAGTACATTTTCTTTAATTTTTCACTTAAGCTGGCACTTAAGTCTTCAATCTGTGTCAAGAATGATTTAAGATATGAAGGGACGTAGGGGAAATGAGGTAGGGAAAGTGATTGCAATTATGTTAGGGATGAGAACAGCATCCATACACATGCACCGCACTGCCTCCTTGCTGGCCACTGCCGAGTTGATTCTACAATAAAATAAACATAAAAAGAGGAATAACCTTGGAGGTCAATCATCACCACAAAAACGGATAGTGGACATCACATAATATATGTGTACCAAATTTCAGATCAATAGGTCAAACGGTTTGTGAGCTACAGATGATTTAAAATCATGAACAGACAAACAAACAGCCATGATAGCATATTATATATATTGTCACACACGTGCGCATGGGAGGCAGCTAAAGGGCTTGAGTAAGGGCAGTTCCCAATCAGACCGGGATGCAGCAGAGTGCACTTTTTTTCTCCTTTTCCTGCAGACCATTCACCAGGCCCTATGGACGTCACTTCTGGGTCCGAGCCTTTGGAAGAAGACATTGCCGGCTCCGGCCTCTGTGATGTCATGTCCTATGGCTGATGACCCCTATGAGCCCAACCCCTTTGATCTCATTTCCTGTCTTCCCCTTTAAAAGCCTCCACCTTTTCCCTATTCCGTCAGTTCTGTTTTGGACTCGGTTTTGTGCACGTTAGTGCTGTTATATATTTTGCAACTTTGCAGCCAGGATACCAATATATGGGTGGCTGCCCCAAACCTTTTTATGACTCTTATGTCTGGTTTTTCCGACTATATATATACACACACACTAGACATGGTACCTGGAAAAGATAGGTAATGGAATAATTTAAAAATATTTGCTATCTCTGCATTTTAAGTGCCTTTCTTCTGTATTTGCATGTGTCCAAACCTCTCTTCTCCGGCACTTAATTTCTCAAGTGTGTTCCTGTAAAGCCTGCTTCTCAGACTCTGTCGTTATTTTTGAGGTGCCTTTCTCACCTCATGGCCAGTTTTATACTTTCTGACTTTGAAGGAGACTCTCTTCCCCGTGCATCTCACATTCACACTTCCTCTTTCGTCACATGATCAAAGCCAAAAGGGGCCAATCACACCAAAGCCAAACTGACTAATCAGATAGCTGTGAATAACAGGACAGAAAGAACTTACTGTTTTATTATATAGTAGATACGTAGCAAGACACCCGTTACAATGGTAGGTCTGTCTGTTTCAAATTACATCATTCATTTATTAACCACTGTTCAGCTGATACGCTACCCATTACATCTCCCTTTCTATCAAGACAAATATAAATTGGTGCATGTAAAAGCAAATACAAAAATACAAGGGTTAAGCAAAATTTTAACTGAAAATCATTGTAACAAAGACTAGTGTATGAGATGTAGAAAAAAGAGTAGAAGGATTTCTAAGAACAAAAATGCTGAATTTGGAAAAAAAGATCCTAATTAAGTATTGCAGTTTAATAGGAAATAGATCTAAACTGTGTAACAAGAGAGAGCTTTAACTTGGCAATAGTAATCACTGCCTCGCAGTTAGGAGACCCGGGTTCGCTTCCCAGGCCCTCCCTGCGTGGAGTTTGCATGTTCTCCCCGTGTCTGTGTGGGTTTCCTCCGGGCGCTCCGGTTTCCTCCCACAATCCAAAGACATGCAGGTTAGGTGGATTGGCGATTCTAAATTGGCCCTAGTGTGTGCTTGGTGTGTGGGTGTGTTTGTGTGTGTCCTACGGTGGGTTGGCACCCTGCCCAGGATTGGTTCCTGCCTTGTGCCCTGTGTTGGCTGGGATTGGCTCCGGCAGACCCCTGTGTTCGTATTCAACGGGTTAGAAAGTGGATAGTAATCACTACTGGCCAAAACAAAGTCTGGGAAAATGTAAAAACAGGTATGGAACACTAGTTATATACAAATTAAATACCAATCACATAATTTGCTTGTTTTATTATTTACTTTACCTTTAGAGTAAACTCACAATAAAAGGTTAATTTTGTAATTTTTTAATGTCTATCTACAGAAGATGTCAAAAGCAATGAAATGCCATTAATAAATATGACCAGCTTTTCACATTATTTATCATTGTTCTGAACTTAATTTGTCCAGTATAGGATCACAGAATTCTCAAAAAAAGTTAAATATTCATGTATATAATTAAGACGTTGCTTCTTTTTTTTGCTTTAAAACTAGATTGCATTACTTGCATATAGGAAACTCTGAAATTAACCTTCTTCCATGTCCAGTCATTTCAAGTTTTTATCATGCCAAGACTTTCTTGATGCACCCATTTACTGTGACAGACTTCATAAACTTCTTAACATTATTTATTGTTTTTTCAGTTTTGTCATCTAGCTACCAAGTCCGAAAAGGCTGATGTCTAACTTATCATTGCCTCCCAAAGAGACCATTTGTCTGCACCTCTTCATTAATGTCTGGGCAGCGTATCAATACAGAACTTGCAAACATTTTCATGTGTACACATGTCCGCAAATAAAAAGGAAATTAAAAAGCCTCTCAGTGAATGCTGTAAGAGAAAATATGTCTCTTTACTCAATATAATACTGCTATTATTAGAACATATTTATTTTCAGTAACAGATATTTTCAGAATTTATACTCAAAACTAATGTATGTTTTTTGCTTGTTCTCACATCTCTGCTCCAGCCCTCTGACAGAACTTTTGATAACACAAATAAAAATAGAATTATTGAGAATTCTTGACAAACATTACACCCATTTGATTCATGCACATATATTACATATATACTTTATCGTGTCGGAACTTGTACAACAGAAAAATATTATTTAACTGGCAGCAGTATGGTGACGCAGTAGCTACCTGTGCAAGCAGGGATATGGGTTCAAATCCCAGTCTGGTTAATAGCTGTATGTAGTGCCCTTACTACCTATGTACCCATTGATTACATTTGGATACTCCAATTTCCTCTCACATCCTAAAGACATACTGTACATATTAAGTTAATTGGTAACTCACAAATAGTCCATTGTGGTTTGTAGAGTACATACAGGTGGTGTGCCATACAAGGTTGGCTCTTGTCTTGTACCAGTGTAGCTGTGATTGCTTCCCATTCCCAGTGGCCTTAGTATTAAATTACATTCCATTTAAAACCATGAAAATTAATAGGTTATTACGCTCCTGTTCTGTACCTATCCATCTTCTAATAAAACACTGCTTCATTTATTTATTTGCATGTGCACTCTTACTTCTGTTTGTTTTTCCATTTCTTTTTCACCTGAGTGTTTTTAGCTTATTGTTGTGTATTCTTGTCTATTGTGGAGGACTTCCAGAATAAGATTTTCATTGTACTGAGTACATATGAAGAATGTAAACCCTTCATGTCTTGTGCACAAATAAATGGACTTTTAATGTTGTAGAAAAAAAAATGCACTCAAAAAATTCATTAACATATTCACAAAACATGTTTTAGATAAGCTTCTGATGTTTTAGCCTGAAAATGTATTTCTTTATTTTTTTATGCACTTTTTTCTATTAACACACATACTACCTAAGAGGACTACTATGAAATGTAAAATATAAATACTTGCTAAATAAGGCAAAGGACTTCTGGTTGTGGCTGCTAGGACATAACAAAACTTTATGATAGGAAAACATTCTACCCAATTTATTACAGCTTTTCTATTCAAATTAACCTAGACTTTCCAAAATAGTATTTGGTTGAAGTTTGAAGGTCCATAAGTCTCCTCTTCACCAATGTCCAGTTGTGCTTCATTAAGCTAAAGCACTCACAGCTTCCACCTGTTGTACTTACTTCTTCCATCGATTTCTCCAAACATTCTAACAGTTTATCAACATACAGCCTCTGCAGTCAGTCTAGTAACTCTTCACTTTACTTTGATGTCCTTTTTGTAATATAGAGTCCAAAACTGATTCCCTGTATTCCAGATGTTTTCTCAGAGGTCAATTACACACGCCCTCTGGATGACAGCACCTCCTAGCATGGTGTACAAACCCTGGCAACACCCCACACTTTTCTACTTTTCCCACCAGCTAAACAGTAGGGCATTTGTGTTGTCATCCCCTGCCAAGTTCCTCATGAATTAAAACCTTCGTCTCTTTTGAGAATGATTGTGGCTCAGACATGTCTGTTGGTGTCTTTAAATAAGCAAAAGAAACAGCAGGCTAGGTCTGAATTTGCATGCCCTATATATATATGTACAAAAAAATAATTTCTGCCTCTTTGAAATGTATTGATAATGTAAACACTGACACCTGGCAATTTATTTAGTCGCCTGGTACACAAAACTAATTTCTCAAGACATCCAGGAGCAGCCTTTCTACAGTAATAATGTAGCTGTGACCAGTATTTATTTTAGATTAACATAACCTTCAGTGTTTTAAATTACCCCCACGCATTTTAAATGTCATTTAAGCCCCAGGTGTCTGCTTCTACTGGCAACCACAATAAGCCAGAGTTTTTAAGAAAACCGTTTTTGTGATTTCATCATAAAGACTATCAGCTCCAGCTGGCATCAGGCTTCATTTCAAAATGTGCACACTCACATTTTTCCTCTTCCTTCCACCAAGAACAATAAAATTTAAGGATCCCAGCACAAGGAAATCACAGCTGCAAAACTGAAAGATGGTTAAAAGAAGCTTTTTTTCTATTTTCACTTGAAGAGTTCAAGAAGAATCTTGCCAGTAAGGAGAAGCAATAAGATTCCAATAAGGAGATGCATTTTAAGAAATTCAGTTTCCTTTAATATTTAGGAGGTGAGCTATTTACAAAGTAGAAATGTTTGAGCTGATGAATATTCATTTCAGTGTTCATACCAGGGCTGAAAACCTCTTTTGGAATACAAAACCACATGGCTTCATGTGAATAGAGGGATTAGCCTAAATATAAAGTGCTGCTTCAGTAACATTCATTAAAGAGCCTGCTTTTGAACAAATAACTGTGCAATAAAGAAAACAGGTGAACTGGTACAGCATCACACCGAGCTTTGGAAGTCATCAGAGTAAATTTAACAACATATAAGTAACACTTGGGAAATGAAAACAGACACAAAATACCTTACATAGCCTCATTCTTTTTTTATTTAAAATCAATAAGTACTATACCTACTGTGGAACATATACAGTGGTGTGAAAAACTATTTGCCCCCTTCCTGATTTCTTATTCTTTTGCATGTTTGTCACACAAAATGTTTCTGATCATCCAACACATTTAACCATTAGTCAAATATAACACAAGTAAACACAAAATGCAGTTTTTAAATGATGGTTTTATTATTTAGGAGAAAAAATCCAAACCTACATGGCCCTGTGTGAAAAAGTAATTGCCCCCTGAACCTAATAACTGGTTGGGCCACCCTTAGCAACAATAACTGCAATCAAGCGTTTGCAATAACTTGCAATGAGTCTTTTACAGCGCTCTGGAGGAATTTTGGCCCACTCATCTTTGCAGAATTGTTGTAATTCAGCTTTATTTGATGGTTTTCTAGCATGAACCGCCTTTTTAAGTCATGCCATAGCATCTCAATTGGATTCAGGTCAGGACTTTGACTAGGCCACTCCAAAGTCTTCATTTTGTTTTTCTTCAGCCATTCAGAGGTGGATTTTCTGGTGTGTTTTGGGTCATTGTCCTGTTGCAGCACCCAAGATCGCTTCAGCTTGAGTTGACAAACAGATGGCCGGACATTCTCCTTTTGGTAGACAGTAGAATTCATGGTTCCATCTATCACAGCAAGCCTTTCAGGTCCTGAAGCAGCAAAACAACCCCAGACCATCACACTACCACCACCATATTTTACTGTTGGTATGATGTTCTTTTTCTGAAATGCTGTGTTCCTTTTATGCCAGATGTAACGGACATTTGCCTTCCAAAAAGTTCAACTTTTGTCTCATCAGTCCACAAGGTATTTTCCCAAAAGTCTTGGCAATCATTGAGATGTTTCTTAGCAAAATTGAGACGAGCCCTAATGTTCTTTTTGCTTAACAGTGGTTTGTGTCTTGGAAATCTGCCATGCAGGCCGTTTTTGCCCAGTCTCTTTCTTATGGTGGAGTCGTGAAAACTGACCTTAACTGAGGCAAGTGAGGCCTGCAGTTCTTTAGACGTTGTCCTGGGGTCTTTTGTGACCTCTCGGATGAGTCGTCTCTGCGCTCTTGGGGTAATTTTGGTCGGCCGGCCACTCCTGGGAAGGTTCACCACTGTTCCATGTTTTTGCCATTTGTGGATAATGGCTCTCACTGTGGTTTGCTGGAGTCCCAAAGCTTTAGAAATGGCTTTATAACCTTTACCAGACTGATAGATCTCAATTATTTGTGTTATTTGTTCCTGAATTTCTTTGGATCTTGGCATGATGTCTGGCTTTTGAGGTGCTTTTGGTCTACTTCTCTGTGTCAGGCAGCTCCTATTTAAGTGATTTCTTGATTGAAACAGGTGTGGCAGTAATCAGGCCTGGGGGTGGCTACGGAAATTGAACTCAGGTGTGATACACCACAGTTAGGTTATTTTTTAACAAGGGGCAATTACTTTTTCACACAGGGCCATGTAGGTTTGGATTTTTTTTTCTCCCTAAATAATAAAAACCATCATTTAAAAACTGCATTTTGTGTTTACTTGTGTTATATTTGACTAATGGTTAAATGTGTTTGATGATCAGAAACATTTTGTGTGACAAACATGCAAAAGAATAAGAAATCAGGAAGGGGGCAAATAGTTTTTCACACCACTGTAGAGTTCAATCTCCTTCCCTCAAGAGTCATGCATGAACCAATACAGTTTTAGTTGTCATTATGGTCCCCAGTCACTGTAAGATGACTATAGCAATATTTTTTAAAATCAGCTTGCTATAAACACAAGCTGTGTCTTCAGTCAAGGCATACTTCAGAAGATTTCACTTTGAGATCAATTACAAATAGAAAAACAGGCCTAATTTGACTTAAAGATAACATGATGATAAATGTATGTTTGGGGACCATTACACCATCATTACAATTCAGATGCGAGAAACAAAAAAAGACAAAAGATGACATCATGATCTTGGTGGAACAGCCAAGTGAATGTCACCATCCCATGAAGTAAACCCAAAAAGAAAACCTCTTCTCCTTTGGGAAGCCATTGAGTTTAAACTAACGATCAATCCAAATAAGTAGTTGAAAAATAACAGATGGACCACATCTGCAACTTAAACTTAAAACAGTCCCTCAGTTCTGACTATTTCCCTATATTACCTTAGGTTACTGCCAAGCCAGGCCATGGCACTAGAGTATAACTCAATAAAGAAAAGAATGTAAATATTAAGCTGGATGCACTAATGTGAATGGCTAGAGTAATACAGGAATAGCTATAGGCTAGGGGTCTCCACTACAGATGTGTTTTACCCAATTAGATACATGTTGCAATAGCTCTATAATAATGTAACATTCTCAGAGCCATTTATTCCAGTGCTGCCTTGTTTTATAATGTATTTAACAACCATACTTAAGCAGGATTAGAGACATTTGTCAAGTAAAAGTAAAACATACCAATGTACAAACAACATAAGTTGATATTTTAAAGTATATATTAATTGAACTTAAGTACAGTAAATATATTATCTCCCCCCATATTTATATCCTTCTGTCCATTCATTTTCGAAACCCTCTTATCTGGGGCAGGGTCACAAAGAAACTAGTGCCTGCCCTAGCAAGCATCTGGCACAATGCAAGAACAAGCCCTAAACATAATGCCAACCTGTTGCAGGGTCAACACACACACACACACACACAGACCAGGGGTCTCTTTAGCAATGTCAATATAACTTGCCTATCTTTGAACTGTGGGAGCAAACACACACAAACATGAGAACATGCAAACTGTGCAGGGAGCACCTGGGACTTGAAACCCAGTTCCCTTGTTGTGAAATGCTACGACTGTGGCCACCATGCCCAAAACCTGTTTTACATATAGTCAAGAAAAACTTCTTACAAACTTAAAATAATTCAGACTACCTTATCTTTGTGTGTGACTTGTATTACAATCACTAAAGTACAAGCCAACTAACTTCAACTTGAAGCAGTGGCATTCAGCATGAGCAGCCATCTTAATGACTATATGCTAATTCATTAGGGAGGTTACAAATAGAGTGGCGTTGAGGCTTGCTCCACTTTAAGAAGGAGATAATTCCTGAAAACTCATTTGTAAAGTAAACTTTTGTAATGGACACAGGCCAGTTTCTAAATGCACGAGCATCGCCAGTGGAAATATTGAAGACTGGAGCTGTCCATTTCCAGCATCCAGGCCTGTCCCAAACAAACAGCTCCTACCCATTTGGCAGGCTGCTGAAGGATGGTGTCTAAACAAGGTAGCACCAGCTGTGGAAATAACTGACAAAGAGATTGCATGTCACCAGTGTTGACTGCAGCAAGGTGTAGATAGATATACTGAACTTTATTTGTCCCAAGTGGAAATTTGGCTTTTTACAGAAACTCTTTCAATAAATAAATACATGCATAAATAGAAAAATAAATAAATATACAAACACACTATGGTCTGAATACATGCCAGAATGACTACAGTGCAAGAAAATTAAAATGAAACAAAAATGACTCTCTGTTACAGTCACTTGAAGCAACTGCATAGATGATCAGGTGGTAGAACCAGTGGTACACAATTGAAAATCACTCCAGATTCTATATATGTGCAAATTTTCCTAAAGCATGAGAGCCAGCATTTTAGATAACTGACTGAAGTAAAACATTGTATATATTTGTGTAGACATTTGTTTTCTGGTATATGATGCAGTACTGAATGTCCAGCTAAATATATTGTAGTAAAAGTGTTTGTTTTTGTTTGAAAATGTAGTGAAGTAAAAATAAACAGAAAATTGTATGCTGAAGTAGAAATATTCCCAAAACATACTCAAGCACAGTAACAAAGTACTTGTTCATTACTATACAACAGTGAAATTCAGGGGTTGCCAAGTCTATTATGGCAGCACATACACACCCACTTTCAGATAGGGTCAGTTTAGAATCACCAATCAATCTGAAAAAAGAAAGAAATCACTTTTTAACTCAAGAGAACAAGGAGCACAATAAATGAAATAATTTAATGCCAACGGGTGTGTATATACGCCATTTTGGGATAACACCACATACAAAGTGATGAATGCTTGTGGTTTGCGGTCAATCTAGAGCTCACTGCCACATGCTGACCTGCACAGTATTGGGACTATAAAACACTATAGTTACTAACATACAAATTAATTCTATATACAACTGTTTAGCGACATACAACCATTCATCTGAGGATCTCCACTTTTTATTTTGAGTCTGCCAAAGGACTTCATAAATGCTTCTATTTAAACTTAAAGAAAAACATCACTTCACATGTTTACAACCAGACACACTCACTAAAAATGGGAAAGGAGTAAAGGTTTCAGGGGTCTTATAAGGACAGCCACGTGAATTGACACTGCTTTTTGCCATAATGTCGAAGGGGTCCTTGTTTTGTAACTTTGTCTGGAATCAACAGCAACTACCGCTTCCCCTGGTAGTGGAGACACCACTCCCTAACAAAATTGTTTTTATGTGAATCATTGGCCATTAGCTTTCTCTTCAACTTAAGCTCTGGTAAAAGAAAGATCCAAAAGCAAAACAAGGAAAGGTAGATTAGACAGTTTTGAATTTCTTTACTATGAGAAACAAATTACCGCCAGTGAGCTGTGCCTAGAATCGCAGCCTCTCTGATATCGATCTTTGTACCTCTCCTGAAGTCAGATATTGATTGGATCCAGTTTTGACTGGAGAGGCAGATGATAAGGAAAGAGCAATTTAGGGGACCGCATTTCCTACAAGCTCCCTGTGGACTTCTGACTTGAGACTCATTAGCATTTTCTGAAGTGTGGGATCATTAAGATGTTATCATTGATGCACACTTCACTGGCAAAACAAAAGCACTGTCTACAGCAAGGCAGCACACAACTGTCACATTGATACTCTCATCACCTCTGCTGGAGATGTCACATCACTTATTCTTTTCGTCACTCCAACTTAGCAGTTGGTGTCTTCAGCCTGCTTTTGGCACATAGTTTAAGTGCAGATTAATGGGGTACTTTTCTGGTCAGTCCAATGCAAACAAGTAACTAAAATGAATTATGTTTGATATATTTTCAACACAGAAAAGCTCAAGGGAAACCTTGTATTAAAATCTGAATGCAGATAGCCACAAGTAAATGTGATTGCCATTGACAGAGTCACTTAGAATTGTTCTACATCACTCCCCCCAGTCAAATCAAAGCATCAGCTTATCTGCTGTTTTTGTAGCATTTATAATATCACTATGTGCAATGCATTTACAAACATGCCAAAGGAGAAGTCCAACATTTACTTGTGGTGGAGAGAAAAAAAGGTTGTGCCTCAGCGTATAGGACAGTCACCAAAGTCAGGTAGTAAAGCAGTAGCCTGGCGAGCTGTGTGGTGCACCAATCAAGGCTAGTGTATACTTACCCTGTTCTATCACCACAAGTGTTGCCAACGGAGTATTGCCAATGGTGTATGAACTGAGCAGTTGTCAGTAATACGATTAATCTAATTAAAGGGTGGCAGAAGTCCAAACTTTATCATGGCAGAATCTGGTGGAAGGTAGGAAAAGGTTCTGGATGGGATGCCAGTCTACTGTGAAGAACACTAATTTTAACACCACCAATTCGCTTAGGATGTGAGAGAAAATCATACACACACAGTACGTCCAGATTCAAACCAGTCTATAGAGCTGCGAGATCATGCAAAATGTTGAGCGACTACACTGCCCCAAGTGAGGAAATGAGCATGTGGTGAACAGTGTGAAACACAACACACCACCATCTTGGGTTTGCAATAGAAGACAAGGATAAGCACTAAAAAACACCTTACACTCAATATATATTAGTAGTGGATTGAGTGTGGAATGCTGGGTGTATTTTCTCTGAAATATTAGGAACTCATTATAAGGCCAAATAGCAGTCTCAAGGATGCACCAGTGCCGCTTAAAGTAAATGTTTAATCAGAAATTGATACAAAAAAATATTTTAATATTTACAGTATATTGACCAAACATAATTTCATGTATCCTTACCTTCTAAAGAAAAGGGAACAAAACTGAAATTCATGCTCAAGCCAAAACTCTGCTGAACTCTCAAACCACCCTATCTTAGCCAGTATGAGAATTCAGTCTACTCGTCGACTCAGATATATTACCCTGAAGGTTTTACATTTCCTTTGACTCACTATAGGTATAATGCAGTTCATTCCTCTTGTAATGTCAATGCTGCTACAAAGTATTCTTATTGTGAAGAGCACTACAGTATATGGAATATATCTTTATTATTTGTTTTAACGTGGTTACTCAGCTTGACATAGTCTTGTTCTTTTTTATATTGAGTGCATAAAGATTTATAAAGCTGGAGACTGCAGCCATACCAACCCATGACAAATACACAATCCACAGGTGAACATTTTGTGAAAGCTAAATCAGCAAGCGGGCATAGCAAAAGAACACCAGCACTTTGACGCTGACGATTATCATGGATTACAATACGGACAAATCATCAGTTGGTTTTATTTTAGATCAGAATAAAGCTGTGTGCACACTGAATTCCAATATAATTAAACTTCAGTAGTAACAAATAATACAACTGGATTTTCTGACAACTGCTCTGAGGTGGCTGATCTTTTAAATGCAAATGATCAACTGACATTCAAACTGTGTCTGAAAGACTTGCACCCAGGATCATGAGGTATAAAATCCCACTGAAATCAAAAAATGCTCAGGTATTACAAAGTCAAAGGTAAAACTCAAAAGAGGGAGGCAGAAAACAAACATGAGATATTGTACCATCATGAAAGATGATTAAATGTATCTCTAGGAAATAAAAGATATTGTTATTGACTGAAAGAGCAGCCGACATGCTCTTGTCAATGATGGAATAAGTTTGATCTGTTCTTAGGTCCCTGCTGAGCTGCCTTGTATGTTGGTTGTTTCAGCAGTTAGTGACTAATAGCAATACATAAAACCTTTTTGGAAACAGAAATATGAGGGTTGTTAGTTTTACTGTTTCTCATAGTTTGTGATACATGACAATGAAATAGCTTTTACCCTTGTTGACAATATACAATAATCAAGACAAACAAAATCAGTAAAGCTTAGTTGTTTGATTTTTTAGAAACACTCAAAAACAATTAAAATTAATTTCCATGGCTGGCAGAGCTGCAAAATGTGCACATTGATGCAGTCAACTGGGTTACTACTATTATCTCACAGCAAATCTCTCCTATTTAATCCTCAAACCTTCAGTTGGTCTCAGTACATTTCTACTTGTCTTTTCAAATCCATCCATCCATTTTCTAACCCGCTGAATCCGAATACAAGGTCACGGGGGTCTGCTGGAGCCAATCCCAGCCAACACAGTGCACAAGGCACGAAACAATCCCAGGCAGGATGCCAACCCACCGCAGGACACACACAAACACACCCACACACCAATTCAGGATTGCCAATCCACCTAACCGACATGTCTTTGGACTGTGGGAGGAAACCGGAGCACCCAGAGGAAACCCACGCAGACACGGGGAAAACATGCAAACTCCACGCAGGGAGGACCCGGGAGGCGAACCCAGGTCTCCTAACTGCGAGGCAGCAGCGCTACCACTGCGCCACCATGCCGCCCTGTCTTTTCAAATAAAACATAAATGCTAACAACATCCATCCATCCACTGACTGAGAGGAGAAGCCTGGCACTCTAATGTGCCTGAGTTGGAATTCACTATATGGACTTAATAATAATAGCTCATCTGTGTCATTAGGATGGTATGGTTGTTAGCACTCACAGTTCCCTGTGATGTTTGTTTGTGTCCACGTGGGTTTTAGATACTGCAGTTGCCACACATTCCAATGATCCATACGTTAGGCTGATATACCCTGTGTGACTGAATGAGCCTGTAACAGACTAGCGCCAGATCCAGGGTTGGCTCCTTTCTGGTGTCTAATCCTGCCACAGTATTCAACAGACTCTAGAGTAGACTATTGCAACTTTGTCATGGATTAAGCCGGCTTGTTGTTTATTTTTTCCTGCCTCTAGGTTTTTTATTGTGCTAACTTGATAACTCTGTTTATCTTTTTATTTGGTGTATAATACTTCCGATTTTTGCTTCTGTATAAACCTATTTATTATGCCTCTTTTTCTGTGCCTCTGCTATGCTGAATTTTCCTACAACACTTGGAGCATGTGAAAAGTGAGTAGAAATAAAATGTATTATTATTGCTATTATTATACTAAATAAGTGATAGACTGATTGTAGTATGGTAAAAAATGGTATACTGCATTGATATGTATTTACCTCTGGTCACATTAGGATGGAGATGTTACTTTTTTGGATTAAAAAAAATGCAAGATGGAATGTTATCTGGGACTCTCCAAGGTGAGGCTGTGCCTCAATATATCACTACAGAAGACTAGACAGATACATATGAATAATAATATAGATAGATAGATAGATAGATAGATCTGCATATTTCAAACGTGCCACTGGAAACTGCCAGGAATGTGTCACACCATTTATTCTGTATCAGTTTGTAATAAAAATGAAAAAGTCACACTGCACTTTAGTAATTACAGGCTATCAGGGTCAGTGGCCTTTGCTGTCTCTGTGGTAAACACACAAATGTTGTGTGTGTGCATGTCTCATTGTGGCATCAGTCTCAATGTGAATATTTTATCTTTCCAACAGGTTTTCCTTCTTTAGGGTCAAATTAGCCCTGAGGGTTTATTAAAATCATCACATCCCAGGGGTTCCTATCCTTATCATCTGTAAGTAGACTATATCACTGCCATTGCTAATAAGCACCTAATATGCCTCATTTCTGAGAAGACTGATGGAGTATTTCACTCAGCTGGCTGACACGTGAACTTTTTTTTCATATTTTTCCCTATAATTCATGTGAAAAAGAAAAAGCAACTCCTTAAAAAATTGCCCACAAGAGTCTTAGAGGCTGACTAACCCCTCTGCAAATTCACACTGTTCACAGCTCTGCAAAACTCAAGCAGTTCAACGGCAAGAGACACAAGTTTTCTTTTGAGTAACTGCTGTTACTGGCATATGTTGTAGTTAACTGTAAAGCTCTGGTATACCACAAAGTGTTCTCTGCTCCACTAGCCAAGCTACAAGCATTCTGCCTGACTAAGTATCTTCACCAGCTGCACTGAAACCATCCTGCCCTGACGGTGAGGTATTTTAGGTATTTCCTCCTGCTTAATTTTCACAAAGATATTTTGAGTGTTCTTAAATGAATAGATGCTGGTAGACTGGCATATTGCTGCCTATAAGCTGAAGAACATCAAGTGTCACCTACCTGAGGGGGATTTTGACAGCCAGGTACCTGTCAATTGCAACTGCAAGCAGGCTGAAAATTGAGCTCTGTGTCAAGACAAGGACAAAACAGGCAAGAAACAGGCAGCTGTAGAACTCAGAGGAGAAGCCAGTGCTGATGGTAATGGCAAACGGAATGGCGAGGCACCCCACTAGAATATCGGCCACAGCCAAAGACACTAAAAAGTAGTTTGTGGCATTTTTCAGGGTGCTGTTGATTGAGACCGCCCAACACACCAAAACATTGCCTGCAATGGCCAGGACCGCTATGAACAACTCAGTCACAACATACAGCTTATTCACCTCAAATGGGGACTGGCTACTCATTTTCTGGAATGCCAAGTGACATTACGTAAGTAGCCAGCAGCGAAACTCCCATGAGCGGTAGAATCCAGAGGCCAAAGAGTCAACTGTAATCCAATTGGGTCTATGATGGCCATCCATGGGGCTGGGGGCTCAGGGATCAGGGTTCACTTATGTTTGGGCTGATTATCCTGAGTCCTTCCTTGGTTTCCTAAAGAAGAAAGTGTGAAAATTGTTAATTTTTATGTGGCATCTTTTATATTACATCATATTTTACTAAACAAACATGATTACAATTTAATTAACAAGGTCAGTGATAAATTAAAATATATTACTTAAATGTGATACCAGGGTTTCAAAAACAATCCTGATGCAAGACCCGTTGTGAAACCTAGCATTACACATAAAAAAAGAACATTTCCATAAATTAATAAAACTACACGAAAGTTTTTCAAATTCATTTGAACATATTTTTTAACGTTTAATTCGTACAGAAATTGGTATGCTTAATAACATAATCGATATAAAATTACTGATTAACAAATTCATATATAAATGTATTAAAGTATCGTGTCTTCATCTAGAAAAAAGAAACGCAGGAGGGGAAAAAAATACGAGGCAGTCCGAACTGTGGACTCAATCACACAGTCATCTGAAGTTTATCGAACCCTCCAACATGACCGCACAAGCGATCCGAGACCACCGGGCTTGCGAATGCGCGAGCAGGACTGACACGAAACTTCGACAGCACCAGGAGGCGCGCGCATAATGCAGAGCGGCGGTACTCGGCGTCGATCGCAGCACGGCGCAGTCACGGATCGGGTCGCTCGTTCGGTACCGCTTTTCGCGCCCACTACCTGTTGACCATCTTTACAGCGCACCCGAGAACAGAAGGATAGAAAAGTTCACGAAGAAACGCCAACATGGCTGTGCATATCCTATTTGTAGACGATAATTTTTGTTTGTTTTACCTTTGTGAGCATTCTGCTCTGTACACAAGTGCTGACTTGGTTTAAGTTTGAACCGTCCGCCGGTGACTCGCGCTACATCCAGATATGCATTCTCAGCCCGTTGAACGGTAAGTTCTGTCAAAGAGACTTAGAACTGTTCTTGATGCGGTCGACCCCACACTCCTTTAGCAGCCGCTTCACTTCTGTCTGTGCACTTCAGTCGTGCTTGGGATGCTCTGCACGGCAAATGAGTAGCTACGCCTTCGCGGGGAACATCTGTGCGCTCATTTGAGCACATGGGCTTAAAAGAGAGAGCACGTCAACTATCTGGAGAATAAAGTCCCCGCCCCGGGAGGCAGGCAGGGCATTCGCTTTTCTTTTCTTTCTTTCTTTCATAACCACATATTCACGAGCCCTGATTTATTGTACACTTTTGGAATGTGGCATGTCCATAGCAGGACTTAACTTTCTTTTAAGATATGTCCATGAGGCTCTATAGAACTTAGTGAAAATTCAACATGTGTCACAAACGTTCATAAGCAAGCCTGAGCAATGCAGGGGATAGGAATCATTCTATTTAAACATAATCCGTGACCTTCCTTGTACCAATGTTATGTCTTGCAGGGGGAAATATGGGTCACAAGCCTTTGAGGTTACTCTCAGACTGTTTAGGCAGCATGGTGTACCTCAAACCACAAGACTGACTCTCTGTATGACCCTAAGTAGGTCACTTAACTTTCCTTCACTCCTCTTGTAACACATCCTGGTCTTGTAAACCAATGGGTAAAGTCATCTTATAAATATAGAGCAATAGAAACGAATAATTGAACAGTATATAAGAAATCCAGCTTCACAGGAGGACCTGGTGCAAAACAGGAGCATTTGGTGGACAAGACATCACTTCACAACATAGCACACCCACTTTCTCACTGACATTCACATAGGTTGAGATGTTGGGGAAAAAATCCACAAAGACAATGGGAGAAAGTACATTTGTGCAAACTCCACATAGACATTGACCACTGCATTGATCAAACCAATGACAAAACTGTGAGGGAGCACTGTGCAACCATGCTGCACCTATCAGTTATCTCCAGCATGTACTCTATTATATACTGTATATTTACATAAAAATCCTCATAGTGCCAGGTGTTCAATTTGATGTCATCTATTTGAAACTCATTTATAGTGTCATAGACGTGCAAGTAGGAGGCAGCTAAAGGCCTGAACGGGCCTTTAAAGGCGCCATCTTGACTGTCTGTGATCAGTTCTGTGTGAACATCTCTGTTCATTTATTGCTATTTTAGCAGCCAGGATACAATATACGGCTGGCTGCCTCAAACCTTTATTATGCCTTTTGGAATTATTTGTCACAATAGTTTTATAGTGAATTCCTGTTTCTTCCTGGTGCTCAGGATCCAGATGAGCTTATTTAACTTCCATAGCTCAAAACGATATAACCATCTTGACTGGTAACTCCAGCCTTCCCAGTAATGAGTTAGGACATACCCTAATACACTAGTTTACCTGTCCAGAGTTGGTTCCTGCCAGGACAGTCTACAGCACAAGTGTCACACTCAGATCGTACAGGATTGCAGTGGCCACAAGTTTTCTTTCCAGCACTTATTATTAACTAATTATTGCTGCTAATAGACCATACTTTTTTGCATTAATTTGCTTTTTAAGACTTATATTTTTCCACCTGCCAAACAATGAGATGCAAAGCAAGCAAACAGATGGTCAGTGTTTTGATCCTGTTCGCACCTATATGTCCATCACACAATATCTGTTTCAATAAAATATTTTAAGAAAATAGAGTGGAGATCTCAGAAGTAGAGCACTGACAAGCCATAGAATTAAATTACAGATTTCACAAACAGCAATAACTGGTTTTGAATTAATAAATTAGTTGGAAATAAAATGAAGGCTCACCAAGATCTGAGTTTGAGATCCTTAAGTTAGCTGGTCATCTGTCAGCCTGCTTCGCATCTCTTTATTGTTTGTCTGCTGATTAAAGAAAGAAAAAAAAAAACAAGGTCTCTGAATTATAAAAAGCAAGTCTACTAAAATCAGGGCAAAAAGGCTGATTAGAAGCAGTGATTGCTTATTAGATAGATAGATAGATACTTTATTAATTATGAAAGTGGACAATATGAAAACCTGTAGCCACAATGGCCATCCATTATCTAAGTTTTACAACTCTGGTCCATAGGCTCAGGTGCACAGAAAATCAGAATTCAAAGTAGACGACTTCATAATTCAGTGCACGTGTTGTGTGACTACTGAGATATCGTCTTCACTTACTTAATCAGGTCAAAGCCTCTATGACCTGTCCCTCTCTATATCCAACAGAATACCAGCTCACCCATAATGATCACACTGACACCTGAAAACGTTCAGAAATCCTTATGACTTAATAGTGGTCAAGCTCTTGCATTGCTGCTGATCTCCAGGTGATAAAGATAAGGTTTCTTTTCTTCTTCAGTTGAGCTGTAGGTCTTATACTTTGAACATGAACATGGTAGGGTGCTATAACAGAATAAACGGAACTGCTGTCAACTGGCCTGTCCTAGCACAGATTTGTTATCCGAGAGCTTCCTCTTTTGACTGACCTGAATTGCTACCCTTTTCACTGAATGCATTTTCTTTTTGCTAGGCCAAAGAGCTCCTCCTTCCTGGATGTCTACTCAGTTGATGCTGTGATATTTTATGATGGTTTGGATTTACAAATGTGTGAAGTTACAATTTAGAAAGGCTCTCATATCATCTGATTTTTGAAATCCCTGTCTGATGTGTAGGCCTGTTATACTAAGTTATGAACATAAGTGTGATGCAAATGCTCTTCATGATTTGCTTGTCATTCTTTCCTGGAGTCTTGAATGTTCTTTTGTTCTTTTGTCTTTCATAGAATAACTTGTAAAGGGAGCTATTCTATATTTCTGTTGCATCTTTAGATATAACAGGAGATAGTTATAATTGTTGACTAAAGTATTCTCTCCATCTTCTTGAGATTCTCATTGTGTATATGTTAATTTCAAACCTAATTAGTTGATTGGTTAATGCTCCTGTGTCCCCTCTACAGAGTCCAGGGTTCAAATCCAAGCCAGATTACCATCCATAGGGCGTTTCCACCAATGTCACCAATGATGAATGCAGACAGGCTGCTTCACATCCAAGAGAGGCAGATTTGCAACTGGCTAGAAGACATATTTTTAGTTAAGCTGAAGAACTGACAGCTCTAATTCTAGCGACCCATTTTTGTATCTCACCTCTCTCATCTTAGGAGAACAATATGAAGGATAGACTGTGAGGACTGCTCTAAACGATTCATCACCAGATTCACCCTGTTTCCTCTGTGTTCAAGTACATTTTTTCCATGTTATTTCAGCCTCTTCCAACTTGCCAAAAACATGCATATTAAGTTGGTTGGTGACTATGTGTTGGTCCAATACTAACAATCCAATCGGGCATTGGTTCATCCTTTCTGCCCAGCACTACTTCACTACACACTGCAACCTGAAATTGGAAAATAATGGGGTAGAAAAATGGATGGTCTATATTTAGTGCCTTTTAAAGTGAGCAGTGCCTACAGGAAGGATATGTTGGGAGCCAAGCGTAGTTTAAATCTGTGTCCACCCACTTGACCTAATTAAACTTTATCTGTGACCACCAGGGGACAGAAGTTTCTGATTGGGCCCCTCCTGTGATGACATTAAAGTTCATTCCTTCTTTCACCTGAACTGTAGTCCAATAGTTGTGCAGAAAGAGATTAAGTTTCAGCGGTGGACATGTCAAACCTTCATGAGGGCAACAACAGTCACATTCCTGGTAGTGACTGCATCCAAGGGAGGCTTTATTGTGCCAGTCAGAACCAAGAGTAGGCTCTCAGCTATAATTTATGTATTGGTATGCTGAGGGTTGATTTGTGAACACCTCCGCCTCAAAGCTCAGTTTAACTCCTGGCCTGATCAATGCCTAAAAGTAGTTTTAATGTATTCCTGGTGTCCATGTAGGCCTTAAAGGGTAAGTTTGATATTTTTCAAGTCAGTTATTTTTTCACAATCATGGTATATAATAATATGCTACATAAGCATTTTTTATAAACTTTAAAAATAGTTTGTCTGTTCTTGCAGCTTACAATGAGGCTGAAAGGTCCATGGGTCCATAGGTGAACGAAAAAGGCTGACAACTAACCAAATGCATCCACTTTGAATGAACAAAGTTCCAGTGTCTGGGAATCTTTCTTGTGGTGACATAAGTAAACTAGAAATAATTATTTTATCACAGATTCTTCAAAATTATTTTTCTTGAGGTAAGAATACATTTCCCATTCCCTCGTCTGCTCAAAACTGATGGAAGTTTATCAGCATGAAAACAAAAACGTGTCTGAAGCTGTTTTGCCTTTCGAGAAAATGGTTCAAAAATGTGCACATCCAGGGAGTAAACATAAACTTCAAAACAAAGTGTTTACATTTTCCATCATCTCCTTTTGGTAACCACAACACTCGAATGGAAGACCTACTGAAAGGACCTGCAAGTTTGTAATGCTCATTTCTCCATGGGTGACTATTTGCAGCTGAAGAGGAAAAGAAAAAGTGTTGATGCTTACCCATTACTGAAACCAGCTGCAGTTCCAAACATATTTAAGATGAGTCATTTAACTGCAGATGCAGGTGATGTGGGCTGAAATAAAGAATTTTAACAATGGAAATGTCGCTTTCTAGAAAACTATATAGTGTACAAATTAGCTATTCTTCTGTAAGATGGCAAGTTAGAACATTTGTTACTAGTGTTGCTTATGATACGTGGTGGCATGGGTTTTAATCATGTGTCTGGTTGTTGTCCGTGTGGAGTTTACATGTTCTCCCAAGCTGAGCATAGTGTTTTCTTTAACGCATATTCTGGGGTTTACCAGGGGTGTGTTCTTGCTCTTACTCTGTGTAATGCTTGCATGGACTGGGTATTGGGCAGGGTCATGGGGTTCAGCGTCTGTGGGATTGGGAGAGCATGGGGGTTCATGAGGTCGCTGGAAAGGGGTGTGTGGAGCTCCCCATATCTTTGCAAAAGGACAAAGGTCCAAGTCCTTAGAATCCTGGTGCTTCCTGTTTTTCTATATGGTTGTGAGATATAAACGCTATCCAATGACCTAAGATGAAGACTGGACTTCTTTGGTACGGTGTCTCTTCTTGGGTTCCGCTGGTTTGACTTTGTGTCGAATGAGTGTTGCTCATGGAGTCCCGAAAGAGGCATATTGCCTGCATTGTGAGGGAGCATCAGTTACAGCACTACGGCTATGTGGCGCGATTCCCTGAGGGTGATCCTGCTTGCAGGATCCTCAGTGTTGAGGACCCGAGACGCTGGACCAGGCCAAGTGGATGCCCATGTAACACCTGGCTGCGGCAGATAGATGGTCATTACCAGAGGGTGGGATTAGACTGAGTGTCTACCTGAGGTTTTGCCAACCAGGATCCCAAGCTCTTCTGTCGTGTGGTGGGTGTGGCAATGTGCTGTACCAGTGCATGCTCCCCAACCTGAATTGACCTCTGATTCCAGATTAGCATGAATAGGATTGTGCAGTGGTACATGTGTGTCAATTGTTCCTGAGATGGACTGCTGCCTGTTTCTTGCCTTTCACACAATATTAATTAAAATGGTCCCACCCACTCATGACCAGGAATTACGTTGTACAACAGTTTACATTCTGCAACATGCGATACACCAGCAGTGAAGAACATGTAATCTCTATACTGTCACTTGGATCTATCAAGCATCAGTGCCGAGTAAGCATTTATCACTGCAAAAAAATGAAAGCTACCAATTTGGTCCTTCAGGGTTTGATGGTTTCTCCATGATAGATGATAACTGAATATTCGTCCTCCTCAGTTACACATACTGCAGTTTCATATAACAAAGCAGGCTCATCCCACTTTTCCAGAGGAGTAAGCAGAATGTTCCACTCCCAGCAACAGAGGCACTCTTTCTTCCTCAGTGACTGTTACTTTGTAATTTGCACATGTGCAACTCTAATTGCCACTTGTTTGTTGCAGTGCTGCACCTTCCATTTGCATATTTTGCTATTTTTGACTTTCCAATTCCGCTCCTCTGGTTGTTCTTTCCTCTTGAAGTCTGTTGGAGTTCCTCATCAGTATATTCTGTCTCATACAGATATAATTCAGCTGTTATGCTAAATGTGTCCTTGTTTCAATAGTCAGGCATATTGACGATTTAAAATGCTGGCTTTTTCTAAAACCTGGAAGAAAACATCCACTTAAGGACTTAATTCTCAACCAGGACAGCATCATTGTGGTCCCACATTTAGGTGCTCTGTGGTAGTGCTGGCCCGCAATGGCCCTAGATGAGAACTTAGCATGGTGTAGAGTTTCTACCGCTCTGGAGGCACACTTACAGTAAAGCAGGCCAGAAGTTGTGCCTGGCAGAGCAAAGTTGTTCAGGTGTCACCCATATCTTCTCCAGCTTTTGGGTTCCTATAAGAAGATGTTGTTACAGTATTGAGAAAGAGGCTGCTGTTTAATAGATTTATTAAACTAAATTCTGAAATTCTGTATCAGACTTGTGAGCTTTTGCCTGCTTACTGGGGGCGTGAGGCCATGCTCTTGAGTATGTATGGAAAGGCAGAACCTGCATCACTGAATCTGTTCCTATGGTGCAGAATTACATTATTTAAAACCCATACCCATTACCGTCAATTCCACTCATTCTAAAATCATATAAATAAAATCCCCAATGGAAACCAGTGTGTGTTACTCAGTGCTTTAATCTTGTTTCACAGCATCTAAAACAGATCACTATTGCATAAATAAATACACGTGAACGTGCCGAATACTGCTCATAAAAGTGCTGGCTTGTGCAGTCTGTTTCAATACAGGCCTTACAATCCATCTCGCACACATTTGTAGCTCAGGTTTGGCCATCATGTCTGAAATGAAGGGACTTGCATGATGATTGCACCTCCAGCAGCTCCGTCCTCAGTGAAAAGTGACACCGTGCTCCTCCCATTACCCAGCATAGCTGCAGTCTCAGGTCTCAAAGTACTTGTATATTTGTGTGACATACTGCATGACAGCTTGCCAGTCTGGCCGGTCAGTGTGCATGACCTGAGCGATGTCCTGCACAAAAAGAAAATCAGAAGGTGGATTAAAAATAAAATAAGCTATTATTTTTAGTGTGACTTGCTTCAAAATTCATAAAGATGACATTTTACGAACAAGAACTTCAGGGTCAGCATTTCTGATTTAGCACATTTATCTTTTTTATGCGACTTTGCCTCCATCGAACGCCAAATTTGCTAATTCATTTGGCGCTCTGGTCCTCACATGCCATCTCGTAACTCTTTTACAAAATCAATATATTTGAACCAATGAACAAGCCGTCATTTTAGAACATGCAGTACACATGAGATTTTACTACATCTCTTTATAATTATTAGGCTTGTCCATAATCAAAGGTGACCAGCATGACCTGTGATTTCACTGTGGATATAAAAAAAAAAATTACTTAAGGAGAAAATATAAATTAGAAGTCATCGCCAACAATAATGAATTACAGGCAGGAGTGTCTGAACACCTCGTGATATACAGCTCAGAGTGTCGCCTCTGATGGTTCACATCAATACAGGCCCTCAGCAACCCGTAGACAGCAAAGCAGGAGATTTGACCACAGCAAATAAAATGCATCAAATAAAGTGTCATCCATCCATATTGTGAACAAGGAGGTATTTAGAGGAAAGGACAAATTAAGGGAGGCTTATCCATGGTTAGATTTTAAGGTTATTTTTGGCAAAATCATTTCAAAGTCAAATTTTGAATTTTTTGGGCTTGAAATTGTGATTTTTGTAGACCGTTTGCACAAAAATTGTACACAGTTTTATTGCAGCCCTTGCACTTCATAACACTCATTTGGTTGCTTCATTCACAAGCAGCATCGGAACTGTCTAACTGCTGAAACTGGTATTTCTTACAGTGTGCCCTCAAAGACAAATTCAATTGATTTAATTTATTTCAGGGTTCAAAATCTGGGAAAAAGTACTGTCCCTGCAACTCACTGTAGTCAAGAGGACCCCTAGGATCAAAACTTGGGTTACCAAAGTAGTCTAGTGTCTCTTCCTAACAAAATGGAGTATGTGTGAGGCTGGACTAAGGGTGTGGAATTGTATAAAGAACAAACACACACACACACTTTCAGCTTTATGTATTAGATTAACCAATCAACTTCAACACTAGCGAAGTAATGTCTCTCTTTCTTTTAGTGCTGTTAGATCAGAGATCTCACAATGCCAGAACTCTTGGGTCATATTCTGGCCCAGGTACTTGCTGGGCTGGCATGTTTTCCCCATTTTTGCACGGCGTATCTTCTAACATTCTAAAGACACGTGCTGGGTCACTCTAAATCGGCCCCATACAAGTGAGGGACCCTGTGAAGAACCAAATGTACCTACTTTACATCCAGTGCTGCTCCCTCCAATCCTAAAATAGACCTAAAGGTTAGAACATGGAAGGAAGGATAGCTGGATGAAGTCAAAAATAACATCCAACAGTTGTACACAGTTTTCTTGCCACTC
The DNA here is from genome assembly GCF_016835505.1 of Polypterus senegalus. Classification (NCBI taxonomy): domain Eukaryota; kingdom Metazoa; phylum Chordata; class Cladistia; order Polypteriformes; family Polypteridae; genus Polypterus; species Polypterus senegalus. The sequence continues at coordinate 124,895,060 of NC_053159.1, read as the reverse complement.
AGTAACTGTATGACGTAAAGGCTGTCTTTTAGTTTAGACCAGGGGTCCTCAATCCCAGTCCTGGAGAGCCGCAGTGGCTGCAGGTTTTTGTTCTGACCTGGTTGCTTAATCAGAAAGCAATTCTTGCCAATAAAGCACTAACAAGCTATGAAATTAAATTAACTCTGCTATGTCAGGTCATTCTCATATCCTAGATTTTCTTTCCCTTTCTATCATGCAAATGATTTGAAGGCTAAAATGGACGAGTAATTCTCAGTCCTTCACTTTTTTCTCTTCATTTTTCTTCCAAGTATTTAATTAAACCCAATAGTGCAGATAAATACAAACAGGTGTAAATGTAAATAAGCTAAATGGAGAAATGCTGCTCTCTCTTGTCATTTGCATGTTATTGATAATAAGGAGCAATTAAAATAGCTGTTTAAGACAAAATTAAGCAATAAGGGCTCAAAATCACTAAAGTGAAGCAGAAGTGTTACTTTAGCAATAAGTGCTTTTTATTAAGCAACTGGGTTGGAGCAAAAACCTGCAGCCACTGCAGCTCTCCAGGACCACCGTGATTGAGGACCCCTGGTTTAGATGATTCCACTCAGTTTCTCCCATACCATAGAGATTTGTATTTATGAATGTGGCTTGGCATCATGTCAATAGTGGATGCCTGCCTAGGCAAGGCTGTGGTGCATATAAATAGATAGATAGATAGATAGATAGATAGATAGATAGATAGATAGATAGATAGATAGATAGATAGATAGATAGATAGATAGATAGATAGATAGATAGATACTTTATTAATCCCAAGGGGAAATTCACATAATCCAGCAGCAGTATACTGATACAAAGAAACAATATTAAATTAAATAGTAATAAAAATGAAAAGAATTAAAATAAAATTAGCCTGATAGAATGTTGACATTTTGGTTTAGAACTGATTCCTTTTACCTGTCCTTGTTACATCAGGTCATGTTTTGGTCACTTATGGTATCAATGGGGTTGTGTATCAGTCAGCCACCACTTTGGTATTTGTTTGAATTTTGTGACATTACGTTTTTCTGTTTGGTTTATAAATTACTGAACCCTCAAAACTTTTTGTTTCTTCATTTTGGATTGACTTGTCAATGATTTGCCAGTTACTGTACCAAACTTCAGTCTATTTGTTTAAGACAAGTCCCTCATTTTTGTTTTAGTAAATCCCTGCATTACAACCATATAGTGACAGTACACAACTGCATAGGCCACTCCTGAACACCAAAAGCTCAACCTAAGAAGCTTTAGCTGATGCCTAGATGATCAGGTTTCTGTCACCCACACTTCTAGTCATCCGCCTCTGGTATGAGCTAATGGCCATCTTGGAAAGAAATAAACACTTGCCCTGTTCAATGTGATGCTGTGGTTTCAGAGCCACAGGAAAAGATTACTACTTGCCCTGTGTGAATAGAACCTTCATTGTCGCAAGTTAAACCTGACGGATGTCTTGAGCATTACGTACCACTGCTAAAGTAAATAGCAGCAACCGATTTTCAAGTGTGAATGGATTTTCAGTAGACAAATGAGGGATCAGCACCTAATCCACCGTGCCAAGGGCTCTAATCTCATTGAGGCGCAGGTCACACGTTTCCGGAGGAACACACAATGTGGAAAAAGAACAACTGTGACGAAAATAGAGCACAAAAGTAGGCAGCCATCAGAAGCCTGCAATTTTAAGCAATGAATTAGCATCTCTTGTGAAAGGGATTCACAGAACCTGTCTCAAGCAAATTAAAGGGCAGCATGGTTTAAACTAACTAAAATGAAAGACCTGTGGTGTTGTCCAACAAGATGTAGCATTGTGTGACACTGAGGCTGCTGAGACGAATCTGACAATATGGCCTCCTGTGACTGGTGTCATTTCTGAAGTAATCTGAAAGTGTCAGGAGGCCCCACATGATAGGACAGTGAGCAATAGTCATTCACGCAAAAAGAAGAAAGTCATCGCAGCACAAAATCACACATCTGAGTGCTCTTGGGCCAAACTCTTCTTTTGTGGACAGAAGAAAAATTATTTGAGACCAAGCGGCTCCACATTCCCAACTGCAGCTGCCCCTTGGAGTCCCCGGGCCAATTCATCCACTTGTTGTTTCTTCAGAGCCAGAAGTGAAGCATAGAAACAATCACCTCGAGTTTGCTTTATATAGTGCCTCTCATAGTGAGCAGAATCACAAAGTCATTGACAGCAGACATGACAATACACAGCAATATAAATTCTGCACATTTACAGGAGTGTGTGTGGAGACAGTGTAGTACGATAGATAGATAGATAGATAGATAGATAGATAGATAGATAGATAGATAGATAGATAGATAATGAAAGACACTATATAATAGATAGATAGATAGATAGATAGATAGATAGATAGATAGATAGATAGATAGATAGATAGATAGATAGAAAACATACTTTATTAATCCCCAAGGGGATCACATACTCCAGCAGCAGCATACTGATAAAAACAATATTAATTAAAGAGTGATAAAAATGCAGTGTAAGTTAAAAAATGCAAGGTGGAGAGTGCGAGGCAGGTGTAACAGTCTATAATCTTGTATAATGTTGCAGTGGATTCTCCATTATTGACAGGAGCCTGCTCAGCGCCCGTCACTCTGCCACAGATGTCAAACTGTCCAGCTCCATGCCTACAATAGAGCCTGCCTTCCTCACAAGTTTGTCCAGGTGTGAGGCGTCCTTCTTCTTTATGCTGCCTCCCCAGCACACCACCGTGTAGAAGAGGGCAGACGCCACAACCGTCTGGTAGAACATCTGCAGCATCTTATTGCAGATGTTGAAGGACGCCAACCTTCTAAGGAAGTATAGTTGGCTCTGTCCTCTCTTGCACAGTAAAGGAAAGAAAAAAAAGGAGAAGAGTGAGCTTTCAGATACCACTTTTAGAAAACAGGGAGGAATGGAATGGCTGAACTGAAGGAGCCCTAATGACAAACACTCAGAAAAAACAGTAGTGGATAATTCAGACCAGAGGGTTGGCCATAGTGACTAGTGAGTGGGAAGAAAGGAGTGGTTTGGTGCTTAAGCACATGGACTTGAAACTCTGAACTTGTTGGTTCAGTTCCTGTTTCTGACTCACTGTGTGATGCGAGTGAGTCACTTAACCTGCCTGTGCTCCAGTTGTAAAATAGAAAATGGAAATATAGCAAGCAGTTATTCTAAACTTTTAAATGACCGTGGATGAAGGTGTCAGACAGAAAATAAAGACTGAGTCTTTTACTCTGGGAATTCACTTTAATATTGTATGTGCCCGATACCAAGAGGTAGGGCTGCTGTCTTACTGCTCCAGTTTGCTGGTTCAAACCCCAGCCTAGTCACGGACCATATGGGGTTTGAGATGCAGAGCTACCACACTGCTCTGGGACCTTAGGCTCACTTGTCACTTCAGTATGCTTCCCTCGTGTAGCTGTGGATTTTCTTCCACATCCTAATGTGGTGCAGGTAAGGCTCACTGTCGACACTAAATCAACCCATAACCAGTGAGTGTGCCCTGGGACCGTCTCCTGCTCCCCATAACTCTGTCAGGTATTCAGAAACCAATTTGATACATGAACCTTTTGTTTGCTAGCCCTCTGTTGAGCCCCAGAGCTCCCTTGCACATGTGTCATGATCATCAACTCCCCTCTATTTTGCTGTAAGTTCTTTAAATATTTCAAATCGTTCCAGATCGTGCCATACCCAGCTATATGCTGCCAAACGAGATGTCTCAGAGAGAACACTAGGTAGAAAAATGACAAAAATAAAATGTAATAAGGTCAAACTGTGTGCAAGGCAACACCAACAAGCATATGTGTTTCAGGGCAACATGCTATCTCCATGATTAGCATAGGCCACCCCACAGCACCCAAGCACTGTTTGTGTCAGACTGAAATATTCAGCCCATGCCAATGTGTTTTGTCTCTCCAGTATTCTGGTTTTCCTCCCACATCACAACGATAAGCATGCTAGGTAAACTGGGCACTCCAAACTGGCCAAATATGAGGATGTGTACCATGACATATTCTGGCAACCCACTTAAAACAGGACAAGGCTGGCTTAAAAATGAATGGATGGGCAGGTCAATGAGATGGCTCTTATAACATGGTATGGCAATGCACAATTAATAGAGGGTCCTCTGTTCCCAGTCATAACCCAAGTCAATAACTGTAAACACTTATGTACCCATACTCACAAACGTTGGCACAGGGAGAATTTGGATCAAGGAGATACTTTGATCAGTTTTGTAAAGTTGCTAATTCCAATGTAAGGGTCAAAGAGGCCTAGAGCATACTCCTGTAGAATTGGGCACAAAACATGAAGCACACCTGAACAAAGTGCCAGTCCTTTAAAGTGGACACACACAGCCACAGCAGGTCAAATCAGTGAGAATTCAGGGGGTGGAGGAAGAGCAAAAACACAAACAACAGACACTGCATAAACAGGGAAGAATTCAAGATGCCTTGCACGATCACATAATCCTCGTGAGAAGTCAAGCAAAACGACACCTTTGATTGGCAAACTAAAAAGATTACAACATGCAAGCTTTTGAAGCAACTCAGACCCCTTCTTTAGGCAAGATGTACAAAGACACAAGTCAGTGTGCTATTAAATCTCATACGAGGAGCTTCTTGTTCACAACACTTACATTCTGTAAGATAGATAGATAGATAGATAGATAGATAGATAGATAGATAGATAGATAGATAGATAGATAGATAGATAGATAGATAGATAGATAGATAGATAGATAGATAGATAGATAGATAGATAGATAGATAGATAGATAGATAGATAGATAGATAGATAGATACTTTATTAATCCCAAGGGGAAATTCACAGTAATAAATTAACCCTAAATAAGACATCAAAAATAAAGAATTTGGTGCCAATCTGTACTTAATGGGGGGCACCTGTGAATACATCCTTCATTTTCTTTGAAACCAATAAAGTTAAATTGATACACGTGTTGGATTTAGTGGTGGTGTAAGATGTCCTGGTGTAAGATGAGTGTTGGATTGTGCATAAAAATGCAAAATGATGTGCTGTCCTGAGTTGGTTCCTGCATTGTATCTGATGCTGTCACGCTAGGCTCCAGCCACCCAGACTTTAAAAATGAATGGGTGATTAGGGTCCTCAAAAACCTCCACAGTGACTAATCCCAGAGTGTCTCGTGGTCCACATGATTATCACTAACTCGTAAGATTCCTGGCTCATCTGTTTGTCTGTTTTCTAACCTCCTTCAGGGTCATGGGGGTGCAAAGCTGGAGCCAACCCTGGATGGCAACCTGTCGTCAAAGGGCGCACTCCTCTTAAGCAGTTAAAAGTGGACACAATTACGTCTTTTGTTTTTTAAAGAATAGAGCGATCCCTCAGCAATACTGAGCAGCATGTCATTTATACATCCTGGCTCACTGAGTCATCTGGCAGGAATCATTTCTTGATGATGTCTGGAGCATTTTATACAAATATGTTCCCTATGATACATTCTTGCTCACTTATTTTATTGCATTTGGTGTTCATAAAAATTACTTATGAACACTTTGAAATCACTTCAATTTTTTTTTTTTTGTTCGGCAGCTCCTGACTACCCGGAGCTAGAAAACCCCTACATGTTATATACTGTTCAACTCGTCTTGATGTCTAGCGATACAAGACATAAAGCTTTTTGAAGTTTCCCCCCAGTTTTGACCTGACCAGCCCAAAAACCCCTCATTTTTAGGTTATTTGTTGATCATATTTTGTGCAGGAAATTACACTGCTCTTATAAAGAATAAACCAATACATGTCTTTAGCAAAAAATGATCAGAAGGACTTGAAGTTGTGTATGGCACATCAGGTGAACCCAGGGGTTCACCCCCTAATTGGTATGAGGGGGTCACAGTCTCTCCTTTTCAAAAACTTTGAAGAAAGTGGGGATCACTAAGACAGGCCTGAGGAGTATTGTGTTATACTATTTCAAGGTTGCTGATCATGAATATGAAGATATTTTTGATATTTGATTATTTACTGGTGGCCCTATCCCTCTAAGAGCCCTCCCAGAAGGTTAGAAATGACAAATATCAAACATAAGCATATGTGGTATCTTTTTGGACTATTTTAATGTCACTGATTATGAATCTGTTGTTATTTTTGATCCTTTACACAAGTACAAGTGATCTAGTCCTCTATGGTCTGCTATCTGCGAGTGACAATGACAAGTTTTTATTATAACTAGGCTGACCCGCCTTTTAAGTTGACCACTTCTTAAGGCAATTCAATGTGTAGATCAATTTGAGATTTTATACAAACTCATTCGTTTGGTTATATTGCATTTGAGCGGTATTACTTTAATACTCGTAGTTTCTGTTATTTTTGTGATGAAATTTAAACTTTTTTTCTTTACAGTCAACCCTCGTTTATCGCGGTTAATCCGTTCCAGACTCTGCCGCGATAAATGAATTTCCGCGAAGTAGGATTCTTTATTTATAAATCGAATATTTTCGCAGTTAGAGCATAGAAAACCTGCTTACGACCTTCTAAATACAGTATTGAGGTCACCCTTTTGAACCCCCCTGATATTTACTATGCGGTGAGGCATTTGTACTCCATCAACATTAATTATTTCCAGAGACATAATTTTGTGTATTTTTCCAGAGCATCGCGCACAAAAGCAAGGGAACGATGGGAGCACCAGAACTCTGCTCATATCATGTCGCTTCGTACCACAAGCTGCAAGTAGTAAGTCTGTGATAAGCGGAATACCGCTACGCTTTCCAGTCACGGGACGGAAGGACAATCCCGACCGCTTTTATATAGTAAGAAAGAAGAAGAAGATATCGCACAGTCTGGAGTAGAAAATCATCTTTTACCTGGAAAAACGAAACTACAAATCCCATCATGCATTGCAAAATGGACGGGCGTGTGTGAAACTCCGCGCCTGCGTAGCACTCACGGGACGGAAGGACAATCCCGACCGCTTTTATATAGAAGGATTGAGAATATTTACACTTTACATTTAAATTGAAGCACACATTTTAATATTTCGTGCAATTATTCCTTTTTATTATGTACCGCATGAAGTAAATCGTTACATTTCTTATAAACACCTCAAATTAGGGTGGCTTACACTAAGTCAGACTTTTGCCACCTTATTTCAATTTGTATCTGCCTCAAAAAGCCCCTTGAGTTGGCTTGAGGCTTAATGAATTCTGCAACATGCCCTCTACAGCCTGCAATAAGATGGCAGTTGAGCGCGCGTGTGATTCATTGAGGCTTTCAGTAACATGCAGACAGACGACAGCTTGTATGTGACTCTTCATATTCAGAAGACATGTTTGTGATTGCTACCACACAAGAAGACCAAAGTGGATGAAAGAAAACTGGAGGGCAGTGGTTACACACCTTCTCTGGCAGACTCAGGGAACAAAAAACACAAAGAGTCCAATGGACACAGCTTGAGGTTCTTACTAGTCTCTTATGTTTTAATGCATCAAACCTTCTATTCTCTTTCATGCACTTTTGATCTGCTTACATTTTTCATCAAGGCTTTATTGCATTTATTTCATTCTGAACTTAATTATATTAAAAAGCATATAAATAATGAGCCTACTGTGACTGTGACTGTGGCTGTGATGGACAGATTTTCTTGTTATAGTTATTCAACACTTGTATCAAATAAAATATAAACAGAACAGAATCTCTTTAATTAGGCTTCTCTGAATTCTGGAGATCTAAAATTGGGTTACATTGCAGTGCTTGTCTAAGATGTGCTTCCTGTTGATTTGTTTTAATGCAAATTCCTGCATTCTGTTTCCTTGGAATGGTTATAGAGGAGGCGCCTCCATTATTTAGTGAAATCCTGCAGTTTTTCGTAAAGCTGACAATTTTAGATTAACTTGGGCTTTAACTGAGCAACAGACTCTGCTCTTTGTGAACTGTACATTTTTTTATAAGGCTGTTAGGCAAACTGAGGCAGTCTTATTGAATCAAACCCTAATGACTGAATCATCTCCTGAAAAGCATAGTACTACTACCTCACTAAATGTAACAACATTGCAGGGGAAATTAAAAAAAATGGCAACCTAGTTTTTTCATCTATCTACTTTGAATCCCACCATGGCCCAAAGCCTTTCCCATCAGTTGCAAGGCTGAACACAACCCTGGACAGGATGTCAGTCCATCAGAGGGCACATTCACACACAGGAGGCCTATTCAGAGTAACCAATTAACCTAACGTGGACATCTTTGGGAGAAGTAAGGGAAAACTGGAATGCGTAAAGAGAAAGCCATACATGGAAGGAACATGCAAACACCCCACATGACTACACACAGGCTATGTTTTGAATACAAATCTCTAGAGATTAATTCTAGAAAAAAAAATCATCAAGGCATGAGTAGCTTGACGATGCATTGAAAAAAAGCTCAGTACATGTTGTCTTTCACGTTAAATGCTGCGGAACGATCTCTCTGTCTGTCATGGGAAAATTTCATTTTAACTTATTTCAAAAAATGAACAGCAATATCCATCCATCCATTTTCTAACCTGCTGAATCCAAACACAGGGTCACGGGGGTCTGCTGGAGCCAATCCCAGCCAACACAGGGCACTAGGCAGGAACCAATCCTGGGCAGGGTGCCAACCCACCGCAGGACACACACAAACACACCCACACACCAAGCACACACTAGGGCCAATTTAGAATCGCCAATCCACCTAACCTGCATGTCTTTGGATTGTGGGAGGAAACCCACGCAGACACGGGGAGAACATGCAAACTCCACGCAGGGAGGACCCGGGAAGCGAACCAGAGTCTCCTAACTGCGAGGCAGCAGCGCTACCACTGCGCCACCGTGCCGCCCTGAACAGCATTATGGATTAATGAATTCCAAAGACACGAATAATGATGGATGCCCCGATGTCAATGAGGATCTGTGAACTGTTATCTGACGTCATTGCACAATCATGTCTTTGGTGTGTGAGCGCAGCCTGCTTGATCTCTATGCTGTATGGCATTTCAGGGTGTGGTTCAGCTCCAGGTTGGGTTTGTTTCGATTTTAAAAGTAAAACGTTCCCCAAACATTCTGAATGTGAGAGCTGCCGCTGAAATCAAAGGGAAGGTGGGACATATTATAGTGGGCCTGTGTTCTTTAATAGATCAGCCATAGCAGAAGTACAGCATGTACTCTTACACAGTTGTGAGTACATAAGCCTGGCAATTCGAGCACTTATGACGTGCACAGTGCCATTGAGACATTCTTTTGGGTTTATAAAGTTAATAAAGCTATTCTAATAATCATAACCTGCATGTCTTTTTCCATACAAACAACTGTAAACCTACTTTTGCCCACCCTTGTATTTCCAGAAAATGTTATAAAGTCTTTTTTAATGGTAGAGAAAAAAGTGCACATGCTAAACTTGACACTTCCTTCTGTCTAACAACAAACAATGATCGGTTTATAGTACTGGACACTGCAAGCACAGGCCAGTGGACATGGTGATAGTGTTCATTGTTTTTGTTGTTTTGCTTTTCTCTAAAGAAATGTGAACATGTCACTGCTGTCCTATATTCTCTCTTCTTAATTGATTTTATGATTGTGGTGTTGATTTTGAGAGCAAAGTAGAAAATGGCACATGAACTCTCAGATTGTATTGTCATGCCCAACAGACCTAAGCGGCAGAGAGAGTCAAAGAGGGCGCTGTTTGGCTGTCTACTCACATACCTTTAGAGTGATACTATTGTAAAGGCTGCAGGCTTCATCTACCAAATCAAATGTTCCTTACTAGCTCTCTGTGTTTATGACGTGAGGATGAAGGCAGACACATTCAGCCAGCAAAGGATAATGTAATGAAAGCATCTTTAAAAAAGTGGACCACTTTTCACTCGTTATTTTTTTCTACATCCTCTAGACATCCATGATTGGTTAACTGGTGTCTCTAAATTGTTCCATTCTGGGTGTGCACAGATGGTACTGTAAGTGTAATCTGCAATAAACTGCAAGATCTGCCATCTTGTCCAAAATTGGCCCCTGTCTTGTAGCCAGTAGTGGCGAAATAGGCTATAAAATGATGATTATATCTGTCTGGCTTGCATTTGGCTTCAGCCCTCCATGTATCCATCCATCCATTTTCTAACCTGCTCAAGCTAAGTGGTGCCTTTCCTTCACCCGTGTCATGGCACAATCTTTATGCAACATGACAGTTAACACTGCACTACATTTTTTGACCAAAGACTTAGATTTTTGAAAAGCCAAGGTCACAGGCTTGTTGATACTACGTTAACAATGCCAATCAACACTCAGCATTACGCCCTTCCTGCAGTGTGCCTTGTACACGCCATGATATCAATTTAAATATACTGGGGAAGTGAAAAGGACAAATAATCCAACAGAGCTAAAGCACGATGAAACAGATTGAAGCGCCACAACCCAGTCATCACATTTTACAGTGTATGCTGTGACTCTTGTGATAACATACAGCTAAGGATGTTGTTTTTAATAAGTTAAAGTAATTCGTAGCTGTCACTGTGTCTTCTCAGTAGACAGACATTTACTCAAGCCGATGATATTTCTGTGGTAAATGACTGAAATAAATGGAGTACATAGTGACGTTTTAGAGTTGTCTTTGATCTTCTTCATCACATATAGTGAAAGACTGTGAAAGTGACATTTGTTCTGTGATTATTATCTAGTTGTCTAGATAATTCACCCCAGGGCAGCTACATTCAATAATTTCAGATAAAACAGCAGTGAGGTGAAATGGATCTGCTGGAGGAAACCACAGCCTTTGGACTTCAAGGTTGCCTCGGATGGGGACAAGCAGTGAGGTGAGCTGCATAGCCTGTCTCCTTTTAAAATGGCTGAATCTGTTTTACAATATGTGTGTAGTCTCAAGATGTGCATTAATACTTGATGACACTGTTGGCTTGATGTATCAGTACGTTTTTCAGGTTTTTATTTTTTTGTTTGGACCCCTGCCACTTACCTTATGTACATTTTTGAAAAGACGGATGGATGGGAGAATGTACAATACATGTTATTTGAGCTCTTATTACTAAATTGATATTACATTTTTTGACATTGGTGTCATTTTAAGCTGCACTGTTACAGTCAAGATTTTACCTTCTTCATGTTATTTTATCACTGGATATAAGTTATTATTGATCTGTTTTACTCAGCTTATTATTTACTCAGTAAACTTTTATATTGATCATTTTGTGTTATAAAACTATCTGCAGGAATAATGACTATATAAATACAATAAATCAAAATAAAAACAGAAATGCCCCCAGAGCTACTAGAAAATATGTTGATTGCGTATCAGTCAAGTCAGGCACACAGTCATCTGTTAAACTCTGCTTTGACTTGACACAGCACCACAAGAGACATGTCTCCACTTCTTACTCCACTTCTTACTCCACTTCTTAGATTAGCAGGACCTCCGGGGAGCAGTCTTCTCATTCAACCAATGCGTCACTTCACAAGTCTTGATGAAAGTTTTGTGTGTCCTAAAGTGATGAACTCGCTCCATAGTTCTGTTTATGAGACTTACACCTATGTTAACATTCATATCCATGCTATTACTTTCCCTGTTCTTTGTTGTTTCCTAGCTGTTGGATTAACAGGCAAATGAATGCCCAGGGGCACCAGAACTGTAGGGCTGGCAACATCATCAAAAAGCCTAAACTAAGCAAACACTGAAGTCACACTTCACATGCTTTACAAGCACCTTGATGACTAAATCTGATCATCAGCATTAGTTAGTTGGATCACAAAACAAAAACAAAAAATAAATGAATAAAAATTAAATATAATAACTGTTAATTACTACATGGGCGGCACGGTGGCGCAGTGGTAGCGCTGCTGCCTCGCAGTTAGGAGACCCGGGTTCGCTTCCCGGGTCCTCCCTGCGTGGAGTTTGCATGTTCTCCCCGTGTCTGCGTGGGTTTCCTCCCACAATCCAAAGACATTAGGTGGATTGGCGATTCTAAATTGGCCCGAGTGTGTGCTTGGTGTGTGGGTGTGTTTGTGTGTGTCCTGTGGTGGGTTGGCACCCTGCCCAGGATTGGTTCCTGCCTTGTGCCCTGTGTTGGCTGGGATTGGCTCCAGCAGACCCCCGTGACCCTGTATTCGGATTCAGCGGGTTGGAAAATGGATGGATGGATTAATTACTACATGGGTGCTGGCTTGCAGGGCACAAACTTTCCATACAATCGGTGGTGACACTAATTAAAGAAATGAAAATGAACGACAATCAGCTTAGTGGGGGCATTGAAAGAAAAATAAAAGAAGAAAAAGAGTCTAAATATGCAGCCACATTGGAAAATGTGTCTGATTGTGGTGAAGCGCCCCAGGGGTCCATGGCAGTGCATGGGTTTAAAAGCAGTGGAGCAGCTTGGACCTTGTGTGTGTATAAAAAAAATCATGAGGCCGTGGAGAATCTAGTGAGGGAACTGGCTAATCGCATATCACATGCACAAATGTAGTTAGCGCAGCCATCCCTCATTGAACCTCCGTCAACCATTAGGCACAGCTGCACCCACTGAGTGTCTGAGTGCGAGATTGGGAGGATTGAAAGAACAAGAATAAATCGAGGAAGTGATCTTGGGAGAGTGAGAAAACAGTGCTGAATCGGGTTGGAACCAGTGTGAGTAGAACGAGGCAAGCAGTAGTGAAAGTCCCATGGAGTAGCAAAAGATGAGCCATTCCAGGAATGGATCAACCCCTGCTGATTGCATGATGGCATCCCTGCTACATCCTGGACTGAAGGACGGTGGCAGGATGATGGAATGTGGCCCCGCAGAGCATTAAAATCAGGTGAGTGGGGTGACAAAGGAGACGAGAAAAGATGGCACTGAGAGAGGAATGGAAGGAAACAATTCTCACTGGTTTTATTCCTGCTTTTTACTACTTTTTGCTTTATTGATTGATTTTAACTTTCTTACAATGGCAGGTTTTTTTATAGATTATTTATTTATTAGAAGATTTTTGCACTATTCCACACTCATTGTCCTAGTCCATCCTCTGTTCATGACTATCTATGTCCTGGGAAATGGGTAATGCCAAGAATATGGGCACCAGAAACATCACAATAAGGTTACTAGATTTTTTATTAGGAAAGATAAAACTTCCTAACCATCAGAATTTAATCAGGATAAATGAGCTAATTTTATGTAGCTTGGCCAGGTCTAAGGGAGAGGCTAACATTATGGGAATTCAAATTGAAGCAACACAACTACCCGGAAACAAGACGCTGATGTTAGTGAAATAATGGTGGTTAGATGATGATGATGATGATGATGATGATGGAGTACATTCTCTGCTTGCTAATCAGCAACAGGAACCTTACAGCATTTCTCCAGTCCTCCTATTATGGGGACCATTTTAGGAGTGAGGAAAGAAAGTGGCTATTCAGCCAGGATCTGCATTTAAAAAAGAAGTTGTTTTGTACTTTGCCTATTTTTTGTACTTCTTGTTGACCAGTATATTTGTAGAATGGGTTAAGGAAAAGAGAGCAAAGATTTATGTGTTTTTGAAATGGTGACCCTGTTGTTATTGCTGGCTGTCCCATTCATTTTCCACACTACCTGTCTGTCAATGTGTCTGCCCTTATGAGCTGAGAATTTGTTTTGGGTCTGAATGGATTCTAAAATTGCAATAACTCCTTGCTGGGTTGTAACCATTGAGCCATATTGAACTTATACTCTTAGTTAAAGATGGGCCATTTATAGTGATTAAATTATAAAGAAAAAACAACAAAGCAGAAGTTAAACAACAGTCCTTTGTGTTGTGCTGTACTTTCACTCTCGATCAAGTCTCAGCCAATTCCTCCGGGCAAAGTGCACACTACTCCTTTGTATATTACAGTAGACAGAAACAGCATGTGGTGTTTCCCAGGTAAGTAATGCTAAGCTCTTGTCATTTTGTCTGCTAGTCTGCCTTCAATCTGTTTGAATGTTTCATTTGCTCTGAGCCACCAGGTGTCACTGGTGTGCAAAGCGTAGCACACTGAAAACAAAAACCAGTGGGATCAGAAGGGTTCAAATTTTGGCTCACTTATCTTGTCCGTATAGTCCTAGACAGCAACTGTGCGAAATTTGGTCCAGATAGGTCAAATGGTGTAGGATTTTATAGGGAACAGACAGACAGACATATCATATTATATACTAGCAAAATACCCGCGCTTTGCAGCAGAGATGTAGTGTGTTAAAGAAGTTATGAAAAAGAAAAGGAAACATTTTAAAAATAATATAACATGATTGTCAAAGTAATTGTTTTGTCACTGTTATGAGTGTTGCTGTCATCAAGGATTTGATTATCATTATTTCTTTCAATCAGATTCGTATTTGGAGGATGTGTTGTGTTCAAGTTACAGGTTTCATTTATCAAAGTGTTCACTACCCAAATCGGCACTCGTGAATCTAAGATGTTTAACAGGCATTCCCGGTATTAAGTTGTATATTTGCCTGCAAATATTTAGCGGCAGCGAGTCTATGAATGTAATTTAAACTTAAGCTTTACTATTGAAAAGTCTACAAAGGCTTGTTCAGCGTGAGAGGGTTGTTCCTTTCCTACTGCATCAATAAGCAGCTCGTCTTCCTCTTTATCTTAGACATCACACACTGCATGCACGGGTTTACCTTTACCAGTCCTGCAAAGTCAGTTCATGTGAGCCACTCGGAGTACATGCATCGAAGGTTCTTAGCTGTGCTTGTGCTATCTTGTGCGATCTTGCGATGTCCACGGCTTTATTTAATGTTAGCTCAGACAAGTTTCTCTCGCACTTTTGCTGAGTTTGTGCCAAACACTATTTTATCCCTGACCATCTCATCTTTGTTTGCATAAGCACAGTCCTTCACCCGTGAACATTTAACGGCAGCATGTCTATTGGATAGCTGCTGACGGACGGCCTTATATGGGCAGGCACTCAATTACGTGGGAGGCGTGACGATGAGGGATGCAACTCCGCCTCACACGGCGACTGAGCTGCAGGCTATGGCCGTATACATGTACGTAAGTAGGTTCCAGTTATGACCCTTACCCGTAGAATTTAGAAATGAAACCTGCCCAACTTTTGTAAGTAAGCTGTAAGGAATGAGCCTTGCCAAATTTCAGCCTTCTACCTACACGGGAAGTTGGAGAATTAGTGAGGAGTCAGTGAATGAGTGAGTCAGTGAGTGAGTGAGTGAGTGAGTCAGTCAGTCAGTCAGTGAGGGCTTTGCCTTTTATTAGTATAGATAGAGACATTTTACTTTTGTACAGATAATTAAAGAGTATTGTGCTTTGTCTTATTCTGTTGATTTTCTCTATATTTTGAATACTGTACACCTTATGCCTGTTTTCTCTAATATCCCTATTTCTTGTTGTGCATTTTGATCAGGTTCAGTATATATCTCGTATAATTACAAGAGATATGCCAAGGTCTTATTTTTTATTCTATTATTGGATAAAAAGAATCAGCTGAAGCTTCTTATAAAATATTTAAAAAATCAAAGACAATCTTCTGAAACAAAGTAAACTTGTGGTGTGATTCGCTAATTTGCTAAATCCTGTATTTGTTTAAAGGAACAGCTAGATTGCGATTTACAAATTATTAATAATTGTGATCGATTACAGAGATTCTAGTCTCAATCCACTCCTATTAGCCTCTTTTTGAAATTTAAGATAATGTATGCAGTTCCCATGTGTCTGCCCTTTGGAAGTTTATTTGCCTTTAATACTGGATTATTAAACAGTTTTTAGTGGAGTTGGCACATTGCATTTGATTTGTCACTGTGTGTGTTTGGTTTGGGCACCTGGGGGGTGCCATAGAGTCCTAAGGTGGCCTGTTTGTTCTACCTGGCTGAAGTTGACTCAGCTGTGGTTTCATGCGCTACAACCTCTTTAGCAACAATGAATGTCTGTCTCCACAGTCTGTTTAACTGTCAGCTCTTGTTTGAGAGCCACCTTCTGTCTGCCGTGCTGCGTTGTAGTTTGTACTTGTGCTTCAGTTTTCATTTTTTCCTTTCTCAAGAAACAGTTATTTTGATGCTGGGAAAATTGTAATTCAATTTGTTTGAAAGCCGCTGATGATCACCTATAGTTCACAGGCATTTCTCATGGATTAGGGTACTTCAACTCTCTCTGATAGATCATAGAGGCATATTTCCTGATGAGTTCTTTTAAGTCTCAGTGTAGCATAAGTCCTACCCATGTGAAATGTCTTTTAATGATGATTTTTGAGAGTGCTAATTGGTTAAATTGTTAGTAGATTGCATTGTTCGAGATGTGCTTTGTGTATTTAATTTTGAGTATGATTCAATAGCAGTTTGTCAAAAAGCTGTCTAGCATTATTTTGACTTGATTGTTAAATGTCCATGTTTTCCTGTCATATAGTAGGATGCTCAGGCATGAGGCTTTGTATATTTGGATATTTAGTTATCATGATACGTGCTTACTTTGCCATATAGTTTTGAGCTTCCAGAAGACTATCCAAGCTTGGGCATTTTGAGTTTTGACATCATCGAGAGTATTGGCAACCATTAATCCCAGGTATTTAAAGACATTTACAATATCGTTTTGTCTTCCTTGAATTGTTAGAATGAGCTGCGATCCGCACTCAGGGCTGATTACATTGTCTTTTTTACATTTATTTCTAGGCCGATCTCTCTAGCTGTTGCTCTGCTCTCACGCCAATCTCTCTTTCCAGAAGAGTGCTGTTGTCAGCAGAGTCTAAGTCTTTAACCCATTTTTTAAGTTTTTGATTACTTTCTCATGGGTGAGTGATGAGACCGAATTGCTCTGCTGAGTTGAGTATGATGTAGTTGATTCTGATGATGAATTGAAGTAGAGCCAGCATTATTTACATAAAGCAGGTGTTATTGTACATTGTCTTATTCTGCATGACAATTCAGAATAACTTGAGATCCTACAAAAAAGCCCTCCTCTAATATGGAAGATAATGTGAAGTTGACCTTGAGGTTTCACTGCCCTCCAAAGACCTCTCATTGACTTCACCTATGGCCTGTCACGTACTCACGCCGTTTCAAAGACTAAACAATTAGGACTGGGGAACAGCACGCCTTATCTTCACTTCACGTTATGAAACGAGAGGTTGCAATTATTTGTCATGCAAATTTCATTAAAAAAGCACAAAATTGCTTTCCTTCATGATATAAACTCCAGAGACACATGCCATTGATTTCCCATCCTGAAATGCAAAGATTATGAAGAGTCTTTAAAATAGCTCAATGTCAGCTGAAGGTTTCACTGAGATGTTCTCACACGCACTCTGCAGCTGCATGTCACTCATTCGCCCAGATGTGGTTTGTCTTCATCTTTGTCAGGCACACACAACTGTACAGCTGACCTCCACTCTGAGGAACAAACAGACCATTGACTCCAGAACTTTTGAGGCAAATAAACTCTGACCCTCCTGAAGTTTTGTTTAAGAAGTTCTGAAAACACACACTAAAGGCTACTACATGAGACGCAGGACTGTTTCGTTTATGGCTACGTGTGCTACCCTCAGGCCTGTTTATCCTTCTCTTTATTCTAAGGGTGAGTGGTCAACTGATGAAGGATCTAGAGGTCAATTTCTGCTTGATTCACACTTTCTACAAATACAGCATGAAAAGTACTGCTCAGTAGCTGTGGGGGGATTAAGTGAAGCCCACCAAGGACATTATTACAAGTAAGTGGGTGTAAAGGCCATTTGAAATTAGGAAACAGGTCTAGTTCGATGTAAATCCATCTGTGATGAACTCTTGGATGGAGATGAATGCTTCCATTACTCTTAGCCTACCAGGTTTTCTGTGCTAGCAGATACCTACAAAGATACTCAAGCTGGACACTGTGGGTTGTCCTTCTGGGCAAATAAAAAGAGAGAGCTCCCATGGTTACAGCTTTGACAACATGGCCCCACTATAATCCTGAAGGGGCAACACATTAAGCTGATGCTAGGCACAGTTTTGAAAGCTAATCCTCAGCACCGATGATGCAGTCACCCAAACACCCTAGCTCAATATACGTAAAGGACCAACATGAGACATCCTGAGCTTGGACTTGCCTAGCCTGCACAGGATACTGTTTCAGAGCAATTGTGGTTTGTACGGAAAAATCAGATTAGTAATCTGATTATTATACAGTACTGAACTAATAAAAGAAAATATCTGAAGATGAATCATCATTTCGAAATACTCCTGGAAAACCACTGCTTGCCTCACTTAGGACTGCACGCTGTTCCTGCTTCACTTACTTTATTACAATTGACTGTCATAAGCCTGCTTGGCAGTTTCCAGTCATGATCATGCTCAGTAAGTGTTTACGAAACCGTTGGGCATTTGGGAAAAAGTGATATCCAATGTTTGTTGCAGACCACATACTTTGTTTACATATCTGTCCAAAGTCGATAAATGTGAGATCCATTCTGTATCTATGCTGAAATACTGTGCACGTTCTCTCGACCAAAAAGGGTTATTTTTGTGGGAACTGCAGGCAAATTTCCGGATTTTGATGCACATTTGCTTCATTCATTTCCTTGAAAACCTTTGCTCTTTGCGGGAGAGTTAATGGAGTATGACTGAGGTGCCGATCAATAGCACTGTTTTGGAGAGGAAGCCTATGGTGTTGTGTTAATGGATATTACGTGGTTAAAAGTGCGGTGTGCTAACTTCAAGAATGAGCTGCTGTTTACCAGTATGAGTGCTGTGATTGCCATTTTAGCCTGGATATTTTTATGTGTATAGCAAACTGGGTATTCTCGCAGACTTTTGTCCTTTTGGTCTAACCTGTACTGGCAACCAGTCCAGGTTTGTTGGTTGGTTCACCATATGTGTCCTGATCTTCCACTTCCCGGCACTCTACTGTAAGTTCTTTGAATGTTTCAAATAGCCCATCTTGGACCAGAGTGTGTGATAAGCAGGCATATGCTGCCTACCTGAATGTTTCAGAGAGGTGGCTGGGTGGGAAAAATGATTTGAAAAAATTCTTGATAAGGTGGTTAGATTGCCTGCACGGAAATGTCCACATATATGGCTGTTTGATAACATTTCAGGGCAGCAGGGTGACACAGTGCCTAGCTTAGGAGTCCTAGGTTCAAATGTTTTGTGTGAAAACTTGAAATTGTTCCTGTTCCTCAAGTATCCCAGTTTTCCTCATACATCCTTAAAATGGATGTTAGGTTAATTGCCATGTTTTCATTAACCTCATGTGAGTGTGGCAGCGTGTATAGGTGGGTCCTGCAGTGAACTCATATCCCAACCAGACAAGGCTACCACAACCCTGAACTGGATAGCTGGATTAAAGCATGCCTGGTGTGAAGCACCAGGCGCCTACAGCCACACAAACCTGACACAGACAGGCAGGCCACAAGTTTCTCCTCACAGCTCACCTTTATTTATAGGTGGGAAGGAAAATGCTTTCTTCGCCCCACCAGAGCACAATGTTCACAACACCAAAGCGCCGGTACAAAGTCCTTCTCCTCTCTTTGTCATCTGCCTCCAATCCTCCTCCTGGCAAGCTTCATCCAGCTCCTCCTGACTCTGGCTCCCCGAATGGAGTGAGGCGGCTCCTTTTAAGCTGGTGTTCCAGGTGGCTTATTAATCGGTCCTGGACTCACTCCCAGGTGTGGTGAGAATGCAATGTAGGGCTCTGCAGCTCCCCGTGGTGACCCCCATGGAACCCAATAGGGCTATGTCAACTTCCAACTCCCAGCATACCCTGTGGGAATCCATGGGGCCACAGCTGATAAGGAGAGCTGCCCTCTAGCGTCCCAGGGAAGGTATTGCCCTGCCGATGCTCTCTCCCTCTTGGTCCTTCTATATAGTTGGCGTCCCGGTCAGGTAACACTGGATAAACTGTCAGTTCTGATCTACGATTATACTCAGTCTTCTAAAGGACAATTTAAATATTGAAAGTCACACATGCTGTACAAAATATCTTCATACTATCTTTACTATTAGTACCATACAATGGCAGACCTACTTCCTTCCTTCATTTCAAACATAGAGGGGTATATTCCCAGCATGAACATACATTTATGAGGCAGGCTGGACATTGAGAGTCCCCTTCAGTGGTTAAATCATCACAATGGCCTTCACTGTAAGAGCCGTGAATTCTGACATTTTGCCATTTTCCTGCCTGTCTGCCTGTGGATGGACCATATTTCTGTGGGACTGTTGTCTCTTTCTCTGTGGTTTTTGGTTTTTATTATTTAAACTACCTATAAGGGGAATTTCTTTACAGCTTGCTGTCTTATGTGTCCCTCATCCACCACTGTCCATGTGCACATGCGCTCAGCCTATAGCAGTAAACAACACGGCTGGAACTGAGTGCTCCGCTGCTAGCCAGTCTTAGAATTGCATGATTACGGATTGCACCTCCATGCTCCCTTAGACTTATTTTCCAAACTGAAGAATTTCTTTCAGGAAACAAAGCATTGTGTTGACAAACGCATAATCCAAATGTACAGAAACACACATACACACACACACATTTAAACAGAATTCTAAAAGCCAGCAAGAAGTGTAATTTGAATTAATGAAAAAATGTTACATGTATCAGCGGGCTGTTGAAATGCGACTTACATACTAATCTCTATTAGAAAACTGGAAGTTGAACGAGAGGCTAGCGTTGCCAAGTAACAAGGACACTGGAGAGTCAGTTCATGATGCCACCAGCCTGCCTTTGTGACTTTTCTCTGGCTTTCAGCTACCATGTGGCCTTTTGCTAATCCTGAGTGTTATCAGTTTGTTTCTAAAAGAATTTCATTACCAATACACCATTCTGCAGGAGTATCTCCAACACGAATTATGTGCTTGTCAGCACTGACAGTTAACTGCTATATTTCATACATGCACAGCCATTGTTATGCTCCAGTTCAAAGGTCACCGAATTCTTTGTTGCTCCAGCCTCACATAATAATAATTCTTGCTGTTTCCTCATCAGCTCAGATGTCAAAGAATGGTGCATTTCTGAATCCTCATGCCATGGAATACAATTCTGTCATGGACAAAAGGTCATAGAATGATGTGCATTGAAGCACCAGAGGCAGAGACGTGGAAAGGACCAACATTTATGGTTTTTCAATATACAGATGTGTCAAACAGAGCAGATGATTTAAATTAAATAACAATAATTTTGAAGTTTTATCTTTAAAAATGAGAGATTTTGGGTATTAAAAAACGTTGACATCGGTACGAGAAAACCCCCACATATACCGTTTGACTCATCTTGATGTCTAGTTCTCCAAGACATTGAACTTTCTGTGGTCCCCCTCCCATTTTTAGTCCTCTAGGCCTGAACTCCCTTCATTTATATGCCATTTTAGAACATATTTTATGCAAGAAATGACACCCTTATGATAAAAAGTAACCCAATAGGTGTCTTCTGCAATAATGATCAGAAGGATTTGAAGTTGTGTGGGCTACATCAACCGACCCCAGGGGTTCTCCCCTAATGGGATATGAGGGGTCAAAGTTACTCCTTTTCACAAAACAAAACAAAAAAATGGGGATCGGTAATAATAGGTATATGGTGTGTCGTTTTATACAATTTCAACATTACTGATCACAAATATGATATTTTTGATATCTGATTTTTTACAAGTGGGCTTAGCCCTTTAAGAGACCCCCTCTCTGAAGATTAAAACTGACAAATTTCAAACATAAGCATGTGGGATATAGTTTTAGACTATTTCAATGTCAGCGATTACGAACATGATGTTATTTTTGATCCCTTACTAGTGATCTATGGACTTCTACCAGTGGGTGAAAATGACACATCTCTACTATAATTGAGAATGTTTGGACACATTTGAATATTTCAAACATTTGAGGCAGCTATTTGTGTTATTATGAACTTCTACCTCATGACATACATCATCACATTTCTTATGCTGCCCCAAATTAGAGCAGTTTACACTAATTCAGACTTTATTATTTTTTTTTTTTTATAAACTCTTTATTGAGGTTTTAAATTGAGCTGCATTAACATAATATTAACCTCAGGGTTGTGGGGTGTGGATCTGAACCCAGCAACAGACAGTATGTCAGGCCACTCAGGTACACAAATGCACTTAAACTGGGAGGAAAACAGGCCGTATCTCTGCATGGGATTTGAACCTGGAATACTGCATTTGTAAGACAGCAGCGCTAACCACTGCGTCACTGTGCTACACTTAGCGTATATATTATAAACACACGACTTAAGTAATAAATTGTGTTATTTTTCCGTTTTTAATACTGCCAGCCATTCTCCTCCAACTTCCCTCTACTCAAAGACTCATTAGGCAGAAAGAAGAAAAGACAGAAGTCTAAGCTCTAAGAAGTAAGCGTCTGTGAAATATGCTCAAACCTGTGCTCTGCTTCCTGCCACTCACAGCTCATGTCCTCTAATTTGTTTTTATGTTGCAAATAAATAATAAAGTCTACAGTATCAGTAATAATAATAAGAAGAAGAAGAAGAAGAAAAATGTAGTCGTTTACATGCTCTCATCATATCCATGTCCATGCCAGCTTCATCTCACATTTCAAATGCAGGCAGAGTAGCTTGATTTGCACCTCTAAATCGTCTTATTGATAGACTGGGGCCTGCGCCCTGTATTGTAATTAACAGGTTGGAAACAAGACTGAAAAGACGAGGAGTTTGTATCTAATCGAAATGTCTGAATGAAGAAAAAATTGGACCGCAGCAACCTGCCTGTCAAAATACTGTAATTCCCATCCTCTGACAGTTTTTACATATCCTGCTTTTAGCAGTTAACCGTGATATCAAGAAGCCCTTGCCATCTTGGCCTCATATGCCACACTTCTGCATTTCAAAGGCCAGAATGAAAACAGACAGCAGAATGTGGGGGTGGATTCACAGAACATGGGTGATCAAAAAGTAGCAAGGGCTCCTCAAAGATTTAAATGGATTTTTGGGGCTGGACAACCATACAATCTGCACTTAATGACTGCTGTCATGGAGGTGTGGTACCTACAGTAATTACAGTGGGCCCATGGCTCAACACTGGCTTATTTTGCAATAACAGAAATTAAAATGATGTGCTCAGGTTTTGTACCTTTAAAGAATCTTGGAACCTTAACCAAAGTCTACGTGGACCTTGTTCTGGGCACATAAGCCTCTTTGTTTGCCGACTACTGCCTTAAAGCAAAGTGAGATCTGAGAGGAGCTTTTATGCATAGTATTGCATAGTGTAAATCGAAATGGGGTCTGAATGAACAAAAGGTTTCACCTGATTTTTTTCCTAATGACTTTTAGCTAAGAAAAACAGTAAAGAAACAAATGAGCTGTCAAGATGACCTTTGTTGAAGTTAAAACTTTCTTTGTCTTGCGCAACTAGTTCAGTACAGTATGTCGAAATCCATACCGACTGTGACGGTGAAAACAGCTTGTGCTCAGAGCAGTTGCAGTCCTTTATTATGGTGTTTTGGAAGGGTTTGGCAATGACGTGAAGGGATGGCAGACTCGGTGATGAAAGCAGCTCTAGCACTTTCTATATCACATGAAAAGGAGCTCAACAAAACAAGCTCACATGCCTAATTCAGTGGAGGCACTCGTGTGCGTTTTCAGAATGACGCAAGTTGTATGGATCATCGAAAGGTCATAAGCAGCTGACAGTTTCTACAGTTTTGTGTCTGACACTGATGGGGTTTTTTTTTTATCAGTGTGTCTCATGATGTCCACTACTGTCAATATTCCTTCCATCTTGTTGTTACAATTTTGCCAGATCTTCCACTACATTCCTATGTGCAGGTTCATTGTTGGTGTTGATCAGCCCATTCATTGTGGTGGGGTATCATAAGAAGATGTAATGATTATTATTAAAAGTTTATTATTTTTACCTAGTCTTACCATCTGTACCCTGCTCATTTGCAAATCCCACATCAAGTACCAGAACTGAAAGTTTCAAGACAAGCTTAGTGGGAGCATATGTGATGAAGACCATACTTCAATTAATAAATACTGTTAGTAGTAATATTAGTATTAATAGTGTCGTGTGTTCAGAATACAATGACGTTCTTACTTGCATGTCTGACCAACATATATCACACTGCCTTTCTCTGGTGCCATGATAAACAAGAGTGTATTATGTACAAAGTATATGTATAATGTGCTCGAGGGCATCATCCACTAACCCAAGAATTTGATAAGCAAACCGAAGAGGGTTGAGGAAGCTCAGAATAGAATTCATGATGTTAAAGGTGCCTCGCCTTTCCAAACCAGTGAGTCTAACTAGGCATAACAGCCACCCCATAAGTAATAGTAATGCCAGCAAAGTTAGATAGGGAGAATAAGACATTGAAAAGACTGGCTTGAAATATTCCTTAACTGAACTAATACATGCAGGAAATGTTTGAAGTAACTCCATAAAAAACATCCTCATGATGACAACCCCCATAGGAGTCAGTCCCTCCCAATGAACAAACCACACAATTCCATTTGATGACACCACTCGGATTCCTCATGGAAAGATGAAATGGTTAAGCCAGCAGCCTGCCTGCCTGTGTTTTTAACCAAATCACTCACTCTGTGTGCAGAGACAGTGAACATCCGAATGCTTTTCCCAGCTGCCATTGCGGCCACATGGTGTTCTAGCAGGGATTCTTCTTTGAAAAACACAAGTGATGAAGTCATAGTCTGGAATGGTGCAGATCGAGCCTGAAGAGCCTTACTAATGAAAGCCGTGTGTTATAAAAGCTCTCTCATTTTAGGGTGCGTTTCCGGCACAAAGCAGAACAAGGGGTGATAGTTTTGTTTTTTTTTTTTTTTTCAAACACAGAGTAAACTAAAAGAAAGTATTTCTTAATGACACAAAACCTGCAATGGGTTCTTTAAATACTTTTAAGAAAATAAAAGACAAGAGTGAGAACTTGCAACAAGTTTGACTAGCTTCCTTGTACTTTTAGATCACAATCAATTTAGAATGTAGGGTAAAAATGAGAAAAATGCAACTGCTTTACCTTTGTTGGGAGACCCGCATAAGCAGCACTAAATTCTCTTTTGTATTTATGGAAAAAGAAAGTTAAAAGTGGAAATAAAAGCCAACTGCTTTAAGCTTTGCCTTTACATTCAAGTTCTTTTGGCATTTTTGACATAATAAACTCTGTTGGTTTACCCCAAAGAGGGACACATAGTAAGTACCTTTGGGAATGGATTCCGAATACACGTTACACTGCGTTCTGTGTCATTTTCCATGTGAATAAATAAACAAATAAAAACTTATCTTTAGAGGTTGGTCCTTTTTGGCCAAGAAATACAAAACATACATTAAACTTTTTGAAACTGTTTTTTCTAAGGAAAGGTTATGCATAGAATGGATAAAAGATTCTCTTGAGTTCAAAAGTATACAGTAGGTATCTGTACAGCGACCTCTATCAACCAGCAGCGGGACTGCAAAATGTATAATGGAGGAAAAACACTAGACTTTCGAAAATATTAATGTAACAAAAATACACAATTGGAACAGAAAGCAGCGTTCACTGCTGACATTGTAACCTTAGTAGCGGCGTGTGTTTCCTTAGTAATTAGGAATGTTGTTGCAATGATAAACTGCACAATTGGTAAGCCACTCTGACCCTGACTAGGAACAGCCATTACTGACAAAACTGACTGCCCCCCAGAATAAAGCACAAAACATTGCCTACAAATAGGGTCCTTTTTTGTTTATTTTCATTTATATTTCTACCATTGTGATGATGTAATGATGATCACCATCATTTTATTTGTTTTTCATGTGCACCACCATTTTGAGGACATAATGATGCTGTCTGTTGCTAGACACATGTTACAAAGGTGACTGTAGATCTCTGCAATTTATATAAGATTGCCTTGCGTTTAATGATGTCCAGACTTTGTGTAAATAAAGGAAAGACTTCAGGTGAGTTCAGAATCTGGTTTGACTTTTCTTGTTGTTAATGATCTCAGTTCTTAGTGTGCTGACCATCCCAGTGATACACCTTTTCATAACAAACAATGTCTGCCTTTTTCCGAAAAAAGTAATCCATGGTGACCTGAAAGGAAGCATCTTAACGGTTATGACAAAGAGAAAATGAACATGCCATGCTTTTGATTTCAAATACAAGGTAACTGGATGTGAACCAATGCTTGAACTGGATTGTGGTATACTGGTTAGCAGGATGCCAGGTATGAAAGTCCAGTTCCAGGTGCAGTTTCCACTCGTGTGAGGTGTTGGCGTGAGATTTATGTACTTTCTCTAGTTTCTAGCTACTGCACATTGCAAAGATACACTTGTTATACTGTGTGGTGATTGTCTAAGTATGAGTTTGGGTGGGAGTGTGGGTGTCCAGCTTTACACCTAATACTGCCATGATAAGCTCTGCCTCCACTCACCTTTTAGAAAGACAGACAGTCAACCAAATGAAACACAAGACAATTAACCAATGCATTTTTATTCTGTTTAGAACTAGAAATAGCCTAGAAAGTAAATTAAAACTAAAATATTAGCAGGCATTATTCTCTGTCCTTCTAGCTGATAACTGTGACATTAAAGATTACATTTCTCTTAGCCTCTTAAGCAGATCTACCTGTTTGATTGTGAGATGATAAGGAGGATGACTATTATAATTCTTTATCCCTGGTATTATGTTTTCTAGTTGGCCATGATGAGGGAGGGAGTCACAGGAGGAAAAAAGCTAAAGGTTTTTTTTTTCCTAGAACTAAGTTATTATGCATCTAAGATGCCCTTTTCGATCAATGCTGGCTGAAGGCCTACCAACACTGTGCTTGGCCTTATTGACGTCTTCATAATTTAATCTGTTTGTAATGAAAGGTAACAGATGGAGCTCCCAGGAGTGCAAATTAAGGCCTCAGAGGTTACAAACCAAATAGCTCTATGTTTAGATGCATTAAAGAAACTAAACAGAAAGAAAGGATTCTGGTAGCACAGAACAATTGAGGTAGCAAAGCAGATTATCCTTCTAGTCACCTTAGTAGTTTGGCTTGGAATCAAAAAGAATGACCAAGTAAACACCTGTCCCTCACAACACAGTAACTGTCTACGCTGCAAGCTCAGAATTGGAATTCAATTAACATACACGAGCTCAAACACCAGGCATTCAGACACAATCTCTACATCTTTCTCTAGTGAACTACCTTAGAAGAACACATTGAAGGGCCATAAGATGGACTCATATTGGTAACTTCATGCAGGGTACTGATCCAAACCTACCGAAACATTCAAAGAGTGTCTCCGGCCTTCTGGACTGTGGGTCTCACTTTATGAAATTACAGATCGGCCTGATCTTTACACTGCATCACTTGTATCCTTCAACACGTCACTCTATGGTCAGCCAACACACAAAGCAGGGCATATATACAGTACATACGTTGGATTTAATAATTACTAAAGGACTAAAATTTGATGTGAAGAAGATCATTGATACTGGTTTATCAAACCATTTTCTCTTACTATTTAATATAAAAAATGATAGAAAAAATTAACGAGAAGCATATTGTTAAAAAAACGCTTCTTTGATTCATCTGCACATTCTAAGCAACAAGTCTGTTTGTAGTACTTACTACAATAGTGAGGATAATGTAAATAGTAAGGTGGAAAATTTTAATACTAAAGTGAGAGCTGCCGCTGACATAGCTGCTCCTGAAAAGACAGTTAAAAAAATCCTCTAAAAGTATTAAACTATGGAAGACCCAAACAGTGTCTGATTTAAAGAAAGCATGCTGGAGAACTGAGCGCAAATGGAGAAAAGCTAAACTGATTATCCACTATGAGATACTGAAGCCTAAAATAACAGAATACAACAACACTGTCCGTCTTGAGTGGCGCTGCTATTTCTCTAGAATTATAAATAACAATGCTAGTAATCCCAGAGTTTTATTCCCTACAATTGAGCATCTGCTAAACCAGGTCACTCAATGGAATGCCTCCAAAAAACATCCAAAGTGAATGATATTAGAAATAATATAGTACAGCTCCCCAATACTGATCCTCTTAAACCCCGGTACTCCATTTTAAACAAATTAAATTCTTTCAACAAGATACATTTACCTGATTTATGTAAAATAATTTCTCAACTGAGATCCTCCACCTACGTCCTCGACCCAATACCAACAAGTTTTTTCAAAGAAGTAACGGGCGCGCTAATTGATAGTATTCTTGATATAGTAAACTCATCATTAGGTTTGTCTTAAGACTGCTGTAGTTAAACCCCAGCTCAAGAAAAATAATCTTGGCCCCTCTGCTTTTGAAAATTTTAGACCCATTTCTAACCTGCCTTTCTTAAGTAAAATTCTAGAGAAGGCAGTCATTATGCAGTTAAATGACCACCTCAATAAACATGCTATTCTTGATACATTTCAGTCAGGCTTCAGAACAAATCACAGCACAGAAACTGCACTTGTTAAAGTAGTAAATGACTTGCGGGTAAATGCAGACAGAGGCCATTTATCTGTTCTCATCCTCTTAGATCTGAGTGCCGCATTTGACACCATTGATCACAATATTCTTAGAAATCCCCTTAGTCAGTGGGTGGGCCACTCTGGCAGTGCCTTAAATTGGTTTGAGCCCTACCTGGCAGGTACTGTATAAAATTCTTTGTTAGTTGTGGTAGTTATACTTCAAAGACACAGGATATTCTATATGGTGTTCAACAAGGGTCTATCCTGGGTCCACTGCTGTTTTTGATCTATATGCTTATATTAGGTCCGATTATCTAAAGGGATAATGTGAGCTACCACAGCAATGCTGATGACGCACAACTGTATTTATCAATAGCACCTGATGACCCCGACTCTGGCTTATTTGTGTTTCTGAATGGATGAGTAATAATTTTCTCAAACTAAATAAGGAGAAAACAGAAATTTTAGTGATTGGAAAAAATAGGTATAATGAGGATATTATAAATAAACTTGAACCATTAGGATTAAGTCAAGGCGGAGGTAAAGAATTTAGGGGTAATTATTGACTCTGACCTAAACTTTAAATCACATATTAATCAGATTACTAGGACAGCATTTTTTCACTTAAGAAATACAGCAAAAGTTAGACATCTTATAACACTGTAAGATGCTGAGAAATTAGTTCAGGCTTTTGTTTTCATTCGACTAGATTACTGTAACTCACTCCTCTCAGGACCACCCAAAAAAAACATCAATCTTTTTGTCTTTTCCGCAACTAGTGCAGAATGTAGCTGCCAGACTCTTAACTAGGAAAAGAAAATCCGAGCACATCTCTCCAGTTCTGATATCACAACATTGGTTACCCGTGTCATTTAGAATTATCTTTAAAATACTGCTTATGGTTTACAAAGCCTTAAATAATCTCGCTCCATCCTATTTTTCAGAATGTCTTTCACCTTACACTCCAAATCGTAACCTTAGATCTTCAAATAAGGGTCTGCTTATAATTCCAAGAGCTAAACTTAAAAGAAATGGCGAGGCAGCCTTCTGCTGTTATGCACCTAAAATCTGGAATAGCTTACCGATAGAAATTTGCCAGGCTAATACAGTGGAGCACTTCAAAAAACTGCTAAAAACTCATTATTTTAACATGGCTTTCTCATAGGTTCATTTTAGTTTAATCCTGATATTCTGGTCGGTGGTAAAATTGGCACTCCAGCCACCATAAAAAAAAACCTCCCACTGTTCCATTCCATCTGAACTAGTGAGGTGCTGAGGTGTCACACGCTACATGGCTGCACTCGGGTCCTAATCTGGGATCCTGAGTTGGTTTGTCATGTGCTGGGTGCGGCAAATGCGCTTCATCAGTGCATGCTCCTAACTTCCTCCTCCTGATATTCTGTATATACATTTAATTATCATTACTAACCCCTACTTTCTCTGCTGTCCTTTTTCCGGTTTTATGTGGTGGTGGTCTGTGTGTGCCTGAAAACCATAAGGACTGATTGAGGTCATTTATGTTAGGTAGAATGCCTTTTCGGGGGCTGGGCGGTCTTGTGGCCTGGAACCCCTTGCAGATTTTGTTTTTTCTGTTCTCTCTGGCCATCGGACGTTACTTTTATTCTATGTTAATTAGTACTACCTAATTTTATCTTTTATACTTTGTCTTTTTCTCTTTCTTCATCCTGTAAAGCACTTTGAGCTACACCATTTGTATGAAAATGTGCTATATAAATAGCTATTGTTGTTGTTGTATACAATATCCACATCTACTGTACATGATTGTCCAGCCCAGATTCTTTTCATGTGTAGCCTCAAGCTGGTGGAAATGAGCTGCTCACTTCCATTCGGAATTTTGACTCTGTCAAAGTGTTTGAAGACTCTTGCCTGGTAAATTTTTTTGTAACCTAGCTGTTTGGATTTTATAACTTGTAACTTGAATTGTAACTCACTTGTGATGATCAATTCTGTAACCTTGTCCTTTATTAACACTTGTTCCCAAACATTCCCCTAAGGCTGACATTTACTTGAGTATGTTGACCACTTCTGTAAGTCACTTTGGATAAAAGTGTCTGCTAAGCAAATAGATGTAATTGTAAGATGTAAATATCTGAGCCAAACACTGATTAGAAGCTTTCCCAGTCCATTTACATCTTGGAGTTCAGCTATGCAATAATAATAATAATACATTTATAAAGAAAATAAGTGAAGCTATTTCCACACTGAAAAGAAAACAAGTAAAGAGACATGGCTGTGTGTAGCCTGTGTATCAGGTGCTTTTATTCTTTGTCAGGTTCATGCTGACATAGCCCTTCATTAACTTTCTTTTATTGATATAGCCCTATTAGCACCCTCAAAGAGCTTCACAACTATTCAAAAGGGCAACTAAGGAATAGAAAGACAGAAAAAGACCATTAAATACACTGGATGGAAATAAATATCAAATAAAACATAATACATGAAACACAATTGTTAGATTAGGTAAGAAAACAAACAACAGCACTAAATACAATACAAAGTGCTGGGGACAGCAAATGAATGACCTACTTTGAGAAGCACAGCACCATCGCAAGGATTTAGACAGAGGAGAAGAGCTCAGAGAAGGGGTAAAAGTGTCAGTTGAAGTTAAATACCTTCATGTACAGATGGGTTTGAAAGAATGAACACTGGGTATCACAGAGCATAGGTGAGTTTGGAGCACAACAAGATAGCCAGCATCATCGGTAGGACAGAGTGGGTGGACAGGACTGTAGTCATGTTGTCTAGTGCAAGGCCAATTAAAGCTGCATAGATTAGTAATAGGAACTTGTGTTTGGTCCTGTCAGGTAAAAAGTGCACGTGAAGACTGAGCACAACAGGCAGTAATGTTCTTACTGCAATTGCAGAAGTGTTGTGAGCCTGTTATACATTAGAAGGGGTACCAGCAGTATACTGATGTTCCCACCTATTCTAAAGGACATATCTTAGACCTGATCTGCTGCTCTGGTTTAGTCCCTCTCAATCTTACAGCAGATAAACTCCCCATAACTGATCATTTTCTCCTTTCATTTAATACTAAACTTACTTTTTCTATTCCTAAGCATCCTCGTCTCATATCTTTCCGTAATATTAAGAACTAGCCAACCTGCGGCGTACCATACGCCGCATAATCAGGCCAGTTTTTTAATGACTTTTAAGCACAGGGAGAAAATTAACATTTGAAAAATCGGTAATGTAATAAATCACCAAGAAAAGCAACATTGTAACAATGCACGGAACGAACCAACACACAATCGTCCGTGACTGAAAACTGGCGGACCGCAATCGCGCCTTCTCCTGCCAGACGGAGGAATGGGGGTGCACAGCGCGGAGTGTGGAACGGGAAGAGAGGAGAAGGACGTCCATTCAGCTCCGTCCGTCATGCTAGTCTGCTGATTTCTCGTTCAGTATTCACTGCCCGCTCATGTGTCCACCTCCAACTCGTCACTTGAGTCGTCGACTTTAGACAGTCCAGATGTACCTGTGACTGACGTAGACTTTTCATTGCTCTGTGTGGTTTTGGCTGCTTTTCTATATATAATCCACCAAGACACCCGACCACGGTAGTAGCGATGTGGGAAGGGGGTGTATACAAAGGGTTGGGACGCAACCAGTGGGAGCGTATGAGTCGCACTTAGTGGGAATTCCACGGTTTGCAGCCTGAATGGGGTTCAACGGCTTAGACACACTCTCAATGTCATGCATAATTATTTATTGAATGCTAAACACTTCTGGATGTCTAAAACGGGTGGTGTGAGAATACAACAGTAAGTGAATGAAAAGATGGAACTCTGGAGAGAGCAATACAACACAATAGTGAAGACGCGGCATAACAAATGGCGCATAATTATTTATTGATGGTTGAACACTTCTGGAAAGACACAGTTCTCTAAAAAGGGAGGGTTTGAGGATACAACAGAAAGTGAATGAAAAGATGGAACTCTGGACTTTTCATTGCTCTGTGCGGTTTTGGCTGCCTTTCTATATATAATCCATCAAGACACCCGACCACGGTAGCAGCGGGAGGGGGGTGTGAACAAAGTGCAGGAGCATCTAAGAAGACGTATGTTTGTCGCGGATGCGAATTGCTGTATGTAGCGTGTAAAACAGTTTGCTATGGTGCATGCGGTCGTGAGTCGCAACCGAAAACTCGGTTTTTAAAGACTGCTTACTTCATTGTGTTTTAACCTCAGTTGTAAAGGAATGTTTTAAGGATCCCATGGGATACCTCTAGCAAACCGTTTCACACGCTGCATATGGTGATTCACCTCCGCGAGAAACATGCCTCTATGAACAGTCAACGTAACACGGAGGTGCATGACATTAACCTGACCTGCACTGCATGTGGCCTCTACGACAGACGAATATAAATGACGCCATTTTTTCTGTGTCGTCGCGTCCGAGTTGGTGGGCGTGGCCCTGCGAGTTGTCGTCGTATCCAGTGGTCTTGGAGTTGGTGGGCGTGGCTCCTTCCTGCGTGCGCCATAGGTGTCTCACTTGTCGGCGGCTTAGTGAATCCACACCCCTTCCAGCGTGCTTTCCATGGTTGTCCTGCCTTAGTGAATTATATATATAGATATTAACTTGGATTTTCTTTCCTCTAGAATTGATTCCCACATGGACTTTTATAATTTATCCACTCTTGAAGAATTAGTCTCATACTATAACACTGGACTAAATGGTATTCTTAATTCTCTTGCTCCGTTAAAAAAACAGATCAGTTTCCGTTTCTTTTTCTGCCCCTTGGTTTATGCCTGAACTTCGACTTCTGAAAGCCAAGGCCAGGCAACTTGAACAAAAAAAAACTGGACTCTTAGTTCACAAAGAGATGCATAAAAGTCATGTACTTTATTATAAGGACTGTATAGCTCAAATCAAATCTAACTATTACACTCTGCTAATTTCTTCTAATAAAGGTAACATCAAGTCATTGTTTTCATTACTTAATAATTTTACACAACCTCCAGACTCTTTACAATCTAATCTTTACTCGACTGCTTTTTTGTAATTCCCTTATGTCCTTTTTTAGTGAGAAACTTCAGAGGATACATCAGCATCTCGGTCCAGATTTTCTCAGTATTTCCTCTGAACTACACCCACCTATTCACTCATTTTCCTCATTCCAACTTCCTACCTTCTCAGAAATCTCAGATCTTGTCCACAAATCTAAGCCTCTACTTATCAGCTGAACCCTCTTCCCACAGTTCTGGTTAAAGCCTGCCTTCCCTCTCTGGTCCCTCTCATTTCTGCCATAATTCACTCGTCTCTCACCACTGGTACTGTTCCTACATCTTTTAAAACTGCTGCACTATCCCTTAATACTGAAAAAACCTGGTGCCGATCTGACTAATTTCAGTTATTTTCACCCTATTTCTAATCTGCCCTTCATCTCCAAAATTCTTGAAAAAATAGTAGTTATCCAACTTCACTCCCACTTAACTCATAATAATTTGTATGAAGAGTTCCAGTCTGGTTTTCATCCTCTTCACAGTACAGAAACGGCATTTGTTAAAATTACTTACGTTCTCCTTATGGCTGCGGCCTTTGATACTATTTGTCATACCACTCTCCTTAATAGATTATCGTTGATTGGCATTACCAACACTCCAGTAGATTGGTTCAAATCCTACCTCAGTTCATTCACCTTATAACTTTCACATCCCAACCCACCGCTGTTACTTCAGGTGTGCCCCAGGGCTCTGTCCTGGGGTGTCTTCTTTTTATTATTTACTATCTTCCCTTTGGCAATATCTTTCGTAAATATAACATTAATTTTCACTGTTACGCTGATGACACCCAGCTCTACCTTGCTAGTAAACCCACCTCTTTTCCACCATCTTTGCTTATTGACTGTAATGCTGAAATTAAATCCTGGTTTTCTTCAAATTTTCTTAAATTAATCAGTGACAAAACTGAGGTACTCCTTATTGGTACAAAATTAACATTATCCAAAGCCGATACTCTTTCATTTGTTATTGATAACTCCTTTGGGTGTCATCCTTGATAATACTCTGTCTTTCCAATCTCACATTAATAACGTCACCTATGTAATTTTAATCGCATCCCACCCTCCCTTACTTTCCATACCACTGCCATCATTGTTTACAATCTTGTTACTTCTCGTCTGGACTACTGCAATTCGGTCCTCTTTAGTCTCTCTGATAAATCTCTCCATAAGCTTCAGCTGGTCCAGACTTCTGCTGCTCGCATCATTACTCGAACCCCATCTATTCACCATATTACTCTGGTCTTGTGGCAGCTTCATTGGCTCCCGACTAAGATTCAAATAGATTTTAAAATTCTTGTATTAACATTTAAGGCCATTCATAACCTTGCCCCTCCATTTCTGTCCAAACTTCTTCATGTTGCCATTCCTTCCCATAACCTTAGATCCTCATCGTCCATCCACCTGACCGTCTCTCTCGCCCGTCTAACCACCATGGGGAGCAAAGCATTCAGCCGTTCTGCTCCCAAGCTCTGGAACTCACTACTTACTGAGCTTAGAAATACTGAATGATTCTCAACTTTCAAATGTAAACTTAAAACCCATCAGTTCAAAATGGCTTTTTCTCAATGATTACAATGGCTTGGTTTAGTTTTAACTTTTAATATTTTCTGGTGCTTTAAGTTCTGTTTATAATGTGCTTTCTTATTTATTGTTTGTTCCGTGTCCTTGAGTTCTTAGAAAGGCGCCTTTGTATAAATAAATAATAAAATGTATTATTATTATTATTACTTGTAATTGAGACATGCAAAAAGCACAGCATATGAGGTAAATATGCACAGATTCTATGAGTCAGAAACGCATAGGAAGAAGCAGACACAAGATAGGAAGTAATACACTTTGTTAACATAATTTATATGATTTGGTTGAGAAAGAGAGGAATCAAAAATGGTGTCAGACTCCTTGCACAGGGTGATAGTCTAATGGTATTGTCCCCTAGAGGAAATGACAAAGAGATTATTTTCATAAAATGTGCTTTAGAGCAACTTAGTAGGACTTCTGTATTGTTGTAGTGTAAAGAGTTAAGTTCTTTCCCAGCATTTAGTTTTTTAAGGGAATCCACGAACAAAAGATCTCTGACCAGCATCCACATTTACTAACCCTGTTTCTAGAAAAAGTGTTACTCTTGCTAAAAAAGAAATAAAAACTAAAATCTGTAATTTGGTAGTTCACAAATTACAAACTCGTGCCTTCATAGACGTACAGTCCGTGTGCCAGGTTGGCCAGTCTGCCGTGTAGATCTGTCTCCTATTGAAAATGTGTGGCACTTCTTGAAGAGAAGAATCAGACAATAGTGATCACTGTCTGTTGAGTTCTCAAGTCTTGTATACAGCAAGAATGTAAAAAGAAAACTCCACCTGAAAAACTGCAACAATTAGTTTCTTCAGTTACCAAACGATTAAGAAGTGTAATTAAAAGAAAAGAGGATGTGACCCAATGATAAACTTGCCTCTGTCCCAACTTTTTTTGGAGTGTGTTGCAGGCACCAATTTCTACATTTGTTAATGTTTAACAAATAGAATAAAGTTTGTTGGTGAAAACACTGAAAATCTTTTCTTTTGCCTGTTCAAGTGAATGACCAAATTACAGATTTTTGCTTTTATAGCATTTTTAGAAAGTGTCCCAAAATTTTTGGAAATGGGGTTTGTAAATAGCCCCTTAGATTGGGATGGATGGATGTTATTTTACAAATACACCTGGTGCGTGGACATCAGGCAAAAGTGTTGTTCCTATCAATTCAAAATGGATACGACTGTCCACTTCACCACTTTAACATTATCTAGCCAAAATCTGAGTGGATATCAGCTCAAAAATGACTGAATAAACAGAGGAGTTGGAGGCATTTGTCATTTGAGGGTGAAAAATGGGTCTATAAGTGAGGTGGAAGAGGCTTGGGGTCAGCACAACTGCTTCTCCAATACATAAATGTCTAGTGTGGCTGAGATTTAACATCTGTTAAATCTTTTACATCTGTTTTTATTGGCATGGCTTAGTGGTACTCAAACTGTTCTCCTTTCTGCTTCCCATCTTTTTAGATTAGATGATGTATTTCCCATATCGCTGGAGAGAGTTATCATAGCAAGTGGCCCAGAATGTGTCATACATTCATCATCCAGACTTCTTTATCCAGTTCAGGGTTGCAACTGGCAACCCCGGAAGAGGCGTCAGTCCATCTCAGTGTACATTCACACTCAAACCCACTTGCATGGGGTGCGACCCAACATATACATGTTTTTGCATTTATGTGGAACATGAGGTATCTGAAGAAAACCTGCCCAGATATGAAAGCAACGTTCAGGCTCCATGCAGTCAGTGCTCAGGCAGAGTCTTAAACCAAGCAGCAATGAGTAGCAACTGAATCACTGAGCCGCTCAAAAATGTTATGTTGACCAGGAGCTAAAGTTGGGCTGCAGGTATCGACATGTTTCATAAAACACACCCCACTGCAGATGCACTACCAGAATGTTTAATAGTTTCACAATTGTGACTCCCTTTAGGAATCAAACATTGTACTGCTCTTCACTTTCACTAAATATTTCTGATTCTTTCCCGAAATAATCTCAGATCAATCATATGTGTATAAAGAGTACAGAAACATGCTGCTACTGCCCTGTTGTTTCCAAATGCACACATGCTTGCAAAGAATTAATCAAGGAGGCCTCGGACAACAACTGACAAGATGAATGGCCAGCTTCATCCATTTCTAAAAGTGAGCAGTTACATATGCCTTGGAGACCCACACACATAGTCCCTCTCAGTGGAACTACAGCACTACTATTTCCATCTTCAGTGTCTTCCTGATATCTCAATTTGAAAGAACTCTCTTGAGATGGCTTTAATGCATGCGTTTATGTGTGGAAGGCTATAGGGTTATCCCAGAGGTCAAAGGGCAATGTTGTAAGTTTAGATATTTTGAATTTCACTAGCAACTGAGGAATGGCTGATACATGAAATAGACCATGAACTGCAGGATAGGCCTTCATGGTGAATGGCCTTGTCCAGAACATACATCCAGCGTTCCCACGAACTCTCAAATGAGAGTAAAGCTGCACCCACTGGGACTGCTACAAGTTCAAATCCTCCACAAAGCAGTTGAATTTCCAACAGCACTCCGACATTATGTCAGTTATATGCTCATTTGGAAAATAAAGTCTGTCTTTGTTAAGTATGTTTATTTTCATTTGTCTTTAATCTCATGGAAAAACTGAAATAACAGAAAAATATGGGAAAGTTCAAACTTTTGTGATCCTTCTAGCACCATCTAATCTACAGTAGAGCAGGAAATGGCAAGACGCAATGTCACTTTTCTTTTGCTCCATGTGTGATCGATCTTCACCTCACATACACACACAGCCCACTAAGCGAATGTTTCTAGGAACACACACAAGGTCAAGCAGCACATATTAACTCTCCCCTGACCCCCTGCTCAGAAAAACATTGTCTCTGCCCTGATGAATTTCCACTGCATTTGTTCCTGTGAACAAGTAACAGCAGGATCCAAAATGGGACATGACAATGAAGCGCCTGAGCAGTTGATTGTGTTAGCTGAGGTTACAATTAGGACATGCTGGCTAGGGGCACATCTTCTGTGAAAAGTACAGACATTTTATGGGCACTGAGACCAGAACCTTCTTCTGTTTTTCAGACCTTAGGAATAAATGAGCCAATTAATGCAATAAATTTTATTTTAGAATAATAGTCTGATTATGTGTACCAATCAGCCAAGCAATCGTTCATTTACTCAATATAGCGTCTTAGACAACAACAAATCAGACAAACGCAAAATAATAAAATAGTGAGAATAGGTTAAACTTCCATGATCATTAAATCTGGCCTGCACTTGGCCATTTGTGGTGCTGCTGTTAAAAAGGCAAATTCTCTTTACCCAAACTGACAATGTCTGGTCTGATTATCTGCTCACAAAAGCATTTATAACAATATGATGTGAGTAATACTAAAAACAGAATTTACCAAGCAGAATGTTAATGCTTATGAAAACATCCTAAATGTATGTTTGATATTTTACTTTTTGTGAAACACTGTATAATCTCAAATTAAACTATAATAACCTGAATGTTTTTATATATTTTAAAATTACTAAAACACAGGCAGTTTTAGTCAGCAGATATTCAAACTGTGCATTCTGATGCTTGGTGCTTTTAGTTTAAATTTAAATAAATAAACAAGAAAAGTCCACCCCCTTTTCCAAAAATTTTCACTCAGTCTTAACATGACTAATATTAAGTACCGTATATACTCGCGTTTTAAGTTCTCCCACGGATAAGTCGAGGCTTGATTTTACCGTATAATTTCTGGTATTTTATAATGTCGGTCATATAAGTTGAATGCGGAAAACTCACGCTATTGGTCCAAGAGATTATGACATGCTAATGCCCACCTGAGTAAGCACACTGACTTCTTTTTCTATGTGGGTGCGGCAATGTGCTGTATCAGCACGTACTCCTAACCTCTCTCTCTCTCTCTCTCTCTCTCTTTGTCTGCCTCTATCGAGCCTACGTGACCACACAATAATACACAAACTATTCCGAAGCGACGTTTGCACTGTGTGGTGTATTTTGTATCTCACACCCTCATACATCTTTATCATAAGAGCATCCCTTATCTACGATGAAGTGTTCGATCAGAAGAAAATATGAAGCTGGTTTTAAATTAAACATCGTTGAAGTGGTGAAAGAAATTGGTAACTGCGCTGCTGCCACAAAATTTGATGGGTCTGAGAAACTGGTGCGAGATCTGAGGAGGCAAGAAGATGTAAAAATAAATAAATAATTAAGAACTGGCGTATAAGTCGGGGTCTGATGTTATGATCAATTTTTCGTGTTTCAAGACCCGACTTATACGCGAGTATATACGGTAATAACAGCCAGTCATCTCATACACTTCTTTACCCATTAAATGTTGAAGATAGTAGGAAGACAGGGAGGGACAGCCACGATTATGTGTCTCGACTTTTACGTTTTGACTGTCACGTCACTCTCCACATGCCCATTCCAAGATGTTTGTCATAAAATGCACTGCAGTTTTCATTCCGTCAGAAGGCATATACGTTACAATAGACACAACAACCTAATAAAGGAAATTTTAGATTGGAAAAAAAAAACACTCAGGAAATAAAAAGGCTGACAGAGGAAATATTAATCCTATCTCACTGGAGCTCATTGACTGCCACACAGAGAAGAGTTGCTGATGGTATGAACGTGATAAGGCATACTTTCTTTATAGCTGTTAATGGAATGTTACTTATTTACCTACATTTACTTATTTGGCTGACTCCTTTATCCAAAGTGACTTACAACATTTATGACACAATTGGTTACATTTCTTTTGGTTTTCCAGTTGGAGCACAGACAGGTGACTTGTTCAGGGTCATAGTGTCAGTAGCAGGAGATTTGAACCCACAACTTCAGGGTTTGAAGTCCAAAGCCTTAACCACTCCACTACACCACACTGGCTGCCACAGTGTAAGCTTGGTAAAACATTCTGAATGTTTGCAATTAATTTTATTTACTACTTGAATCACAAAATAATTTCTAATAGATGGTTCATCATAAACATCAACGCTGAATACACCCTACAGAGTGTTACTATCAGATAGTCAGAAAATGGCATATACTGTATACTGTATATACTTTATATGTATGTGTGTGTAGGTGTATATATATTGCAAAGTCGACTCACTCTCTCATCAAAAAAAAAATATTTCTTTTTTAGTTAGAAAGCTGAAATTTGGCAGAATTGTGCATCTAGGACAGTAGAGAAAGGTTGAGATCATGCGCTGATTACAGCACGTTGCTGCACCCACTACACGACGAACCAAGTGTAGCCATGCAACGGGTGACACCTCAGCACCACACTGAACAGTGTGAGGTTTTTACGGTGGCTGGAGTGCCAATCCTGCCATCAACCCCTGGGATTTCCCTGCGAGTTAGAGCAGGAGTCATCAGCTCCGGTACTGGAGGACCACCGTGGCTGCAGGTTTCCATTCTAACATTTTCTTAATGAGTGACCTATTTTTGCTGCTAATTAACTTCTTTTGAACTAATTTTAATTGACTTGTTCTTGGAGACTCAGGACCCTTAATTGTTTCTTTTTACTTAATTAGCAGCCAAACAATAATGAGATACAAAAATGAGCCAAAACAACTGGTGTCCATCATACAATATCTGAAAATAAAGAACGATGAAGGCCTCAGAAATGTTGGTCTGCTCAGGTCCCCAAAACATTTTAACAGTCCTCTTAGAAAGAGAACATCAATTTCAGAAATGTCTACTAATGCACGACAAGAGCAGCAACAAGCCATGGAATTAAAGAACGGGTTTAACTAACAACAAGAATCGGCACCTCATTAAGCAACTGGCTGGAGTGAAATTGGTTGGAGTTTGAGGCCCTCACTTAGTCGGTCTTCTGGTGGCTCCCTCACTTCACATTTCATTTCTGTTTGGGTTTCATTTAAGGAAAGAAATGAAGCAATTCAGAGGAACAAATCTTAAAAAAACAATTCAAATAAAATGAATTCACAAGAAGTTAATTAGCAGCACAAACAGGGCACTCATTAAAAAAGGGTTAAAATGAAAACCTACAGCCATGGTGGTCCTCTGGGACTTGGTGACCCCCGAGTTAGAGGACCTGCATGAAGAGGCTGGATGCAGATTAATATCATATCCAAGACGGAGCAGTTGCAGGTTACGAGCCTTGCTCAGGGGCCCAGTGGAGTAGAGTGGAGTCTCTGCTGGCGTTTATGGGATTCGAACCAGCAACAGTAGGCATCCACTAATAAATGACGTTTCAATATATTTATATTTAAAGTTTAAACCTTCCCCAAAAAAAGAGAAACTAAATAACCCAAAATCTTAAAAATGCTTTGACTGATTTCACTGAACTTTGATGACATTATAGAAAAAAGAAAATTAGTTGATGTGTTTTTTTTCTTTTCTTTTTTTTTTCTTGATATTTGTTGGGGGTAATCTTAACAAATAATTAATAAATTACCAAGTGGGGGCAGGACTTTCAAATCTTGATTTGATGTTATTTTAGAAAATCAAAGTAGATGGTTTGTTCTCATCAAAATTGTTCAAATGTTTAAAAGGTGAGCAGAACACAAGCAAAGGTATCATTACAGTGCTACAGCAAGAAAATGCAGGCAAAATATCAAAGCATTAAACAGAATATGGGAAAACGTGACTCGACCTTTTCAGAAGAACAAGTGCCAATGTTTCAGCACAGCTCTCTCTTTTTAATTTCCCTCATTTCTTACATTGCAGGACTGCAGTAGACACGGGGTTCACACTCACACCCATATGTAGGCCATGGAGATGGGGGTACTTTCAGGTTTCAACCACTCTTTGAATTCTGTTTTATGATAGTTCAAAATAAACGACCCTGAAATGAATTCCCAGCTACGCACCTGGCCAGATAAAACTGTGGGCTAAAGGTAGGATCTGGAATTTTGGCAAACACCCCTTCCGACCTCCTATTCCATACCACATCCCCACAAACACGCCTGCTTCTCATGACTCTAGAGTCTGTGAGCACTCCTAGATACACACCATTAGTATCATATCCTCTGGTTACATGTAATCAAATGCTGAGAGCTGCACTTCTGCAGATGCTAGTTTTTATTTATTTATGTTACATTATCTTATTGATGCTTATTTTCAAACTCAGCAACAGGAACAGCTCACTCCATTGTGAACACTCTAAAGATGAGTCCTTTTGATGTCCTAATGATGCATCTTTGGATTAAACAGATTTCCAAACGGCATGTTGGACCTGCTGCATTTAAATGTTAATACCTTTAATTGTAAACCAGTGGTAGACCTGGACATGTCCCGGTATTGACACCAGCAGCTCTTCATTATCCAAGCCAGAAGTTCCTATTTGTGTTTGGGAGGTTTGCGGGTTGAGGATGTTTGTTTATTATATTATTTATTTTCCCTTTGGGGACAAACAAATATGTCAAATCCATCTTATTGTTTTTATTGTATTGCTTTAGTTTGGTTTTTCATCAAATGTTGTTGTTTGGAAGCTTGGTTGATATGACTCATATGGCACTGAGGGATGTGACGATTCCGCTTATCTCATACAAGGGTGATCCGCGTGCTCAGGAATCCTCTGCACTTTGTGAAAATAAAGGAAACACTCGTCAACCAAACAAAATTAGCTTATTGGCCGTTTTAATTGTAGTTAGGCTTTGACTTTTGCTTGTCGAGTGAATTTGAATTTTTGTGCCCTTCTGTTAGTTTTCATTCTTTGGTGTTTAAGTTTTGACCTGTGAAAGCCACTTGACCTTTGAAGTATCTCTGACACTCACAACCAACAAATGATCCTAACTTGCTCAACAGCTGAGAAATACAGTATTGCTTATGGCCATTGTGGTGAGTAAATGTTTGTTAATGGTCTTGAAAAAGCAAAAAGAAATGTGATATGCAGCTAGGGGGTCGTCCCTCATGAATGAATTGCTTTAACTTCCCATGTTTCTAATAAAATCATCGACCAAGGGAATGTCAAATCATACTTCAATTGTATTTGATTCCAGGATTTATTTTTTCTCATTTCTGTATTTCCATTTTTGCAGCTTACAAAAAGACACGGAAATGACAACGAACTCAAACAACTTGAGCAATGTGGCACGTAATGACTGCATTTCATCAACTGTAAGTTGCACAATGTCCATACTTGCCATCTGAATTCCTGAGGAGACTTGCTTCAGACCTAGAGAATTTACAAGCTGCTTCTTGTGTGAGAGGCCACAGAACTGCTCGTTTGTTTGGCTTATTTAAGTGTGGAAGTGAGACTCATATTAATACAAATGTTCACCAACACCGACTGCTGACTTTAAAAGGATACCAGTAAAGACGTTTCCTTTTATATTTACACTGCATATGGACGCTTCTAGATAGCTCTGCTACTGTGCCTTTTGCAAATGCAGCTGAGCAGCAGATAGCCCTTACACTGGCGCCATAAAGAAACCAGCAATCTGTTCAACAAGCACATAGCTTTTGAGATTGGTGTGGGGTGTTCTTCATATTCTACCTTCATTTAAAATGACACCGGGAATCAAATGTTAAGAGACAACAGCTGAGCAGTTCAGGGGTCTCCACAGCACAATCCTGGTATTGGCGACTGTCATACAAGCTTGATACTGTAGAAAGGTAAGAGCTCCACCAGTGCTCTAAATCACTGTGTCCTGACGAGAGGTAAGAAGGAGAGAGTTTGGGGTTTTAACCCATTAACAGAATAGTGTGTTTGTTGAAATGATGAGCCTAACGTGACAGCAAAGGCTGGACTATTTATTACTGAACCCATTTAAGCAGCCTCAGGGTCACCTGGAAGAGACAAAATAATATTTTCCACAGATATTAATACTGTTTAGTTTATCTGTTAAACCCCAGATTTTTATTGGTGAAAGGGAGACATGATACATAAAGAGTCCTCCTTTGTCACTCTCCATGGTTTTACTAACGAGGCCGCAGCCTTACATATCACTGTATATTTTTTTAGTTTGTTAATTTGCGTAACGTTACTTTGTTTGCTTTAAGTACTTATGCTGTTACTGAGTGAGACATTTCTTACAAATTGTGTTTTCAAGTCCTGTGAAAAACCAACCCTTCCGAGCTAGGCTTCCTGTTGTCAGTGCCTGTTCTCAGTCAAGGCCCCAAAGGATTCTGCCAATAATATAAGTTTTGCCGCCCTGGTCAAACGGTAGAGGAGCTTGTCCAGGGTTGACCACCTGGCAATATGTAGAATATAAATTGTACATTGTTGCACAATGATACTATCATCTTTTGTAACAGTATCAATAATAACCTAACAATGCTGGAGACACCTCTCAAGATGTTAAATAAAATATCTGATACTGAGGACGTCAAAGTGTTTGGTAGTGATCACTACTTCCTGACACCATTTGACATTTTCACTCAAGAAAACCAGGAGCTGATAAGAAGTATGAGCCGATGACACCATCTTTAAAAATGCTGAATTGTATTGTATAAGGAGCGTTTTAAATGTATTGCTTTGAGTTTTCTCTAAGAGGTTAAATAGGCTTGGTGGCACTGCTAGTGACCAGATGAAGATGGACACCCAATCATCAGTCATCATTCTGATAATAGCTTAGAACTTCTAAGTCACTCACCAGTGAAGGTTTGATCCCAACACTCTCTGCGGCCTGGAATGCCAAAGTTAGGTTTCTGTTCTGTTTAAAAAAAAAAAAAAGAAAAGACTCTGAACAACAAAGACATCCTTGGGGCTTAA
This sequence comes from Polypterus senegalus, assembly GCF_016835505.1. NCBI lineage: Eukaryota > Metazoa > Chordata > Cladistia > Polypteriformes > Polypteridae > Polypterus > Polypterus senegalus. The sequence continues at coordinate 124,850,419 of NC_053159.1, read as the reverse complement.
CTTGGATGTGTCAGCTCTTAAGAAAACAGCTGCTTCCTTTTCAAGCAAGAAAATAAACTTAAGGGCACTGACCCAGATAGAAGTATGCTTTTTAATGCTGGACGTATTTCAAAATTTTGGACAAAATGGGTTGATTGCTCAAAAAAAAAAAAAAGAGGATTGCAATAAATTATAACTTCAAATGTATGGCAGTCTCCGCTATCCCTCTATCTGTTCTGTATTGGACAAAGAATTTGCTGAGATTTATTACTGCCCACTGAGCGTAGGCTGCCATGTATACATCTCCATGCCAAGAGTGGATGGTGTCCATTGAAATATTTGGAGAGAAATTGGCCTCTTTTCTTAGCAGGTCTCTGAAGAACCATAGCTGGCTTTACTGGCAGCATAATATTTCACCCAATAGCATCTTATGTACCGCATTGACACGGTGCTCTGATGTAGCAATGTCTTTTACAAATAACAATATCATCTGCTATTGTAATCATGCCTCCCATACACCAGTCTTTGTCTGAATATGTGATATATGCAATATCACCTTGTATCATGGCAATGATGGCTAACCTATCCAATGGCAACATATCATAGTTCGGTAAGATATAGCTCAGGTAATGATAACCTGAGCAAAGGGGTGCTATGTGGAGCAATTGTAATGCTTGTGTGTAAAGGTGTGGTGGTGGCTATTATTAATGTGTGAAATATCAAATGACAGCATGAGCCAGTGTGATATGGTCTAAAATATTATATTCAGAATGTGCAAATGTCGATGTGATGATGTCAGACATATTTACTGGCACCTTGTACCAGTGACATAACATGTCATACATATAGTGACACAGTGTAACAGGTGACAGGCAGTGTTAGCTTATAACACATCATTTATGAAGACTCCATGTGCAAGACAGAAACACATGCATGCCTCACTTTGCCACTTTGGCAACCTGTGTCACATATTATGTCACCATGTGCCTACGTGGAAGGGCTTTAAACATTTCACTATATTTTATTTCTTCATGGAAATCTATGGCTCATATAATGACACCATGTGCCAGTGTGAAGAGATGAAGCACATGTAATCGTGACGCCTGCCTGGCTAGTATTGTGCATTGTGTGCACACTAGTGTGGTAAGGAGTAGCAATTTGTGCGACTGTTACTATTGGAAGAGCGGCAGAAAGCTCAGGGTGTTTACCTTACCTTATCTTGGCTGGTGAGGTCGTGGTATGGGATATGGGCAGGTAGGTAGGTATGGAGAAGGGCACAGAACGCCAGTCCATCGCTCCAGCTACTGCTGAAGTTGGTTACATCAATGTTCTGCAAAATAAAAAAGACAAAACACACTGCAGTGTCACATTCAATAATTACAGGAACATATTAATGACAGAAATTACAAGAGAATTGTGTTAAATATGTCTTTCTAGAATAAAATTTTTGTAATCATTTTTTTATTATAACATGAAAAAGGCATACCCTAAAGGAAACACACAATAATAACGGATTTTTGGGTGATGTAAGAACAAAAAGAAACACAACCCACTAGCAGACACTCCACCCTACATAATTAAACGGAAAAACAATAAAAGAAAGCCAAAAAAAATGTCAATGGGTAAACTGGCATAGCACACACACCATGAGGGAGGGGATGGTGAAGTAAGGGGAAAAACCAAAACAACGTTTACTTCTATAGCACATTTTCATACAATTTAGCTCAAAATGCTTTACAAAAAGTCAAAGAGAGAGATACAAGAAAAAAACAAGATCATACAATAATATTAAAAAAACAAGTAACAAAAGATAAAGAAGAACAGAAAGAACAAAAGAAAACTCTGGGGTTCCAAGGCCAAAATACCACCCAGCCCCTACTAACTTATTCTACCTAACATAAATGTTCTTAAATCAAACCTCTTTGTTTTCAGGCTTCACATGAAAGGATTTTGGTAAAGTTGGTCTTGTGGACAGCTGAGGCACCTGCCTTCATTCCATCATTACATGTGTCCTCATGGTGCCTTGGTGGACATGAGAAAACTACCTTATGGAGCAACCAACCCACTCTTTACTTACGGAAAAGCAAGGAGCCAGTTGTGAACAGTAGAGCTAGAAAAGTTGCTGATCCAAGATGTGGAAAGTGCAAAAAGGGAAGAATTGTAAAATGAAGACTTCCAGATTGCAGAAGTGGCAAAGGAAGGAGATTTCCAATGAGAGGCTAAAGGCAACTTAGATGCAATGGTTGCAGTTGTTAAAATCCTCCATTGGGAGAGAGAAAGGAACAGTGAAGAAATGGAAGAAACTTCTAGGAAGAAAAGAACTTGAAGGGAGAGGAAGAATCATGGAGAGGGAATCAGGCACATAGCACCAGAGAGCCACTGCTGGAGGACATTCTCAGAGCATGTGGAGGAAGGTGCCATGGACTGTAATAGGGTAAAGATGGCATAGGGGATCTACTTCTAGTCCCGTCAGATGACATCTCCAAGGGTTAGGATACAGTCTGTAGAGAAATTAACATTGTGCTGGTGATGACGATTTTTAGAGCAATTTGTGTTATATTTAGAAAGATTATTAGCTAACACAATGCAGAGGATGGGGAAAGGTCTGTTAGTCAATTTGACATGATTGGGAGAGTTCTGAGTTCTTTGTGGAGGAAGCAGCAGAGACTAGATACTGGCTTGGACTTAGGAGAAAGGGTTCAAGCAAATGAGTATAGGGGATGAATTGGAAGAGGGGATGGAGGGGAGGCTCCACATCTCCAGAGCACAGACCTTAGTTGCAAATAGGAAAAGTAGGAGGTGGAAGGTATAGGATGACTAGATCAAATAGAAAGGCGCGTTTTCAGCTCTGACTCATTAAATATATCTCACAGCACAGATACACCAGACTGACACGAAGGGGAGGAGGAAACTAGATGGCTTCTGAAATTTTGGGCAGAAATGTGGAATAAAGCAGTGTGGAGGTGCCATCTTGGCAGCAGAACCATCAATTCTGCAACACGTCTCCATTTCTGAAGGGCATTGGATAGGGAAAAAGAGACTTTATTTAATTAGAAAGAAAAGGAAATGAAGTTGAGTAATGGGGGAAAATATATTTTGTTTCCATGGTAAACTAGGGAGGAGGATGCTGGGGAGGGGAGACCCAGCCTGAGACTGGCCTTATAGTAAAAGCAAGGTGGAACTAGAATTAAAGTTATCATTTAAAGTAAATATTTGTTTAAAAAGCAGTTCTTGCATTGACATTTGGCTAAATTCGGAGCCTTTTGCTTGCATGCTGCTGCAGTGAATGAGACATGCCCTCTTCACATGCATTTCATGAACAAGCGCTGGTCATTACCAGATGTGCAGTTACAAATAAAACAGTGCAGTGAGAGTTAAGCAGAAGAGCTGGAGAGTCATGGGATCTGTGTGGAACGGGCCTGCAATGCTCCGGACTACTGCTGAAGAGAGGCACAGCAGCTTGTTCAGATGCCTGTTATTTAGCAATTTGAAGAAAATTGTCCAAATAAAACTCTCCAGCGTGCAGCAACTTATAATGTGTTGCAGAACCTCTTGTGTGTAGTAAGAGTCACGGCACAGGCAGCAGGAGTGCCCAATTTGTAAACTAGATCAGGGTATTATAACTCATCTGAGACCCCATAGTTTCATTTAATTATTATTATAATGTAATAGTTAAAGTAACTTTTTTTTTGTGACATCATTTCAGCACCTTTTATGTGCACCTCACCATTTCCTTTGCTGTTTCCAAAACAACAATGTGTTTGTTGCTTATGATGCCAGTTGCCTGATCATGAGGTTGTTGTTCTTTTGGCGTTGGACATCAGTGTTTCCACACTATATAAGATGGTGGTCACTATTACTACTGTCCAAACCCACCTTTCGAGGGAGGCCAGAGCCTGTCCCAGCAGCATCAGATACAAGGTAACAAGCAGACAGAATGCTTGTGTTTAGCCCGTGCAGACATGAAGAGAAGATGCATGTTTCACACAAGCAGAGAACAGGGTAGGTCCCAGGGTCTGTGACATAGCAGCACTGGCCACAATGCCACACTGAAGCAAACAAAGTTTTCCCATAAAAAGACATCTGTGTCATGTAGCCACTTGGAATTTAGGACATTTTATTTCCATTCTTCAGTTTACCATTTGTTTTGTAGTTTTTCAAACCTAATCTTAAAACTTGACTGCTGCTTTGTTCATAAAGAGAGAAACTGTTAGCTAAAATTAAAAGCAGGCATCAAACACTAAGCGACATGTCCTACAGATTAAGGAGATGGACAGTAAACTGCCAATGTGGGTGCCCCTAATAGCACCCCATAAGCTGCATATCTGAAAACTCTGCAAACACTTTAGAATATAAAGACTTGGACTGTTGTATTGTCACACACCTGGAAAGCACCTTGGAATCATAATATAAAAAGAGCTTTCTAAACCGAAAATATGTTTGTGTAAATTCTTTGGTTCTGTATATGAAATTCAACTTCGGATCACATTTTCTATATAAAGGCACTATACAAAACACAACAGGCAATTTGCCAATACTGCTTGTTGTATGGAAGGTGAATTGGAAAATAAAACATACACCATAAATAGAAAACCTTGCATTGCTGCCACAGAAACAGAACAGAAAATAATGTCAAGGTAGATTATACAAGATAAACATCACACATTATTTTAGGAACGAGTGATTAATACAAGAGAGAGACACCACAGAGGAGGCTGACCTGTCCCCTGGTGGACATTTGTTCTGAGGGAGCTATACTATCATTAGCTGATGGTTCATGATAAGGCAGAGTGAGTTCAAGAGAGGCAATACGTGATTTTCCACTCATCTGTTAAATCACGATAACCAGAGATAACCTTCTTTGTGTTTTGCTTGAGAAGGAGATAAGGAAGAGGTGCATCAAAGGTTTCTTTGGCTTGCACTTGGTTGTTCAGGGCTGACACAAATTAGCTTCAGGTTCCCAGGAGTGGCTGATCTGTTTGGTTTCCAGTGAAGGTGATGTGAAGCTTTGGGAAACCTGAAAACTGTGAGACTGTGATGTGTCCTATGTGATGGGTAAAAAATGACTAAGTAACTAATCATCTGATAGGATAAATCAAGTTTTAACAACCTGTTTAGCCTTTTGAAGAACATGTCTTCCCTGTGTTGTAACAACACCCTTTTGGAATAATGGATTTTGGCTTTTGGCTGAATAGTGCACTGGACACTGTGCTGTCAGTTCTTGGAGTGCTTCATCAAACACTTGGTCCAAGCAAGTACTCTTAATCTCTTTGTTTAAAGAATCAGAATACTGTAATCCCTTTTTAGTGGGGATTCAACATGTGGTAGTAGAGGATTTGTATTGTGTCCAATGTATTTTAAATATTAAAAGTTTATTATCCACCATGAAAAGATGAGGTGTATCCCATTACATTGAGTAACCTTGAAGATGCAGAACAACCTTTTCTGGGCTCATTCAATGTAGTCACTCTCAATCTACTTTGGAGATGTTTTGACACACAGGAGTCCATATGTACAGTAAATACTTGATATCCTTATTGGACTTTCATCAAGGCAAAGCTCTCCACTGAGCTCTTGAAGCCTGACATTTCCAGTGTTCTTTTCAGTTTTCCCAAAATTCACCTCTTTGGTTCCCTCGCCTGGTTTTAAATCCTAGGGGCTTTCCAGCAAATGAGAGCAAACTTGGTTGCTAGCCTTCTACAGTGCAGACACTACTTTAATCAGGGACCCCCCACAAAGAGAAGGAGCACAAATCCCCCAATCATAAGAAAGTAGAGGGGTGGAGTTGTGCTGTTTTACAGACAATGTGAGGGTGCCATTTTGAGATTGAACCTTTAGCTGGTTTTCGGAAATGAGCACCATCACAAGAAGAGCAGGCAGTTAATATGAGGTAGTGGTCACAGAGGCCATGTGCTGTCGTTTCTATCAAACCACAAAGACAACTGGAACCATGTGAGCTCTGAATATCATACCAGCCTCTGTACAGTGCCTCAAAAACGTACTGAGCCCCAAAACTATTTTCACATTTTACTGTCTCATAGATTCTTAACTTATAATAAAGTACGAATTGTTCTAGGTGAATGTACGTCAAATCCAAAGAAACAAACTGAAAAGCTTTTAAAAGTTGCTAAATAAGAGAAGTCAAAGTTGTGAGGTTCAAAAAGCATTATATTTTGTAAATATAGGCATTAGTCTAGCTTTGTGCAGTGCAGTGTATTACCTTACCAAATCACCTAATATGTCCATGGTCTTCATCTGTGTAGAAAATCAGAAGATCTCCTGTCCTGTTAGACCATGAGCATAAACACCCCGTCTCACACCGAAGTCCAACAGTATGGGGGACATTTTACACAAAACAAACTCAAAAGAGCATTCAAAACTGATCAGATATACAATTATAGGGAAGCTACGACCTGAGGAAGGGTTCATCAAAGAGCCTGGTGTGTTTCATCACGTGGAAGTGAAGAAAAAAAAATAAAATTACAGCCAGGCTGTTAGCTCGAACTTAAGTCACTGAACACAAATGGCACCGTGAAGGCTCTACGGTCTCCAAGGGTTTGAACGAAAAGGGCCTTCATGAGAGAGTGGCAAGAAGATGAAGGACAAAAAAAGAATTTTGAAAATGTTACGTTTAAGATACTGCAGAGCTGTGGCAGTAAGACATCTGGTTTGATGCGACGGGATTTTTTTTGCTTGGACATTAAGCAGTATGTGTGGCTTAGACCTAACACTACACATCAGACAGGTACAATGTGCTGGCACCATCATGTTGATAAAATGCTTTTCAGTAGCCGAGAATGGCATTCCGGTCAGGACTGATGGGAAGATAAATGGTGTGTAATACAGATGGACCCTGAAGGAAAACAAGGCCCCCTCTGCCAGAAAGCTTAAACTGGGGAGGAAGTTCATCTTTCAACAGTACAATGGCCCTATGTACACCAGCAGAGCAACAATGGGGTGACTTAAAATAAAGAAAATTGATGTCCTTGAGTGATCCAGTCAGAGTGCTGACCTTAACCTCATTGCACATGTCTGCTGAGACCTAAAACGTGCTGTCCACTGCTGGTCCCCAATTAACCTGGCACACCTTTAACAATTCTGCAAGGAGGGACAGGTAAACCTTGCTCCATCACATTCTGCAAAAAGAACAGAGATGTTGCCAAAAAAGACCACTTGCTGTAATAGCTGTGAGAGGCGGTTCAACCAAGTACTAATACTTACACACTTTTGGCACTGCAGTTTTTGGAATTAAATTTTTAATGGTTTATAATTTTCTTTCTTTTTTAGGCAGCACTTTGAAAAAGAGCGTTTCATTTACAAATACAAATTCCAAGTGGAACTGGTTAAACCCCTATGCGGTGCCAATCACTTATGTGAAAAAGGGTGGGTGGCTGAACACGTTTTCAAAGGACTGTATGTATGTACAGCATGCTGCTTGTATTTACAGTAAAGCAGCCTGACTTGAGTGACATGGACAGGCTGTGACCTAAAGGTCCTTGGAAGCCATGCTACATGTGAAAAGCTCAAGAGATGCCGTGTCACTTGCTTTGCTTTATCTGTATTGTCACAGATGGGTGTTACTTGTACTCCGCATTTCAGATGGTAGGATTTTAATAATGACAGAGCAGAACAAATGAAACAAAGCACTAATTGTGAGATCAAAGGAGTAGCTTTTGATGTCTACGAGTTAACTAAAAATGTAAAAGTCTTACCATCAGGGAGACACCTACAGAAGCTGCTGCAGCACAGGCAAAACTAGACACGAGCACAAGGTGGCTTCGCCAATTGAAAACGTTTGCCATCCTTATAATGGGTATCGCCTTTGGTGAACAGTTAATAAACAAATACTTTAATTTGGAATACTATTTGTTAAATTGAGGAAGCTGGAAGTTCTAAATTACTTCCCACATTGCTTTAAAGAGTGGCAATTGCTTTACTAATGTAGATACCAAACACAAAATGCATTAGGGTACATTTTAGCAGCACCGCTAGTCAGGAAGTGCCCACGCAGCCAAGACGTGGTGGCAATGGTGACTACTTTTACAGAAATAATGCATTTGCATTACCACCAGCGTATGCAAGCTAGAATTCATAATCACTAACTGCTAGGGAAAATGATTCCTGTAAAAAAACAGATTGCAGTTTGTAGGACTTGGCCAGACTCCCTCTGGCTTCATAAAACAACTGATTGCCCTGCTTATTCTTAAAAAAATGCTGTTCACTGACACGGTGAATGGAAGTTATTTAAAAAGTAAAGAAAAACTGAGGCCCTAATAGAAACAACATGGTTCTGACACCAAGAACTACATATGTGGGCAACAGAAGAACAAATTCATGTCTGCCTTGTAAATGAGGCCTCCTGCTGATGTAGAAACCAAACTTGGAGATGTTAAATAGCTTCTCATGGACTGATTCCCCAAATGAACCACTTATTACAAGTTCAGTGTTGTTATATAACAATTTACTTCTCCTTTTTACGAGGCCTCTTATTACAATACAGGCATGTGGGAAGCCAGATACAGTTTGATAAAACATCTAGCATGAAATCCTAACCTTGTGCACTGTGAGATGAGAACTTTAAAATGAACACTGCTTCATGTACTTTTTACTTTCAAGCTCTTTGTGTTGAAAAGTACATTTTAGCCACCATTTGATCTGTTCTACAGGCATTCCATTTATGTATTTAAACTCTGCTCGTCTCTGCTCTGATCCAAGTAGTTTAGAGGCAGACCCTGAAATTGGATGGAACAGATCTGACAACAATCTGATGGATAGGCTGACAGTAATTATTTTCAACCTTGTGGCAACACCCATCATCCAGCTTATGCTTTCCATCAAAGTTTTCTACATTTAAGTGGGATATGCAGATTAAAGCAACTAAACCAATTTTTAAAAACCTGATTTATTATTGACATTCTGAATGGCACCCCCCAAGCACACGATTGATTGATTGCCCTAAGTATACTTTGACAGGCTTTATGGAAGATGATGCAGAGATCTTTCAGTGGTAGCCTAGCAGGGCATTACATGTAGTGATATAATGACCAGCCCTGAGAGAGACTATTTGATAGCATGCTCCAGATATCAGGTACACCACAGTTTTACAAAGATGGACTCGATGAACTAGGACTTGAGTATGACTTCAGTTTAGCTTTGTGAAGAAGGACATGTGAGTTGTGCTTTATGAGTAATGTACAATTTCCACAAGAAGTTACATAAAACGCAGGTCTGAATGGCATAACTGAACTGATACTGATGTTATTACCCAAAAGGCAGGTGACTGAAGAAACAGTTGCACTAATGCACACAGTTAGTAAAAAGTGTGGATCCTTTTAGAACCTTGTGCAGAAGGTGACCCACAGATTAGATTAATTATGGTTGGATGATCAACAGACAAATAGGTGCTAAACCTGAGGCTTAACATGTATAGTGGATGACAGGCGTGGAGCACTTGTGAAGTGCATAATTACTCAGAAATGTTCTTTGCCAGATCAAAGCACACATCATGCATGAATTAAGCACAGGAGTGGGATGGTGAAATCCATCACTGAGGATAAGCGCAGATGTGAACACAACTATGTTCATCTTATGGTCTTAATGATTCAAGGCTTTCCTGGCTTGTTAATTATGGCCTCACCCTGTTGATGTTTCATTAGCAACTTCTCTCTTCTTCTCTATGATGATAATCTCACAAATTTGAATTGCTATCTGTGAACATGATATCCAAAATTGATCCATTTATCCGGAACTATAACTTGGTCTCACTTGTGCCAAGTATTCCAATTCATTGCTTTATATTTTAATTATATTTGTTGAGTAAAGCTTCATCTTGACTATACTAGCTGTAACGGATTGCCAGGCATGTGCTGGGACTTCCTGCTTTAATTTGCAGAGTTATTTGAATTGTGCTGGTTAATTGATAACGCTCCGTGATCTTGTTTCCTCCATAAAGCATCCTGAGATGGTGCAAGTTGTTTATGAAGTAAAAATGATTTGGTAAACAGCTATGTCATGTGACCAATGGACACAACCCATAGGTCAAACATAGCCAACAGCCTTCAGCATTGGCGATCCTCAAGTCTGGGCATTGTTATCCAAAAGTGTAAATAGCACAAGAAAGACAAAACACTCAATAAATGAGTGCCTCCCACCTTAAGCATACTAATTTACTGTAAGTAAATAAAACAAACTAATTAAATATACTTGGCAGAGTGTCAGGTAAGGAGGGTGATATGTAAAATAAAATGTGACAATGCTGTTATGCTAGCTGACATGCCTTCATAAAACATCCAGTTGTACTTTTTTGCATCTTCCTGTTGTCAACTAAACACATTTCCATGGCACAAGGAGGATACCAGAGAGTTTTGATAGCAGGCATTTCAAAATCTCTCTCTTCCTGCAACGGAAGACACTCAGACTCTCTAGTGACCCTCTGACTTAAATGTCATGAGATTTATGATGTTGAAAGCAAGCAGGAAGGAACCGAAGAAAAACAAACACGCAGTTCCAGTTGCATCTAAGGTATCCATACACCTTCCCTCCAAATCCATCTATCCATCTCCGTGTCATATTTTGTGCCATTCACTATACCTGCTGGTTGGAGGCAATGACAAGAAAAAGTGTCTGTTGTTATTTTTTGTGTTCTGTTTCTGAGGCTGTATCATGTCTGTACAGATACATGTTTATAATATCCTGACAGAGCTCAAAAATTCAGATGTGCAGGGATGCCACATGCAATTTACCACTTGGCCAATCTTGCAGCTGGATTTCAGCGGGACATGACGTAAAATAATGCTCAACCTGCCTGTGGGATATAGAAGATTGTCTAAAACTAAAAAATAATAGAGGGTTAGATATTGGGCAACTATCCCAGTCATTTAGGTCTTTAATGCTTCACTTTGTGAACAGATTACGTCCATTTGGCAATGTGCCTTTCCCCTGAAGTCATATGAGAACATACTTTTATTTCTGGCCTATCTCTGTCCTTTGCTTCCCCAGACTGCTACTTACTGATGTTTTTGTGGTCGCTTGGAGACTCTTCTCCTGAGGATAACTCAGCCTTGGTCTATGGAAATGCTCCTATTTATTGGCATGACATCAAATGGAATGGCTGATGAGCTGTCATTGAAGCCAAGGGAAAAGGAACAGGTAAGATGTTAGCAAAAATAGAATTTAATTTTCAAAAGGCAAGTTTCTCTCCCTGGCCTTGTGGCATAACAGTAGATAAATATTGGAACCAGCAGATCATGGCGGTCGCACATTGAGTTAATCGAAATGTTCACATTTGCTGTATTAACTGTATCAGTATTAAGAAAGTGTTGCAGTCATTCCCCACAGTCACAGACTAGCATTCTGCTCCTTTGCTCAGTGTTTTGGCCTTTGGTCCTACTTCTGCTTTGCTAAGTTACAGCAGCTGACCACAGAATGAGGCAGCAGAATCACCGAAAACCATAATATTCAGCAAGTACTGATACAGCACTTGAGTATCCTTTTATCCTTCTGTTTACATCTTTGTGCATTTCAGCATGAACTGATCATTGTGATAAACTACAGCAGTGATTCTTAAACTTTTTTTTCCCTTGCAACCTAATTTTGCCTTCTTTGTATCTTTGTGACTGAGAATTGATACCGACAAACTTCCCAGGTAGGCCCCCTTGGAGAATCGCCACTGAAAGTCATCCCAGTTCCCCTTGGGCAATTGTTGCCGCAGCTCATAGCAATGTTAACTGCTTAAACTGCCTGCGGTGACCATCAAGATAGATTCCGTAAAGTGTAGGTGACACTTTTTACTTAGGAATACAATTGAGAATTATTACTCTGCACGTCCCAAAATTAGAGCACGCAATTCATAGTTTAAGAAACTTAGAATTTCAATGCACTATGGTTTCAAAAATACTCAAAATGCCCACTAGAGGGGGGAAACTGTCAAGCCCCAGCTAGTCACAAAGAAGCGTAACAGACAATCTTTATAAATAAAAACATTTATTTCTGCAAAAATGCTTTGTGGCACAAAATTAGCTCTGAAGAGCACAAAGGCAAACAAGTTGTCTGAAAAGGCAATCCTACCAAGGCAAAAAATGTTCAAATATACAAATCCAAAAAACCGAGCAAGGGTTCAACATCCCAAGAAAAGGACAGCATAATCACAGAGAAACTCCCAAGCACCACCATGAGCACATTCACAATGAACCGCCAGGGACTGTGGGTTTTTCTTAGCTGAGGGCAAGTGGCCGTGCCTCTTGGGGGACTACACACAAAACAAGTGGATGATTAAAGAAGATACATAGAAACCAAATGATCAACAATATTAACATAAACAAGGGAATCAAAAATACACAAAAAAGAAAAAAATGGCATCTGAATTACAGCCATGGGAGGAACGCTAGCTGAAATACACTGCTCAAAACATTAAGGGAACACTTAATTATCACAGTCTAACAGCAAGTCAGTTAAGCTTCAGGGATGCCAGTCTGTCCAGTTAGGAAGGATAAGTGATTGTGAATGAACTTTATCTGCTTTGGTGCAAATGAAAGTGAGTGCACTTGAAGGTGCACTGGAGTGGCAACAGCAAGACAACCCTCAAAAAGGGAATGGTTTTACAGGTGATGGCCACAGTCAATTGCTTTCTCCATAACTTCCTTAGTGATTCTTATCTAGTTTTGCATTTTACTAGTGTCTTTGTCATTACTGAGCATGAGGTAGTACCTGCAGCTAATTTAAGTTGTACAGCTAGACCAACTCCTCCAGGCTGGCACATCCATATCTGCTGTCGCAAGAAGGTTTGCTGTGTTTCCCAGCACAGTCTCAAGAGCATGGAGGAGATATCAAGAGGCAGGCCGTTACATGAGGAGAGCTGGATAGGGCCATAGAAGAGCATCAGCCCAGCAGCAGAACCGGTATCTGCTCCTTTGTGTGAGGAGGAGCACTGCCAGTGCCCTACAAAATGACCTCCAGCTGGCTACATGTGTGCATATTTCCAACCAAACTGTCAGAAACAGACTCCATGAGGGTGGCACGGTGGCCTGATGTCTTCTAGTGGGACCTGTGCACACTGCGCATCACCATGCAGCTCAATTGGCATTTGCCAGAGAACAGCGTGGTTGCCGTCTCCGCCATTGGCATCCCATTCTCTTCACAGATGAGAGTTCACACTGAGCACATGTGAGAGACGCAAAGGATTTGTATGATATGCAGCTTGCAACATCATCCAGCATGACGTTTGGCGGTGTGTCAGTGATAGTTTGGGGAGACATATCCTTGGAGGGTCACATGGACCTCCACATACTAGGCAGTACCCTGACTACTGTTAAGGTACTGGGATGAAATCCTTAATGCCATTGTTAGTCCTTACACTGGTGCAGTAGGCCCCGGGGTTCCTTCTGGTGCAGGACAATGCCTGGCGTCATGTGTGTAGGCAGTTCCTAGATGACAAAGGTATCAATGCCACTGACTGACTTACACGTTCTAAAGACCTGAATCCAACTGAGAACCTCTGGGATGTTATATATCGGTGCATCTGACACTGCCAAGTAGTGCCACAGACTGTCCAGGAGCTTACTGATGCCCTGGTCTAGGACACCATTCACTGTCTCATCAGGAGCCTGCCCAGATGTTGTCTGGAGTGCCAACAGGCACGTGGGGGTCATACACACGACTGAGTCTACGGTGAGTTGCTGTGGTGAAATTCACACAAGTCTGATCAGCCTGTGATTTCACTTTTTGATTTTCGGTGTGATATTGAATCCAACCCTCAATGGGTTGGTGATTTTGGATTCCATTGACTGCTGTTACATCATTTTTTTTCTCACCAAATTACACAATATTACTCACTAAAGATTTTTCATTTGAAAATTTTGTTTATTGCGATTCAAAGTGTTTTTTAAGTGTTTCTTCAACTTTTTTTGAGCAGTGTATAACATCATGAGCAGAAGATTTGTGAAACCGGTTTCTTTGTTTTTTTTCAGTGCTCTGGCACTGTTTTCTGGTTTGTGGAAATTTAGGATTTGTTTATTTTTGAACTGTTTTGATGCACGTTGTTCTTTTTTTAATTTGTCTTTATTAAAACTTTTAAGGGCGGCACGGTGGCGCAGTGGTAGCGCTGCTGCCTCACAGTTAGGAGACCCGGGTTCGCTTCCCGGGTCCTCCCTGCGTGGAGTTTGCATGTTCTCCCCGTGTCTGCGTGGGTTTCCTCCGGGCGCTCTGGTTTCCTCCCACAATCCAAAGACATGCAGGTTAGGTGGATTGGCGATTCTAAATTGGCCCGTGGGTGTGTTTGTATGTGTCCTTTTAAAATTAGTTTTTGTAAGAGTAGAGTTTTGATAGCTTTCCCTCACTCCATTTCAGGATATTTAGAGACATTAAAGAAACCTTAATGACATTTTCAGGCTTAGGCCCAAAGTCTGCCTCGCTGCCTTGGGTGTGGGTAACCCTGTGGGCTCAGACCTGAAAGCAGGGCTGGTCTGGCATTTTGTGTGTGTGTTTTTAAAACCTCCTCTCCTTGAAATGATTCCAGATTGAGCTACGTTTAGCACACTTAGTTTTCAATCAAACACCATTGTGGTTCCAGATGAAATCATGTGCAAAATTTTAATGAACCACATGTCTGAAACAGAGATATGGACTACATCCCACTCCTGGCATTCAGCACGAATGGACATGTAAATAAAAGTATTTAAAACAATTTGTTTTAGGAAAAGCAAAGCGTCAAATTTCAGTCATTTCATTAGTACTGCATATTCAGAGATTCAGTGATGAATATAATGGATGGAAATGTTTGTGAATAATATAGATTCATATGGATTAGTCCTTTTTTCTTTCTAAATAAACTAGATACCACAGTTAATAACTGTATTTCCCTCAGTGAATTGAGTGTAAGTCATTTATAAAATATATTGGATCTGCTATCTAACTAAAACAATAAAATCTACAATGCTAATATATTTAGAGTGACCAGACTGAACTGGACAGTGCGTCACCCTCAAGCTTTCACTGTGATTTTCGTGAAGCTAAGGAGTAGGCAGCCATTTTGGTGTGATGGACATAATAGGTGGGACTGAGGTGACGAGTGGCATAAATGCATTTAGTGTGTTCTTTGATGATGGTTTAACATAATCAAATGCGACCTTTAAAAGGGTCTGAGGCCCTCCTATAGTAACAATGTCTCAGCATGCCACCTTCACCACACTCTGCCCTAACTCTGAGGCCAATTTGCTGCCATCAGAACATGCAGGTGGGCACATGTGATTAATGCTGGATGGGTGAAACACTTCTGGTTACTTTTTCACAAATTGAATTGGGTCAGAGGTCAGCAGATTGCTTCTCTGTTTGGACCTTAATTATATTGTCTAAGAAATACATTTTCACCAACTCTTTTATAGGAATTGAACCAGTAAATCAGTTCAATTCAAGTACAGGAAAGCTGAACCTCACCCAGCGCTCATTGTCTCTCATTGATCTTTGTGTCCACCCAGGCGGCAATGATGCTAATTTATGGCAATGGAAAAAGCTTTCTTTCAAGGACCACAGACGTGCACATCTATGAGTGAAAAGTTGCTCAATTGGCTTTGGTCAAAAACTTAAACTTGTTTCCTGTCATAAAAAAACAATCAGCAGGCCAGATTTGTGCATTCTCTTGGGACTCTTTGAAAAACAATTTGCTATGGCATACAGAAGAAAGGGTCCTTTCCTTATTGCTCTCCAGTGGTCAAAATTTATGATTTCTCTGGCCGCTCCCTTTCTGAAGGTCAAGCAGCATGGATATAATCGCTATGGACTCAACACCCAGGTGGACAACAGATGAATGGGAGTGTATTATTTTTCAGTATTTATGGATTTATCATGACCATCATAATATAATTTGCTATACTGCTTTATGTGTAGTTAATAAAAATATCACACCGGCAGCATGCTTAATTAATGCTATGAAATGTAAAAGATTAACAAGTAATGACAAAAATGAACGCACTAAAGTGATTATGAAGGTGAATATTCTACCCTCCTTTATACAATACAGCATGTCCATTGTATTTTATCAGGGTTGTTGTTATTATAGTGGCCAAGTATATGTGTGAAAAAAGTCCCCGTCACAGAGTTGATGGTGTTGAATAGAAAGATAATCCCAAAAAATCTTCAGAATGAGCAATACTCTATGCCTTTGTAGAAAAAATACACTGTAGTTATAAATTAGTAGTGAAGAACATGGACTTTAAGCAATCGTTGCAGCTTTTTGCTGTATACATTGTATTTCGTGGTATTTTTATGTAACAATAATAGTGCAGTGTTTCAACGTTTTTTTAATTCTTTCAAATGCAAAACTGCTCCTATTTGAATGCAGTTAGAACATAATTGACATTAATTATTCTGTCTGTTTATGCTCTCTATTATGTCTATCTGTTGTTGTATAGCGTGCACTTGCCTGTGTTTGTGCTCGTATATTAAGCCTGGAGAGATGCAATTTTGTTCAGCTGTGAACTCCGTGTTGCATGGCTTGAATGACAATAAAGTAAATCCAATCCAATCCAATTAAGGCTAGAACTACTGTCTCAAGGGGCCAGTAAGTGGAACTTATCTGCAGGTTACTTCTTATTCCTGACTTTGGTTGTTTTCCTAATGTTTATGGATTTTGTTTAATGTTTAAGCCATGAAATGAAAGCAATGGGACAGAAAACATAGTTTTCTTTAGATGCCATAAACTTAGGAAACTTGTCACCTACAACAGATCAAATTGGCAGCATTTCATCAGACATCATTTATGTGATCATAACTGTTGTTTCCTCCGCATAACTCATATGATGCTGGAATACAACAAATTACTATTTGTTCACTCATCACTTTTTCAGACAAGGTCACTTTCCCTTCAGAAGATTCGAGATCATTGTCGTGGAAATCACCAAACTTGCAGAACTCACAACATTTGTATTTGGTTTGGTAAGATGTTAAAGTAGGTCTACATGTGACATGGACATTTACGTGATTATCAGATTATTTCGATATTTTGACTCATCCTGCTTTTTTTCATGAATGTAACTAGAAACTTAAGAGCCTGAGCTCTGATCTATTGATGTACTCTTGAACCATCATGTGTATCTAATATCTCATATTTAGATCATACATACACTGTAGTAAGAGAAATAAGCAGCACAACTGATGTACAAAATAAGATTCACGAGGCTTGTTGTTTCGAGACACTGAACATCTTGCTTTAACATCTTTCTAATAGTCAACAACAACATGAATTGTTTTGCTGTGTTTTTTACTTGACTGGTTGTGCTTTTTAAGAAACAGAGTGTAGTTTACAGTACACAGTTGTTCTGTTCACTCTCCTGCAAAACTATGACTACACATTACACTACGGTATGGGTAGGGTATCCGGCTGTAAAAATCAATGTCAATGCCACACAGAAGTGGAAAAAGATGAAGAAGAAGAAGCAGCAGCAGTAGCAGTAGCTCATAAACTACAGCCATGTTGTGAATGTGTGTTGGTAACAGTGCCTTCAGAGTCTGATCAGTGTTTCTGAGTACGAGCTGGATTTAATGAGATCTGACAATGTATTTGTTATACCGGCAGAGATCACTTGAGTGATGAATCCTGAATTTTAGGTGAAGCACGTAAAGGAAGTGTAGACGTGACAGATGCATTGATTCTGTAGATCTGATGCTAGAGGTTGTACAGTGCACTGTGAAAAAGGTGACAGCCTTGCCTGAACTCTGCATCCTCTGACCGAAGGCTCACATGTATCTTTGGGAAAATCAAGCAGTTTTTCTCAGAAGAAATTTCCCACTGCTAAAATGAAAGAGCCAGATGCTGGGGCTGAAGGGTGATTTATTGTTTTTTTTTTTTTAATAGCTTCCTGCCATCTTTCACTCAGCAAAGAAGGAAATGAGAATGGATTTGTAAAAATCACACGTGTTATCCTGCACGCACTTTACGGAACAACAGACAAGGCATCACCTAGAAATGCCTTCAGTTGGCAAACAGTAACTAAACAAGTAAAGTGCTTGTCATACACCTCTCATTTTTATCTTCTTTATGACAAAGAACATATTGCTAAAAAGCGAAGAAACAATCATCCACGAAGGTAAATGGTGCTTTAAGCCTCTCCCTTATGTCACAGTTGATATTGTTAACTGATATAAAATGCAATATAAAGTTGATTACTTAAATTTCATTATCATATGCTCAACATATCTAAGCCACTTTATTTCATTTGCAAAGATTTCATATGGTGGCATCATATGTCTTCCTAAAATAATAAACATGTATTATTGATTTTTCAATGATTCACAATATTGTATACCAGTAACGGTGAGCATTCATAGTTTTCATCCTCTTTCTCTGTACATTTAGCATTCGCTTGCTCAGAGGTTGATGTGCTTGCTGCTTCCTGAACAGCTTTTCTTTTCTCCACCCTAGTGGCCCGCGTCTTCTCTTCTTCCATCGGCATCTTTTCACGTTAAAACTGATTAAGTCAGTGTTTGTGTTGCAATTAAGTTAGTAAGTTTTCTTTACTTTTTCACTTAAGCTGGCATGTAAGTCTTCAATCTGCCTCAAGAATGATTTAAGATATGAAGAGGTAGGGGAAGTGAAGGAGAAAGTGGTAGGGAATGAGAACAGCGCCCATACACATGCGCCACATGGCCGCCCTGCTGGCTGCTGCAGAGAGTTGATTCTACAATAAAATAAAATAAAAAGAGGAATAACTTTCGAGGTCAATCATGACCCCAAAAATGCATAGTAGACGTCACATAGTATATGTGTACCAAATTTTAGTTCAAACAGTTTGCAAGCTACAGGTTATTTAAAATCCTGGGCAGACAAACGGACAGCCACAGTAGTGTATTATATAGAAAGATGTTGCAGTCTTAAAATGTACTGTGCAGACACAGAAAGTAACATTTACCAAATGTGCTTTTCATGCCCCATTAAAATTCATGTTTATTAATATACTAAACTCTCAAGAAACAACAAAGTATTGTTTAAAATATTCATTTGAAGGTTTAATCACAGGCATAACCACCCTTGTTCTTTAATGCCCTTTCCCCTTAATGCAACTTTGGTCAGTCTCACAAAAACTCAGTGTCAGAGGTAACAGCATTTTATTTTAAGTTTGGCAGTTCAGATAATCACGTTGTTTAATTTCTTTTAAAAAATTGGCAATATTCATATTTTTCCATTTTTTTACATGATTAGGCTATACGATGTTTTAGAAATACTCCGCAGGCGCTTTGCAGATTCATTATGTCTCGGTGCATGTCACTTTCAAACATTTAAATAATAAGTCATCTGTTCCTAGTTAACTAGCTGAACCCTGTAAGCACCATGAGAGCAGCTAATGACAGAAGGTTCCAGTGGCTAATCCATGGCATTTGTACGTATTGAAGGCCAACTGCCACACTTTTAGAGGATGTGTGCTGATTAATGCTTTATTGATATTGGGATAAGGGGATAAAGACGCAAGAATGTGTTTCGCTTTTCCCAGTCAGCTGCAGGGATCTGTTTGCTTTTCTTCCTAGGGTCAAAATCCTTGATGTAGTGAAATGTATTATTATAGTAAAATAAAGTTAATATTACAAGGATGTAACTGTCAGCATCTGCATTTTCTGCTTGATGGTCTGCAAAAATATGTCCACGTAAAAGGTTTTGGTTCTATTAGCCCCTTCACCTAACAGCTGCTTTGTGAAGTAATCTATTTAAAACAAGAGTTAAAAGCTGTAACACATTACTTTTTACAGATCTTTTACCTTTAAGATAACCATATGTAGTGTCTGAGATATATTTTGAAGGATCTAAAATTCACATGCGGTGAAATGGTTTTGTGAAGTGCACCTTGGAAATAGAGTTTAGGTTTCTTCAGAGCACCAATGCTTACTTCACAACAATAATGATCTGCTTTCGCATTTTGTTTTACTACATGTGCCAGTGAGGCCCAGCTTGCACGAGTTTCCACTGGACATGCACACTACCACGCATTTCATCTCGGCAGCAGGTCATACTTACAGCTGAGTCTGCAGTGCTTATTGTGTCTGCAGATAAAAAGGGTAACACTGTAAAAAAGCAGACTAAATATAAAGCAGAATGTGTTATGTATGTGTGAAGAGAAAACAGAGACCAGATACTGTTTAAAATGTGAAATGAAATGACGCAACTAACATCTTTTAAGGTGTGTATGGCAGTGCACTCAGCAGCTAACATTACATCCCACACCACTTGCTGCTCTGCATAAAGTGGGTTAAGAAAATGGAAGAGCAGATAAAGCAAATTGAATATGAGTAGCCCCAGTTTTAGTGGCCTTTGGACTCACAAGATGAGTAAGTGCTCTTACGTGACTAGCTCATTCTTCTGGAAATGAGGTGTTCAGAAAATCATTTGAAATAGGCAAAAAGTTATATTTAGCATACTAAACAATGCTTTAAAAATAGATATTCTGAAAATATTTTGGTTGCATTCCAAGATTGTTATTTATTGTTTTGAAGGATAAGAGAAATATTTTTGTCTGTTAAGTAGCTCACAATGTTAGAATCCAAAGCCAAATTACAAAACAATAAAAGCCGTCCAGGAATACACGATGCAAAGCCCTGCTCTGTGTTTTGAGAAGTTGCCTCCTTTGACTAACGCCATTCTCCGAATCCCATCATGACTATATCCAATGTTTCCTGCTCAAGAGGACCTCATAAACAGGAAATGTTTCGTCTTGTCTTTTAGAATGACAAAAGAAAGGTCTGACTACACAGGTAGAGTATTTACGTCAAAGCTGAAGCTTGCTTTGTATTTACAGCTCTCCAACCTCATGTTATGAAAAAATCTAAACTGTACAGTACAAACATATTATGTAATCTTTCTCAGATGCCCAAAGAAGCTTAAAAGATCATGTTAGGTTTCAATTGTTTTCATGTATTTGTTACTACTGGAGCATAGGAATGGTTAGAGAATTGCTCAGGGCTGGAAATGAACCTGCAAAAAATATATTTTACAATCCTGCCTGCTATAACAAAATGCATAGGTAAATCTTGGATGCATCTGGTAACTCAAGTTTAGGGGAAAACTATTGATGAAACTACTGCTGTGCTGTAAAAGCTTAAATACTTTAAATACATACTGTATGTGCTTGATTCACATACGTACAGTATAAACAGTCATGCGTGTACACAATAGAGAGAATGCACTCTCATAACACAAAGACGCCAAAGGGTCAAGCTGTACAAAAACAGATGTAGCAAACAAAACAGAACAGAAATCAATCCTGCAGCCCACTAAGGGCTAACTAAACTGATAGAACTCCTTGTTTGTATGGGAGGATAATTCATTCACTTTTACAACAAAGTGTCAAAAATTGAGCAGAAATGTCATCTCCCGTCTCTCTCTCCCTCTCTCTGTCTGTCTTTTTATTTTGATCGCTTCCCCTTCCACTTGTAAAGTGCTGGCACAGACTCAACTCTGAACTCCAAGCTCAGTTAGCCTGTAGGCTCAAAGCAGCTTTAAAGTCTAGCTTTATTTTTTTCCAGGTTTACTTTTAAAGAATTAATTTCATGATTGAGACACTTTTTCTTTTTCAGTAACAAAAAGTGACACTAAGCAAGAGTCTCCTCTAAAAACTGCTGCTGTCCCTGCGACTCTGAGCCTAAGGTCCTTTCTCAGCACTTAAAGTAACAACTTTTTCCAGGTCTACATGACTTGCCTTCTTTGTATAAGGAGGCTCATGAATTCTGGAAACTACTGGGTCCTGTAGAGTTCTTGAGGTACATTTCATGTTCACATCAGGCCACAGCTCAATCTGTTCTTTCAGTGCCCTGTATACTGTATATTGCCATCTGAAGGCATCGTAGACACATGCAGAGCAGTGCCCTTCCTTCTGGGCTGTCACCATGACATACACTCACCATGATTGCTTTCCTTATTTTCCTAGAGCCATTATGGAACCTTTCTGCAACCACCCTGTTGACCAATCCCTGTATACTGCATGTGTAGAAATCTGCATGGCTTGCTATAAAAATAAACATACGCTGTACGTTACACATGATCAATTCAACAGGACATTAAAAGATAAAGTTAAAGCAAGCAATCCTCCCAAAATGGAGCTGTTTTCAGGTTTCTAGCATACAGAGGTTTGTTTTGCAAGAAGCAGCCATTACTACTTTTCTTCTAGTAATCTATAAGGCAGGGCAAGGAGATAATAACCATGTATTTAGTCAGATTAGTTCATTTCTTTACAAAACATCTTGCCTAATTAAAATAATTTTTGAACCTAAGGCTGACCTGAGCTTTTAAAGGGCAGACACATTCCACATAAACTTAAGATCATCATAGGACAACATTTGACATTCTGCTGCCAGCATACACCATACCTCCAGTTCCTCTGAGGGAAATAAAGAATAAAGCACCCTGCTGTTTCTTGGGCTTGCTTATGTTGTTATTATTTAAGAGTAAAAGCAGGCATGGGCTATACAAAAATAAATTGTATTGTATTGTATTAAAAACTAGCAAAGTACATCCTTCTTTCTGTGCCTTGTTGTATCTCTGCTGTGGCATGGAGGCATGTGATTCATCATGTCAACAAGGCCCACATTTTCAAAAGAGCACATTCTCTAAGGAGTGTTCGTTCCTTGCTGTGTATAAGGGCAAAACTTACAGAGGAAATATTTCCTAGTAGGTGGCATGGTGGCGCAGTGGTAGCGCTGTTGCCTCGCAGTTAGGAGACCTGGGTTCACTTCCCGGGGTCTCCCTGCGTGGAGTTTGCATGTTCTCCCCGTGTCCAAAGATGTGCAGGTTAGGTGGATTGGCGATTTTAAATTGGCCCTAGTGTGTGTTTGTGTGTGTCCTGCGGTGGGTTGGCAGCCTGCCCAGGATTGGTTCCTGCCTTGTGCCCTGTGTTGGCTGGGATTGGCTCCAGCAGACCCCCATGACCCTGTGTTCGGATTCAGCGGGTTGGAAAATGGATGAATGGATATTTCCTAGTAGCATTATGTTGCGCTTGAACAGTTCCAACAAAAATGCCTTTAATTAACAGTTTTAGCTGTTGCCAGTTACAATCAATTCTGCCACAAAAACAAAACTAATATAATTTCCTCACAATGCTATTGTCATTTCAGCAACAAGGATACTTAATAAAGAATTAACGTGTCGTGTGACACTCTTCAATCCTGACACGAGCTTGAAAAAAGAATTCACTTTGGTGGCCTTCTTGAAAAGCACATAAGGTTTGGTTTGCTTATGCTGACTTAATGCATTTAGCATCACAATCTGCCTACCAAAGTAGCTTTTATTAAGTACAAAAAGTTAATAATAAGATACAGGAAGAAAAGAGAAGCATCAAAAGAGTCAACAAGAAAAGGGCACAAAAGGAAACTATTAAAAATTGATGCATAAAGGATAGCAAAAAAGTTAGTAAATAACCTTTAAATAGAAGAGGAAAATGTCACAAAGTTGCCTCCAGGCTTACTAAGCATAGTCAGAGAAGTTGACAGTTTCTCTTATATTTCCATGTTCATTATTAAAGGAAAAAATGGCCACTATGATGTTGTAGTCATAATTAATAGGGACCAAAAAACATAAAATATTTTTGGTAGTGTAAAAATGTTACCTGAATTTAAGTTGTAACAGGGAAATAATGTGCCAGAAAGCCTGAAAGGTCCTAATAATAATAATAATAATAATAATAATAATAATAACAGTATTAATAACAATAATGCATTTTATTTATATAGCACCTTTCTCATGCTCAGGGCACTTAAAACAAGTTAAGTGTCAGCCATACACAAAGATTGCTTTAGCCCCATATTTTATGCAATCAATGTGGTCAGCTGGCTGCTGTGAGTATGCCATGCCTGGTACAACCACAACAGTGCTAACAACAGAACAAAACAAAGATCAAACAAAAAAAAAAAACACAGCTAGGAGCACAAAAATAAGAGGTGCTGAAAGTTCAAGAGATTAACATGCAGAAGCACAGAAAAAATAGAAAAAGACAGGAAGGTGTCTGGACTTTACAGAAATTATCAGAAAACATGAAATTTCATTATGCTTCCTGGCCTGTTTCTACAGACAGATGACAGTTGCAGTGATGACATCACATACAGCTGACAAATGTGACCACCCATGTTTTGGCACAGCATCACAGCAATCCATGGAAACAACTAGAAATTACCAGACAAAAAAAACAAAACAAATGGAAAACAAACAATAAAAATAACAAGTCAAGCTGGGGAGCATGCACTGGTACTGCACATTGCCGCACCCACTACATGACAAAACAGCTCAGGATCACATGCGGTCCAGTTCCACCCTCCGGAAATGACCCTCTATCTGCCACAGCCAGGTGTTACGTGGGCGACCCCTTGGCCTGGTCCAGCCACTCGGGTCCCCAACAATGAGGATCCTACGAGCTGGATCACCTTCAGGGAAACGCGCCACATGGCCGTAGTGCTGTAACTGACGCTCCCTCACAATGCAAGTAATTTGCCTCATTTGGGACTCCATGAGCAACCGCTCATTTGACACAAAGTCAAACCAATGATACCCAAGGATTTTCTGGAAAGACACAGTACCAAAGGTATTCTTCATAGGAAGAGTCATAGAGACATGAATGCCACTGCCAAGGTAAGTAAACCTCTCGACAAGGTCGACACTCTCTCTGCAAACAGACACACTGTAAACACACTGTAACACTATAAAAATAACAGTGCTACAAAATGTCACATGCATCCTAGAGCCTTGGAAGTTAAGAAGATGCAGGTCAAATAAAAATGGTAGAAAACAAAAAAATAGTGATATAAACTTGTAAAACAGAATGAAAACATGCTCACGTGGGTGTTAAACTCAGTTCACCCAGAAATTCCTCCTATCTCAACATCGGCAAAGCCTTTTTGAACTTCCTACTAGTCATTCACAAATACAGCATATCTACTCCTCAGATAAACTCTTCTTAAATGCTGGCAAGATAATTCTAAATGAGGTTATGGACAAACAGCTCCTGTTTACACGCCCACCAGACCAGCCAAATCAGAGGTTTCTTCCTGTGACTTCTCAACCAAAGTCACACGTCAGTTATACCTTAGCTGGACCAAACCAAGGAAAACAAAAGCTCTCAGCTGCTCCTCAGACAGGGCTGTATGAAATGTCTCCCAAATATATCTAAGTTAGACTAAGCAGAGATGAGAATTGAGACTGAAATATTTGAAAAATGTACATCAGAATCTACTAGTGGTGGACCATGCATCTGTCTTCTGATCTTGAGGCCCTGGGAGGCAAAGAGTTGTCATGCCTTATGCCCTTCCACACATTTTGATTTTCCTCCTCTTAATTGGCACTACCAACTTCGCTGCACTCACCCACTGATGAAGGCTCTTGAATTCTCACCCATTATCCATTACTGCTCTTTTTTCTTGTTTTCAGAGTATTATATTCTTATGGGTCCTTAGCTGTTGACTTCTCTTATTGTTTTGTTCAATCAGGGTTTGCGTTGCCATTTTCTTATTGTCTTTACTCAGTCAGAATGCTGAACTTAACTTTTATGAAAAGGTGTCCATTTTAAGATGGTGTTATTTTAAGATGGATGCTCCTCTGAAGCTGTGCTTTCCTTACACCCCTCTCCTTGTCTCAGTTACTTGTAGATCTTGAGAGTTCAGAGTACTGCACCAGCATTCCAACCTTATCAGATTTTATTGTTTTATTGTTTAAGTAAATGACAGAAGACTCAGAAAGCTAAGCAATGTTGCACTTTAATTTTATTTTAGCCCGCTACCACTTTGTTGCATTATCATGTCATTTATCCTCTCATTCTTTCTGCTTAGTATATCAAGTTTTACTTTTTTGAAAAAGCAAGAAAAATATTCATTGAGCACCAATTTGACTTGAACCAGCAGTATCCAATGCAAGGCCCTCCGGATATATTTTATTAAATTATAAGAAAAGCAACTGCTGAACAGTAAAGCCTATTAACAGCTTCTCTTTCCTTATCAAATTACATATAAAACTGCTACTACACAGTGGAGAAAATCTGATTTTCGAAGTACGTAATGAAAAACAATAATTCCCCCAATGCAATAAAGTGCTCTAGACATGTGTGTCTGCTACAGGACCCGTCTTCTTTGATCAATCAATCAGTCTTCATGTTACATGATGATTTACGTAAGTGAGCAGCATTTACACACAAAGCACTACATAGACACAATGACAAAAATAAACAGAGCAATGCAAAGAGAGGGGATAGAGTGTCACAGACTGACTAAGAGTGCCCATTACAGAATGCAATGAAGGAGAGGCTTAAACTGGACTGTGGAAGGCAGTCAGTGTCATCAATAGAGATCAAGATTAGGTGGAAAAGATCTGAAACAGGCACGACAATAAAAAGATAAGTTCATTGCTCCTGTGGTCAAAGGTAATGACAAAATCATGACCACTTATGCAGATCTTAATTTGGTTATACGCAAAATGAAGGATCTGATTGACAGTTTTGAACAAGATGTTTGACTTGCTTGTCTGGGTGTCAACATGTGCTTGTTGCTGGTATTAAGCTGAATTGAGAAGATCTTAATGAAGATTTCTATTGATGTTTCAAAATATGCCCATGAGATTTAAATCCTCAGGGCAGGTTTAGTTCCACTCAAAAATGTATTTATGACTTTATGTCCAGAAGGACTGCCTGCATGAATAAATTGTTAGATACAAAAATTTCACATAAAAAGACAACTGGCTTACATCAAAATATTTAAAACTAGCAAAATACCCGCGCTTCGCAGCAGCGAAGTACTGCCTTAAAATTTTTATTAATAAGAAAAGTAAACCTTTTTAAACTGAGGGAAAATATACCAATAATTATTTGTTAAGGATCTCTTTGTATACCATGTTGTCAGTTCGGCCCTCCGGGCTGCAGGCTATGGACGTATATATGTACGTATGTAGGATTCAGTTAGCGTTGGGAACCCGCATACCAAATTTCTTGAAGATGAGCCTATAAGTAACAAAGACCATTGGAAAGTTCAATATGGCGGCCGACAGTGGCATCATACCACCGAAATAAGTACGTACATTGGTTTCGGTTAGCACAGGGAAGCCGCCTACCAAATTTCGTGAAGATGGGGCCATGAATAAGAAAGTTCAACATGGCGGACATTGTCGACCGTTATGAACGTTACGTGTAGAACTTCGAAATGATGCTTAATTTTTGTAAGTGAGCTGTAAGGAATGAGCCTGCCAAATTTCAGCCTTCTACCTACACGGGAAGTTGAAGAATTAGTGATGAGTGAGTCAATCAGTGAGGGCTTTGCCTTTTATTAGTATAGATGCCACTCAATTAAGGAACCCAGTAAATAATGTTTAGAGCCATGAAGGTCAGCAGTATTGGGTACAAGGCTCTATCCAACCTTGAATTGCACACCTGTGTGTGTCACCACAAACTCACACCAGGCCAGTTTAGAATTGATAAATAAGTTAATGCACACACACGTCTTTGGATCTTGGGAGACTCACCCGAGTATCTGGAGGAAAACTCATGCAGACACAGAGAGAACATGCAAATTCTACACTGCCTTTGACAAGTATGGACACTGAACTTAGGACTTTGGAACTGCTTACTGGAGGTCAGCTCATTGCAAATGAAAGTCTGATCTCATTAACAACTTTTCATACTGAGTGCAAAATTCAACCTTTACTTTCTTACCATAAGTGTCTTAGATTACAGTCATCATCTCCTCAGTGGATGCTTCATCTGATGATTTCGGCTTTACCTGTTCATCTTGTATGGTGCCCAAGATGATATTGTATAGTAATACTGTATTGTATGATGTAAATCAGTTATTTACAAACTCAGTACTCCTCCTACTGCTATGACTACCCTGACTATACACACTTTGATACATTAACAAATACAAAAAACTCTGCATTATACCAAAATGGTAAACTTGCGTTTAAAACATAAAATGCTTTAATATCCTCTGAGGTGATAATGATTAGATGGCGCAATGATACCACATTCTTTCTTTAACATCCTTCCATCTACAGTGCCCATTACCACCCAGGCTCAGAGTTGGGGGGCTGTATTCTATCCCAATGTTTTATGCAGGAGCTAACCTAAGATGCGACACCAGTTTTATTTTTTCAGGTACCTATAATGGAATCACTGGAACATCTCTTCTACTTAAATTGATAGGAAAACTATTTTAATCTTTACAGTTTTAAATTTCATGACACTTTACAAGGTTAATAACAAATATACAAAGGAAAATGGTATGAGCATCTGCAATTAGAGTAAAGACTTTACAATGGCTGAGAGCATTAAACAACATAAGAAAATCCTTTACACAGCCAGGTCTAAATAGAACTAACTATGCATTACAAAGCATAATATTCTGAAATGCTCATAATATATATACTGTAGAATTTATACAAATTAAGAAATGAAAATCTAAACTATATTCAAATTAAATCTATAAATGTTAACAAATGAGAAGCCAGGCCTGTCAGATACTTTACAATTCCCGCTAAGAACAGTGACAACAGTTTATGGATTTCTTTACACTGCACAAGACTGCTGACTGGACAGGGAGCTTCCAGACCTAGCCCTCCTGGATTACACCATATTGCCCCCTGTGCATCCGGCCTTTGCAGCCTTAAGTGTACACGGCAGGAAGGTTTAACACTGATGGCTAGCATAAAAACAAATCAACATCCCTTACACCCAGCTGCAAATTCATTGTTGAGACGTTCAACCACAGACCTTGTAAAGCCCATACTGAATACAGACAATACTTCATTAATAACATACATTATCATGATTTCTTCAAAATGGCTCTGGAGACCTTAATTAAATAAACCAAATTCAGGCCTAACTATTCTAACTGGTGCCAGAGCAGCTGTTGCTACTGCCTTGTGGGTCAGGTATCCTGGGTTTGAATCTTGCTCTGATCATAGTCTGTATGGAGCTAACATCCTCACCGTGTCTGTTTAGGTTTTCCTGCTGAGTTAATCTGGCTGGCTGGCAATTCTAAACCGGCCCTGTGCCAGTGTGGGTGTTGGTATGAGTGTGCCATGCAGTAAAATTTTTGGAAAAACTATAGACTTCAACTTCAGTCTTATCTTAAATGCTAAAATCTATCTTGCATTGTTATAAATGAAAAAAACTGAAATTACCTTGGTATTCAGTAATTCATGTGACAATGATTTGATAATGTTACAGTTTTATTTCTAGTATTGATTTTAAGCAGTATTTCTTTTTCAGTATATGCATATATTAAGATAGACAGGTGTGTGCCTTTCCAAATTGTGTCCAATCAACTGAATTTACCACAGGTGGACTCCAAGTAAGCTGCAGAAACATCTCAAGGATGATCAGGGGAAACAGGATGCGCCTGAGCTCAATTTTGAGCTTCATGGCAAAGGATGTGAATACTTATGTACATGTGCTTTCTTAATTTTTTTATTTTTAATAAATTTGCAAAAATCTCAAGTAAACTTTTTTCACGTTGTCATTATGGGGTGTTGTGTTTAGAATTCTGAGGAAAAAATGAATTTAATCCATTTTGGAATAAGGCTGTAACATAACAAAATGTGGAAAAAGTGATGCGCTGTGAATACTTTCTGGATGCACTGTAGATACAGTACTATAAACCTTTAAATGTAAACTCTTCACATTTAAAGTGAGCATTTTAGTTCATTTTGCTTTTCACAGTAAATAACGTGAATTATGCAGTCTGCACATATTGTCATATTAAACTAAGGCACTCCAGTAAACCAAGTCTCTCAACTCACAAAAACAAAGAAAAATTGAAGAAGCAAGAAGCCTCAGCTGAAATAGTTCCTCGTGTTCACCTGCACTTTTGACAAAATCTTCCAGTTTCTCTGTCTGCTCCCCTCTTAGTTACCTAACGCTCATCTCTATCAAGCACAAGTAAAAATGTCATTGTCATTCTGAAATACGGCAGATTAAGCAACTGGGACAATGATACTGAACAAACTACGTTGTAGGCAGGAAACCAATGTAAGCTGTTGAAATGTATAATATATAGTCAAAGTAAAACGTATGTGAACCCTCTGTAATTATCTGGTTTACTGCATGAATTGGTCATAAAAAGTGATCTGATCTTCATCTAAGTCACAGGTACTGATATACACAATGAGCTTAAGACAATGACACACAAAATGTTCTACTCTTTCATGTCTTTATTTTACAAACTCATTCAACGTTCACAGTGGTATTGGAAAAAGTAAGTGAACCTTGGGATTTAATAACTGGTTGACCCTACTTTGGCAGCAATGACCTCAACCAGGTACTTCCTGTAACTGCAGATCAGACCTGCACATCGTGCAGGGGGAATTTTAGCCCATTCTTCCCTGCAGAACTGCCTTAACTCTTCCATATTCTTTGGTTGTCTTCTGTGTATGGTTCTGTTCAAGTCATTCCACAGCATCTCAATACGATTGAGATCTGGGCTCTGACTGGGCCACTCCAAAAGGCAGAGTTTGTTCTTCTGAAGCCATTGCGCTGTGGATTTGCTGCGATGTTTGAAGTCATTGTCCTGTTGCATCACCCAGCCTCTTCGGAGCTTAAGTTGACGGACAGACACCCTCACATTATCCTAGAGAATTTGTTGATAAACTTGTGAATTCATTTTTCCCTCAATGATGGCAAGCTGTCCAGGCCCTGATGCAGCAAAGCAGGCCCAAATCATGATGTTCCCTCCACCATACTTTACTCTCAGGATGATGTTTTCATGTTGATATGCTGTGCCCTTTTTATGCCAAATGAAGTTCTGCTTGTTCCTCCCAAATAGTTCAATTTTGGTTTCATCATTCCACAAAATAAGTGTCCAAATGCTCTTTCGCAAACTTCAGGCATCCAGCAATGTTCTTTTTTGATAGCAGTGGCTTCCTTCTTGGTGTCCTGCCATGGACTCCTTTCTTGTTCAATGTTTTGTGTATAGTTGACTCATGAACAGAGATGTTAGCCAGTTCTAATGACTTCAAGTCCTTTGCTGTCACTCTAGGGTTCTTCTTTACCTCATTGCTGACTTTGCGTTGTGCTCTTGGGGTCATCTTGGCTGGATGCCCACTTCTAGGCAGAGTAGCCACAATACCAAATTGTCTCCATTTATAGACAACTTGCCTAACAGTAGACTGATGAATATCTAAAATCTTTGAGATGACTTTGTAACCCTTTCCAGCCTTATGTAGATTAACAATTCTTGATCGTAGCTCTTCAGACAGCTCCTTTGTGCAAGGCATAATACCCATCTGGATATGCTTCTTGTCAAAAGCTCAAACTTTATAGTGTTTTTTCATCAATCAAAGTAATTCTACGCCACACCTCTGAACTCATTTCATTAAATGGACTCCATGTGTACTAAATTCTGACTGCAATGAGCTTTTTAAAAAGTCATTAGCTTTGGGTTCACTTACTTTTTCCAACCTTCACTTTCACAGTTTGAATGATTTATTCAATATGGTCAAAAATTCTCTGAAAATCTGTGTATCTTTAGTTATAGGAGACTGTGTTTGTTCATTATTGTGACTGACATGAAGATACGACCATGTTTTATATGGGAATTAGACACAAATATAGATAATTCCTAGAGGTTCACATACTTTTTACTTTGACTGTATATATTAAGAGATTTCGTTTAGCATAGCATACTCTCTGTTAGAGCTTCTGAGGTGGCTGTTCATACTCCATATTATTTTCTCATTTTTTTTGGTTTAAACTATAATTGGTAATATTACCTAAATGTTTACTTTGTCCTTTCCCAAGGACAGTGGCATCCAAAGCATATCAGCTATCCTTTACTTAATTTGGTTTACTGTATATTAATCAATGTTCTTTAATTTACTTTACTATCACTTAAGAGTCTGAACAACTTCAAAATCCATATGCCTGTGTGCACAAAGTTAAATACATATATATATATAGATGCTTTTGTATCTATATATATGACCTTTTCTGTTTTACCATTACTGTGCCATATTTGTAGATCAAGTATGACAACAAAGGTACTGAGGATAAGCAAGAAGTCTTTATGATTATTGAAAGGTCTCCAGGGGTGTAAATGGCAGTGACTAAGAGCTGGGATATGGCAGCAGTGTTTTAGGGGACAAAGGTTGCATTTCGTCATTTCTACCACAAGAAGATCAATCTGCCCCTCTACTAAAACAAGTCATAAAAATAGAAGACGTAAAAATAGTTTGCATGGAAGAGGATTAGGGATTCATACTTGAATAAGAGGTGGAGGTCAAGTATGTAATTTAAACACCCAGGTCAAAGAATGGGTGGACACAAATCTGCTTTCAGAGTTGAAGGTCAGAAATAGTAACAAGACATCCAAATGTAGCCAAGGAGATGAGGTTGTCTTAGCACAGCACTGCTCATATTCTTCAGAGAGCTAGATGTGAATGAAAGCAAGAAAAAAACTCACCAAATGACAGAGGGATGTGGGGATGTACTGTATATTAGCTACTGAGACAAACGTATAAGTTTATGCCTGAACCAAAATCAGGTTTCCTTCTTTATAATATCTGCAGCCCACATAAGTTACTAATGGGCACACAACTTTATAGCATGGAGCTGTTGCATTTTCCCTATACTAATGCTCTGTGCAGGCCGAACCTCACTAATGTGTCACACACTTCAAAACCTCACAATTTAAATTGTTCACAATTAAAGGAGCCTCAGTTCATTTGTTTTACTGACAGAGAAATAAACCACAGTCGCTATATTCCAGAAATCAAGAGTGTGTGTTGATGTGGTGTTCAGGTTGGAAGGACAGCATCTTTCAGTGTATGCATGTGTATATGTGTACTGTACAAGTGAGATTCTATGGTCTGTGGATTAGATTTACTACAGGCTGCATTAGTCTTGATATTTCAGCAGCATTCTGTATTGATTTGCGCTTTTCTGCCGGGGGGGCACACAGACGGCACATACACGCATAATCACATTGACCTTTCTCCACCTACACTAAACAAATGGACATTTCTGACTTTAATTAAGGGCTTCGAGAATGAAAAGAGGATACCTGAGAGTCGACACGTAGCTCAGAGCTCAAACACTTTCTGAAGTAACCTTGAGGGGAAAAGACTGTATTAGAAGAAAGGAAAAACTCTACATCTCAGGAACTGTGTTAGAAAGAAAGAAAGAAAGAAAGAAAGAAAGAAAGAAAGAAAGAAAGAAAGTTACTATATAATGCAATGAATAATTTGGCAGTCATTTGCCACTTGACTTGAGCTGCCTAAGTAGATGCCCAACAGAATCACAACAGAATGTGTCCCTGTGGTTCACTGGCACAGAGGAATCCCCCCTCCGTTGACTTGTACTAACACAGTTTCTAATAACCAGAAAAAAGGTAGACATTGTCAAGTCTCTGATGCCATTTTGAGCTTGTTCAGTTATATCCTCACCCTCAATCTTGATTTTTAACTCACAAAGGTTCTCCTTTCCTGTTGATCCGGCATAGGGTGTCTAATGCAAAAGTCAGAGGCAAGAGTCTTATCTGCCCACCGATAGGACGTGAGTAGCATAAGAGAGAATGGAGGGGCTACACTATTGCAAAATTGTATTAAAAATAATCAATAAGGAACCACTTATTGAAACGGTTAAATCACTACTAATAATGTTCACTGTGGATCTATTACAATATTTATTTTCTTGTACTACTTGCTTTTCAGAAAGTCTGTGATTTCAAGGAAGCTTATTTGCACATCCACCCAAAAATCAATTTTCAGAACCAATCCTCCCAATTGTTTTATAAACATGCTTTAATAATTACAAGTCAAGGAGTCAAAGTGTACACTGGTAGCAATAAGGCAGCAGAGATAATAATTATGCCACCATTATCCATAAAACTGTTTGTTTATAACATAACATTCTCAAACCTGTTTAATTCAACTCAGGGTCACTGGGAGATACAGCCTACACAGGCAGCATTTGTTGCAAGTCAAGAGCCAACACTGGAAATAGCTCAAGTATATTGCAGTGTCTATTCATACTCACTCACACACAATACTCACTTACACTCACACTATCACAGAACCTATTTAGAATCACCAAATAACTTAAAACACACATTTTTGGGATACAGAAGAAAAACCTACAAGACACATGGAGAACAAGACTCAACACATACAGCAGCCAGGCAAAGGATTTGAACACAACGTGCCAGTTCTATGAGGGAATATATATATATATATATATATATATATATATATATATATATATATATATGTGTGTGTGTGTGTGTCTGAAGATCTCCTCACTGGCACATTTGAGGTATGTTTTAACCCACTGGGGCAAAAGGGGGTACTGTTGCTGTCTGTTTTTTTCTCCTTTTCTCCCTGCAGCTCAGAGAAACCGTCCAATGAGAGCATTTAGCCCCACCCCTTCTGGTCCACACAATTTAAGAGGCCCGGCTGCCTGGAAGAAGGCATCTTTGTACAAGCTGAGCAGACCACCTGATGGAGCTCTTGTGAAAGACCCTATTTTGTGATGGCATATGAGCCTATTGAGTTTCTTTACTTTTGCCCCTAAAGTGCCATATAATTGCACCAGAAAGGCACTTAGTCAAGTTAGAGACCTGTATTAAATGGGACAATATGGTTGGTGTCCCAGTTAGTCTGTTGCGACCTATCATTACTTCACCCAGCCACAAAAAACACATATTATTGAGAAGATAATATCTCCAAAAAATAAACATGTGTTTATACATTTCTTTCTGGAAATCAAGTAAACTTACCAGAGACTATTAGCTAATGTCTACACCTCAAGATCTTCCTTTAATTAATTGATGGTGACAGCTTTAGAAAGAATTATTACAGAATTAGTATAAATATTTGAACTAGTATTGCATTATTCCTGAAAGCTGCCCTTATAAATCATAAAGAGTAGCCATACAGGAGTAACTGAATCAGCATGTGTGATTCATCATGCCTGGAAGTCATGCCATTTGCATCAGAGTTGTTTATTGTTACACCAAGTCAGTGGTGCTAAATCAGATGCACTGTGTTGATTTCTGTCGTATTTTCAACTACAGAGGAAAAAAGAGCCAGAGATAGCAGGGAACAGTCTTAAGTCCACCCATTCAAAACACAGCCCTGACATTTAACTTTTACTGTGTGTAAAGAAGAAAGATACATCAGTCAAAAACAACACATTATAAGCAAAGACAAGCAATGCAGATAGCTCCATCAAGCAAACCACAAAGGCAGATTCATAGCGGCGCCAGAGTGTCAGGCTCATTAGTGACCCGTATTGTACAGCCTCTACCTTACATCTTAACAAATCAAACTCAGATTAAAGAACACCACTTGAATGGAGTTTGTATATTCTGTTGGGTTATTACTCACATGCATTCATTTTCTGCCCTTCAGTCTGGGCAAAGGTTCCAGTCTCAACTCCAGGTCAATGTAGTTTATTCTTTTAGATCACTTTTCATTGCAGACAGACTCAGAACACTTTCACTGATTTACAAATACATTAAAAAAGTGAATCTTGTCAATCTTCCAATGAACCTGTTTATTAAGAGGAGGGCAGGGATTTATTCATCTAAAATGTTTTCTTTGTTTAAAGTGCTAAAGAGAAGCATCTGTTACTATGATTAAGATACACTGATGTACTGACGTCATTCTTACTAGTGGAATTGGAGGAAATGCTGGGGTTTTTTGTGTTACTGCTGTGGGGGAGTTTTGCTCCTAAAAACTTTTTTTGGTTTCCGATAAGGAACCGTATGGGAATATTTAAAACTTTTTTTCCTTTAGAAGAGTTTTTTTTTGGTTTGTTTTTAACCTGCACAGAAGCAAAGATAGCTGAATGTTTGGGAGAAGTGTGTGGAAACGTTGCTTATTATTTGTACTTGTAATTATTAATTGTATTCAAAACTAGCACTGGTGAGGCAGAAAGCAGTTGAGGAAGCCAATAAGTTTGCAAGTGAATGGCTGGTGTCGTAGTGACTAATAGTTAAAAGTAACAGAGATTCCATAGTTGTAAGAAGTTAAGGCATATAAAGAATAATTAGATATTACCATATAGCACTTGTACAGTAAAACATTCATTCCTCAGAAAAAACTTAACTTGACAGTTAAGATAGGGGTTCGGTGGCGGTAGAAACAAGTGAATCAGTAAATAACCAACAGTTGTTATTCAGCAATCAAGTTTTCTTAGAATGAGAGAAGTAGTGTGTAAAACGTTTTACTTGACACAACAATTCTTAGCAGTCAGGAAAGTTACGGCAATTACCGCAGTTACTGCAATCGACACATTTGCAAAACAAAAGACGCTAATGAAGAGATGCAAAGGAATTTAAGGTGGCACGGGATTATAAGTCTTTTCATAAACTTCAGGGATTGTAGCCTTAAGATAATTAGTGAGTACACATATAAACACTTGACACGTATTTTTAGCAAGGGCTGGGAAAAATCCGAAGGAATGTCAAATATTTTCTCACTATATAAAAAGTGTGATCCTGCAGATCCAAGTAACTGTAGGCCAGTACGTTTAACGTGCCTCACAGGTAAATTAATGGAAAAAATGATTAAGATAAAATTGAGTGACACATGGCAAGAAGAATCAGCTTTTGTTCAGATAAGGGAGGTCATGTTTTATTAACATGCTGCAGTTCTTTGAGAAATCACCTAAAGGATATGATCAGAGCGGTGCATATACAGTAATATTATTTATCTTGACTTTCAGAAAACATTTTATAAGATCCCACATGAGAGGTAAGCTGAAGTAAGTTGGAGTTCAGGGTATATTGTGTAGATAGGTGCAGAACTGTGCTAAAACACAGGAAGCAGGATTATGGTGTGAGAAACAAATCAGCAATGGGGCCGCTGCTATTTTTGATATTTATAAATGATTTGGACAGTAATATAAATAACAAGCTGATTAAGTTTGGAGATAATATCAAGATAAGTGGACTGGCAGATACTCTAGCATTCATTGAATCATTACAGAGGGACTTGGACAGCATATACAGGTAGACTTGGGCAGATTTGTGGCAGAATGAAAATTTAATGTGAGTAAATGTTGAATACACAATGGGAGGCGTGAAAATTGAGAAAGATTTAGGAGTCGTAGTGGACTCTACACTATCAACGTCCAGACAGTATTCAGAAGCCAATTAAAAAGGGTAAGATAATGTTAGGTTATACAATGTGTAGAGTACAAGTCAGAAGAGGTTATGCTCAAGCTTTATAAAGCACTGGTTAGATCGTACCTACCTGGAGTAGTGTGTATAGTTGTGGTCTCCAGGCTACAAAAAGACTCAGAAGTGCTAGGAAAAGTCCAAATAAAAATGGGTAGGATGGTTACATTACTGCAGGAGATAAGTTAGGAGCCTTTTCAGTTTAAGCAAAAGGAGATTAAGAGGTGACATGACTGAAAGGTTTAAAAATTATGAAAGGAATTAGTACAGTAGATCAAGACTGTTACTTTAAAATAAGCTCAGCAAGAACAAGAGGACATAGTTAAGTGTAAATTTCTCACAAACTTTAAAAGTTTTTCTTCACATATAGAACCATGCACGAATGGAATAAATCACCAAATAGTGTGGTAGACAGTAGACCTTCAAAACTAGACTTGAGGTTGGGGGATTTAAGTGGATAGGACTGGCAGGCTTTTTTGGGCTGTTCTCATTTAAATATTTCTAACGTTGTCATATTCTAATTTACTAGTGAAGCCCATAGAATGCATGAAGCATGCTGATTCTAGAGTCGTACATTGTAGAAGTGTCCCCTAACTCCAAAGGATTACCCAGGGAAAGGGATGTGGACCATAAGTAGTAGAGATGTTATTTTGGGAAAAAAGTATTGCTTCTTTATTGCTGTGGCCCGATGACTACTGACTGTCTCTTGAAAGCTGTGCCCATTGCCAGGAGCAATCACATTTCTTTAATGCAGATACATTTTCCACACTTATGTTTACTTCAGTGCATGCCCATTTATAATTAATTTGCTTGTATAGAGCATGCTCTGCATGAAAGTGCCCGTTGATGCATGACACAAGATACAATGTGAATAATGCATACCAACAGTAGCAAGCTAACATATAGAACATATGTAATATCTGATTGATATGGAAGTACCGGACATACTTACTTACTGACCAAATACACCTTTCATGTAAAGAAACAATCATTTAGTGGTTATGCTTTAATGTTGATAAAGTGTTCTTTATATGGAATATATTGTGTGTGTAACTATATATACAGTATATATATATATGTGTGCATCTATACACTAACCACAAGGGGGCACCACTCAGCCCCAAACTAGAGACATACTGTCACCCAAAATATATTCTGAGTTCAAATCTATTCCTTACCAACACTTTTTAATGAATACAGTCAAAAACATTCACAAGAATCTTTTGCTCTTTCCACTCTCCTGATGAGTGTCACCTGTTACCTCCCAACTCAGATTCGCTACGGTGAGGCAGAGCGGCTTCTTTTATCTCAGACCTAGGAATACTTCCAGTGCTAGAACATGGTTCATTGGAAGCACTTCCAGGTCAGGCGGAAGTCCCACAAAGTTGGGATTATAGACACCTGCAGCACCACCTGGTAGCACCCACTGTACCCAATAAGGCTGTACTGTGGGGGTCGATTGGGTAACGAAGCATAGTTATGTCGCTATCTAGTGTATTTAGTGAAGAACACATTGATCAGTCATCATCCCCCCCAGTCCAGCCACTGCACTTGCCTCCCATCTGGGTAAGGGTTCATGTTCAACCTGGCCAGGGTGACTGCCCAATGTGTGTCATCCATTACAATTACTATATATTTATATGCATTTGTACATATATTTCAGGGGTGGACAAATTGTAAATGCATATGGTAGTCTGGTGGGTGTGGACTTGAACCCGGACACAGACAGACGGACATCTTAATTTCACCACACACTGTTTATTTACACTAATATTTACAATACTGCTGTTAGTCACGTGCACTCCCCAGTGCCTCTTGCACCGTTTCCCCAAACGTCCAGGCCACACAGTCACAATGCCTCTCTCCTGGCCACCTACAGTCCTCTCTCCAGCTCCGTCTCTCTTCCACCCGACTTCCGCTATCGACTGAAGGGAGGCGGCCCCTTAAATAGGAACCCGGATGGGCTCCAGCTGCTTCCTGGCACTCCTCCGTAGCCACGCCCCAGTGTGGCGGAAGTGCCGGCTGCGCACCCGGAAGTTGTCCGGGTGTCCCCTGTCGTCTTCCCCCCAGCACTTCCTGGTGTGGCAGAAGTGCTGGGCTCCAGGTTTATTCAGGCACCGGGGCGCTACCTGACAGTGGCCCCCAACATAACCAGGGCGGACGCCCCCTCGCGGTCTGGAGGAGGCACAAGCCCTCCTCCGGTCCTCCTGGGCGTCACCATTACGGACCTGGTAGACCAGCTTTATTTGTCAAGTTTTGTTGTACATCAAAACATAGCACTTTTTTGTACCATAATAAAAACACAATAGGCATGTTCAAAGTAAATTTTATAGTAAATACTAAGGGGCTCTGCCCCCTTGCTTGCTTTGCTCGCCAACCCCCGGGCGGGCACTACATGCTACTTCCTTAGTGGATCTGCTGCTCGTGTATGGAGAAAAATTTTAAACAGATTGTTATTTTCATGGGAATTGTTACATATGCACAATCAAACTATTTTACATTACAACGAGTAATTAGCCATAGTAAAAAATAGTAAAATGTAATAAACCGAAAGAAAATTACGTTTCATGTTGCATTAGAGGTATTTGTTGCGTTGTACGTTTTTGTTCTGTTTGGCTTTGAAATTAACATTTAAATACTTTTAAAATATACACTTTTACTGTAAAACATTTTGAACTCATTTTTTTCAATATCACATTGAATTTTGATTCCATGTTTGGACATCGTGACAATGCAATGTATAACTGCCCGTGAGTGAATATCATTTTTTTCTCTCTAATAAATAAATCAACTTTTTTGAATGTTTGTCCCTGTAATTTGTTAATTGTCATAGCAAAAGCTATTCTAACGGGAAACTGTAAACGTTTTAATATAAGTGGCATATAAAGATCTCCTTTGGTGTCTAATGTTATCCGTGGAAGATGTACTACATTAACTTTCTTGTCACCTGTTAAAATTTTACATGTCAGATTTTTCAACCAATTTTGAATACAACTAATTTTGTCCTATTGCACAGCCCATCAGTCATACATAAACTACACAATAACATTACAATACATTCTTCTTTCAACAGTAATTAGGCCAGTAGAAGACCGGATGGTGTTAACACTTGTAGATATTCTACGGGATATTGTAAGTTGATGTTTTCATCCTTCACACTATCACCACCAACTGCTTCAGCATAGTCTATTGATACTCATTTAATCAATTTCCATAAGATTTGGACATAATAAATCTTCTTTTACGGGAACTTAAAGTAAGGAAAACATAAAAATTTATAAGAGCTGAGCATGCAGGAACCATCACCACCAACTGTTTCAGCATAGTCTATTGATACACATTTAACCAATTTGCAGTGTAATCGATGAACAATTTTTGCATTAATTCGTTTGACCTCTTTGTTTCTTGGTGCTAGGATTGCCCGTGTATTCATCAATAAGATTTGGGCATAATAAGTCCTCTTTTATTGGGAACTTAAAGTGAGGAAAACATAAAAATGTATAAGAGCTCAGAGTGCAGGAACTGTCTGACAAAAGCATGCACACAAATGAGAGGTGAGAGGACCGTAGGTACGGGTTGTTAACTGTAAATGGTTGAAAGGAGGGTGTAACTTGAAAAAATCTCTTGGCAATAGTCTTCTCTCAAGATTTTCTTTTATAAGAGAGAAATATGATTTTTAAAGGATTATGTCATGTTGATGTGCATCTTTTTCCAATGGACACAAAAATGTATTATCCAAAATTAACTGAAATACTGCATCAATATTGCATTCTCAAATTTTGTTTTCAGACCTAATATAAATACTCAGCAACTATCTTGGCTTGACAAATAGACATATTTGGCAAGTATTTAAGCGTTCCTTCTGTGCCCTATCCCCTCCATTGTAAAGCACCAGTGCGGGTCTATAGTCTAGTTACCCAGAATTAAAAACTGGTAGCACCAGGTGTCTAGACTACTGATTTGTCTACCCACATATATATCTATATACCAGGTAGCTATATAAAAAGTATAGGAAAGGCATTATTATTATGCAGAAATACAATTAATAATTTTGCTTTCTCAACTACTGTAATAAAAAATATATAATGGCTGTGCATCTTTCAAATGAGGCCAAAATCACTGGTAAGATGGGGTGTCACCTTGTCTACTCTACTATTCCAGGTTTACAAAATACAGTATATGGATACTATTATGGGATATCCCTACATATATAAAGTTGTGTGGTCGTCCAACAAGTTTATTTTGAGTGCCACCCACCACCTCCCCCATTGACCCTTGGTCATTCATCATTTGAAGAGCTTCTGTCTTCTCACTCAAAGGGCAAGGAAGTTTTTTCAGTTATGCGTAGATCAACGTTCCCTCAAAAATAAACAGAGTTCAAGCCTCAGAGTTCATATTGAATGTGTATCAATTCAAATAATTTATTCATTTTGACATCCTTTTATAAGTTACTGATATGTTATGTAACATTATTATATCGTACTTAAATAGAATGTACATGCAAAATAAACAAGACAAGAAAAAATAGTCCTGCCAAATATATGGTCTTGCCTTACT
Organism: Polypterus senegalus; assembly: GCF_016835505.1. Taxonomy (NCBI): domain Eukaryota; kingdom Metazoa; phylum Chordata; class Cladistia; order Polypteriformes; family Polypteridae; genus Polypterus; species Polypterus senegalus. The sequence continues at coordinate 124,808,767 of NC_053159.1, read as the reverse complement.
CCATTCCAGATGTCAGAACGGCACGTCAACTTTGAAAATTGCTTGTATCTTTTCTTAAGATTTTTCATTCACTTACTGAATAAAATGTGGAGATTTAAGCGGTGGTAAAGATTGTACAAAAGGCACATTACATTTCATGTTCCATGTCAGGACTTTGGGCACAATTAAAGATAGAACAGATATTTTGGCATCCACATGGAAACCCAGGCTTGACTAAATAAACAAGAAAACCATGGAATACAAAGAATATACTAAGGCAGAGCTATACATAGAAAATTAATTACAGATAAATGAAGGTTCTAGTCTGGAGTGGCTAATTCTTAAATGACCCAAATACCCTGAAAATCCAAGGGCTGCAAAGGGGCGGCTGATTTTTTTTCTCTCTTTTCTTCTTTTTAATTGAATGTTACTTGCATGAAAATTCAACAAAAGAAAGAAACAAAGAAATATACCCAAAGGGAATTTCATCTGACTAATTGCATCTTAGATGTACTGGCTTAATCTCACAACATCATACGTGTCTTTCTCTCACACCTTCATTTCCACAACAAGACTTTTTCTTTTGTTTTGAACTGCAGGAAAAAAAGAACCATGTTGCAGGTACATCAATTAAAATGGATGACGAACAAGCATCAGTGGTGATAAATCACCATCGAGATACTAAATGTTATCGCTGGATTCGCATGCGTATTAGTAAGAAGAAAACAGCACAGTGCTGAATGGCTTAATGAGAAAAGGGACATACAGGATTACAGATGCCAGATAATAATAATAAGAATATTCTAATTGGCAGAAGGGTTTGTGAAAGGGAAGAAGACTCTCGGGATTTTTATCTAAGTCTCTGATAAATAACTATGAAAGAAAGACTGGCTGGCCAGTTTCAAAGAAGAAGCTCAAGTAAAAAGTAATGTATCCACACAGGGCCTGCTTTTAGAAGTTCAAGACACAGCAGAACAGAAATGCGCTCAATGTAACCTGCACAATGTTTCCTTGTATCTCTATCACACAGTTTTGGCTTCTGGCTGCACTCATAGACATATAATTATTACATTTATGGGACTTATCAGTATTACTATATTTTGAGCTGGGGTTGATAACACCAGGGCGGGATGCCACAGTATTTTTCTGGGAACTTGAGTTCAATTGCAATTCCCATGGCACTGTCCTTTTCCAGGTGAGCATCACTATGTTTAGTGATGGTCTGATATCCCAGCCAAGACAGATTCATGTGATGGATTCAAAAAATGGATGGACGGAACATCACACCACAATAAGGTGCAACAAAATTAACACATTAACATGATATAGATCTGTGAGTTAATTTATTATGCATAACTTTAGCAGAAAAAAAACTATAAAGTAAATACTACCTGATTGATTCTTTAGAGACAAGTGTGGAAAAAGACCACGGCAGGCCTTATTAGAAATTCTATTTTTTCAGCTAACTAATATTTTTTGCATAGTTTGTTTCACACATGTGATCCGGGGCCAGAATAGGAGGCTTGATCGACTCCAAACATGCCCATGATCTTTTTTTATAATCTACGACTCTGTCTAAAAAGATTTGTGAGCTGGCAGTGGGTGTGATCCAGAGAGCTACTGTTCTTTGTAATAAACCCTAATTAATGCCAATTATCAGCGATGAGATTGATTTCTTTAGACGGCATAATTAATCTCCCATTATCAAGTCCTGCAAGCTGTGACCTTTAAAAGCCTGTATCAATTTTCGCTAAATGATTAGGTCCAGGTGGTAACCTTTTCATTAGTGCTTCAGAGATGGGAAACAAGGGGTAAGCAGACACAACCTGTCCAAGAATGCACTTCAGTCTGTTAAATAGCAGTCAGTCAGGTGGTTCTGCCTTAGAATGTCAAGGCAGGCGAGAAGGTAAAACACATGTGGTAGATATAAAGAGCCAATCATATTTGGGTAGCATCAGCCCCACCTCTCCCTTTACAATGTAAAGTGGCTCTTGTTTTTGAGTAGATGCGTGGCTCAAGATAAGTCATGCACACCTAAATAAATTCAAGCAACAACTACTTCAGTGACAATACCTGTAGAAAAAGTCAACACCCAGTCTTCCTACACAGACTCTGGTCTGACTCATTAAATCATTAGGTTACATCACTCTGATCATTCACACTGACAGAAAACACCACACCTTTCAGTTTGATGCTTTACAATGTGCCGTGTGAAGGTGCACTCTGTTTTTTAAAGTACTATATAAAATAAAGCTTGGTTGAATGGTGAACAACAAGATTTCATTGAGGTGGGTTTCACACGATACTACACAAAGTTTGTCTGATTGACAGATGCTCATTTTCATTAGATTGAAGCATTGTTTTACATTAGGCCTCAGGGCACAACGTTGTGTCTAATTAAACACTGCAAAGCAAGCTTCAATAAAAACAAGAAAAAACATCTTGAATATCACACATCACAAAGCTTAAATTTGTTTTAATGAGGTAAGGTGGGGCAAATACATGTATTCTTCACGCAAATTGGCAGACAGAGGTCAGACATTGTTAGTATTTAATAGGAAGAGGAAGAATGATTACATAGCCAAACAATCAAAGGATTGCCTCTGGGTTTAATTTTTTTTCTGCTTTGTCTAGTTTAAATCTCTCTTGTGCACATGATGAGAAATGTCTGGAGGTGACAAAGACATCCTCTACAGAAATGCAGATTGCTATTCACATCCTAAGGACAATAGTCAAGAATTTTTTGTAACATGACTATTATGTTAAAGGCTTTGTAATGAGTTATAGCAATGAAAGGTACGTAATATACAACTTGAAAAAAACAAATGTTTGAAAGAACCTATGGCAGTCATTGACTTCGATTTTTTGGCTTCTGTTACGCCCACTCTTACCGGATAGCCTTCAGTCTTTTTCTGACACCATCTGAGAAGGGCATTTCTCTTGGATCCACCATACTCTCTGGCAAGGGCAGCTAAAGGGTCCTTTCTCTCCACACTGAAATCAAACAGTATACAAAACAGGGTTTTTTCCTTTTATTTTTAATGATGCATAAATAATCCACTCAAACTTTAAATATTTTTAAAACAGTTATTTATTTTGGAAGGATATCAATAGGCCATTAAATACTTCTATTCCAGTAATTATTATACCATACCATAGCATAGAGTAATCATTTGTGAAAATGACTAATACTTTCATCCACCCATTATCCAACCCGCTATATCCTAACTACAGGGTTACGGGGGTCTGCTGGAGCCAATCCCAGCCAACACAGGGCGCAAGGCAGGAAACAAACCCCGGGCAGGGTGCCAGTCCACCGCAGATGACTAATACTTTTATCTATGAAAAACTACAAGATCAGGATACATTCAGCATTTTCTTCAGTTCTAACAGAGGCAGGTTAACTGACTTGCTTCAGGTTACATTGTGGGTTTGAGTCAGAAAAATGGACTGGCATCCTTATGGTTTAAAGTCCAGTGCCTTAACCAATACACCAAACTGCCTGGTTTACAGTCATTCATCTCTTCATGCATGCATCCATCTTCTGAAATATCTTTTTCCTTTGCAGTGTCAATGAACGCCACAGTCTGTCCCAGTACAAGGCAGGAACTAACACTGAACAAGATATTTAGGCAAACAAACTTATATTTGGCCAATTTAGATTCATCAGTTAATATACTGCAACATGCATATCGTATGGAGGTGGGAGACAATTGGAGTATTCGAAGAAAACCCATAAAAAAGCATACTACCCATAATACATCTACATACTAAACATTACCATAATTTGTGGAGTATCTTGTTATATCCTTGCTGAGTAAACTTTATCTGTCCATCTCCATACAGTACAACACATCACCCTCAAGTCAACTGTCAAGTTAAGAGTGGCACAATGTTCTTCCACGTAAGCAAATGTCATCATGAAGCTTAATTGGTAACAAAAACAGGTGTATTTGAGTGTCCAGTGAGGATGGGTTTTCAATTTGGAATAACTCCAAAGAAGACATTAAAAAGATGAAGGGCCTTTGATAATACAGGAAAATTAGATGTCCATTCAAGGGCAAAGATGAAAAATGTGCCCCAGAAGGTGAGTGTCTTACAGGGGGTCTACTCTTGGTTTAATGTTTATGTTATCTTACAGAGGTATGCATGGCATAAAAATTTTAAATGACATTAAGCAATGTCCGAAGTATAACTGAAGACAAATATATTTTTGCAGAGTGGCTTTCCATTTTTTTGTGTAATTGGGAATATAACATTTTTTACCAATTTTGTGTTATGAAACCTAAGTGTTAACTGTCTTGAAGATATAGAAATTTTACTGTGAGGAAAAAGTAACAATGAAGAAAATGTCTGAGTTGCAAGTAATAAAAATCATTTTTGTGGTATATTTTTAATTTCTGTTAGACTTGTTCAAATAATTCAATGGTATTGTCTTTAAATAGAACAAGTTTGCAGGGGGCTCTCAATCCCACGCTAGTGCCAGAAGCCAAAGGGTAGATATTTCAGTTCAGATTTATTCTTGACAGTGGCCTGAACCCTGACACACTTTTGCAGTTCTGTTATCTACACAACATCTCCAGAGCCTGTCATCATTTTTCCATTCCAGACACACAAGTGCTGTGTCATGGCCTTAATTCCTCCTTGCTTATATTATTAGTCCAGCTCTCTGCTTAATTTTTTAAGAGGTAGTAAACAGATATAATCTAGGACATAACAATGCTGTTAGAATCATGAATCACATCAAACCACAGCAACTGTATCCATTTTGTCTTGCCATGTATTTCAAACGTCTCTTCAAGACCCCTTTTAAACTCTAAAACTGAAAAATTTCCAAGGAATCTGACAATGCAGGCTTATACACCTGTCTGACAACTGGCATGCCCTGATGACTGTGTCCACAGTGTTACTTTAACCAAATACTTATTCAGAATACAACATAGCTTTAGACAGACATGGAAAACGTCAGACCAGCATTAAGAACATAAATAACTCATGTTGGTTCAGCAAAATCTAAACTTAATATTTGTAATGTTACGTTATATACTGTACTTGGGTTTTAATGTAAACTCAGAACTTACACCTTATATTATTATGCTGAGCATTTACTTTGACATATATTTAAGGGTAAAGATTCAGAGCCGAGGTTCAAGTGTTTTGTAACTGGTTGTAATAAACAGAGTATTTACCTTACAAATTCACTGATTGCAAACATTTTTTACCAAATCAAACACAACAATTGTTGTCCAAAAGATATTTTATTCTATTTAAATGACATTCCTATGAACAGAAGAAGATCCCACCATTTAAGACTTGTGTGTCCCTTGATGAGCACAAGTCAGCCAAACAGATCTCCACATGGTACTGCTTCACATCCTCAGTCATGGTATAACATGCAGACACTCTCCAGGGGCCTCATGTATAAACTATGCATATGCACAAAAATGTTACGTACAAATGTTTTCATGTTCAAACCGCGATGTATAAAACCTAAACTTGGCATAAAGCCACGTACATTTTCACGGTAGCTCCAACCCTGGCGTACGCAAGTTCTCTGCTCAGTTTTGCAGAATGGTGGCACCCAGCGTCAAAGCAGTGCTACTGTTTCAGTGTGGTTTCCCTTTCTTTTTTAGATCCACATCCCTGACACGGCTTTATAAATGCACTGAAATAAACTGCATACTGTTTATTAGTTTAATGCATCTGATTGTAATTAACCTGCATCAATATAATGGTCCACGGAACGTTCAAACTAATCTAAATATCATAGCTGCTTTAGCTTTGTTACTCTCACTGCACCTTCTTCTTCTTTTCCTTTCAGCTGCTCCTGTTAGGGGTTGCCACAGCAGATCGTCTTTTTCCATATTACTCTCACTGCACCACTCGGAGTACAGTGATCCCTCGCTATATCTAAATAAATATAAATAACAATGCTAGTAATCCTAGAGTCTTATTTTCTACAATTGATCGCCTACTAAACCCAGGTAGCTCAAAGGAATGCCTCCTAAGTGCTTCCAGTGAAACCTGTGAGGCTGTCACTGTATTCTTCAATCAAAAAATTAATGATATTAGAAATAACATAGTATATCTCCCCAACACTAAGGATCCCCCTAAACCCCAACATCCTGTTATAAACAAATTAAACTCTTTCACTAGGATAGATTTACCTGATTTACAAAAAATAATATCTCAATTAAAACCCTCCACCTGCGTCCTTGACCCGATACCAACAAGGTTTTTCAAAGAAGTATCAGGCATGCTAATTGATAATGTTCTTGACATAGTAAATTCGTCACTAGATACTGGGGTCTTCCCAGACTGTCTTAAGACTGCTGTAGTTAAACCCCTACTTAAGAAACATAATCTTGACCCCTCGGCTCTTGAAAATTTTAGACCCATCTCTAACTTGCCCTTCTTAAGTAAAGTTCTAGAGAAGGCAGTCATTATGCAGTTAAATGACCACCTAAATAAACTCAATCTACATGCTTCCGTTAGGTCAGATTATCTCAGGGCACAACGTGAGCTACCACAGCTATGCTGATGACACACAGCTGTACTTATCAATAGCACCTGATGACCCCGATTCTATTGATTCACTAACACAATGTCTGACTAGTATCTCAGAATGGATGAATAGTAATTTTCTCAAGTTAAATAAAGAGAAAACTGAAATTTTAGTGATCAGCAATAATGGATACAATGAGGCTATTAGAAATAAACTGGATACATTAGGATTAAAAGTCAAGACGGAGGTAAAAAGCTTAGGGGTGATTGTTGACTGTAATCTGAATTTTAAATCACATATTAATCAGATCATAAGGACAGCATATTTTCACTTAAGAAACATAAGTAAAGTTAGACCTCTTTTATCACTGAAAGATGCTGAGAAATTAGTTCACGCGTTTGTTTTCAGTTGACTAGATTACTGTAACGCACTCCTCTCAGGACTACCCAAAAAAGATATAAATCGCTTGCAACTAGTGCAGAATGCAGCTGCTAGAATCCTAACTAGGAAAAGAAAATCAGAACACATTTCTCCAGTTTTGATGTCACTACACTGGTTACCTGTGTCATTCAGGATTGACTTTAAAATTCTGCTTATGGTTTATAAAGCCTTAAATAATCTCGCCCCATCTTATATATCGGAATGTCTGACACCTTATATTCCAAATCGTAACCTCAGATCCTCAAATGAGTGTCTCCTTAGAATTCCAAGAACAAAACTTAAAAGAAGTGGTGAGGCGGCCTTCTGCTGTTATGCACCTAAAATCTGGAATAGCCTGCCAATAGGAATTCGCCAGGCTGATACAGTAGAGCACTTTAAAACACTGCTGAAAACACTTTACTTTAACATGGCCTTTTTATAACTTCATTTTAATCGTAAATTAACTTAATCCTGATACTCTGTATGTTCAATTCATCATAACAACTATTCATGGTGGCTCTAAAATCGGTACTGACCCCTACTCTCTTTCTGTTTCTTTTCCGGTTTCTTTGTGGTGGTGGCCTGCGCCACCTCCACCTACTCAAAGCTTCATGATGCTCCAACAATGATGGACGGATTAAAAGGAAGAAGTCTACGTGACCATCATCATCATCAAGCCCTTCCGTGAGAATCCTAAAGCCAAAGAGGACTGTTTCATTTATGTTAGGTAGAATGCCCAAAGGGGACTGGGCGGTCTCATGGTCTGGAATCCCTACAGATTTTATTTTTCTCCAGCCGCCTGGAGTTTTTGTTTTTCTGTCCCCCCTGGCCATTGAACCTTACTGTTATTCGATGTTAATGTTGATTTATTTTTTATAATTATGTCTTTCATTTTTCTATTCTTTAATATGTAAAGCACTTTGAGCTACTGTTTGTATGAAAATGTGCTATATAAATAAATGTTGTTGTTGTTGTTGTTGCTATATCGCACTTCGACTTTCGTGGCTTCACTCCATTGCGGATTTTAAATGTAAGCATATCTAAATATATATCACAGATTTTTCGCTGGTTCACGGATTTCAGGGGACAATGGGTCTTTTAATTTATGGTACATGCTTCCTCAGTTTACTTGCCCAGTTGATTTCATACAAGGGACACTATTGGCGGATGGCTGAGAAGCTACCCAATCACAGCACGTATTACATATTAAATAAAACTCCTCAATGATATACGATATGCTTACCACGCGGTGCTTCGCACACTTAAAAGCACTAACAGACCGTATTGATTTTAGATTGTTTGCTTTTCTCCGTCCTTCTCCCTCTCTCTGACATTCTGTGCTCCTGACGGAGGGGGTGTGAGCAGAGGGGCTGTTTGCTCAGAGGCTGTTTGCTTAGAAGATACGGATGCTAATCTAAATAATGCTGAAAGACTACCTTCACATTGATCCCTTCATTGCGGCTGCTTTATAGCGGTGCTTCGCATACATAAAAGCCCAACAGCCCTATTGATTTTTGCTTGTTTACTTTTCTCTCTCTCTCTGACATTCTCTGCTCCTGACGTGCACTCCATCAGTCCATCAAGTGCTCCTTGTATAACTGTTTGTACTTATAAACACAATCACCTCACTGTAAACTTGCGATAGATACAGTTATAATATTGCACAAACTGAGCCACTTTATAAAGCGTGTATTTACATATAATGACGATATCATTTTTAAGATGAAATGCAGCAAAATATCTTGATTATATTATACAGATAAAACTTTAACTTCATTTAAATAATCTATATTGTTGATAATTAAACATGTGAGGACACGGTGCTGCAGCGCTAGCGAGGCACTGGCGCTCCATTCATGGATTGTTCCTGCCTCACGCTGTATTCTTGCTTGTGCTGGCGCGACACTGGAAGGATAGAATAATTAAACATGTACTACGAAGATATTTCAATGTTCCTTTAAAGTTTTGAAGAATCAGTGTTCTAAGCTTACAGATGGCTTAACGTCTATTACAGAGCTGATTGTGTGGAGATTGGTTACTTGGAGAAAGAAAAGTAAGGACAGGAATTGGAGGTTAGTATGTTTGAAAGAGACAGTACTGCTACAATAAATTATTTCATCGAAGGTAGCATACGGCGCAGCAAGCATCTGAGGCCCCAGAACACTAACCCCAAAATTACTTTTTTTTTTCTGGCACCATATACCTTTTTTCCTTTGGTTTAGGTTTAAGCAGTGCAGAAGGTATATTATTTTTGAGTTGTGTCAGTTGGGTATTAAAGTTTATGAAGTTTGCGTTAGGTCTCCCAGGAAAGCTGAAGTCCTGCCACCTAGTGGACACCACTCATGTTGGAAAGTTATGACAGATGAGGCTACTAATGCTAATCTCTTTGCAAAAAGAATAATTTAACAAAAAGAAGAAGGGATCCACTGATCCCCTGTAAGTGTCAACCACAACTTACAGACATGATTTCTGAACATATTGTACTTAATGAACTAAGGATGAGGTGTTACTCAAACTGTCAGGGTATGAGCATGCCTGGTTAAGTGTAATAAATTAGCCTCTTTTCCTTGGTCTCTTTTAGGGAAAGTTATAGTTACTAGTTATTGGATAGAGGACAGCAAATATGGCATAATTTTAGAAAAAGTTACAGCAACTTTTTTGCTTTGGTTAAAACAAACCACATGATTTTAGCCTACTGGCAATGCAAAATCAAAAATACATCCTTAGTGTCAATAAGAAGGCCACAAACAATTCTTTTTGAGAGCAGCCTTCTATCTGAAACAAATTTTATATGGTGAATATACTTTGAACAAAACAGGTTCACTTTTTCTGTTTCACCTGGAGAGGCTAAACAGTGCCACACATGCCCCTCTGCTAGTTATAGCCATTCAGCCGGCATGCATTTTGCTAATACAGCTCTACACTTCTTCTGTCATGGCACAGCAGCTGCTGAAAACTCTTTTCTCAAGTTCAGCTGTGCCTTTTCTACCTTCCTTAACACTGAAATGTTTCCTGACTTTTCAGCTCTTAGCTTAGGTTTGAAATAAAATGTTAGGGCCCAGTTTAAAGTCTTTCAGGTAGCCCAGACTATACAAACGTCATAATATGTTGGTCTAAGAAATTTAAAAAAGAAACCTGGGGTAAGGCCTATAATCCCAGGAGAGCTTTAGGCCTTCATATGCTGGTTATATGTAATATAAAACAGAAAGGTTTTCTCCCGCTCTCATCTCACCATTCTTTCTCAAAGGTGGGATTTGGTTACTCACCTAAGTTTGCTTTGTGCTTTGGAAAAGCTCCTTCCAGCGTATGCTGATGGTGACTTTATGACTGACTCCAAAGAAGGACTTTTTCTCATTAAATTTGTTGGTTTAATGTCATCACTCTGGCCTGACACACTGTCTGAAAATAAAAAGGCCCAATGAAATGATAACTAGGAGTTCAAAATACAGCATATTCGTCTTACCATTTTGTGTTAATTGAAAATGAAGTCTTTTGACTTATTGGGAATGGCATGCTACTCTGTCTAAGATGTAATAAGAATATTATATTCACATATAATTGCACGTACAGTTATTTCTGGAATGGAAATGGAAATCCATTGCAGTGACTCAGCCAGCCTTCTGCTGAGTTTTGCTAATATCACTTGCACTATTTGGGATAGGCAGGGAACACATAATTTACAGTGTTCTTATTTCATTTATTTGGTCATTTTTACAACTTACCAAACTGCAGTTTTTCCACCTCTGAGTCTCACATTTTTTCAGTTGCTGTCAAAGTTGAAAGTAAGTGTTGATTGGATAAAATGTAAGGATTGCTAAATGGATTAAATCCAGTCTGTTGTTATATTGCAGTCAGTGTTTGTTCCCTGGCTTATATTTATTTTCCTTTTTTGTGCCATCTTTTTATTTTAAAGTTTTATTTTTCACAAGTCTATTGAAGATATGTATATTTGTTAACATTGTTCTGTTTATTTATTCTTTAGTATCTATGTATTAAACTTCTATGTTCTCTTATATTTCTTGTGGTTTATGGATGGAACACCAAGCGGTGAGATTACCTTGATGTCACTTGTGAAGGACCACCCTCAGTCTTTATATTTCAGTAGTTCATTGAAGTTTAGAAAGTTGTGTTCTGTTGTGAGTATTGCTTTTCAGATTCTGGATTTTTTGCTTCTAATTTGTGGTTTCAGCATAGGATCTTTAGGATTTGTTTGTCTTGAATTTCCTTTTTGCCATTATTGTTTATATAAATGCATTTTTATTTCATAAAGATTTTTATGGACTTATTTCACAATCCAAAGGTGTTTTATGGTTTTACTTTCCTTTGAGAGACATTTTGATATATTTTGGGATACTGAAAGTAATCGGAACTTAAAAAGCCTGGAGAGGTCCAAAGTGTGGTTGTGGAATTAGGAGGTTAGGCTACTTAGGTTGATGCTTATTCTACCCAGGATAGGGAGGGACAGGACCTGTGGTTGTGGGTCCTTTAGAGGCCTCCACCATTTTAGTTTCATTGCATGCACTCAGAATGTCTGTAAGCCTGCACTGGTCTAGTATTAGGGAAATTTATAAAAAAAATATGTTATTGAGAGATGGTAATACTACATTACATTTTAAAGGCAGTTGCCAAAGGAGGAGACTGCAGTACATTTTTAATATAACTGGGTTGCAAGTGACATACTGGAAGACTATATGGGTAAACAAATGCCTACTTTATACGATAAATATATAACCATCATTTAATGAGTCTATTAAAATCTGATCAGCATCTGCAAAATGCAGAAAATTCAGCTTTATCATTATAAGATCATTGTTTCCTTACAGTAATTGTGGTGCAAAGCTTAGTATTCATGAAATAATAGTGATATGGTGGTTTAATTTCATATTAGCTAAAGATATAAGATATAATGACCAAGTGACAATCTTCCACCACAGCTACCATGTGGAAATGTGTCCTGCCTCTCAAGACTAAGACTAATTATTGAATATCTTCACCTGTCTGCAGAAGATATCTAATGAGATCTGATGGGCTTCATTATGAGAATTAGCCAGAGCCATTTTTCTTTGGTACTACTGAAGAATTAACTGGTATTAATGGGAATAGTTAAAGTTGTCTCTCATCCAGTCAGAAAATCACACTGCTCTTAGGACACACATTTACCATTACTACCAAGTGATAAGTCAGAGATTAACAAGCCAAGAGAAAACAAGTTGGTAAGAGTGTATGACTAAATGTTAGGCTTCATAACCTCTAGTTCATGTTTTTCCAATCCACAGCTGAAGAAATGGAGTAGAGGAGATACTGTGCTCAAAAAAAGCAATAATCAAAGGTCCTGTCACTTAACTGTAGATATGGCTTAATAGCATGATATACTAATTAATACAGCAAAATGAAATTAGATTCTGAAGAAACAACACTATGAATGCTCAACCCAGGAGAATTGTTCTGAATATATAAGTAAAAATAAAGAGGTTTGCACAGGTGTTGCTGCACCTTGTTATCATTGTGCACATATACAAAAACACAGGATATGTTTAACGAAGCTGTCATTGACCAAACATATCTTAGATGAGTGTAAGAGGTATAAACCTTGCAATATAACTACATGTGAATGTCCATCTTGGAAAAAGTACAGCTGTAGCTGCAAACTCTCACATAATTTAATGAAAACATCAGATGAGATGTCGAAAGCCAACATGAATAGCTGTCTGAAATAGTTACCTTGCATCACTGGCAGAGGCCTCTGGGAACAAGTTTGCCATATGTTGCAGAGATTTGCCATCTCCAGTGTGCTCACATTTATATTTAAGAAATTCCCAACTCATTTGTCAAAAAATAACATTTCCATAAGGAATTTATTGGCACACATTCACATTCACTTTTTTACCCACCTGTACTTGTGGGGTCACCGAGATTTATTCTTTTTCCAATTGTTTTGCTAAATAGTTTCATGCTGACAGATGACTGCCTCTGAAAAAAAAATATTACCAGCATTATTATACATATGTTGTTTTCAGCAAATCAGTCCATCCCTATTAAAATACACTAAAAGAATTGCTCTAGTTGCCATTTAAAAAGTTAATAAGGCACTGTTGCCAAGAGTTATGCTGTTGTCATGCACGTGCGAGTAGGTGGACATTGTATGAACTAAACAAAGGTAATTCCACGCCAGGCCAGGTGGCGTGTTGCAATAAACCTTCTCCTCCTTATATCTGCAGACCAGCCACAGGAAAACCTGTCTGAATCATCGCTGAAGATGTTACTTCCAGTTCCGGCATCTAGGCTGGCGCCACTTCCGGTCCAGGGGCCTCATGTACGCACATTTCCACGTTCAAATCACAATGTATAAAACTTAAACTTGGCGTAAAGCCACGCACATTTCCCCGGTATCTCATACCTTGTCATACGCAAATTCTGCGCTTGGTTTGGCAAACTGGCAGCACCCAGCGTCAAAGCAATGCTACTGTTCCTGTGTGGTTACTCATTATTTTCCTAACGCGGCTTTATAAATACACTGAAACTAACCGCATATTGTTTATTAGTGTAATGCATCTGATTGTAATTAACTTGTAACAATATAATGGTCCAGGGAATAGCCATAGTATTCCAAATACCATAACTGCTTTAGTGTTGTTACTCTCACTTCTCCTTCTTCTTCTTTCAGCTCCTCCCGTTAGGAGTTGCCACAGCGGATCATCTTTTTCCATATTACTCTCACTGCACCACTCAGAGTATTTATATCACTGTATCTGAATGGGGAATCACAGCAGCAGCTGATCGGAAAGAGAATTATCGGGATACAGCATCAAGCACAGACTGCCTCAGCCACAGCAAAATGACTTTCCCGTACGGACCTCACGGTTCAGAAACAGTTTCACCCCAAGAACTTTAAACACAGTTAATCAGTCCATCAAGTGCTCCTTGTAGAACTGTTTGTACTTATAAGTACAATCACCTCACTGTAAACTTGCACTACAGTTATAATATTGCACAACCTGCGTCACTTCACAAAGTGCGTATTTACATATAGATAGATAGACAGACAGATGATGACGATATTTTTAAGATGAAATGCAGCAAAATATGTTGATTATATTATACAGATAAAACTTTAACTTCATTTAAAGAATCTGTATTGTTAATAATTAAACATGTGCGGACACGGTGCCGCAGTGCTAGCAAGTTCACGTATTGATCCTACAAAGTGCTGTATTCTTGCTGGGCTGGTGCGACATTGGAAGGATAGATGGATAGCATAATTAAACACGTACTATGAAGATATTTCAATGTTCCTTAAAAGGTTTGCAGAATCGTCGTTATAAGCTTACAGATGGCTTAACGTCTATTACAGGCAATTGGGTATTTGGAGAAAGAAAAGTAAGGACAGGAATTGGAGGTTAGTATGTTTGAAAGAGACAGTACTGCTGCAATAATTTCATCGAAGGTCACGCACAATCACTGCGCCACCGTGTTCCCATGTTTAATAACATGATTTAACTCCTATCATCATGAAAAAGATATCACTTATACATCTCAGTATTTTAATTATTCAGAGAGCTGTACTATTACGAATGTAATGGATTCTGTGTCCTGTCTGAGAAAGAGAAAGCACGGAAGCATGATTCATGTACATAGAGCACATAGAAGATCAAATACAAAACAAAGCATTTAACTTGCTACTTTAGTTACGATGGGATTTGAGAAACTAATAAATTGAATGAATTTAGGATGAAGTTTATGATGTTCTACTTTAATGACAAAATAAACTACGTGATTAAAGTGGAAATTTCGAGATTAAAGTTGACATTTCGTGCTTTTTTCCCCACTGTGTGCCTATTTTTTTTTCCTCTGTACCCTAATAAGCTTTCATATGACACTCAGACAGTGGGCTACGACTCGACTTTTCACGGCAACTTTTATATGTGACAACTTCTTTTTTATTTTGGGCACTGTGTGACTTTGTGAACCGGAGCATTCGAGTTTCTCCGACACTATGTCACTCGATCAACTTCCTTTTGTTGTTTATACCACTCTTTAAATCAACAAATAGTATGTTTTTCCTTTGCCTCCACTTGGTATTCGCTGAAATTCTTATATTTCCCCCTGTGCTTTTCCCATTGTCTTTTCACAGAAGGCTGAGCTTAAGGGCTATTTATATTGATTTGCATATTCAAAGAGGCGTAATTCTGGGAGGAGTTGGTGCGGGACAGCAGACGCGTACACGAGCGTTACTTTTCACGCTGATTATGTAGTGGAAGAACGTGGAAGTTTGCGTACGCACAGATTCCTGCATCTGGATTTTTCTGTGCGTATGCACATTCCTGCTTTTGTGCTTACGTCATGTTATAGTGCGAGTTCTATGCACGGCGTTATGCATGAGGCCCCTGGTGCCTAGGCTGACGTCACTTCTGGTTCTGGCAGCTAGGCTGATGTCACTTTCGTTTCCGGCACCTATGATGATGCCAGAAGAAGGTCACTTCTGGTTCCCCTGCATCACTTCTGGTCTTGTCAGTTAAAACCGCCATATTCTCAAACCTCAAAGTTCATGTTTGGACTCCATCAGAGACAGTTCTGTCTACAAAAAACAAACCCATTGCAGCCAGGGATAATATACAGGTGGTTGCCTCAAACCTTTTTAACTATGTTGAGTCTGATCCTTTCACACTGTATACAAGAAACACAAATATATATATATATATATATATACATATATATATATATATATATATATATATATATATATATATATATATATATATATATATATACATATATACAGTATATATATATATATATATAAATATTCTGAAATATATACAGGTTGTTATATGTAAGAAGTTCCCGGAATTGAATAGCAAGTCTGTTTGTTATGAAACAACAAAAAAAAAGTTTTACTCTTAAATGTATATAAAGTAACTTACAACCCTGCGATGAACGGGATTTTTAGATTAGTTGCATTCATACAGGAAATGTAAACCAATCCATGGCACTTGATAAATACAAATATTCTGGAGGAAAAGGCCAAACAAGTCAATAATTAAGAACCATTTAAACACTTTGTTTGGTGCAGTACTACTGAAGATTTCAACTGAAAGTCTGGACCATGTATAGCTAGCCTACGTAGATTTTCTAATAAATGGCATATTGATTTACACAAAGACTATATGTGAATGAAACAACTTGTGAAACAGATTTTCCGTCATTTTGGTAAAGTATCCAATGCCACACTAAGTCTATATACTGCACAGGGAATATGGCAAACAGAACATAAAACATTACGAAGACAGGCAAAAATCAGCTAGAATAAGAACACAGTAAAATACACGAGGAGTGGACAAATTAGAGTTAGAAGCATGGGAATGCAAAGGGCAGGAGAAATTCCCATGTGAGGGAAGCAAAGGGTGGATGGGAAGCAAAGGGATGCCAAAAATGAACACTGGCAAGCAGATCAACCCTTCCTTTTTTACATAGTAAAGTTTATTGACAAAAACGCCTTAGGAGAATCAATGTTTAAATGCAAAACACTAGTAATTTGTATGATACAGTTTTTGGAGAAACAATTAAGTGTGTCCATACCAGTGTACAAAAGTAATATGTACAGATTACTCAGTTGTATTAAACTAAAAAACAAACTGAAGTTAGGTCATCAAAATCTGGCCATGCTCTCCAATAGCACCTCTAAAACAATCTCACAGTGAAAAAAGTTATACTTTTAAAAAGTGCAAACTCATGAAAATACATTTTGGTAGAATGATTCTGTGTCCTGTATTTCTTTGGACAGCTCCATATATCAAATCCAATTTGGATGTCCCAACTTTATTTTAATTTCTATCCCCTTTCATATTTTAAAATGTGGCTAATGTTTTGTTTCAGTAAGTTTTGCAGACATGTACAGTTTATGTGTGTACCTGCACTGTGTATATTGTGGCACACAGTGATTTTGCAAGCTGTACTATAGTGCTGTGTTTAATTTCCAATTATATCAGTCCTATTCAAAACAGTCAAGATCTAACCAATCAGGTGTCCTAAGATTATGAAGTTCATGCTTATACATAATCAGCTCTCACTCTGGTCATATCGCTTACGTTAACCATGTATACACTAAGAAGATGGTTGTTTAAAAAAAATACAGCTTAATTTTATGTAAAGGCCAAATTTAGAAGAACAAACATTGTCAAATCATGTTTTATGTATTATAGTACAGCTGTCATTGATTCTATCAGTAGCACCGCTGAATGGTTTGACATAAATTTAACATTTTGTGATTAGTGGTTTGTGTCCTATGGGGTGGTCTGCTTTATTCTCTGCCTTCTGTATTTGTTGCTGTGATGTCTACATTGTACTAATAACCTGGTCAATATGATATGAGTGGCTGGGTTGGGTCTACTTCTGGTTTGGCTGGATTTTTATGTGTGAGAGCAATGTAGTAGTCGGTAAAAGAAAAGGGTGTGCATTCTGGTAGGGAATTACAGCAGAATTCAAAAATGTCACAAAAAATTACTAGTATAACTGATTATAAGCCACCCAATCAAGCACCACACTTCCACTTCACAAATTATTAAACCAAACTTCTCCCTGCCCCAATCAACCCACCATACTCTGTAACTCTGTATTGTCTTCAAGAGAGTCTGGTTTCTAAAATTGATTAGTAAAATTTGCCAAAGCATTTTTTTTGTTCACCAAACATCTTTCCGAAAATTCACATTGCGACCATCTTACACAAACATTTTTTTCCCAGCACCCCATGATGCATTGCAAAGCTAGCATGACATCACAGAATTGTAGCAAGCATGTGCAGAACTTTAATGCATGTGTACAGTAAGTGCACTCCACCTCACATTTTATTTTCTGCACGATCGTGTTCATTCATTTGTGCTGTAGGGTCACACTTTTTTCTTCCATCAAAAAGATTTCTGTGCAAATATGTGACACTTTTTTTTCTATCAAAATGGTAGAAATGCATTGCAAATAGTAATATATCTTTTGTTATTGTTATTTCACAGGACTTAAGGTTTGTTATGAATGCATTCAGTCCATACATCCTTCTCGTATATACTGTATTGACCTTACTGCACAGCCACCAAGCAGATGGCAAGTGGGGTGCGGCATAGACTGCAGGAACTCAAAGACTGATTTACGCTTACCTGCTTTGTAGTGCTGCCAATCAGGGGCCCAAAAATTAGTCAATCTGAACTCCTTTTGTTCTAACAATCAACCCTGAAGATCATGTAAGGGTATTCATCTCTGACAATGAACCTTTGTCAATATTTGCATACATTTCTACATATCTCTTTAAATATGTCAGTTTTGCCCACACATTTGCACTGTACTGCCAACAGCTGTCCAGAATATAGTCACATTTTCACATCTGTATTTTTAGCTGTTTTCAAATTATTGCTTGGACACACACACACATACAGAGTCTCTATTATTTATAAGATATCACTCCTCTCAACTCTATTACACCTTAGGCAAATGTCTTAAATGTCTGTTTTAATCCTTCTAGGAAAAGCAATCAATAAACGGATGAAATTCAAAGAAAAACTTGTCAATGCATTCAACATTCACAATAAAAATCTAAGACTCCATTATTAAACTGAGTAGCACTAAAGTCTGACTGCAACCACAAACATAACACACATTATAAGAAGTGGTTCAGCTCTGTAGCTACTGTTACAGATAAATTGGTCAAGTCGTTCTGATAAAGATGAGTATCCATATCAGTGAATGTCAATTAGACATTTTCATAATTGTGTGGTGTGTGTTCTGGTTAAAGAGTGTAATAGGAGTGAGTTGTCTTTTGGTGTCTTTCTATCTAAATAATGCCAAGTAACCCAAAAGTATAAAAAGGTGAGCTAATGTCCATCTCACTTTCTGTCACTCTGAACCAGGGCCGGACTGGGAAGCTTATTCTGGCCGGGAATCCCAAGTCTAACCCAGGCCACACAATATACATCAGATTTTTTGTACAGGCACAGACTCAAAAAACCAACAAACACCATTTTGCCTTGGAATTTTGTATACATGAGGAGACAGTAGGTTCATCTTTTACATATACATTTCACTCTTAAATATCAGTCTTAAGACAACCTCTGATAAATTATGGAACACCACTTCATAAATGTAAAGACTTCATAAATAAATAAATCATGTACCATATATACTCGAGTATAAGCCGACCCAGATATAAGCCAAGGTACCTAATTTTACCTACAAAAACTGGAAAAACTTCATATACTCGAGTATAAGCCTAGGGTGGGAAATGTAGCAGCTACTGGTAAGTTTCAATAATCAAAATAAATACCAATAAAATTACCATACATTAATTGAGGCATCTGCTCATTAATTGAGCACACAGCCTGGAATGAGTCTCACAGAGGCTGCACAGCACCACATAGAGCCCGCAGCAGTTCTTCTACCGCCTGCAGACCAAACCAGGTACAGTACTGTACACTCCAGCTTTCTGTGAAGTTGGCGGGGGCAGCAGGACCTGACTCAAATATAAGCAGAGGGTGACGTTTTTCAGCACATTTAGGCTTATATTCGAGTATTTACGGTAGCTCTATAGTATTTATATCAAAACAAATGTGCAAAAAGCATTGAACCACAAAAAGTAGTTGTCAGTGGAATTCACAGTGGATAGATTATGTTTGCAGTTTCAACTGTGAGTCTGGAATCTACACCGCCACTGTCAGTGTTTAGATGGTAATACTGAATACTTTTCCACAAAGTTTGAAGTGTTGGTCAAAAAAGACCACTTTGAATTTCTTCAATAGACAAAAGACTCAAAAAATGTCTTAGTGCCACAGAATTCTGTCAAGCACTTTTTTAAAGAATGCATTTAGTAAACAAAAAACTCTGAAACATTACTTGTAGCCTGTTCAGTCACTCTCCCATCATAGCGTTAAGGTTTACCTGCCAGAGTGCGAGAGACGCACTTTAAAAATAGTAAAGTAAAAACAAGACATGTTCATTAACAAACTTATCAAGAAATAAAGAACAAAAGGCACATTTAAAAACACAAATCATTACACTCACATTTATGTTTAATTAATTAAAAAAATAAAACATTTCGTGTAGCCTATTCTGTAAAAATGTGACCACACCGCGACACTTCATTCAAATTTGAAACAAAATTAAAACAAAATAAATACACAGTAACAAATACCAAAACCCATACAACATCCAAATATAATCTATACTAATAAAAGGCAAAGCCCTCACTGACTGACTGACTCACTCACTGACTCACTCATTCACTCACTCACTCACTCATCACTAATTCTCCAAATTCCCATGTAGGTGGAAGGCTGACATTTGGCAGGCTCATTCCTTATGACTTACTTACAAAAAGCTGGGCAGGTATCATTTTGAAATTCTACACGTAATGGTCATAACTGGAACCTACTTTTGTCCATATACTGTAATAGCCTGCGCCTCCCATCATCACGCCTCCCACATAATTGAGTGCCTGCCCATATAAGGTAAATATTCGCGGGTGAAGGACTGTGCTTAGCATATTCATAAGTGCAGCTACTGCGGAAACCCTCCCTCAGCGAAAGTGTGAGAGAAACTTTTAAGTGCCGGGTCTGAGCTAAAATTAAATAAAGCCGTGGACATCACAAGATCGCACAAGATATTCGCGAGATACAAGTTTAATGAGTAGACGCAGGGTATAAAGCCTCGATGCTAAAGACCTGGCGAAGTCATGCCTTCTCTGCTGGCCTAAAAAAATATCTGAATCACAAACTGATGTTAATTATATTTTGTCCATGAATACTTATTAAATAATTCCAAATAATCTGTCCGCTTCCTTTCATAGCTTTTTCCGATGGTTGTGCTGCTTCCAGACATGTATTTTCGTATTAAAGCATTTAACCAATCACATTTCAGCCATCATTTGTTGCCAGGCAGAGAGGCCTTCACAATCCGTTGTGCAGGCACTCTAACACAGAATAAATGTCGATTAACCGGTTGCTTCAACCAATCAGATTTTGAGTTGGTGTCAGTAGGGCCCTCTAGCAGGCGTACGGCAACGTCACCGTATTCAGACCCATTGATTGGATAGAAGCTGATATGAGGAACTCTACATGGCCACTGAACGCACCACAGGCGCTACGAGCACAAAATCCTCGCACGCATTACGGCCAACTCTATGGCAGGATTCTGGACAATATTATTTGCAAGACACAGACCATTATGAT
Source organism: Polypterus senegalus (assembly GCF_016835505.1). Taxonomy (NCBI): domain Eukaryota; kingdom Metazoa; phylum Chordata; class Cladistia; order Polypteriformes; family Polypteridae; genus Polypterus; species Polypterus senegalus. The sequence goes on along the minus strand of NC_053159.1, from coordinate 124,787,659 downwards.
AATGTTCCAGTACGGAGAGTTTAGAGAGAGACGCACGTTCCTCCGTGTGGGAACATTATCATAAGGCTGAACAATCCTATTGTTACACCTTCTACGTGCACCCAACCATCCTTATTATGGAGTTTTCCTTGCTTTACCGCTGGCTGCTTCTTTCTATTCGCCTTCCCAGCTCTTTATTTAAACAGTTTTTCTTCTCACTTTTCCGCTCCTTCGCTGTCTTCTCCCTTTTCATTCAAAATATGCGCCTCCTTGTCTTAAGCGATTTGGGTAGTGAACACTTCGATGAATGAAACCTGTTATCTTTACAACGGTTGACAAACATGGAATGTAACTTGAACACAACATGTCCTCCAAATACGAACCTGATTGAAAGAAATAATGATAATCAAATCCTTGATGACAGCAACACTCATAACAGTCACAAAACACTTACATTGACAATCAGGTTATGTTATTTTTAAAATGTTTCCTTTTCTTTTTCATAACTTCTTTAACACACTACGTCTCCGCTGCGAAGCGTGGGTATTTTGCTAGTCTATACTAATAAAAGGCAAAGCCCTCACTGACTGACTGACTGACTCACTCATCACTAATTCTCCAACTTCCCGTGTAGGTAGAAGGCTGACATTTGGCAGGCTTATTCCTTACAGGTTATTTACAAAAGTTAAGCAGGTTTCATTTCGAAATTTTACACGTAATGGTCATAACGGTCGACAACGTCCGCCATGTTAAACTTTCTTATTTATGGCCCCATCTTCACGAAATTTGGTAGGCAGCTTCCCTGTGCTAACCGAAACCAATGTACGTACTTATTTCGGTGGTATGATGCCACTGTTGGCCGCCATATTGAACTTCCCAACGGTCTTTGTTACCTATGGGCCCGTCTTCAAGAAATTTGGTACGCAGGTTCCCAACGCTAACTGAATCCTACTTACGTACATATATACATCCATAGCCTGAAGCTTGGTCGCCATGTGAATCGGTGTTGGGTCCCCCATCCCCACGCCTCAATTGTTGTTGGCTGTCTGCCTATATAAGGCCATCTGTCGCTCCGGTCTCTTCATTCCCTTCCTTGCTTCGCCACGGTATTCACGTCTCCCTGCTGATAACTGCAGCCTTTTTATTTAATCCATGGCTTCTCCACTGTTTTTTTGTTCGTTTATTATGATTATAGTTATTGTATAGCTATTTCAGACTTACTTTACATTGTTCAGGTACCCATTTCCTTTATCGTTTCAACTGTACCCCCATTAACATGTCTATTCAGGTGATCACCATCGATCAAAGAACTGTCACTTACCGAGTGGCTTCCATGCCTGGAGATGGCACCTGCCTTTTCCATTCTCTGTGTTACATATTGCACAGCCATATCAGTTTCACTCTTGATATCTGGAGGAACATTGTGTCTTATGTATTGAATGACTGGGACAGGTTCAAGGTGTGGACTGATGACGGTACAGGAGATAATTATACTACACAGGAGCACTATAAGAGTGAAATGCTTAAGCCCTTCACCTATGGTTCTGCATGTGAGTTGATGGCTGCCGCTGAATTGTTCGGTTGTCACTTTCAAATGTACTGAAATGGACAAATATTTTACACCTTTGGACAACCGCCAATGCCTCTTAAACATCTTAGATTGATAGGTGACGATTTCAGTAGTGGACACTTTGATGTTTATGAATGTTTAAACTCTCAAAAGCTGGATGTGAAGTTATCGATGAAACCGGTTGTGTGCTTAGAACGCTTCACAGATGCCAATTGTCACTTCAACACAACAAGTCCAGCAAATACTAACGTAATTGAAACAAACCATGAAACTCAAACTGATTATGACAGCAGCAATCCAAGCTGTGAGATTTGAGGCAAAATTGCTTTTCACATGGCCAACTGTACGTTGTATGCTCAAGAGTAAGCTCAGCGCACAGCTTGGTCATATTACAACCGGAGGGTCGAACTGACAACGTGGTATACAAAGAGATCCTTAACAAATAATTATTGGTATATTTTCCCTCAGATTAAAAAGGTTTACTTTTCTTCTTAATAAAAAGTTTAAGGCAGGACTTTGCTGCTGCGAAGCGTGGGTATTTTGCTAGTTAAAGTGTATTATAAACTTTTAAACAATCTTCACATATAACTTTAATCACAAAAGCACCAGATGTACGCATTACTCCTCATAGTGTTACTGTTTAACTGTCAGAACGCGAGACGTACACAAAGTCAAAACTTGACTTGAACCATCCAGCCAGAAACCAGAAAAGAAGCCCTCCCACATTACACTGAAAGGATTTGTGCCCACTACAGAGCAAAATGCCGGCTAGTCTTCCAGTATAATAACATTATATACTGCAGTTTCACCACTAGTTTATTTCTCTGGTTGCTCTGAATGCCAGGCCAGGACACACCAGGCTGATTGTAAACGTCAGTCCGGCTTTGCTCTGAACCCTGTCCTGTTTTTTCCCACCAATGAACATATTTTTACTCTGCTCCTGACTCTCAGTTCAGTGAGCCTTTAGATGTGAAGCAGCTTTAAATGCCTTGCTAGGGCCACTTCCAGCTAAACGTCCAGCAGCAGGAGCAGACTTTAGCTACTTGATCATCAGGCTCTATCTCGATTCTCCCAAACTCCTTGCTTGATGGACTGAACAGTCTACTCTCATTTTTGATCCTTCATATACTCTTATATTCTAAAGGACCAGCTAGCACTCCACAATAGCAAAGGGGCAACACTATCCCAGGCTTATATTTAAGATGATTCCTTCCTGAGCCCACCCTTAAATGTGCATTCTGGCCCCAGTTTTCCCAGCTTGAAACACTTCAATATTTCAGGTTATATGGTTGCTTGCCAGCCCTTCATCTCCCAATCCACCATCTCCCCCACCCCTCCATCTACCTCTCTGTCTTTCTTTCACTTCACATAAAGGGGTACGTTTATGTAGAGAAACAAAACCTTCCAGGAACTAACAAACAGTATTAACTTTTTTCCATTAAGCCTTTTGCTGTCACTAATTACAATTTTAAGAACACACGCGTTACATGTTCTTGTCACTAATGACTTGGTTCATGGCAAAAAAAGAAACTAAAAGAATATTTAAGTATTGTGGCATGAAACATATTCTTACAGAAAACTGTGACATGAAGCCAACTATTGACTGAAGACAAATTGTTGATATCATAGTTTCCATGGCAATTGCATTTCAAGACTCAGAAAGGTTGTGAGATGCCTTAAAAGTAATGACTCTCTTTTATTTTTATTATTTTTAAACTCTTCACTAATGCAAATGTTGTGGAATGACTAATCATAGCAATAATGATTAATGGTACAAGAATATCGTTTAACACAGATGATAGAAAAAGGGTCACACAAAGCAAGCATGGAGTGGGAGTTAAAACAGAGAATAATGTAACATAGATACTGTGAAGGAAGAAAGACGATAAAATAGAAATACACTGTAGAATGATACTGCTCTGCAAGCAATGCATGTGGGGTCAGAGCTAAAAGAAAATATAAACATTTTTAATGAATATATATATAAACCGAAAGAATATCTATAAAAATGTAAAAGACACAGGGGAACTCATTTTCAAATCTAATATGTGCCAATCTTGACTCATAAAGTATTTTAGTCTAACAGCATTATGCTTAAAAATTTCATACACAAAAGCCACTACCGAATAAATACAAATTATTAATTTAGTTTCCTTTCACTGTAACCAATTACATACATCTTTTTTAAGATTCAGAATCCTTAATTGTTTATTTTTCTTTAATCATCATTCGAACAGCAATAAGATGCAGAACAAGCCAGGAGATCACCAGCTAATCAAGGGTCTCAAACTCAGTTCCCGGTGGGTCGCTATTTCACTCCAACCAATTTCTTAATTAGAAGCATTTTTTTCAGTTAATAAAATCCTGTCTTTAGTTTTTTATGTGTTTTTAGTGCCATCATTCTCCCACACCAGTCGTTTCCAAAGTTGATGATTTTCTTTTTACTGAGAGGATCATTCAAAGGTTTTGTCGACCAGAGCAGATCAATATTTGTCAAAACTTCAGCTTTATCTTTAAATATTATCTTGAAATGAATATTACATGCTGGACACATGGGTGCAAGTAAGGTGAACTTAACTGGTCATCTGTTGGCTTACTTTGTATCTCAACATTGCCTGGCAGCTGGTGAGGTGAAAAATAAACAACTAAGATTCTGAAAAGTAAATCAGTTAAGATAAAGTCAAAAGAAGTCTGGTCCATTAGTAGCAGTAATTGGCTAGTAATTAAGAAAGAGGCTGGAATAAAAGCCTGTGGCCGTCCATGATCTGAATTTGACATGTTTGTGGTACAGTATTTTCAAATTTTCATATTGATGGCCTTCTAATGAGGTGCTCAATGTCAGATCTGCAGCACCACAGTACATTTTGTCTTTTGAGTTTCTCTTTACTTTTGTCCTCACTTATTAGAGGCTTTGAGCTTCCATAACAATAATAATCATACATTTTTATCACTGTACAACTGGTAGGCAATACTCTGTATCAGAATATTACTTACCTTTGGTCTGTCAATGCTGGAAGTCACTAGGATTGTTGGGAATTTAGTATTTGTCCATGATTCTGATATTTTAAAAAATGCAAATGTTTTATCACTCATTAGTAATGGGGTAGCTACACCTTTACAAATTAAAGATTTTAAAAGTAGTACATGTAGTATTACAATGTAGAATGGGTTAGCGATCTTACAGTATTGTAATAACAGCAGCAGCTATAGGCATAGTGGCTACTATTTGGTTGACAGGATTTGATAGTGTAGTTAACTGCAAGTGTGATACATGGTGTTATGATATTAGATTATTATTACATTTAGTTACTTCATATTTACATGTTTTCCAAATGTCTAATGAAGTAATGGTATGTAGAACTGTCAACTTTATCTGTTTGGGACTTATTGGAAACCATTTTGGGAACTATTTCAGCCAGCAGGTCCCAAACAAACACGTTTGACAATAGCCATTCTGTTAGAATGCCTATGGATATTAGGTTTTGTTTTTGCTTTGCTGTTTTCATTTTGCTCATTGGAAGATGTTGTCGCTGTTGATTTGAGAGTTGTTATTTCAAGAATATTATAGAATGTCTTTCAAAAACTCATATTATATACCCTGTCCACCTCCATCACAGTCGTTCTCACTGCATTATGCTCATCGTTATGTTTCATCTCATGCAGAGCCTCCATACCATTACGTTCTCTCAAAATATGCTAGTCGGTCTTTGCCTTACACAAATCCCACACATTCAAATGATGAGAATTTTTGTAAACATTTTATTACATGGTGGCCCTCATATCTGCTACTCCTAGGAAGCATGGTGTGGTAATTTAATGTACTGCCAGTGGGATGAACTTTTCTGAAATTAAGGGTGGGTGTTACTGGCATACCGGATGACCCCTTAGGCTCCAGACCTAAATGGCCCCCTTACCAGATGTCCACAACAGTCACAAAAAAACAGATTTTTAGATTAAACGAAACAGTGAATGAAGTGGTATGTTGCGTCACATGACATTACAGGCAGCAGATGGGCTAATGCAAGAAAATCTGCATAAGTTAAGTAGGAAACAAAAAAGATCCATCATGATAAGAAAAATAAGAATAATTAAGAGCTGCTCAAATCATGCAACAGGCACAGCAGGTCATTGCCAAGCTACCAAAGATAACATCAATGCTTAAAGCATTAGTGGACGAAATGGCAAACATGTCATAAACGGAGCATGTCAGGAGAATTAAGCATTATGGCAAGCATGACAGAAAAGCTTCTTCTGCTTATCCTCCCTGCTCATCTGTTGCCCACATTCATTGCTTGAATAATTTCTAACTTCAGCGGAGAGGCAAATGAGTTTGAAATACAGGATAACAACTATGTAGCATTTTTTTAGGTACCAATGAAAAGAAAGTGTCAAGTGCAGGAAATTGTCAAGGATTTCTTGGGATTCTGTTAGTACATGTCTTCGTTTGCTATGCTTAGAGTTTTTTGCACATCTTTTCACTTCAGTTATTTTCAGGAATAATAGTCACCACTAAGTTTGAAGATCTACTTAATCTGTTGAATTATTATTGTCATTTTTGTTGTTTCTGGTTGTTATTCCTTTAGCCATCTTAATTAAATACCATTAATACAGGTGGATCTTCAATAGGTAGAAGATTTAGGGACATCTTGGTCATATTCATATTCACCTTTGTTAAATGTTGCTTACAGCCAGATAGATTAATTTTGCATAAAGCTCCACTTTTTTCTGCTGGGGTACCAGCCCAACATTAGGTCCGTGTTAAGTTGATGTGGAACAACAAAACGCTCTGTTAAAGTTTCTACTTTGATCTGCAACAGGGACAGGGGTGCAATTTCTTTGCCAGTCCTTATGTTATGTTACTGGCTTTCTTATAACATACAGCTTAGCAATTGATGCCCCATCACTAACCACCACGATGCTCATCATAGCTGCTGCCTGAATTAAACCATGTACTCTTTAGATCTCTTTCCTCCCCACTTTCACTGATCTTGGGTCACTTTCTGCAGACATGGGGTGTTTAATTATACGTATATGTGCTGAGTTTATGGCATAAGGTGAAGAGGCAGCGAGAGGAATTTAGCAGTGGGGCACCTTTTTACACCAATTTTTTATAGCACAGCCTTTAGCATTGGAGGTTGCTCAATCATGACTGGTCCACGGGCTCACAGAGGGATCCATATGCTGGGTGACATTTGTGACAGGTCTGGCCTCCAAACATTCCAGTCACTAATATCTTTCTTTTCAATCCTTGTTTTTACCTTTTTCAGCTACTAATAATTTATGTTTATTTCAAAGTGTGTACTCTTCAATTTTTCATGTATTTCATCTCACCCTCTATGTAATTTAACACTTTCTCTTTCCTCACCAGAAACCAGTGTCAACATTGTACACTATACTATGTTATGTAAAGGGACTTGCCATCCTTCACCAATTCAGTCTCACTTTTACTCTGCTAATTTAATGGAATCTGTTTTTAAAAATATTCCTTTGGTATACAAAAATCCAAACTATCAACACATCCTATTCAAATTTGACCGTTACTTATACACTACACAAATATTATGCTATGGGTTTGATCTCTGAATCTGTCATTTTTATGCATACTGTATACTTTGGGATCGCTTCCCAGTGTGGAAGTTCTTACCTGAAATAGCTGATTTTTTTGATACCCTTTCTATCCATTAAAATTTCTATTCTTTTCTACATTTTTCTCCATTTCACCATTCCATTTTTCAGCAGAGGATTTTTGGATTAATTTAAAATGGACAGCTTACAAATTTAGTGTTTTTTAGTTTAATTATTATCCAAAATAAAGATATTATTTAAAAAAAAAATCACATGTGAGGTTTCAGTTATAAAATGCTTCAGGTTTTTTTTGGGTTATTACAAAACTTATCAATCACAATGAATGAAGAAACTTGTTTATTGTACATGCAGTTAACAGAATAACGTCCTTTATGTCTCTCTTTTGTAGTATTGGAGTATTGTACTGTATATTATACATTTTCACCTCTGCTTACTTTACTTGTACCAAGGTCAAGTACACATTGCAATTTTTGTAGTAGAAGGATAAATGACTCTGTTACTAAATATACATTTTCTTTTCATTCAATAACTTGTTCACACAGTGTATTCATTTCAGGTGCTCTTGATCCTGTTAGCAGCCGTCATAAGTAACTCACCCCACGAATGTTACTTTTCTTTTTCTGTCTGCTTTGTAGCCTTAAACGCGGGCCTGTTTCCTTTATTCTCATTTGAAAACTGCTGATTCTTGGTTTCTTTGGCCATTGAAACTGCCTTTGTTTTGCACATTTCCTATGTTCCACTTTTCATTATTTCATAAAACTGTATGTCTGTGGTGGGCTGGCGCTCTGCCTGGGGTTTGTTTCCTGCCTTGCACCCTGTGTTGGCTGGGATTGGCTCCAGCAGACCCCCATGACCCTGTAGTTAGGATATAGCAGGTAGGGTAATGACTGACTGACTGATTTCTGTATGTACTGTCCTTGTTTATTTTTGCTACATATGTCCTCCTAATTTTAATCAAAATTCTGACCATTAGTTAAAAGAATAGACTTCTCCTACCTAGATTACCTTACGTTATCAACATAATCTGTTGCTCCTTCCTTGCCTTCTGCTTATCCCCATAAGAAATTAAATATTTTCCTTTTCAACTTCTTCCTGACATGTTTTACGTATCATCTCTCCTACTTTTAAGCATTTTCACTTCTTTGCCTGATTATCCCATAATTCTACTAACATTCCAAGTCACAATCCTTTCACTTTATCCTTCACACTTCATTGTACTTATTATCTTTTCTTCATCTCTTTAGCTATTAAGACAGATTCCCTATAGTACTGCAGGTCCAGAACCAACATGAAATGAGCTTGCTCCATAGGCAGGTAGGGACATCTGGGCGATTTGTGGCCAGGTCTATTTCAATTATTCAATATTACAACTGAAGTGTTTAGGTCGGTATGCCCTAGCTAATGCTAATTCTCTTTATTTTTACTAATGTGCTGTTTATAACAATCTCTATTTTAACTTTGATACATTTTTACTACTTTATTTTTACTTATATGTGCATATTACTGTATCATATTATTTCTCCCTGTATCTGTGCAGCATTGTGAGTTTACATTGATTTATTTTATTTCTAACTGCATTATGCTGTCTTTGCTAAAAATCTATTTTAACTTGTACAAGTATATTGCTTATTCAATAGATTTAGATATTGCTCTTGCCATAAATATGAGAGAAAAGTATCAGTATATATCTAAAATATAATTTTTGAATTATTTGAACTGCAATGATTATTAGTATGTTTTACTTATATTAATATGTACATTTAGGTTAACCTTATCTTATAATGGGTATGTTTTTTATTATTATTACTTTAGTATCTGTTTCTATGTTTTTAGAATGTTTTTTTTTCTTTATTTTTCTTGAACTGAAGCTACTTAGTTTATTGCCAGAGACATATAAATCCTTATGTGCTGTAGCACTATTTGTTTTAGCAAAACACCACAATGCCCTAAAATTTGCAGCAATATAAATGACCATCTTCGTTTTAGCAATCAAATGCATGCAAAAGAAAACTGACCTAAAATCTCACGCATTATTAGGATTTTCAAATTCAATGCTATTCAAAAATGTCTCCAGTGTACATTTTCTAGTATTAGAAATACTAGACTCTAAGGTGATAGCTCTAACCTTTTGTACAAGTCTAATGAAACGTGAAGACATTTTATAAATAACAGCAGAACCATTCACACTATCGATTGAATTTCTTTCAATAATAGCTATGTTGTCAAAATATCTATTCTAAACATTTTTAAAAAGAATAAGGGTTTCAGCTTCAACTAAATGCGTCGTTGTTTTTCAGATTTCCATAACTTTTTAGTGTGAAGATGTGCCTCCTAGTATGAATACGCTTACACTTAATTTTCGCCAATGTCCTTAAGTATGTAATTCTCTGCCAAACTAAGAGAGTACTAACAGATCAATTTTATCAATATTTTGGAGATTTTTTTTATTACTTTAATTAGGGCACCGCATACATTTCAGTTCCCTAGACCAGCTGGACTTGGCTGTGCCTTTCAGTCGAGGGACTCACTTGGTCAGTGACTCCATTATTGGACTCCTCGGCCGTCTAACGTTGACAAGCCTCACACTCATTTTGGATGGCCACAGCTAGGGAGTAGCTGGTTGGTTGTCTTCTCTACACGTCTATAGTACTGCTAGGTGTTTTTTTTTTGTTGTAGTGTGGTAACCAAACCTATACACAACTCTCTACGTCCATTAGTCTAGGAAGTGCTGTTTAGTCCAGGAATACACTTGAACTGTGGCTCTGGTAATGGACTCCTTAGCCATCTAAGGTATACACATACTGTATAACCGTGACTAGCATCACTCGTATTTTGAGTGACCACCAAAAGGGAGTGAGGATGTCTACATAGCCTTTAGCACCTCATTGTTTTTCTGTTCTCCAGATGTATCATATTCTAGAGTTGGAAATACTGCTTTTTGCATTTAGGCAAGGCTGTTACTTCTATTTAAAGGGATGCCATGCACTATACTTTTTTTCTCCATTATATGTTGTCTGACATACAGTATATTAAAAAGACATTTTGAATTTGGGAATCGTGTGCTCTTTGCTGATCCTTCAAAAGCACTCTCTGCTGTGTGTTTGTTAAGGATAAACCAAGAAATACATAAGGTGAAGATCAGGAGAGTAAAGGTACTTACTTGAATGGGAGAGACTGCTGCAGCCGGTGCTGTCCTTATAGGAATTCCACTCAGAGGACTTCTGGGAGCAGGATGGATTTGGACAGTATGTCCAGAAGAGCCTATAGAACAGAAACAGTGTAAAGGGGTCAAAAATAGTGTAATATCTTCACAATAAAATAGAAATAAATCAAGAGAAAAGCGATGCTCAGTCAGGAGTAAGAAGAGTGCTCCAACGTCCTAGTCATGTATTTTGTTTTCCATCGCTGCATTTCTAAAACCACAATGTAATGAATTAAACGATCTCATGGCTGTGGATGGGACCACATCCACATCTTTACAAAGATACAGAGAGAGAGAGAGTGTAGATATTGATTTGTGTTAATTTCATGGACTGGGAAAAGGGGAATCCACTAACTCTGAGAGTCAGGGACACAATCTTGTGTACAGCAGGCCTGAAGGAGCTTTAAGATTTTATTGTAGGTGGGTGAGACCTGAAATTGCATGTTCCCTATTACAAAGGACGTCCATCCATCCATTATCCAACCTGCTATATCCTAACTACAGGGTCACGGGGGTCTGCTCGAGCCAATCCCAGCCAACACAGGGCGCAAGGCAGGAAACAAACCCCAGGCAGGGCACCAGCCCACCGCAGGGCACACACACACCACACACACCAAGCACACACTCGGGACTATTTAGAATCACCAATCCACCTAATCTTCATGTCTTTGGACTGTGGGAGGAAACCCACGCAGACACGGGAAGAACATGCAAACTCCACGCGGGGAGGACCCGGCAAGTGAACCCAGGTCTCCTAACTGAGAAGCAGCAGCACTACCCACTTTGCCACTGTGCCACCTACAAATGACATAATTTGCACATTCTTTCAGCTGTTTCATAGGATGCTTTGTGTACAGCATTAAAACCTTTCAGAAGTGCAAGAGTGACTAACATATATCTGCTTTTAAATTCACTGCTAACACATTTCTTGTGGTGACTGAGTTTGCCTTTTATTTAAATCAGTAACTGCCTTTCATAACTTTACTCTGGTCTGCTAAAATGAAAATATCTATTATATTTATAATATTTCTAGCAACATTATAAGCAGAAGGAAGACCAATATTTTTTCTTAACATTCCTTTACCTATTTGGGGTGGCACAATAGAGAACATGCACTGGGAGTAGGTGAAATATAAGAAACAGACAGAATTGGTACCTGTGTAGGAATACTTTTTCTAATTATTTTTAATTCCCTACTAGGCCACTGTCTGTGTGGAGTCTGCACCTTCTACCTGAGCCTGCTTGGGTTTTTCCCAGCTACTGAAGGTTTCTCACATATCTCAAAGTTTTGAATGTTATGTTCAAAGGCATCTCTGAAATGTTTCTGCATGTGTCTGTAAATGTGCCCTGTAAAGGACTGACATCACTTTTTCAGAAAGGCACTGGTCTCGTTATTATTGTTGTCACAACTGGTTCTCAATTTGTATAACTCTACACTTTATTCAAACGAACAGGCTTGAAAATACATAGATTCATGTTCCTGTTTGCTAACAAATTCACAGTGATTTGCAAGGAAACCTGAAGACCTGAAGGTGTCCCATGTCAGTGCCGTCAGGCATACGCATATAACATTGACAAGCCTCATTCTCATTTTGAATGGCCATAGAGAGTGAGCTCTCGGTTATCTTCTCCAAAAAGACTTTGGTGTTTTTTTTCTTTTTTTGTAGTGTGGTAGCCAACATTACACACAATTCTCTAAGCCCATTAGTCTAGGAGGTGGCATTTAGTCCAGGAGTGACTCTTGTAATGGACTCCTTAGCCATTTCGACTTTAATCTCAACATAGACCTTTTTCTCTTCTCTGTGTCCCTATTTTTTTCTTTTTATTCTCTGTGGCCCTAATATGCTTCTGTATGACACTCAGACACTCGCTTTTCAGGTCTGTTTTGACATCTGACCAATTCTTTTTTATTTTGGGGACTGCAACTTTCTGAACTTGGAGTGCTACTCCATCCATTTCATTTTGTTGCTCATACCACTGCCTAAGCCACAAAAAAGTACTTTTTCCTTGCCTCAACTTCACTGAGTAGGACCTCCATTTCACATTCGCTAAAATTCTTCTTTTTTACATTTGCTTTAACCAATTCCTTTTAACAAAACACTGAGCGGTAGGGACTATTTATATTGATTTTCATATTCAAATATGTGAAATTACGGGAGGAGTTGGGGTGGGGCTGTAGGCACGTGCATGTGCTGTAAAATTCACGTTGATTGGGATTTATAAAGGGGAAGTGTGTGCAGCTTTGGTTACACACAGTTCTATGCATCTAAATTTTTTTTGTGCATATGCACATTTCTGGACGGCACAGTGGTGCGGTGGTAGTGCTGCTACCTCGCAGTTAGGAGACCCGGGTTCGCTTTTTTGCATGTTCTCCCCGTGTCTGCGTGGGTTTTTGTCCGTACACCAAGTTTTAGTGTGAATTCTACACCAGGCGTTATACATGAGGCCCCAGGTCATGTCACATTCTCAGATGATTCTGCATTTATGGGGTGTTTTGATAAAAGAGATGCGACAAGAGTATAGGAGTCCAGTGGAGAACTTTGTTTCTTGGTGCAAACAGAATTGTCTGCACCTTCACATCAGCAAAACCAACGGTTATTGACTTTCGCTGCACCAAAAAGCCGCTACAGTCGGTCACTATTCAAGGTGTGGATGTATTAGTGGTCCACTCAGAACACAGAGGAACTGTACAAGAAAGGGCAGAACCGACTCTTTTTTCCATAGGAGACTATGTTTCTTTAATGTGGGAAGTGACATCTATCACATCTTCTATAACTCTGAGGTGGCCAGGGTGATTGTCTATGTTGTGGTGTACTGGGCTGGTAACATCACTTCAAGAGAGGCCCATCGAATAAACAAGCTAATTAAAAGGGCAAACTCAGTTGTACGATGCAGTCTGGACAGCCTGGAGGTTGCAGTGAAGGAGAGAATTAAAGTAAAACTGAGTGCCATTATGAACAATGCTGCACATCCTCTCTCTGACACACTAACATGGATTACTTTAAGACAATGAATTCTTCAGCAAAACAATGTCTTCAAACTACTAAACAATACAACAAGTAAAATCACGAAAGGTTTTTAGGTTACATATATTGAACTTTATTATATGATTTCTTGTTTCAAGTTTAAATCAAATTATTTTACAAGTTGAGTACACATTTTCCTAACTTTTGTAAGTATCAATTTTTGCGAAGCGCAGCAAAGTTATAGACCTGGGTGGTGAAAAAGAAAATTCATCCATCCTGTTTTTAAAGCCACCTTTCTGATTCCATAGTTACTGTGATCTGGAGCCAGGACTGGCAGCCTTGGATAAGACATTAGTCTTTAAGAAAATATGCTGCATAAGTAATAATGTCAGAAATATGTAAAGGCAAAAGAATGTGGTGACACTTCAGATCAGAGGTATATTTGCTGGATCAGGAGTGAGGTATGAAACACACCTTTGAGATCATGGCTGTTAGAGATTTGTGAACATTAAAAGCTAGCAGTATGGTGCAGAGGCTAAAGCGCTGAAATATAAATCATGGGTATGCTGATTCAATTCCCAGCAAGCTACAAAGTAATATCTTGAGAATGTCACCTATGGGTTCACTTGTGTGTGCAAGCGATAACATTAAATGCAGAAAATGCCTTGGGTGCTGTTTTACTATGAAAGGATTTCAGTCAAAACATGAAGAAAAATTGAACATAAATGAGGTGAGATTGTCTTGGACTGGTCTGGGAAACACTCTTGGTAATGCAAAACTATAACTTTCAACATTTTGTGTTACCAGCTAAAATTCTGTCTCAAGCTCTCAAATCTTTCAGACAATATGACAATCAGATTTCTGAAAATGAATATAGACTTATAATCTTACTTTGAAAGCCAGTGTCAAAAGACTTGATGAGTGATTTAACTGTGGCTGTAGAATCCAAAGATGCAGGGGACGTCTGGTTAAGTGAGATTCCATACCAATTTCTGTTTGTGTCCACTTCAGTATTGCAGACCTCATCCTTCTTCAGCCTAAAACAGAGTTAATCTATGTCACTTTTCTCATCATATCAATACCACTAGTTCAACAGACACATTCATTTTTGCCCAATGAGCTGACAATCAGACATAGATACACTGAGTATCCCCATGGCAAACCATTTATATTAATGTAAAAATCAAGCTATAAAGGTCCAGTGATTAAAATGGTTAACAGATTCTGAACCTCACCTCGTTGTGCTCTGTTCTTTAGAGGAAGCGTAGTTTGAATCATTGGTTCAATGGTAAAAGGTAAGAAGGTTTCCAGTTCAACCACTTGACCTCAGCTTCACCTGTCCATCAAAAAATGTTTCTTGGTATATTGGTTAGATGGCTTGAAAACAGGAGGCGTACAGTGTGGCCGCTGTGTTTATTTGTCTTACAATTCTCATTGGCCATAAGGCTAAGGATATGCTGCCATGTTTTCTAAAAATGTTTTTTAGCATTTTGTAAATATACAATCTTTAACAAACTCCAAAAATGAACAGATAATGGTTATTTTCACGCAAGTCGCAGAGAAAGAAAGCTAATTAGAATGAAAGAATGTCTGTTTTGGAACACTTTCTTGCAAAATTTCTTAGTGTATTTGCTAAACAAGAAGTGTCAAATAAATTATACTGTAATATAAAAAGAAAACTTGTTTCAAGCTTTATTGTTAACATAGAAAAAAATAAGAATGACAGTGACCACAGTGAAAATAGTACATTTTTTATTTTGGGTCCTTCCGCAATTAATGACAAAGTGTGAGAAAAATACAATTTATTTCAGTGAACATTAAAAAATAAGCAAGAATATAGGATCATTTTTTTTACTTGATTGTTTCATCTCTGACAACACCACTTGAAAATTATGCACATGTACAAAAGCGCTAAACAAATAAAGAAAATCAAATTGTACACAACTGTTGAAAGGATACTTGGGGTGTAGGGTAACACTGGGAGTCCTAAGTAAAGTACTTCTTGCAGAATCCCCAACAGTAAAATAAAGAAAGCGCTGACTATCCATCCATAGGACAGAGGTCTACTTTAGCAGTTTGTATTCAGCAACATAATAGCACCAGAGCTTAGCCAACCTCAGTTC
Organism: Polypterus senegalus; assembly: GCF_016835505.1. NCBI lineage: Eukaryota > Metazoa > Chordata > Cladistia > Polypteriformes > Polypteridae > Polypterus > Polypterus senegalus. Next base: position 124,772,233 of record NC_053159.1, on the reverse strand, counting down.
AGCTTAGCCAACCATTCTCCTAAATTTTATCAACATGCCAAAATTGTTATACTCCGCTAAGAAAAGCAAAAATGTATTTGCTATAATTAAGAGAATTAATAACATTAAGGAGAGTTTTTTTTTTATCCATGAGATGACTGAAAGCTTCTAAGCTCCTCCACACAAGTAAATTGTAGTATTTTTGTCAATAGAAGACCCAAGTACATTAACTTTATCTCTATCTCTTGTTCCCACTTCCTGGCCCTGTTTAACAACATAAAGTGATAATGGAAATCACTAATATGCCATGTTATCCTTGTAGTGTTCTTTTTGAAGCATGACGAGTTTATTTGGTTGATAGGATTGAAGAATGTCACGGTCTTTGACTGGAGCTTCTGACAGCTTCCACTCTAAACGTACTAGTGTGTCTAGCAGTTTGGCAAAAATTTCATTTTTAATGTTTTTTTTGCACGGATAGCCGCACTATGAAGGGAATGGATGATTTCTAGACATGGTCCTCATTTTCTTTGGGGGGACCTATTTTGTTGTTTCATGTGGAGGTATATTTAGAAGAGAACACATAATCTGAATATCGCCCTGCAATTTGAAGTCCATTCTTTTGCATTAGGCTAATGGTTTGAACCACAACTGGCCAGTTTGTTTAAGCATGCAAACTGCCCACCCTAATATGGTGGCCCTATTACTTGTACACTACCATGGGGTACACAATGCACAAGAGAATAGCCCATTTCAGAGCCCAGAGCCTTGTTTACCTTCTAAGCCATTTTTGCCAAGAACGTGTTAATTCCTTTCTGCCTTTGAAACATACAATTTACAGCCAGATTTGGTCCCTGGGAAGCAGTTTTTTGTCACCTCATTCTCCCTACAGCAAATTAATTAAATGCATAAGTTATAAAGCAATATTTACAACTATGCTATATCTTTAAATTAGATGAATCCAACTTTGCCGGACTACTTGTGAAGACATACTACAAGGTTGAGCAACCCTAATCCGAAATTCCAAAATCTGAAACTTCCAAAAATCAGACATTTTTTGAGCACTGACACAGTGCAGCAAGGGGAATATCTCACAACCGACCTCACTTGCCCATGTGGGGCTCTGTCCAGTGTTCCCTCTATTATTTTTTAAGCAATTAGTGGATGTAAATAACACATGATCTGGTACTTAATATTTTCAACCAAATTCTTCAGTTTCCCTCTGATTTTCAAGCTGCGCAATCCATCCTTACCCCAGCTGATAACTGTTGGGATGGGTTGTTTGTCCCAAGAGGAGTTTTGGGAGCTGGTGAATGGCATTATATGCGCTGCGTATCACTGCCAAACTGCTGAACAGGAGGAGCAATGAGTGCATGGCACACAAAAAAGGTGTGTTGCCACAAACCCACTTAGTTCAGAGTGAACGTAGGCTCTGACGCTCTGTTGGCACCAGTTTGTCATTAACCATTGTCACCACCACCAGACCTATATGCATTACCCCTGTCAGTTTTGCTTATTATCTGTGTACAGTAATCTTTGAATCAAAACACAGCCTCAGGCCTCATAGGTGGAGACTGAAAGCCTGCTATTGTTTAACAGCTGATACAAATATTCTACTGATGCTCCTGTGCACAGCCTTTTTTTTTGTTACACAAAGTTACTAAAAATATTGTATAAAATTACCCTCCAGCTGTGTGTATAAGGTGTATATGAAACACAAACAAAATTCATGTTTAGACCAAGAAACCTCAGTATGTATGTGCAATTATTCCAAAATTCAAAAATCTCCAAAATCCAAAACATTTCTGGTCCCCGGCAGTTCGGATTAAGGATGCTCAACCTGTATTTAAAATATAACTGTAAACAGAAGGGCTCCATAATATAACCACAGAAAATGATAATTGAATGAGCTAAATATTTTGACATTTGTGCTCATTGACTATGTTTTTTGCTAAAGGACAATATACTGTAATAATCAAAGACTGACAATGTAGAAGGCACTTGTGTTAAAGAGATGAATATTACATTCCAGTAGCTGCTTTAGTGTTGCTCCACCAACACCTGCAAGTATTCTGTTATAATGTGGTCTCTTCATTTGAGCGGGAACATTGTTTTAGAAACTTGACAACTTAGCTGGTTCCTTAGTCAGTTTACATAAAATATGTTAAATCAATGTATTATTCATCATGACTTATCAGTGTACTTCTTACTAAATACCTTCTGAGAACAAAACAAGTTACATATCATAAAATAAACCTAGAAATGTGTCGCCTTTAGTTTCTCTGAAATCAAAACTGTTGGCAAATTCACTGTAACTAGTCCTGAGTAACAATTTCCAAACCACCCAAAGATGTGGATACAGGAAAAAAGAGTAACACAAAACTGTACCCTCAGCACCCTGAGCAGAGATACGTGAGAAACTCATGCGTTTCTAGAATTGCTCTGGTAATGAGCAGATACAGCACATCTGTGTTGGACACGGATGCAGAAGTAAGAATTTTCTTGGTAAAACTTCCACTTGATTCACAGTACATTTTTAAGTGCTGATTGATCATACTGTATCATGATTATGTGAGTAACAATTTAAACAATACATTTTTGCAAAATAGAGGTCAATGGTGTTTTCCCAACAATGCTAAACCAAATGAATAAGCTAATTATAATTACAACCTTTCTTTTTTTGCCTTCAATTGTAATATTTCACAACCAGTCTTTCTTGTTTCTGAATGAAAAACAATACAGTAATAATTCCTGAGCTACTGTATATTTCCATAAGAACCTTCATCTTCACCGCCAACATAAATTGATCACTCATATATTGTATGCTCCCACTGTTTTCAGCATTCTTAACTGCAAACTACCAAAATGCAACTAATAAATTACAAGAAAAATATTCCTCCACCAACATAAAGTGCCTTAGGTTTCAAATGGTTTCCAAACTCTTTTCAGCAAAAACAGGATGAATCCATCCATCCATTATCCAACCCGCTATATCCTAACTCCAGGGTCACGGGGGTCTGCTGGAGCCAATCCCAGCCAACACAGGGTGCAAGGCAGGAAACAAACCCTGGGCAGGGCGCCAGCCCACCGCAGACAGGATGAATCATGTCCACAAAGTGTAAAACATTCAATGACACTACATCAAGCTAAAAAAATATTATTTAAAAAGAAAAAAATGTTAAAAATTAATGCACTTTATTTTAACCCCTTTACAAGAAAGCATCATTCCAGAAAGCCTAACATGTACCACACAATTGTTTCCCTATTTCCACTACTGCAGGATAGGTAAGTGAAATCACTTGCTTAGGGTCACATAGTGAGTCAGTGATTAAAGCTTCAAATCTGTGCTTTCCAGTCTTAGTTGTTAATTATTACAAGCCAGACATTCAGAAAACACAGCAATCTTAACATCTTACTAGGCACGGTGAAAATTCTTTCAGCTTTAATTAATTAAGACTGATTTCATTTGTTCTGAAAACAAATTTTATATGTGTGGGGACTATTTTTATTCTTTATCTGTATCTTTCAAGAATATGACAAAATATGCTTTAGTTCATGCTATACTTAATCCAACAGAGTTATATAATAATATGTAAACTCTATTACATTAAAAAAAACCTTTTGCATTTTTTTTCTTGCATGTTTTCTGTATTCATTTTCCCCCGGAGACACAAATGATTCATATTTCGAGGCAGCATTTTATGAACTTGTAATATACTTGTGTACTGTAGTGTCAACAAAAGATATTACATAACACAATAATAATAATAAAAATGAATATTACATAATGCACACACAGTACCTATATAAAGTACTCACCCACTGGACTTTTTCACATTTTATTTTAACATAAAAGACTCTTTATGTCAAAGTCAAAACACATCTCTGCAAAGTGGTATAAATTGATTTTAAAAGTACAAAACACAAAATAACTGACAACTTAAGTATCCCCTCTCTTCAAGTCAGTATTTAGTAGATACACCTTTGGCAGCCACGGCAGCCCCGAGTCTCTGCACAGGCTTTCCTTATCATTTTTCTCCACTACTCTTTGTAAAACTACTCAGTCAGGTTGTATGGGGATTGTGAGCAGGCAGCCTTTTTCAAGTCCAGCCACAAATTCTCAATTAGACTGAGATCTGCACTCTGACCCTGCCACTTCCGAACATTAACATTGTTGTTTTTAGGCTGTTGCTGTGGAGCTTTGGCTTTATCTGTGGGGACACTGTCTTACTGGGAAAATAATCTTCTTGCAGACTCCATCAGGATTTCTTCCAGGATTCCCTTGCATTTTGCCGCATTCCTTGTCCCCTCTGCACTAAAAAACTTCACAGGACAGGCACAGTGTGATGCTGTCACTGCTATGCTTCAGTGGGGTTGGTGCGTTTTTAATAACTTGTAGTCTTTAGTTTACACCAAACATGGCACTTAGTCTAATGGCCAAAAAGCTCGATTTTGGTGTTATTGGACCATAATACCTTCTTTCATTTGACTTCAGACTTGTGACTTCTGGCAAACTCTAGCTGAGATGTCATATGCATTTTTTCTCTTTGCCACTCTTCTATAAAGCTGTGACTGGTGAAGCACCTGGGCATCGTTTTTTGTATGCACTGTCACACCAGTCTCAGCCACTGTAGCCTGTAACTACTTCAGAGTTATCTGAATCTCTTGGTAACCTCTCTCAGTAGTCTTAATGGTGCATGAGCTCTCAGTTTTTATGGATGGCCTGCTGTAGGCATATTTAGAGCAGTGCAACATTCTATCCATTTCTTAACGACTGATCAAACTGGACGCCATGGGATATTCAGTGACTTGTGCTCTGCTGTCACCTTTTCAAAGAAATACCTGGAGTGTTCTTTCTGTCTTCATTGTGCAGGTTAAGCCACAATACTGAATCACCACAAGTTGGACCTTCCAGATAAGGAGCATTTTGACTACAGTCAGCTGAAACCCCCTGATTAAAGACAGGTGAGCTCCATTAAAGTAATCATGTGACCAGCTGGCAGCACCACTGATAATTTAGGTGTGTTACACGGAAGGGAGTTTATACTTTTGCGATTATTTTGTGTTTAGGCATTTCTCCCAACATGTGTCTGCTGCTTGGTGTGACTGGCACCATCTTCCTTGTGACTCTGTACTGGATTAGAGGTGTAGGAAATGAATGGATGAACTGATATTTGAAATTAATTTAGTACAATTTGCAGAGATGAGTTTTCAGTTTGACATGAAATAGTGTCATTCTGTTTATTAGTTTTAAGGAAGTCAAATTAAATCCACTGTGAGTAAACATTGTATAATAATAAAATGTGAAAACTTCCAAGGAGAGTGAATACATTTCATAAGCACTGTATATACACTTTACACACATATTCCTGATTAGACAGTGACTCCAAGAGGACAAAAGCTAACAATACAACAGTAAAAACTGTTTGCAGGATCTAAATATTCATACCGAGTAATGCAAAATGAGGAAACTTGTATAGTACTTTGCTTATTTGATATATCGGGTTATGATAAAGTGCTGTCTGATAGTGCTTCCTATAAAAAGGCAGTCCATAACTGATAACAGATTTTGTATTACTGTGCTTTATCATTCCTTAATTATTAAACTGAACTTAGAATACTACCCGTAAAAAGTTTTATAACACCTCAGTTTTTCTTCAGATTTAAGCAGTTTAAATGGATTGAATGACCTAAAATGGTGAAAACTGATGGAGGTTTAAATGTAAATTTTAGGTTAGCAAAAACTGAAAAATGGAAATTGCAGCATATTACAATAGGTTACAACCTGCAGATGTTCTTCAGCAAATAAAGTAAATTAAGCCTTGCAAGTTGAAGCAAACAATTTGCACAGGTGACCCAATTCTGTTGATTACTTAAAAGCCCTCTTTTTGTCTTAAAGCAGAGTTGGAACAGACTGTGAAGTACTGCTTGGACAGCATTACACTGTAGAATGTTGTAAACTCCAGTCATAATGGTAAGAAAATGGCAATTAAGAAATGAAATGAGACAGAGAATTATTACCCTTACTGTAGGCCTTTCATTTAGAGAAATTGCAGTGAGTATGTCAATCATGGAGAATCCCCTGAATCCACTGAACAGCATCATCTCCAGGCAGAGGAGCAGCTTCAGCGACAGACAGAGGAGATCGTTGACACCGACACTATGCGACTCTTCAGTTCCACCCGAGGGGGTAAACGTTAACATTGTTTAAAGTTATTGTCTGTCTGTTATAACTTCATTTTTATCACTCTTTAATTTAATATATTGTTCTTTATCAGTATGCTGCTGCTGGAGTATGTGAATTTCCCCTTGGGAAATATCTATCTATCTATCTATCTATCTATCTATCTATCTATCTATCTTATACTGCCTTTCATGTCTATCTATCTATCTATCTATCTATCTATCTATCTATCTATCTATCTATCTATCTATCTTATACTGCCTTTCATGTCTGTCTATCTATCTATCTATCTATCTCCAAAGCCTTCAAGCACAGCTTAACAGTGGTCCAAAAATGCAAGCGTCATTTTCTACTATGAAGAGGAGACTTTGTGCTGCAGGTTTGACAGGGCTAGTGGTAGTAAGAAAGCCATTTCTTAAAGGACAAAATAGGGCCTTGAAATACCGGCTGTGGACTACTTCAGACTGGATGAAAGCCGTATGAGCCGATGAATTAAATTTTGAAATTCTCTGTTCATCACACAGGGTGTTTGTACTCCGTTGAGTTTATGAAAGGATGGTTCCTCAGTGTGTGACACCAACTGTCAAACATGGAGGAGTAAGTGATGCTTTGGGGCTGTTTTGCTGGGGGTAGAGTTGCTGACTTGCAGAGTGACTGGCATTCTGAATCAAAAGGGTTACTACAGTTTTGGTTGTTATATCAGCAAAAGGTGGCTACTTTGATGAATCAAAAATCTGAATAAAATTTTGTACACTTAATGATTCCTCGTGACTCCACTGTTTATTTGTTCTATGCCTTCATTTCACAAAGCATTAAGACAAACTGTGTGTATTTCCATAAAAAGTGATAAAACTGAGGTGTTCTAAAACTTCTGACTGATAGTGTATGTGTGTACAAAATGATTGATTTGGATAGACGGCCATGTACACAACACACATAAAACGATTCCAATGAAAATTAAGACAACTTGAAAAAGTTCTGCATTAAGATTAACCTGGTTTTTAAAACAGACCTTTCATAGAGTTAAATTAAAAATCCAGTGTGGTGTATATTCTGATTAGATTAGTTAAATCACAAAGTATGGATTATGCAAAGAATAATAAACATCATTTTTGTTTACAAATGTTTCCTTCTTTTATTGTAGGTTATTTTTGACTGGGGGGGTAATGACTTACTGATTAATTTCCTGATCCTTTTGCCTGGAGTAAGGGAAGCCAGTAAAGAAATGACCAGACATACACTGGAAATGGTAACTGTCTCTTATACTCAACTGTGCTCAATTGGATGCAATGGGAGACCCTGAGAATTGAACAGAATGCAAACTGTTGAGGAAATTGCTTGGCTTGTGCACTGGGCCTTTGATGAGAAGTACAAATGAAGGAATGTTATTTTTGTCTTGTCACTATTCAAATCAGTGATAAAACCTCTATTTATACTGACTCAACAGTTTATACAGTACATTCAAGAGATTCAAATGCAATCAGAAAAAATCTGGGAAATGTCTGTGATTTCTTCTAAAATATAATTAACTATTACACTGGCCTCACAGTACAGCAGGATAGCTAAGCCACAACAGTCACTTCCAGGAAGAGTGGGTGAGCAATGATTTTTTTAGTGCAAATTTAGCTACAGCTAACAACAAAAATGAAGACTCCAATGACCTTTGTTTCAAACACAAAAATGCCTTCATCACATTCTGTAGCAAAAAATAACTAATACAATATAAATTATAAAAACTTTCAAAACAGTACACATACACAGAATTATAAAGGCAACTTACTACATATGAAAATATTTACAATTTAAGACTTTATATATAATATTTTTTTCCTGCTGTTGCTATCTTTGAACAAGTTATGCTGTATACAGTCTGTGCAGTAATTATTTAAAATGATCTTTAGCCAACATAAAAGGCAGCTACTTAAAAATATACAGGATCCTTTGTGGGCTCAAGACCTTATCACCCAAAAAATGTAAAATGCTGTTTTTAATACTGTTGTCATAGAGAACACTGTTTTTTCAGAATTCTTCATGTCCAAAATTGAAGTTCTTCCCTTTAACATTTCTTCACACAATGACTTAGGATGACAGAAGTTTGCGCCTGAAATATAAAAGAGAAAATATTTCAAAGGTAAATAGAAAACATTAAGTAAAAATCACATCCCCCTCCCTTCAAATGATCAAAGATTAGTAGTAAAGCAATGGCACGTTAAACTCCTTGGTAAAGCACAGCCTGGGATTGTTGTGTTTTCTGATTTGATGTTCCTATCACTTTCAATTTCAGCGCATGATGCTTGAGTATTTTCATATTCATTAAATAGCTTAGGTACACTAATTGCACTACTCAACCAACAGCATACTTCAAGATATTAAATCAGAGTTAATCACATAATGATTATAAATCCTGCAGCAAATGAAGTGCTCCAATCAATGAAAGCAAAATGCATCCACTACTTACACAGAGTGCCTCTACAGTACATTTCATCTACAGTGGTTTCAGTGTCTGATTCCAAATAGGCTAGTCAATCATTGAGCACAACTCTGTGTAATGTAAATCACAGAAGATGTTTAAACTAATAAACCAATTACAGATGTACAGTACATTATAGTTCAGTCAACATTCTAAGAATTCTTCTACACATCCAAGTCCAAACAGGACTTTCACTGAAGCTTTTGTAAATAATCCAAGTAAAAATTAGGCCAACTGCAAGAAAAGTATGGCATCAACAATGAGAGTAATTATAAATTCTTCATCCACAAATGGAAAGAAGATGTAAATCCTGCATCACTGACAAATGGGTGAACATAATTGTTTCGATCATAGTTTGAGATTGTATTACACTTCACATTTTTCATTCAGTATACAGCTCCTAAAAAGGTCTTAAAAATTGCTGCAGATTGTTTGTTTCTACAGCAAAGTGTCCAGGGGAGGTTTTAGAAAGGATGGAGAGAATGGAGAGTGCAGAAATTGCTATATAAGACATTCTGGTGAAAAAAAAATAGAACCTTTAAGGAATCAAGTGTAAATCAATAGGCTTTAATAAAACTAGACATTACAATTTACTTTATTATTTTAAAGCTTTATTATAACAATAATAAAAATGTGTTGAACAGATTTAGATAGACACCTTATAAAGGGATCTATACTTCTGTAATGTCTTATCTACTTCCCTTATTGTACCAAATCATTTATAAAGATATATTGTTCTGCTTACTGTTCATACAAACAAGCTACACGTATTGTTGCAGATACCTTCTGGCCTAGAAGAATTATTGTGTTATAGTTACAAAAAATATTTTGAACCTGTGCTGCCATATCTAAAAAGAAGGAAAGAGTAGACACTGCACTGCATAAACTTGCCTGGTGTGAAAATAATGAATGGAATAAGGACTGAAAAGATCATTAGATAAGAGCAGAAGACTTGTGTTGATGTGACCAGGCCTACTATACCTTGTTAATTCCTAACTCTTGCATAATATCATTTAACTCTTGCATAATATGTTAAACTTTGAAGGTCCCTAGAGTACTACTATCTACCATCCTCTTGGGAACTGATTCCACATTCTGGATCTGTTGTTCTCCAAGAAAAGCAAAACGTTTCACCCTTCACCAGCTTTCATTTCAGATGCCATATTCTTGTTGAAACAACAACTGGAATCTACTGTAATAATTCCTTTAATCGGTTTGAATACTTCTGTCATGTCTCCTCCTGACCTTGACTTGCTTATGCTGAAAAGATTCAGCTCTCCCAATCTCTCCTCATAGCTCATACATGCACTTATAGTCCTGGAATCAGTCGAGTTGCTCTCTTTTGGACATTCTGTAGTGCTACTATATCTTGTCTGTCATATGGAGACCAAAATTGAACATAACATTCCAGATGAGGTTTCACTGTTGCATTACAAAGGTTAAAATAATCTATTTTGATTTGTATTCAACACACTGTGTTCTGTAATTTAACATCTTCATCCATCCATTTTCCAACCCGCTGAATCCAAACACTGGGGTCTGCTGGAGCCACTCCCAGCCAACACAGGGCACAAGGCAGGATCCAATCCTGAGCAGGGTGCCAACCCACTGCAGCACACACACAAACACACCAAGCACACACTAGGACCAATTTAGAATCGCCAATCCACCTAACCTGAATGTCTTTAGACTGTGGGAGGAAACCCACGCAGACACAGGGAGAACATGCAAACCCAGGTCTCCTAACTGCGAGACAGCAGCACTACCACTGCGCCACCGTGTCGCCCTAATTTACTATGTTACTTGTTTTATTAATAGCTTTACTAATTTCTTCTTCAGCATTTGTCTTCCATTGTTGCAGTGTCCGCTATCTTGCACGTCGCTTTCCATTTGCCTCAGCTCAGCATGTTCTTCAGTCTGGTGTGTTCATGTGCCACATACTTCAGTCTGTCGAGCCATCACTTCTTTGGCCGACCAAAGAGGCACTTCCCAGGTGGGCTAATGTTGTAGGCAGTTTTCACTACCATGTGGTCTTCGCTGCAAATGACGTGGATACATCTCTCACATCTTCTTGGTGATCAGTGCCATGCCCATCATTTTCTGCACATCGATGTTCATAACTCAATCCCATCTACTTAAGCCAAGGGTCTGTCATAGAGTTCTCTTCTCTACTGTATGGTGGCCCTGTTCTTCAATTTTATTGTGGCTGGCTAGCATTCCATACCATACATCCCTACCTGGCACACAACAGTCTTCTAGATCTCCGCCTTAGCATATATGAGCATCTTCTTATCACACAGTAGCTGGTCACTTGACACTATTTCAGCCATGCTGCATTGGCCCATGATAGTGTATTATGGGTTGTGTTGCTGTCTGACCTCATTCGTGACCCCATGTACTTGAACTTAGTGATCTTCTTGATACAGTGAATATTGAATTGGACGGTTCTATCCATCAGAATGCCAAACTCTATGTACTCTGTCTTTTCAGATTCAGTCCGAGGCCTTTTCCTGCTAGATGTGTGCTCAGTTTTTGGGCCAGGCATTCCAGTGCTATGTATTTTTTCTCTGCTAGTGAGACATTGTCTGCATAGAGGAGGGTCCACAGATGTACAATCTAATCCACACTGGCTTGTAAAGTATCAACATATTGGTAAGTATCCATTTTAACATTTTAAAATTACTTTAACACTTTCATGATTTTCATGATACTGATTTTACAGCTTACATTACATATGCTCTTCCAGTTGTAGCCCTGTTTCCATCGTATCACAAGTGTTAATAAGATGGCAATTTCAATAATGTAAAAGCCTTCACAAGCTCGCTGAACTAACAAAGAGAGCAGCCAGACTGGCATCTGGAAATATTCTGGCTTTGTAGCAAATGGGGACAGAAAATCACAAGATACATGCAAGCCTGAATTCAAGGATTGTAAGCGAGTCAATACAAAAAACTTTGAGAGGTATCTTATTTCTAAATTGAGGAAACATTAATGAGTAAACTGTTATGTTTGAGTAGGGGAGTGACATTTAATTTTTTCTACAGGTTAAAACATTTCTTTTGTATCCTGTTAAATATTTAACACATCTGCAATTATTTTATCTGCGGTTCACTTTCTTCTGTGCTGTTGATTCAGAAGCAAAGCTCTTTATCACTATCTTTGCTCCCTCAATTTTTAAACCCTCACAGCGAAGTCTGCTACTGTAGCATTACTTTCTTTTGTTTTATTCCCTACAATTTTAAAATGATATTTCATCACATTTACTATATAATGTAAAGCACTGTAACTTCTCTGTACGCAACTGCATAAACAGTGACACTACTCTTCTGTGTGCTCACATACTTTCAGCTGTGCTTTACAGTGTGTATTCAGTACGTCAGGGCTCATTTACAGCCAAACAAAAGCAGCCAGCCGCCTCACGGAAGAGCATGTTGACATGACAATCTTTCTTGCAAAAAATGTGATTGTTACAAAGACATTGTAGTTTATTTACTTACAAATGCAATGTGCATTGTTTGTATTTATGCAAAGCCTTTAAGTGTGTTACTGGTCTATTTGTGTGATTCCTTTCTGAACAATTGCTTACAAAAGACCACATTAATATATATATTTTTATTTAAATCTTAATGTGTTGTTTGTTCTAATATTTTAAGCATACCCTTTAGAAAAGTTTGCAACACTTATTCAAGTAACATTTAATTTAGTTTGTTACATTTCATTAGAAAAATGTTATAGTATGGTATAGAAGTTGAATAGGTCAATAGATGGAACCCATCTATTGGCAACATCATCTTTCCCTTTCCAGATTGGAATGGTGATGCTGGTGGTCCTTACTTCTATTAACAATCTTGTTCAAAACTGCTGTCAGGTCCAGTCACTTTGCCTCTCTTCATCTTTCTGATTGCCACCATGATCAGCTGAACTGGGCCATAGGATGGGGGGAAACTCCTCGTTACTGATCTTCCAGAAATATTCACTGAATCGGTCAAGGTCTTATTTACACCTTCTGGAATGTCCAGTTGTGTGTTTAGCTCCATGTAGTGCTTTGTCATAGTTGTAGCCACTACTTGATTTGCAGCCATCTTAAGCAACGAATATTGCTGACATTCCTTTTCAAGCTGTGTCATATGTCAAACCTTGAAGGATAATTTCTTCTTAGTCACAGATAATTGGACTTGATTTGTCCAGAACCAATTTTATTTGTTGATAAACCCAGGATTGTAGCATTGTTCAGATGGGTCAACTGCTTCTTGAAGAGGGTTTTGACAACAGAACCCATGAGCCTAGCTGTATTCATCTCTCATTGACCCAGTATGGCAATTGAGGTCTCTCCTAGTGAGCAGAAATTATTTGTGTGGGATCAATCGCAGGTGTGCATTCACACTTTGCCAGAAATTGTCCTAGTCATATCCCGGACACCCATTTAAGGGGCATAGCACAAAATCACCTGCAGAATTCTTGAGCCTGAGTGATTGATACAAGATGATCCAAGATGCAGTGGACTTCTACAGTCTTATTGCTTACGTTTCACAGACCACCCCAATGCTTTGTACACTATCTGGATTTTCAATGCGATTCCTCTGTTTTTCTCATAAAGTGAAATTTGCAAGTTTTAGTTTCCCCAAAGACACACTTGGGTTTTGTGCAGAAATTATGTTTGCTGACCCCAGTCTTTTACAGTTGTGCCCTTAATGTTGGTGGGCATCTGATTTTCTTTCCATGCTGGTCCACTCTAGGTATTTCCACTACCTTTGCTCTAAATTCTCAGTGTGTTTCTCAACTTTTTTTCTTTTACCTAAAGCTAAGGTCAGTCCTCAAAACGTTTGGCATCTCTTTATCCTGCCTGATTTCATGTTATCCTTTTTATTTGTTTTTGCAATCATGCTGTAATCGAAGCCTATCCCTGTTTTATATAGTCATCTCTGCTGGATGCAAGAAACCTCTCTGTGACCCACTGAAGTCCAATTCAGACACCTTCTTTCACCCTTGAGCTGGGATTCAATTTTAAATGCAGTCTAAAATTCTCCCAAAATCTCTAAATTTATTCAAAATAAAATTGTCCGTCGAATGTACGACCCAATGAAATGTTTAATGGGTTTAGACCCTGACTAAATTTGAAATGTACAGTATGTTCCCTTAAAGATTCTGGTTCCTTTTATATTTGTGTCCTTCCCTCCCACCACATTTTATAGTTTTTCATTTTCACCCCCGTTTAGTTTGCTTTGGACAAAAAACTATTCCTGATTTTGTGCTGCTTTTTCTACTTTTAGATTTTTGCTGTACAGTATTCCTTATCATCTATTAATAATTAGTTGATTTCAATAACTTCAGTAGCTGCTAGGATCCTCATGGCATGTCTATATTACTAAATGAAGGTTGTATATGGCCAGCACCACCGTAAGCACACGCGCACAGCGCCTCAGCACCCCAGAATCAAACCCAGTGGCTTCCCAGAGTCAGTAGGTGGCGCCCAAACAACACAACACAACCTGTAAACTAAACTTCAGGTCACAATACAACCCCCTCCCGAACGCGAACACCACCGCATATACAACCTTCGTTTAGTAATGTAGATCTCCAAGCCAGGATCAGAGGCCAGAAGCAAGCCGTACACAATACAACTGCTGCCTGAATGTGAACGCACACACCACCGCATATACAACCTATTGACGTTGACCAGATAGTTAACCAAGTGATTGGATTGCTTCCTGAAGAAAGCCACGTCTTTCTAAGTACTGACAGTGATGATTCTGAACACGAAACTGAGCATCTTAATTTCCCATTACAATATTCAAACACTATTAGCCCAGCTGGATTACCAAAACACAATCTTAACCTTAAAGTAGGGACAATAATCATGCTAATAGAAACCTTAATACTAAACAAGGTTTATGCAACGGCACACGGTTGATCATGAACAGCACATAAGAAAATTTTTATTCAGGCACAAGTGCTTACTGCATCCCATACTGGCAATACGGTTTAGATTCCCAGAATTGACCTTACAAGTTCTGACCTGGAATTACCTTTTAAACTTAAACAATGCCAATTTCTCATTAAGGCTGCATTTGCCATGATGATCAACAAATCCCAAGGACAAACCATGTACAAAGTAGGGATTTACCTATCTGAGCCTGTATTTGGACATGGACAACTTTATGTTGCCTTTTTAAGAGTCTGGCGTTCGTGTGATGTTAAAGTGAAGGTTTTAACTACTCCATACCAGGCAGAGCTGATCCAAGGACAGGAAACCATCTTTACCAAAAATGTTTTTTATGAGGAAATTTTTGATTAACTATTTTGAATTTATTATTTTATGAATTTTTTGTTCCCAATTACTTCATTTAAACCTTTGCACTCTGATATTTTTTTTACTTATAAGTGCAGCAACACAAAGACATTTTGGACTTAAATGATATAACAATTATATTTCAATTTTAGTTTTAACAAATTGGTTAATTTTAGTACAAATATATTTATTTAATTAAATGAAAACTTTCCCAGGACGCTCCCACCCTCCATAATTTTTCATCCCTCCAAAAATCGGAGGAAACAGAAAGTGATTGCCATTCTTGGATTTGCAGTTCTTTAGAGAATCGGGGGTTTACTGGTCATTGGAGAAAACAAGGATAATAAGCAATACATGGCTGAAGGAAATTAGTTTATGACTCAGTTATTTCAGAACTTTCTGAAGCTTGTGTTAATCTCTCTTCCTTATATATTATTACTTGAAAAAGGAGTAGCCTTTATTAGGAACCAATTATGTCCTTTAATCAAGAAATGTAGGGCAGTTTACCATTAGCACAGTGCATGTTTAATTTTCTCTGCTTCGTTTCTCAGTCATCTCAGAATGGGGGCAAAATGTAACGGTCAGGGTTAGGTGATCAGGGTTGGTATGAGCAACAGCTTTGATGTTTGTGACATTTGTCATTTTCTTGCACCCTTCTTTTCACTAAAATAATTGTTTAGAAAAGTTTTAGACTCCACAACGCTTTCCCATCAGTATGTGAATATTAACACTAGAGGGGACAAAACACTAGACAAGTGTTATGGAAGCATCCCTGGTGCCTACATATGTACTGACTTGGATATGCTGACATCCTCACAGCCAATGAATAAGACCACTCTCACTTTAAGTGAATATATGAAACTAGCCAACCCGCGGCGTACCATACGCCGCATAATCAGGCCGGTTTTTTAATGATTTTTAAGCACAGGGAGAAAATTAACATTTGAAAAATCGGTAATGTAATAAATCAGCAAGAAAAGCAACATTGTAACAATGCACGGAACGAACCAACACACAATTGTCCGTGACTGAAAACTGGCGGACCGCAATCGCGCCTTCTCTTGCCAGACGGAGGGATGGGGGTGCACGGCGCGGAGTGTGGAACGGGAGGAGAGGAGAAGGACGTCCATTCAGTTCCCTCCGTCATGCTAGTCTCCTGAATTCTCGTTCAGTATGTACTGCCCGCTCATGTGCCCACCTCCAACTCGTCACCTGTCGTTGGCTGCATTTCTATATATAATCCACCAAGACACCCGACCACGGTAGTAGCGAGGTGGGAGGGGGGTGTGCACAAAGGGTAGGGACGCAACCAGTGGGAGCATAGGAGTCGCACTTAGTGGGAATTCCACGGTTTGCAGCCCGAATGGGGTTCAACGGCTTACCCACGCCTCTCTGCGCTCAATCTCATGCATAATTATTTATTGAATGCTAAACACTTTTGGAAAGACATGGTTGTCTAAAACGGGTTGGTGTGAGAATACAGCAGTAAGTGAATGAAAAGATGGAACTCTGGAGAGAGCAATACAACACAATAGTGAACCCGCGGCATAACAAACGCCACATAATTATTTATTGATGGTTGAACACTTCTGGAAAAAACACAGTTGTCTAAAAAGGGAGGGTTTGAGAACACAACAGAAAGTGAATGAAAAGATGGAACTCTGGAGAGAGCAACATATAATTGTCAGTGAGTGAAGAAGACGCATGTTTGTCGCGGATGCGAATTGCTGTATGTAGCGTGTAAAACAGTTTGCCATGGTGCACGCGGTCATGCGTCGTAACCGAAAACTCGGTTTTTAAAGACTGCTTACTTCATTGTGTTTTAACCTCAGTTGTAAAGGATTGTTTTAAGGATCCCATGGGATACCCCTCGCAAACCGTTTTACACGCTGCATATGGCGACTCACCTCCGTGAGAAACATGCCTCTATGAACTGTCAAGGTAGCTCGGAGGTAAATGAGGCCTCTACGACAGACGAATATAAATGACGCCGTTCTTTCTGTGTCGTCGCGCCCGAGTTGGTGAGCGTGGCTCTGCGAGTTGTCGTCGTATCCAATGGTCTTGGAGTTGGTGGGCGTGGCTCCTCCCTGCATGCGCCATAGGTGTCTTACTTGTCGGTGGCTTAGTGAATCCACGCCCCTTCCAGCGTGCTTTCCATGGGTGTCTTGCCTTAGTGAATTATATATGAAATTCTCTTAATTTACGCTCTTTAAGGAAAAATCTGTTATGGTGTACCCCAACAGCAAGCCATGTATCACTAAAGAGGTTAAAGCATTACTGTTGGAAAAACAACATGCTCATCAAGAAAATATGACAGAAGAAAAACAAATTTTACAGCAAAGGATCAAATGGTTAATTAAACAAAATAAAAAGAAGTATGGGGAAAAAAATCAAGAGGTGGTTTAATGATAACAATCCAAAGCAGGTTTGGAAAGGCCTAAAAACAATCACAGGACTGGGTTCTTAAAAGAGTGTAAACTTTCCAGTTTTCCTCCATTCCATTGAAATGACTTGAACATTTGGTGAAAAACATTTAAATGATACAAAGTCTTTTCAAAACAACCACCAATTTCAATATTTTGCAAACAGAAGTGTTGATGATGCTGTGCTTGTTATCTTACATCAAATCTACACTTTTCTTGATCAGCCTGGTTCATGAGTCATTTTTGGATTTTTCTTCAGCATTCAATGCCATACAGCCTCAAATACTGAATGGGAAACTGAATACTATGAATGTAAACCCATTTATCACATTATGGATTCAGGACTTTCTTTTAAATTGTTCACAGACAGTCAAAAGTACAGGATGCTTTTTCAAAAGTCATTCATTCAAATACAGTAAGTCTGCAGGTGTGTGTCTTGTCACCATAACTATTTACTCTGTACACAAGTGACCACTGCATAGGATGCATATCTGGGGGGGATGAAAGCCACTATCTAAATCAAGTGGACTGGATTGTAAACTGGTATAATAAAAACTATCTCTGAATGTAAAAACGATCAAAGAAATGATATCTGATTTTAAGAGAGAGAAATCTGTATGTTCATCCATTGTTGTTTTGGAGGAGGAGGTAGAAATAGTGAATGAATATAAATACTTAGGAACTAACTTAGATAACAATCTTAACTGGAATGCAAATACAAAAAAAATATTCTTTAAATGCAATCAGCGCTTATTTCTCATTCATAAACACTTAACTATTTAAATTAGAGAAGGACCTCATGTTGTCCTTCTATCGCAGTATGATCCAGTCTGTTATCAGTTTCACTGCCTGGTTTAGTGGTCTGACAAACCAAAATGTAAAAAAGCTCCAACAGATTACTGAGCGTGCAGCTAAGATTACTGGGGCTGGTGTTGATGATTTGGTAAGTGTGTGTCACAGGACAATTCTAAAGAAACTGGAAATCATCTCAACTGTTGATAGACATCCATCACATTCAGAACTTAACTCCAGTAAATCAGGAAGGATAGTCCCTTTGAAATTCCACACAAATCACATCAGAAATTCCTTTCTTCCAAGTGCCATGCGACTTTTTAATGAGAAATATAGGAGAACATGGTTAAGGTGTGATATGTATCCTGTAGCCATTTTTGTGTAAATGTGCACTATCAAACTGTCTTATCTTATCCTGTCTTGTCTTATTTGTTTTGTTTTATTTCTTTCTTGTTATTAGATGCAATTGAGAAGGTGAATTTCAGTTTCCTTATGTAAATATGACTAAATAAAGAAACCCTGAAATCTTTATTTTTTGTATTCACTAACATCTAACATTTTTACTTCCTATGTGATGCACTTTGCATTTAATTATATTAAATGTAATCTGCCACATTTTTGTTCCAAGTTCGAAATTGTCCAGTTCCATCTGCAATGACTCTAACAGCACTAATACCTACATCATCATCATCAATCTTAACAAGCTTGTTTGTTACATGTATATCTAAATCATTTATGTGAACTACACAGAGCAGTGACCCCAAAACTGATTCTTGGGCTGGGGATGGGGTCCACCTTTAATTTCTGCTACTTGTGTTTTCCAGTCACATTTTCTGTCCCATATTTAAGATTTCTCTTTCAATTCTGGATGAAGACAAAAACAGTTATAATTGTGCTTTTGGCCAAACATACATTTTAAAGATAACTACCATCAAAAGTCAAACTAGAAATGCAGGACCAAATTGTGTATGGTTCGCCTCTTTAGATTTGGCTTTGGTCTTTTGCCAAAAAGAGGGATGTCTTTGTACATAAAAACGAGTGAAGAAATTAAAAAGAACCTTGTACTCACAATAATATTTGCAAATCAAAGTTCAAACCAGTATTGAAAGCTTTAAGCGCTTCAATACTTTAACTAATTACAAGTCACGCCTATTACTGCAGAATTTGATGTAAATTCAGTATACTGTAGGGTTAATTTTCATTTTGTCATGTTTAACTATGAATAATTTATCAAACAAACAGCTTAAATTTCACTTTTCAGTTTATGATTGAGAAGTGTCAAGTAATGTGTAAGCAACAATTTGAATAGGAAAAAAAAAACTTATAGGCACTTAAAAGTATAATCAAGATTAAAGCATAACATGAGTATAATTCGCTATAGTGCAGAATTAAAATACAAAATGAGAAAAAAAAACTTCTAAAGGAGACAATGCTAAGTTTGGATCACATTATTATCAGAATGTACTTTCACAGAATCTATTAGTATGAAATGCTCCACAAATGTGGTTCTACAAAGTGGAAAATATTATATTTTAAGTTGGATGCACTTAATTCAGCTAGGTGGAAAAACTTGACAGCTGGCTTGGTGGCACAGTGGTAGCACCACAAACCTGCAATAAAGTAACCGGGTTTTGCATACCGAGTGCTCCGTGCCTGGAATTTGAATATTCTCCCTGTGTTCATGTGGGTTTCCTCCACCAATCCAAAGACATGCAAGTTAGATGCGCTGCCGTTGCTAAATTGGCTCCAGTGTGTGTTTTTATGTGAGTGCGTTCAGACAGAAAGTTCCTGCCTTAAGTCCACAGCGTGCTGGGAAAGACAACAGCTTTCCTTTGGCCGTGCCCAGGCTAAGCTGGTTTATAAAATGGATGAATGGATGGAAAAACTTGACAAAGTAAAATTTATTAAATCAATATTTATTTTGTTGAGTGTATATCATTTTCAGACTATATTCTAACAAATGATTCTGTAAAGACCTTTATACAATTGTTACCTCATTCATTTCAACAAATTAAATTAACAAAACAGAATTCAACCCCCCAGGAGAACAGGAAGAGGGCCAACAGCAAGAGCAAACCTTTAAGCACTTATCTTGTTCTAATTTCAAATAGTATAGAACATCAGTTAGCCACTAACTTATAAAAAAGTGGGTTGAAGTTCTTCCAGTTGATCAAGATAAGTCAACGTGCTAGTAGTGTGATACAGGCAATTACAATTAACTTGTCCTTCTCCACTTTAAACCCATCTGGGAGTACACCAAACACTGCTATTAATGGTTTAGGGGTGATTGTGACAGCAAAGCTGTCTGACAGACATTCAAAGATTTCTGTCCAAGCTGATGTTAATTTGGTGCACTTCCAAAACATTGACCCAGTGAGGCTGGAGCTAGATTGCAATGTTTGCAGGTTGGATCTTGCCCTGGATACATTATGAACAATTTTAAATGAGATCAATGTGATCAATGGAAGATATGTTTTATTGATTTTAATTTGAAGCAGGTAACATTTCATATAATCAAGTCAAACTTAACAAAGCAAAATTAAAACCCCATCCAAGAGAAAGAGAGGAGAGCCAAAACCAAAGCTAATCTTTATGGGAAGATAAATTTGAAGTGTAATTGTTCATGAGATGCAAAGACATTATCGGTATACAATTCTCCTAAGTGTTTTAATCCTGGTTGTTTTCCAAAGATTAAATACGGTGCAGGTTTGAGAGTGTAGAAAAAGCATCTGTGTCTTGAAGTACTTCCTGCATTGGTTCCATATTCTGAGTGATTGATGGTCAGCTGGATTATTGGTATATTGTATTTACTTGGGCACAAAGCAGGTCATCCAAAGAAGTACAGCAAGATTGTATATCTATTGCAGACCAGGCTTGTGTATATTTATCAATCTGTGTGAATGTTCAGGTCTTTATAGCGTATACATTTGCAGCATAGTAATAAAAATGAAAATTAGGTGGTGCCATGCCATCTTCTTCTTTATGTCTTTGTAGAGTTGCCTTTTACATTGCCTTTTAAATGCATGGATGTCTCGAATTCCAAATGAATGAGGTTATAATTGAGTCTAATGTCTTGAAGAGTGATTTGTTAATATATTTATATAGACGGTCTGAAATAGAAAAAGAAGCTTAGAAAGAATGTTCATCTTGATAGTATTGATTCTCCCTGCTAATGTGAGATGGAGGGTGACCATCTGTTCATTTCTTATTTGATTTTTTTTCATGCTGATAGCAAAATTTTGTTGAAAAAAGATCTTATATTTACTTTGATGCTTATCCCTAGATATTAAAATAAATAAAATAATAAAATAAATGGATACCTATCCTGTCTAGTATTGTATGCTAGAGAGTTCACTGGAAAAAGCATACTTTTATTCAAATTGACTTTGAGTCCAGGTATCTTTTGAAGTTCTGCTAGTGCATTAAGGACTACTGGTAAGGATGTTTGTGAGTCTGATATCCTGTATATAGTACCGTTTCATCTGCAAATAGTGATATTTCTTGTTCAAGTCCTTCTCTGATAATCTTCCTTATCTCTAATGCAATTCAAACGCCAATGGCTCAATGGCAACTGCAAAAAGCAACGGGGGCATCCTTGTCGAGTACCACGTTCTAGTTTGAGGTAGTTTGAGATAATGTTCTTAATACAGACAGAGGCGTATGGACTAGTATGAAATAGTTTTATCCATGCATATATATTTGGCCCAAATCCGAATTTGTGCAATGTGGTGAATAGGTAGTCTCATTCAACCATGTCAAACACTTTTACTCCGTCCAAAGATAAGATCTCTGGTGTGTTAAATTTTATGGGGATATTATATTACATTAGACAGACACTGGAGATTAGAAGCTAAGTTTTTGCCTTTAATAAATCTGTTTTGGTCTTTTGATATTACATAAGGAAGCACTCATATAGGTTGCTGATATAGACACTTTAAGATGAAAGAAGTAAGCAGAAAGTAACAAAACTGTGGTTTCCTGGTTAGTCTTGGAAGGGAAATCCAGTTGAACCTGTTAACTGTATGGCTTATACTGTGTTCCTGCACATACTAATTATTACCAGTTTATCAGCAACCTGGTGATACAGCATCTGCTTTAAATATGATGCCAATGTAGCAAACACAATAAAGCCAAGATACCATCATAAATTCAAATGCATGACCATCATTTATTCCAATCATCCAAAACCTATACTGTGTTTAACTCATTAAAGCACCTTGGCATTTAAGCTTCTAGAGTCCTCCTGACAACAGCATTGCAACCATTAAACAATTATCCTTTAGATATAATTCTCCAGTAATACATTACCTTTATTATATGCAAAAAAAAAAAAAACAATTGTTAAAAGAAAATTGCCAAAAACATCCATGGCTGAAACTGAACAAGTGGTGATGAACATATAGGCAACATTTCCAGATTTTACTAACTCATCTTAAAGTTGGCAACCATAGACAATCTAATAGAATGGGACCTTTTAGGATGAATCTCAGATAATGACTTGAATCCAGCCATCAACAAGATATTATCTTCATCAATGTATGGAAAGCATCCATCCGTCCATCCATTATCCAACCCGCTATATCCTAACTACAGGGTTACGGGGGTCTGCTGGAGCCAATCCCAGCCAACCCAGGGCGCAAGGCAGGAAACAACACCCGGGCAGGGTGCCAGCCCACCGCAGGGCACAAACACACACCAAGTACACACTAGGGACAATTTAGAATCACCAATGCACCTAACCTGCATGTCTTTGGACTGTGGGAGGAAACCCACGCAGACACGGGGAGAATATGCAAACTCCACACAGGAAGGACCCAGGAAGTGAATCCGGATCTCCTAACTGGGAGGCAGCAGCGCTAATACTGTGCCACTGTGCTGCCCTTTGGAAAGCATGGTGTAATTAATTTAAAAATCATTAACTGCACACATCTCTCTCAACTAAATCTATCCAAAAAGTATCCAGGAGAAAAAATGAATTGTGAACTATATTATTATGTAAATCCCTCACTAAGTCCTATGTTTTTTGAATAAGCTACAATGAAATTATATAGCGAAAAAATATTTGCTTATCTATATGATAGTTTTGGATTTACAATTACTTCAAAACCTTGATAAACCTGTTCACAAAGCTCTCCAAATTGTGTAGGGCAGGCTGTGTTAATACTGTTTTGATTTTGTGTAGAACACAAATGTATGGAAGTAAAGGTGACAAATTATTTAAATTAATAAATAATTATTAAAAAGATGGATTGTAAAATTTACAGTCAGTTTAAATACTTCTTACTATGATTAGTTAATTTCTCAAAATGAAAAATGAAAAACTACAGGTCAACTAAAGCTAATTGAGCTACTAAGCCAGCTATTACTGCACAGAGATGCAAAATGTGGCATTTAGGCCTATGCTATATATATATAGGTTATAACATACGTTGTTACTTTAGGAGTGTAAAGCCTCATTTTGCTTTTATTCTAGTGATAATACACACTATTGTAATACTTTTGAGTTCCTCTTGATTATTTTGGGTTTGGTGTCTGCTTTGCAGCAACAATTAAAGTTAACATTTAGCCACACTATTTTTTATGACAAAAAATTGCTGGATTAGCAGCATTAAAGGCACTAAGTTCACATAATTTAAATTTAAGAATGATTCTCTCACTTTATATGCAAAAACTAGAAATTTCACTGCTCGAAAAAATGAGCTTACTTTAAACTGCATATAAAATAATGGAATTATCAAATGAAAATAAATCATATTATAAATAGATTATAAATTAGTACTAGTAACAACTACCCTATTTTTTATTCTTAAGGATGAGTTCTACAAAAGTCCTCACATGGTACACATTCATGTTTAACACAGTCTGATGTTGTAAACAAATATAAACACTGATCCACAGAACTGTACGTTTTGTAGACTAGGAACTCCACACACAGTTGTGGTTTTTAAATTTATGACCTTGTAAAAAATATCAAGAGTCACTTGCATTTAATAATGGACCACATAGCAAGCACTGCAGCAGACGCAAGCAATGTGAAGAGATGAAAATGAAATGCATGAAAAGACAGAATCCAGCAATTGTAATTCTGCTTTTTCCTGCAGAACAGGTATACTAAAACTTACCTGGTCTTCATGCAGGAGAGGCCCGACTGAAGAGGTCAGTGCATCGTGGTCTTCACAACTTCAGAGCATCAAGATGTGTACGCGGATAACTCCGTCGTTGAAAAAAAAAATCTGCTGGCTATTTCTAGAGCTTCTATTTGTGGATTTTTACCAGCAGTAGGTCTGTATTCTATTTGAGAGTTGAAAAGTTAAACACTCAGGCTTCTAAATTTGCAACAGGAAACCAACGCCCTATATTATAGTTCTTCCAAAAATTGTAGAATGTGCTAAATCAGAACAAACACTGCTTGTTTTTTATGTCTGTCTAATGCACTACAAAAATGGAAACCCACTATAAGTTAACCGTACATTTCTTTTTTGATACGCATATTCCTAACATTTAATTAGGCAAAAGGGGATTATCTGTTTGCATAAAAATGAATGAGCACTGTCCAAGTTATTGCCATTCCATCTTCCCAATTAAAAGTCATTAAACTCTTTGATAAATGGTCAAAGCTGCTGTGACTCCAAAAATCTCAGTTAATATAGACATTGCTTTCATCTTAAGTGCAACACTTACATTGTCACTGCCATTTCTGCCAGAAGGTAATTTCTTAAAAAAAAACAACTTTACAAGACCTTTAAAACTGTTCTTAAAACACTTTGTTAGGTCTAATCAGGAGATAAGGAATGATTTAACGAAACACAGATCTACTGGGCTTCAGCTTAGTATACACAGGATGGAAAATAAGGATAACTGCAACAGAAGCTGAATGCTAAATAAGGCCAAATATGGCCTTATAGCAAGGTGAAAATTTATTTGACCCCTATCCTTTTTGCATCTGTTATTGGAACATTTTGACAATAAATGTTTTCAAGTCTTCAACCAAAATGTAATACTGTATTAGATAAAGGATATCTGAGTGAACAATATGTTATGCCATTTATTTAATGAATTAAGTTATCCATATCCAATTTCCACTGTACTAAAATGGAATCTCTCCTTACACTTGATACCTTATTGAATCACAGCAATCTGTGACCAACAGCCTCTTATAATTCAATATCAGCTATTCCAATTTCCGTAAATGAAATTTTAGCCCACATTTCATTAAAGAACTTTTTAAAATCTGGCAAGATTTTTTGAGGAGTAACTGCTAGGTCTAGGACCTACCACAGCATCTCCAACAGGTTTAGGTTTAATCTTCTATCTGACATGCCTTAGTCTTTGGACCATTATTGTGCTAATACATGATCTAACTACATTTTCGGTTCAGCATTCTCCTTAAGAATGTCCTGACACAGAGCATAATTCATGGCTCCTCCAACTATGGCAAGCTGTCCAAGTGCTGAGTCAGTAAATTATCCCTCCCTCATAGCACAATCACTACCATGTTTGATTGCAGGTATGATGTTCTTATTGTGGTATCCTGTGTTTCATTTACCTCAGACATAACGGGAACTATGTCATCCAGCATCTTTGTTGAGTTTAGGCACAGGCTTTGACAAGGCCAGTACAAAAAGATCCTCTTTTTTTCTTAACGGTCTACAGAACATTCTCCTAAACAGCTTGGTGATCACCCATGTGCGTCCTAAGAAATAAGCATTAAATGAGCAAAAAAGCATTAATCTTCCTTTTATTTACCAGTGTTTCTTGGACTTTTTAAGGATCCTTTGCAAGTTCCTGGATGATTTAACACTGCACTCTTAGAATAATAGTGGTAGGCTGAGTACTCCCAAAAAGATTCATTATTGTTCCATTTGTTGTCCATTTAGAGAAATATGTCTGTCACTGTGGTTGAGGCTGAGGTTTGATTGAGTCCTGGGACTTTACAAATAGCTTTGTAGCCTTTCCAGACTGACAACTCTTTGCAGTGCAATTTTCAAAATAAGTAAGGTCTATTTGAGTATGACTGGCTTTAATCAAACCAGGCCGCATTCAATTAATTAACTTTAATTATCATTTTAACTGGTTTGATTTAATTTGTTCACTCAGGTATTTAATATTTTTGACTAAAGACTTGAAAACAATAAAGATAATCAGGAAGGGGACAAACATTTTTTTATGGCATTATGTATTTAGTAACATGTCATCAGAAGTCATAAAAAGGAGGACAAGGCTCATCTGGGGGTTCTTATGATCATAATAGGATAACCCACAAGTCACTGTTTACTTTAAAGCCCACATTGATCCATCTGGTTTAACTGGAAGGGATTCAACAGCTGCTTTTAGTAAACAGTAAGTGCAATGTCATCTCATTAATGTATCAAAGTCATATAAACGTCACATCAAACACAATTTGAAATGATCATTTAGCACCTGTTTCTTTTTCAGCATAATGTTAACTTTTTAATCTTCTATAAGAAAGTAACCCAGTTAAGAGAAGTTACTTGGCTGCTTTTATTCTAGGTTCATAAATATTAATCTTTGTGCAATGTTGAACTTGATCCACTATTATCTGGTATCCTGAGCACAAATTTCAGAAATGGGGAATGGGGTGGAGCCACATTTTAAATTTGTAGTCACAACATTTATAACAAGAGTCACTATGCACAAATATGTTACAACTTAACAGACAGAGCAAAACAGAAAGGATTCAAAGTTTACATTTCAGGCTAGCAACAGACTGGCAGACTAGCAGAAGCAGACAGCTGCAACGGGTGACACTTGAGTGACAGACTGACCTGATACCCTGGAACTCTTCTAGTTGTTGTGTGAGCCTGGTGCTCCGTTCCTCCTCCTCTTGTAGTCTTCGCCGGAGTGCTCGTACTTCTTGCTGAGCTTCAATCTTTATGTCATTTGCCACCACAACGGCTGTCTGCAGATCTGCTTGGAACCGCTTCCATTCCTCTGTATCATCCTACCAAAAAAATGGCATCAATGATGCTAGTGACACTGAAAATGACAATTGCTAGAATCTAGAGACCAGCACACAATGAGGGATCTAAAGCCAGAAGCTTGCACTTAAACACAGAATATTTCTAGATGGTTGAAAAGAAGTAACAACGGGACGGAAAAAGCCTCTGATCAAGGACTACTGTAATGCAAAAGATCAAAATCAAATGACAATGACAACAACAATGAAATGACAAGACATTCTATCACTATTCTGCACGAAGAAGAGAGTACCACACCAGAATAAAAAGGTCCTAAGATGCAGTTCCAGATGCCTCATCTGTAAGATCACACCAGAGGTTTCAGTGGTGTCACAGGAAAAGCTTGCTTTGAGAAAGTGGAACCATTACAGGTCTGTGTTCTACGAATAAGGGCAATCAAAACACCTTTTTGTTTGTTCAAAAAAAAGTAAAACTTTAATTCTAGGACTAGTATCAAGAGAGAATTCTATACTTTAATACAGCAAATTAGGCAGGGTGCCTCCTTGTTTTGATCAGTGCATTTTATTTATTTTCTAACTAGCCAAAAATAGGAACACAAGCAATGAGGCTCCAGTTAACCTGATTAAAAACTTCACATACATACTCTGATACTCACATTTAAAAAAGTTATAGAAGGTAACAGTCAAAGAGAATCAAATAAGCCTGAGAAAATACAGGTAAATGCCAGAGACAACAATAAACCTCAGATAGGCAATTTACAATGTACTCTATGGTAGCTGGACTAGGTGAAAGAAGTAGAAATCTACCCAGGTGATAACTGCCTACTTTTAAGAGCAAATATGCATTTAAACTGAGATGAAGCTTCATTTAGGAAAAAGATTATATATGAATTGTATATCTTGTTATTAGAGATCATAAAAAATGTGCATTTTTTTAATATGTTCAAAATCGAGCGTTCAAGACAAAGTCTTCTGTCAGGCTCAAATGTGTCCAACTGTAGCAAATGAAAAGGGTTCACTAGCTACCTGAAGGAGAGTTGGCTGCTAGTTTTTTTTTTGGTTTCATATGCCTTCTATAGTTGAATAAACTGACAGATTAGACAGACCCTCATAGTAAGGAAACATCTGAGAGACTCTGTATAATGTATATACAACATTTGCCTTCCAGTCATCTCAGATATTTTTATTATACAGACCAATCACAATGCTGTATGTCATTTTTTGAATCTGGAAGAAAATTAGAGAACTAATAAACATCCTTGGGATTTTATAAAGCATAATTTAAAGCCACATGTGTGTTCAGCCCACACAGCAGAAACGGAAAGAACAAAAGAGCTCACATCAACACTTATGAGGAAAAGGGTGTAAGTGTATGTGCTTGTGTATCATTATGGTATGTTTTGCCTTATAGAAGCCCGATGCCCACTCACATTCAAAGTGCAACATACTCATTGGGGCCAACTCAGATCTTCTGCACCCTATGGCTGACTGTTCTTCATCTATTTATCTTTTAAAGAAGCAGCATTAAATGTTCTAAATGTATTTCTCTTTCTGATAATCTAAAAGATATGTTATGCCTTCATAATGACAGGGGCTTTTCTGTACCTTCATCTGCTTGTTAAGTGTCTTCTGCTGTTTTTCTAGTTCCATCTTCTGCTCCTCCAGCTTTAATATACGATCTAGGCAGCAGTACAAATATATATTATATTCAATAACTAACTGTATTTTAGATTAATTCATGAAGAATACTTATATGACAACAACATTATGACTATAGTGCACTATTTATTAGGAAGTCGTTTAGAACATATTTAAAAACAAGATAAGTAAAACAAGATAGCTGGTTTTGATTCTAAATGATGCACCCAATAATCAACAGAAGGGAGCTCTTCCATTTTCAAGTAATGACCCAATATCTCTCAGCCAAAATCCTATGATACCAAAACAGACAAGAAACTAAACTATTTAAAGACCTGTTTTCTTACAATGTATTTTTGTAAATTAGACAATGTCAGTATTATCTAAAATTGGAATATACAGGGCATGCATAATTTTAAAGTATGTCAATTTTAATTTAAAAGAAAACCCTGCAAAACAGTTGATTCTGGCATACTTTCCAAGTCAGTTATGGTCTGGTCACTGTGCAGTTTCAATGCTTGGTGCTGCTCCACCTGATCTTCCAGCTCAAAGATGGTTTCCTTTAAGTCTTTCATTTCTGCCTCTTTCTTAGAAGCCTGTTCCTTTAATCGCTCTGCAGCGGTGTTTAGTTCCAACTGCTGTAATTCACACTGCTTTTTGAGTTGCTGGCGCTCTGCTTCCACCTGCAGTTGGTAAGAAAATAGCATGCTGAGAGATCTTGAAAGACATTACTGTAAGAAATACGCCAGTGCTCTAGGGGACTAGGGACAGTGTGAAGCTCCCTCTTTTAGGCCCTTTCAGTTCAAGAAATATTGTACATGGCAAATCACTGATCAAACAGTTTCCAACATGTTAATGTCGCTGGCAAATAACCTAAACAAAATAAAATGGAATATTAATGACCTATTTGTGTGAAATAGTGGTACTGTTTTCTGCACCTACCCCATGTTTAATAGACTGTTTCAAATAAATATTAAGCTTCTCCTGTAACTTTAAACTTAATAGTTTCCCTATTGAGCAAATCTTTGTCAATATTTGTTGAGCAAAGTCAAACAAAATGACACATTTTATTGGCTAACTAAAAAGATTATAATATTCAAGCTTTCGAGGCAACTCAGGCCCCTTCTTCAGGCAAGATGTAATTGTCATGCTTATGTACAAAGTGAGCTAAAATTTTAATTATTATATATTAACTATTCTATTGTGTTTCATTAAACATCCATCCATCCATTATCCGACCCACTATATCCTAACACAGGGTCATGGGGGGTCTGCTGGAGCCAATCCCAGCCAGCACAGGGCAGGAACAAATCCCTGGGCAGGGCACCAGCCCACCACAGGGCACACCCACACCCACACACCAAGCACAATTTAGAATCGCCAATGCACCTAACCTGCATGTCTTTGGACTGTGGGAGGAAACCCATGCAGACACTGGGAAAACATGCAAACTCCACGCAGGGAGGACCCGGGTCTCCTAAGTCAGCAGCACCACCACTGTGTCACCCTGTGCCGCCCTCATTAAACATCATATCATTATTATTATTATTAAAATATCTCATAAGAAGCAGCATATCTTCTGAAATACACATTAAAAATGTATTAAAGGCAAATAGCATAAACATGCAATTTTGAAAACACTATTCTGTATTTGGTACAGTCAGTGGAGACTGCATTAATACAACCAATCACCAGTACCCAAAATCATGGCACAATCAGCATGAAGGAGGAGTCTGGAGACAAAACAGAAAGAAAGCTCCAACCAGAGGAAAAAGGAGATCAAAATTTCCATCTTCATTGCCGGGAAAATAAGTTGTCTGGGGAAAAGGTACAGTTTTGATTTGAAGAGCAAATAAACAAACCAGGAGATGTGCATGTTCAAAGAAACTAGGCCTTGGAGCACCCAGCTTTTGATGCAAAGACAAGGAAGTTTGTTTTACTTTTTCAAGCTGTGATCATCTGAGCATTTAACATTAGGCTACAGGAAAAAGGCAGTCACCCCATTCTCTCGAGGGCTCAAGATTCACCACAGTGCTGGCACAGATAGCAGAAGAAAAGCTGCTGGATGAATGCCTCCAAGTTCAGCAAAGAAAAGGCTGCCACTGGTGCAAAGGATGTGTTGTAAATGCTGCATTTTCAAAGATGACTGTGTTCTTTGTTGTATTAGCATTTCCAGGGACATAGTTTTAAGAAGGAGCACACCATATATATTCCTTTCAGAGAATTCATTAAGCCTTTTCATTTGCTGCCCAGCTCTGTGTGAGTCTGCCAACCAGTAACGGATGAATGAAGCCTTCACGCCATAATACAAATTAGAAGAATGAAGACCAACAACATGCACTACTTTACTTAATAATATTTCATTATCACAAAACCAAATTTGGG
The DNA here is from genome assembly GCF_016835505.1 of Polypterus senegalus. Classification (NCBI taxonomy): domain Eukaryota; kingdom Metazoa; phylum Chordata; class Cladistia; order Polypteriformes; family Polypteridae; genus Polypterus; species Polypterus senegalus. Next base: position 124,741,138 of record NC_053159.1, on the reverse strand, counting down.
CACCAGGTCTTTATCTTTAGGCATGATTTATATTTTTCAGGCCCCAAATATTTTATTAGTAAAGTTAATGAGCTGTGAAAATATGCCTTCATTGACCACTGTAAAAAGGATAAGAATTATATTGCTTGAGGTAATATTTGGCCCCTAGGTTGGTACCTTTAGATGGTAACCCAATTTTGGGAGGACCAGCAGAGATGGAAAGAGCTTGATGGATGGAATTGGCAGGATAATAGCTTGTTTAATTTATTTCACCTAGTCAGGACTCAGACAACAGACACAGCAGTCATGCAAGTGGTTTTCTTATGATACATTTTTCTTTGGGACCACTTAATAAATGTCTTTGTAGTAAGTGAAATGGGACATTCAAAGTCCTAAAATGTGCTATAATGCTACACACATATTAAAAGAAGAACGCAAACTAATTGATGAATGGTTTATACTCAAAAAATCAAATGAAAATAGAAAATTGTTTAGTGGAGCCATCCTTGTCTAAACACCTGCATGATTAAAATTAGATCCATGCACAAACGTAAGAAAATAATGCAATTACATTTTTGAACCAAAAGATGGTGATGTTGAGAAAATAATTCACTAGATCGGGGAAACGTGGTATTTTAAAACAACACATATTCACTAGCTTTCAAAGAGGTTTTAAAAGTTTCTGTCATACAAATGCACTGTAAGCTAATGAACTGATATTTACTAAGTGAAATAATTCACAATGAAGTTTATTAAGAAGTAACCAAATATTGTGATGTGTGGTATTGTAAAATGGCAATCTATGTAAAACAATTCTCCAAAGTAATTACAAGTGAAATTACACAACAAATGGAAGATTATATAATAATATAGATTTGTATTCATAATCTAAAATTTACTGAATAGATGTTCCCCATAAATGTTGCTATATGAAATACTGCTGTTTTATGACACTATATTAAAATGATTTTACAAAGGACTCTTATGATTTATTTTTGGCCAGCCTAACTCTGGGTTCAAAATGCACATATTTAGTGAAATTGTCAAATAAAGTGTTAAAGTGAAGGTTTTGTACATTATACATAAATCTGACAGTTACTTCAGTTAATGATTCAGTTAAATAAAAAAGCTGGAAAAATAAATATTATCTGTAAATATGCACATGAGCCTACTTAGAATGTTCTAAACTTTTTAGAACCATTTAGATTATTCTTAAAATCCGTAACACAAGTCATATATGACAGATTTGTAGAAGGAATACTAAAGTAGCAATGCTGTACCATTAAATACTTAAGCCAAGAATAGTTTTTATTCCACATAAAAGGGATAGTTAAATCAGGAAAACAGAGGTTAACTGCAATTAAATGTCACTGTAACTTAAATATTATGTATGAGTATATTCTTACAGAATATCAATCAGAACATATCAGTAATGTCCTAACTATTCATTTTTGTAGTGTGAAGTCAAGCAGAGTCATAAAAAAAGTTTTAATATACTAAAAATATTTTTTTTTTCCTTACTGACATAACTTTCAATAGCAATAAGGTTATATGGCTGTCTTGTTAAATACAGTAAATGTAAAGAAACAGTGTGAAGTTATATTTACAGTACTGAGACTTAGAGCAACTAATACTTCAATATTATCAGGAGAGAGGTGAAATAACAAACAGAGCATGTTGCATTGAAATGCTATGAGACACACTGAAGCTGGAAATTTGCAGCAAAAGAAAATAAGTAAATGTAATGAGCTCTTCTTTATACTAAAAAGCTAAAAGGTGTAATTTCAGCTCTTAATTTGACTACATACCTTCAATCCGAGTTCAAAATACTATGTCATTAGAAAATCTTATTATCTGAAAACTTGAAAAAAAGACACAGGGAGAACATGCAAACTCCACGCAGGGAGGACCTGGGAAGTGAACCCGGGTCTCCTAACTGCAAGGCAGCAGCGCTACCACTGCACCATCGTGCCGCCTGCATAAGCAACAGATTACAGAAAATAGACCTTCATCCTGCGCAATGTAATGCCACAGTTTTCACACTATAACAAGCCATACGCACATTGTGTCAATCAAACACATGTAAGGTGGCACTGGTAGTTTTTGCTTTTCATTTGCTTTTTTTCAGCAACTTATTTTGTAATTTTATTTTCTGTTTTGAATAGGTTCTTAACTGGCACTACCAAGTACCAAATACTCTTGTGCTGCATTTTTCAATTGTTTTTTCTGAATTACCTTTTATCCTTTTTAATGTTGCTGGGCAAAACTATCACAGGTATTGTGATGCTGAATTCACTAATTTACGCTAGTATAACAATAAACTAAAGCAGTTCCTCATAATATGAAAACAAACTGCATTATTTGTCTTTACTTTCTGTGCTGCAATTATGTGAATTGTAAGATTATTTTAGCAGTAGTTTTAATTCACACCCTCTCTATGACCCACTATCAATAAGTTTAGGAAGATTTTGAATAACTTCATTCAAGCAAGTTAAGACATTCTGTCAGTGATTATGAAATGTCTTTCACTAATAATAATGTGCACTGAGACAACAATAAGGGCAATCAGGTATTATGCATCATATCTGACTAGGCTGTTTTTACGTACATTTAATAACACCTCCTCAGGCATGCAACTCATCAGATATTTATTCTGCTCTCAACCTCCTCCTCCTCCTCCTATGATGTTCTAGGTCTCGGCCACAAAAACTTTCTACATTAATCCTTCTTGCCCCCAGACTGCGTAACAAGAGTCCTAAGCCACTAGTGAACAGGGAATATAGGCCATCTTTTTTACCCTCTCAGGTCCATAATTAGTACCAACTCCATAGGATGTCCAGTACATTTAAATTTGAATTTAAAAACATTTGGCTACATGTCTATAATTTTTAATAAACTTTTCACTATTTTGATCTTTTAGCAAGGTTTTCATTAAAATGTATTTTTAAGCTCTGCATATGATTATTTAAACAATAGTTTAACTCAGAAATGAGTATTTCAACAACATTCAAACAGACACGTACCTTGGCCAGCATTTCCTGCAGCTGAGTGACACTATTCTGGACTGTTAGGAGCTCCGATCTCAGCTCTGTACAAACAACATCAAGCTTCTCCTTCTCACAATGTGCTACCTTCAGAAGGTTGTCTAATTCAGAGTTGTCACTTGCACTGTGCATTGCCTTCAACTCAGTTACTTTTTGCTTCTCAATATCCAGCTGCACCTGAAACCTTCCATTTTCTAACTTTAAGGCTTCTGTTGTTGATTTATAGCCGTCGAGCGTTCTAGTTATTCCAATCCTAGCCTCCTTTTCAGCTTGGAGTTGCCTCTGTAGGCATTCATTCTCGTCTCTCAGGTTTTTGATTAATCCTTGGGTTTCCAGATGCTCCTTCTCCAAAGATCTCAAACTGCTGGTGAGCTGTTGCTGAATGTCAACCAGCTTCTCTCGTTCAAACCTGGAACGTTCCACCTGCTCTGCATATCGCTGTTCCAATTCATTAATCCTTCCTGTCTTGTCCTCTGCCTCCTCAGACTTGCATTTTTCCTGCAATTGTGACTTCAAAGCCTCATTTTTTTTCATCATGAGTTCCATTCGTTCCCTCTGCTGGTGCAATGAGCTTTGTAACAGGGACTTTTCCTCTGCCAATCTCTCATTTTCAGCGGTCAGCTCCTGAATTACCTGCTGCTGATCGGACAGTTCTTGTAGTGTTGCTTGCAGTTCCTCAGCCGTACTGTGATGACTCTCCTCCATTTTCTGGATCTGTTCTGTAAGGCTTTCCACTGATAGCTCTCTGGTGTTTTGTAGTGGTTGCTGATTTGTATAGTTTTTGGGTTTATTGGCACTGCTACTGTCAGACTCCGTTCTGGAGGAGATGTCCAGTATGTTTTCAAACTCAGAGGAATCTGGAGAAGGAGAACTTTTTGCTAGATCGCTGCTGTTGGATGCAGATTTCTTCAAAGGTGATTTTATATTGTGGAATATGACCCCATTTATTGGTTGTTTGGTAGGGCTGCTAGCACAAGCACTAAGGCTGCTGTTGGTCCCGTTGCTGCTTGACACAGTAGACTGCTCATACTTGATCAGCTTTTCCTTCAAACCTTGATTTTCCTCTCTAAGTCCAGCCAACTCACGCTGGAAAGTTCTATTTTTCTCACGCAGCATTTTCACAAGGGCCTGAGGCTCAGCTGGTTCTGTTAACAAAGTTTCAGCTTCTGGAGAGGATGTTTCTGCCAGGCCTTGTTCTTTACATCTTTTCAGTTCACTGCGCAACCTACTAATTTCAAACTCCTTGGCTTTAGCTTCAGCCAGAAGCTCCTTCACTTGACACTCCAGGAGTGCTTTGTCATTTGACTCGTTTTCTGCTTTGGATTTAATGGATATGCGACTTTGCTTTGCAAGTGTTGAAATACTTGATGCACTGGCATTAGTCAGCATTTTCCTATTGCTGGTTGTTCTGAACTGGTCTCGCAATGACAGTCTGTCTCGGGAGATCGGAGAGGGCAGCTCCCTTGGGGCGGGGATGCCAGATCTCTTTGATGGCTGAACCCCTGAAAAAAGAAAGTTATGTATGTTGTGTAAATGAATAAATGTTGCATTTTTTACATTCTTCCGAGCTCTCCTATCCAGTAATTATTTATATGGTGAATACAACATTTTCTGAAAAAAAAAAAAGTATTTCCAAATAGATGCATGTACAGTACAGTTCAAAGGCTGGACTTCTGTTGCCTTATTTTATGCATTCATTAATAAATGTTAAAGAAAACTATTTTGTACTTTAATACTTGAAAGAAATGACTGCTAAGAAAAGCATGCAAATACTTAACAATTATTTGTAGGTCTGATATCCAAAATGAGTACTTTTAACAATTATAAAAAGATTAGTTAAGGTTAGGTGAATCGGAGTTGCGATACTGGCCCTAGTGTGTCTGTGATGGACTGGTACCCAGTGAAGGTGCTGTTTCTGACTTGTGCCATAGGATAGGCTCTAGCTGCCCAACAAGCCAACATTGGATGACTAATTCAAGTGGCATTTTATGTTTCTGATTTTGCTACAATTGTTCCTCTTTTACTGCCCTTGTAATTCACAAGGTTCTACTTGTTTTCCTGGTTTTGAACTCTGCTGTCTTTTTCTTCATTTTGTCCTTGCAAACCTCTCCCAGTCATCATTGTTTCTCACAGTAATCTTCTGGTGTTTGCACGTACCCATTAGAAACACAAATCATGACAGACTTTCATGACCTCTGCAATCAGCAATATTTAAGTGAAAAAACAGACCATTTTAAGAAAATTAATTTTAAAAAAAAGGTGTAATAACTTTGTTGCATAATAGTGCAAACAATTTACAATGGGGCTTACACATCATTACTGCATGGATACAAATGGAAGGAAAGTATATACAGTAACTCCATTGGGAACTATCATTAGAAACATAACATTCATTTTCACTAATATGCAGATGACACCCAGTTATACCTTTCTTTTAGGCTAAATGATGTTTCTATGATGCTATCCTTGATTAATTGTCAGTGAGTTAAAGAGTGGATGAATGAAAAGTATTTGTCACTGAATACAGAAAAAACAGAAATACTAGTTGTTGGAGGGAATAATGCTGACTGCCACAACATTTTGCTACTCTGTAACTCACTTGGAATCACCATTAGTTTAACCAAATCAGCACATAATTTAGGTGTTATTTTTGACACAAGCATGTCATTTAAAAGACACAATCCAAAACTATCCAGAACGTGTTTTTCCATTTTAAAAATGTTAAAAGATTGAGACGTTTTCTAAATATGCAAGCTACTGAGAAATTAATTCATGCATTTAATTCTAGTAGGACAGACTGCTGCAATGCATTATTCATTATTCTTTATGCAGCTTTCAGTTGATTCAAAATGCTGCAGCAAGAATTATTACACAAACCAGAAAATACAAACACAAAACTCCAGTTCCCAAGTCCTTACACTGGCTCCCAGTTAAACTATGGGCTGATTTCAAAATCCTCCTTTTAACTTATAAAGCCTTGAATAGCCAAGGCCCTGCTTACTGAATTGAGCTTATCATTACTTACAGGCCAGAGCGCAGACTGTGGTCTCACGATGCTGGCCTACTTAAGATCCCAAGGAAGGGGAGGTCAAGCTTTTAGTTACAGGACCCCAAACCCGTGGAATGATCTGCCTGCTAATTAATATAAGAGATGCCCTTTCAGTTTCATCTTTTAAATCCCTGCTGAAGAGTCACTTATTTAGTCCACCTTGATGAGCTGATGATTAGCTGTGCATATTGCATTTCTGTTTAATAGTCATATGTACAGAAATATAAGTATCACAATATTTATAAACCGTTACTAACCCTCTATTGTGTTTCTCGTCTCTGTATCTGGATGTGGCACTTGGTGCCACTGCTGTACTGCTCTTATGCATATAGAAAAGTCATCTCAGATGGAGTGTTGAAATTATCAGATGGAAAGATTCTCTCCTCAGATTAGACAGCCACTACAGACTCTTCTGTCAAAAAACCCAGGAGTGCGTAGTTGGCCAGTTGGTGGCAATCTTGAGCACTGTGACTTTATTTTTGACTTTGATTTTAATCTCCACCTTTGTCAACTGGCCAAAATTCAACAATTAATTGAATTAGTAATGGTTGCCAACAATTGAAAAATGTTTAAATCAGTTTCTACCTTGTTCTTTGTCTGTTTTAACAAATCTCCATTTATATGTGTACTAATTCTAAATTTAGTAATTAGTATAATCTATACTTGTATTTTAACTGAAAATTGTTTACGGCACTCTGTGCTTGCACTCAGTGAAGAGCGCTGTACAAAAATAAGTTGCATTGCATATACACACTAAACTATAACCATTATCTTATATTAGTACATAAGTGCAAGTTGATAATATGTAAAATTATTATTTATGTATTTACAGTGGATTATTTGTACAGATACTACTGACAAGTTAAAACATTAAAAGTTACATTTCTAAGAATGAGCATACTTGAAAAGGCAAGGAAATTATCACTGTTAAGGGTTCACTTTGAGATATTCATTTTTTGTTTTCATATTGTAAATATTGTTTTCACACTGTAAATGTGACAATAAACTATAATTTAATGATACATAATAATAGATTTGCCTACAGAAAAAGGGAAGAATGTCATATACCTGTTATGCCAACGTGACCGCTTGTTGAGCTTGGGAGTAGAAAGGCTTCTGAAATTCTCTACTCAGTACTTTTTCAAAATGTCCCACATTAACATTGTCCCATGACCAGTATATTCTTTACATCAACACAACAAATACAAAGGCGTATTGCCATAATTACAATGAAGAGCCACAAAACAGCACCCTTTACAAAGAGCAGGCAATAATAAACAAAGGCCGCCCTGTGTTTTTAAAGACAATTAAACTGCAGTCCACAGGCACTAGCAGCTTCTCTCCCCACCACCACTGAGCTCAACCTACGCACATCAATCATTTTAGGACAACACAGTTTCCCAGTTATACTGGTAGAAACTGTGTGACTGTCAGTAGGATAGTTCTAACCACAAGCCTTACTACATTCTTTAGCACCTTGACTCTCACGTATTTTGAAGATCTGTCCTTTACTATTTCCTAAAGGAAACCTCTAATTAGGAACATACGGTACTTGCAACTTTGAACAAAAGAAACGCAGAATAAGAAAAAGCTACAAAATAGATTTATTTTTCATTTAACAGCAGTTGGTAGCATTTCTGACTCACAGCACTTGAACCCTTTTAATTTCCTGCTAGGCTGCATTCTTTGTGAACTTTGAGTTTTCTCCAAAAGTTGGTTAGAGATTCTTCTATAGCCTCTGGTTTCCCTCCGCAGACCAAAGATATGCAGTTACTTTGTTTTCCAACTCTAAACTGGCTTAGTGAATATGTCAATGTGGCCAGTGATGGACTTTCATCCCATCGAGGGCAGACTCTTGTCTTAAGCCCATTGCTCTTGAGAAAGGTATCAGCTACTCACTACTATACTAGATTATCAGCTTCAGAAAACAAAATGAGGCTGAATATTTAAAATAAAAATTGTTTCTCTGGTTATATTTAGTAAGAACATGTCCAAAATAGCAAAGGAATTGTACCAGAATGTGTGCACTGGCTTTTAAAACTCTCTTTCCTAATATTTAGATTCTTTATAAGCACTAAAGTAATGGTTCCTGAATGGAGTACCAGGAAGAATGTGGTTAACCATAAAAAAGTTAAAGATTAGCTAATAAAATAAACAGCGTGGCCACCTTTTCTAGTTCTGCTGGAATCATTTGTTTTGAGGGAGATTCACACTTTGCACCTCACTAATGAAAAAATCTCTACTTCTGATGATCATTCCTCACAAATACAGTTCAAGCAGTAGTTGCTAACATATCATACATACACACATACATATGTCATCAGACCCAATTTATCATCACAAGGATCAGAGCCTATTATTTCAGAACAAACAGGAAACAACCTGGAGGAGGATGACAATTAATAGCAGGCACAGACATGCATACAACCACACTCACCTAAACCAAAAAACCTAACCTGCACATCTTTGTGGATATAGGAAATAAAGGTATTTTTATTGTATTATTGTTACGTATGTTAAGTATGTGTAAGCTCTCTGAGCCTATTAACAGCCCTATACTGTAATTGTTTGGATTCGTTGGCAAAACAAATCTTCCTAAGCACCTCACACACAAATTTATGCTTACTACTGCTATTACATACTACTTTTATTACATACTGTCATCCATCCATTGTCCACCACTTACCCGAGGTCAGGCCGTGGGGGCAGCAGCCTCAGCAGGGAAGCCTAGACCTCCCTCTCCTCGGCCACCTCCTCCAGCTTCTCTGGGGGGGACCCCAAGGTGTTCCCAGGCCAGCCGGGAGATATAATCTCTCCAGCGTGTCCTGGGTCTGCCCCCTGGCCTTCTCCCAGTGAGACATGCCAGGAACTCCCAAAGGCGTTCAGGGGGCATCCTAACCAGATGCCCGAACCACCTCAACTGACTCCTCTCAATGTGGAGGAGCAGCAACTCTAGTCCAAGTCTCTCCCAGATAACTGAATTCCTCACCCTTTCTCTAAGGGAATGTCCAGCCACCCTGAGGAGAAAACTCATTTCGGCCGCTTGAATCCGCGATCTTGCTCTTTCGCTCGTGGCCATAGGTGAGGGTAGGAACGTAGATCGACTGGTAAATCGACAGCCTTGCCTTTTGGCTCAGCTCTCTCTTCATCACGACTGACCGTTGCAGAGCCTGCATTACTGCGGATCCCGCACTGTTCCATCTGTCAACCTCCCGCTCCATTCTTCCCTCACTCGTGAACAAGACCCCGAGATACTTGAACTCCTCCTTTTGAGGCAGTAATGTGTTCCCAACCCGGAGAGAGTATTCCACCCTTTTCCGGCAGAGAACCATGGCCTCGGATTTAGAGGTGCTGACTCTAATTCCCGCCACTTCACACACAAGGCTGCGAACTACTCCAGTGAGAGCTGGAGGTCACTGTCCAATGAAGCCAACAGAACCACGTCATCTGCAAATAGCAGAGATGCGATTCTGAGGTCACTGAACCAGACCCCCTCTGCTCCTTGGGTGCGCCTAGAAATTCTGCCCATAAAACTTATGAACAGAATCGGTGACAAAGGGCATCCCTGGTGGAGACCAACCTCAACAGGAAACGAGTTCGACTTATTACTGGCAATGCGGATCAAGCTCCTGCTCCTCCTATATAGTGACTGAATGGCTGCTAACAACGAGCCTTGTACCCTGTACTCTTGGAGCACACCCCAGAGGATGCTTCGAGGGACATGGTCGAATGCCTTCTCCAATTCCACAAAACACATGTGGACTGGTTGGGCAAACTCCCATGCCCCCTCCAGGATCCTGGCCAGGGTGTAGAGCTGATCCAGTATTCCACGGCTGGGACGAAATCCGCATTGTTTCTCTTGAATCCGAGATTCGACCATCGACCGAACTCTCTTCTCCATCACCCCTGAATAGACCTTACCGGGGAGGCTGAGGAGTGTGATCCCCCACCACCCCAGTTTGCCAATCCAGAGGCACTGCCCCCGATGTCCATGCGATGTTGCAGAGACATGTCAACCAGGACCAGAGCCTTGAGGAACCCAGGGTGAACCTCGTCCACCCCAGAGGCCCCGCCACCTAGGACCTTTTTATCTACCTCAGTGACCTCCGCCCCTGATATGGACGGGCCTGCCCCTGGAGCCCTCTTGCTCTGCTTCCTCTAAGGAAGACATGTTGGTGGGATTGAGAAGATCCTCGAAGTATTCCTTCCACCGGTCAATAACGTCTGCAGTTGAAGTCAGTAGGGCCCCATATCCAATGTACACAGTGTTGGTGGAGCACCGCTTTCCCATCCTGAGGCGCTTGACGGTTTGCTGACCGAAAGTCGTTTTCCATGTCTTCCCCAAACTCCTCCCATGCCTGAGATTTTGCCTCTGCAGCAGCCGATGCTGCCACATGATTGGCCCGCCGGTACCCCTCAGCTGCCTCTGGAGTCCCACTGGTCAACCAGACCCGATAGGACTCTTTCTTCAACTTGACAGCCTCTTGAACCTTAGGTGTCCTTCACCGGGTTCGTGGATTGCCGCCACGAGAGGCACAGACAACCTTGGGGCCACAGCTCCATTCTGCTACTTCGACAATGGAGGCTCGGAACATGGCCCATTCAGACTCAATGTCCTTCACCTCCCTCAGAATGAGGCTGAAGTTCAGCTGGAGTTGGGCAGTTACAGATCGTTCTGACCGGTTCCTCTGCCAGATGTTCCCAGCAGACCCTCATTATACGTTTGGGTCTGCCTGGTCTGTCCGGCAGCCTCTCCCTCCATCTGATCCAACTTACCACAAAGTGGTGATCAATTGACAGCTCAACCCCTCTCTTCACCCGAGTGTCCAAGACATAAGGTCACAGATTCATACTGTACTTATATGATTTCCCTACCCAAGGAAACTTACAAGTTTAGTAAACTGTACCATTATTCAAATACATTTTTTAAAACGAATCACAAACACATTAAGAGACTTGTTCAAAGTCAAATGGTGAGCTGGAGACCGAAACTGAACTGACAATACTGGTCCAGTGTGCCTTAGGAGCTACATAACTTATCCACCTCAAAATCAGCAATGGTCAAGATGTGTGAAAGTAAATATTTCAACAATTTTCATTGAGGTGGCAGGATAACTTTTTATAACTGAAGAATATGATCTTCAATAATAAAATGCAAATAAGAAGAAGCCACTCATTTTGGAAGACTATTTGTGCCAAAATTAAGTGCAATCCAAATTTTTAACTACACTGCAATGTGAAGCATATGCATGTGGTTCATTTCATTTTGGAATGGTTTTATTGTGTTATAATTAAAAACATATCAACCAAATGACTTTTCACTATGGCACACAATTTTTGTCTCAATTTAAAACGCAATACAAAAGCGTACTTCGTTTTAATTCATGTCCAAAAACTGTGTGTCATAACTAAATGAAAAAACAAACCTATTGCATTTCGCTTAGCGGTTGCTTGAAGTGTACTGTATTTCGATTCAAGACCACACATTAATCATTACAATACCAAATATGATCAAATGACCAATCATCATCAAAGACAGAATATATTATGCATTAAATATAAAATGCATTTTCAGTCAAAATATATTATAAAAGCTTTAAGATTCTTTAATTCATTTTAAAATAAATACATTTTGAAAAAGAATTTTTTGCACAGTACTGAAAATGCAACTTACAAGGTATATTTATCATCTACTGAAAAACAAAGAATATGTATAAATAAAAACACTCCAGGACAGCTTTTCTTAATAAAAATTAGAGAAAGATGAAAACCACATAAATAATGGAGCATAAGAAAATAAATTTATAAAACGTAATCAATTAAGTTTTTTTCACCCCAGCATAAATACAACAAAGAGGTGAAGTATTTCTTGACTTTATATTCCATCCATCCATTATCCAACCCGCTATATCTTAATTACAGGGTCATGGGGGTCTGCTGGAGCCAATCCCAGCCAACACAGGGCGCAAGGCAGGAAACAAACCCTGGGCAGGGCGCCAGCCCACTGCAGGGCACACACACACACCCCCAGTACACACTAGGGACAATTTATGGATCACCAATGCACCTAACCTGCATATCTTTGGACTGTGGGAAGAAACCCAGAGGAAACCCGCGCAGACATGGCGAGAACATGCAAACTCCACACAGGGAGGACCCGGGAAGCGAACTCGGGTCTCCTAACTGTGAGACAGCAGCGCTATCCACTGCACCACCATGCATTATATTTATAGCCAATATCATAATAACAGAAATTAGAATATAGAGGACTAGCCAAAATGCCTGATGCTGCCCGAGTATATCTATAAAATCAATTAATGAAAAAAAGAAAAGGTTTATGTGTTGTCTTAAATGATAACCCAGGTGTTGTTGCTGGCTGCTCCATCAGTCATTCACACTGCCTCCTATCACTGTGGCTGGTATCATGAGATGACAATTTATTCTTTTTGGGTCTGACTGGATCTCAGAATTGTGGTAACTCCTTGCACCATTGTAACCATGAATACTGTCAGGTCTTACTCATCCTCTTAGTTCAAGGTTCTTAAATTATGAAGAAAAGCTGACATAGAAGGAGTTAAACAACCACCCTTCAATATTCCTTTGTGCTTCACTGCACTTCCACTTTCGATCAAGCCTCTCCCAACACCCCACTGCAAAAGCACAAGGTACTTCTTTTTATAGTACAATAGATAAAAGCAGCATGCAACATTTTGAGAATTTATTCTTTTTAGATCCGATTGTATGGAGGAGAATTTGTGCCAAAATGAATTGTAATCCAGCATTTTAACAACACTGAAAATAATAATTATGAATATGGTGTATTTCATTTTAGTATGGCTTCATCTGAACTAGCATGGTGCTGAGGTATCACCCATTGCTTGGCTGCACTCAGGTCCTAATCTGAATCCTGAGTTGGTTTGTGGTGGGTGCGGCAATGCACTGTATCAGTGCGTGCTATTAACCTCTTTCTCTCTCTCTCTTTATTTTATCAAAATTAAAAAATATCAACTAAATGACAGGTTGATTTTCACTACAGAACACAATTTTTGCGCCAGTTTAAAAAGCAATAAATAAGCATATTGCACTTAATTCATAGATTAATTCTTAATTAATTCTATAGATCATGTGTCATAACTAAAAGTCAAGCAAAGTAAACATATTGCATTTCCATTCAATACGCCAAAAGCATGCCAAAACATGCAGTACACTTTGTATTGCATTTTAAACCTTTAAAAATTCTGTGCTGTAGTGAAAAGTAGTTGGTCATATGCTTTATCTGTTTCTAATTATAACATGAAAAAGCCATGTGAAAATAAAATGTGCCTTGTGCATATTCATTAATTTTCAATTTTGTTAACATGTTGGATTCCATTTATTTTTGGCATGAACAATCTTCCATATGATTGAATTCCAGAATCATGGTAACTCCTTCCTGAGTTGTAACCATCAATGCTGCCTGACTTGCCCTCCTAGTTCAAGATGGACAGTTCATGGTGCTTAAATTATGAATAAAAGCTGACAAAGCTGGAGTTAAACAACAACATTTTGATTCACCTTTGTGATGCGATGCACATTCACTCTTGATCAAGCTTCATTCAACACTCATCTGCAAAAGCACACAATATTCCTTCTTATATTACAGTAGATTGAAGCAGCGCACGGCATTGCTCAGGTAAGTAATGTTAAGCTGTAGTCAACTAGTCTGGCAACAGTCCGTCTGAATGTTTCACTTGTTCTAAGCCATAAGGTAGTACTTTTGTTCAAAGTGTAGCGCACAAGGAAAAAAAAAAACGGAACGCAAGGGTCAAAGGTTTGGGTTCCAAAGTAGTCTTGTCTGTATGGACCTAGAGAGAAAATATGCAAAAGCCTAAAAGTGCAACCATTTTATGCAACAATTTTATGTGACGTTTATATGTAATGTTTTTTGTCAGGCTTTAACTCAGGCTTATTTTAAAACTTACATATATATGTTTGGTATCATTCTTTTCAGAATTTATTGCACGTTAATGTGATGTTGTTAGATTTTCAGATTCTTATTCCGTTTTTAAAGTATAAACTAAAATATCAAGAACTCACGTCCCGCAAGACAAGACTTTGTGCCAACAGATTTAATCAAGCCTGGAGCCAGAAATAAAAGACAAAGAGTAGATAACAAAGACAGCTGCTTTACAGGCTTTAAAATGTTCGAAGCGCCGCGCGAGATGCATATCACGCGACACGGTAGCAGCTGATCAAGCAAAGAGGAGGTAAAAAAAAACTATCTGTTTCTCTTTGTATCACCATTTAAGATAGATAGATAGATAGATAGATAGATAGATAGATAGATAGATAGATAGATAGATAGATAGATAGATAAATAGATAGATAGATAGATAGATAGATAGATACTTTATTAATCCCAAGGGTTTCGGAGGAGTGACCGCGTCTCCTTGGGGTGCGTTCAGCCCCCCTCTTCACAGCACAAGCAGCAGAGATGCGAAGTGGCTGACACATAGCGCAGGCCACAGGGGTTGATGAGCGAAGTGAGCAGTGGGTAAGCCCCCAAGTGTGTATATATATATATATATATATATATATTGTGAAGGCTGGTCCAGACACAGACAGGCAGACACGTTCATTTTTCCCACCACATGTTTATTTACACAGTCACAAGTGTACCTCAAAAAAACCCCACAAGTCGCCAATGTCCAGGCCACATAATGCCTTACTTTCTTCAGGCCGCCTCCTTGCCTCCTCCAGCAAGCTCAGTCCACTCCACTCCCGACTCTCGCCCCTTTTATCCACACCCGGATGTACTCCAGGTTCGCCCCAGTATGGCGAAGTGCCGGCTGTATCCCTGGAAGCACTTCGGGTGTCCCTGCTCCTCTTCCCCCCAGCACTTCCTGGTGTGGCGGAAGTGCTGAGGTCCAGGGCTCCAAAGGCATGGGGGTGCCCCCTAGCGGCTCCCCATAGCAACCAGGGTGGCTGCCCCCACATGGTCTGAGATGGGCGCACACCCTGACAATGTGCCTGACAATATATATATATATATGGATTTTATGACCATAGTGATTCTAATAAAAATATTTTAAAATGTTTTGGAAGCATGAATCTGTAAAAGTACTTCATTTCAAAAGAGCAAATTTCAACAAACGTGAGTAAGCCGCAAAGAAATAAATTTTTATGTGTGGAAATAGCAGCAACAAATCAGATTTGGTAATGTACATTACAAAAAACATTTCACAGTCAGAATTTGAAGTAACAAGAAATGTAACAGACCTTTTCAGTGAGTAAGTATGGAAATAAGAAATAAACAGGGTGCTAAACAGGTGCTTGGGACATGATACCAATAAAAGTGCTTGGTGACAAGAGCTCTGAGGGAAAATGTGTGCTGTGACAAACACATACAACTATCCATCCATCCATTATCCAACCCGCTATATCCTAACTACAGGGTCACGAGGGTCTGCTGGAGCCAATCCCAGCCAACAAAGGGCACAAGGCAGGAAATAAACCCCGGAAAGGGTGCCAGCCCACCACAGCCCCAAAAATGTTTGAACATATATTTAAATATAGTGTAACATTTATGTAATTCAAAGATATTGTAACAAACACATTTCCAAATAGGTTATGTATAAGATAATAGGTTGTGTTTCTCTTCGAGTGACATGTTTAGTTATCACACATTTTGACACCTTTACTTTCCAGTAAACACATCTATCTTTTTAGTAGTAAATCAAAAACAATGAAAGGTTTATATATCATAATTGAAATTATACTTGTATGTGGTCTGCATATGCAGGAGAATTGCAGAGGTGCTGAAAAACGCTCCTGACTCTGACTTTGGAAGGCTTTAAAAGTACATCTTCACTTCCAGAATTAGTATATGCCAGGTTTCAAACTGTTTCTTTTATAGGAAACATTACTGCTGTAATTATTTGGTAGTTATTCATTTGTAGTATTATATATCATTAAAATACACCCTCATCTCATATTGTACATAGTGATTGAGAATATAAACTAGAGTTGTGCATCGTGTCTGGGATCATGTGAAACTCAAAGTAAAAGGGATACAAGAAAACACTAAAATATTACTGCCTTGAATATGAACAAAAACATTACATTCTAAAAAGTCTTTCTGATGTATGAAAAATGTAAGTATAATGCTACTACTTTTATGATGTTCAAATCATATTGAGGAAGTCAAACAGGCAGCTGTGCAAAGGGCAATCAAAACTGGCTAATATCACACAGTAAAAAAGACAAGGACTTCAGCTTTTTGGGACAGGTTTACATAGGTTTTAGATTTAAATGGTAAGGAAGTGAATTATCTGAGCAGTGTTTAATACTTCCGAGCCAAACCAACCTGTGCTTCAGAGAGAAACAAGATATGCTCTCTGCCAGTTTTAAGCAAGAAAATTAACAAATAGTGCAATGACATTTGGTCATATGACTTTACGGCTGGTGAAGGCTTTCTGCAGCTTGCTGAATATGTCTTTGACCAAACAGCTCTGAAATGCAGATGTTACCATATTAGGGACACTATGAAACAACTTTGATGCTTGTGTGTTCATAATGAAGAAGGAACTTACTCTATGGTATACATTTTCCAGAATTGCCACTAACAGTCATCTCTTGTCCCCCTTAGAGAATTATTGCTGCAGGTCATAGTGGAGTAATGTCAATTGCTTAAACTATTCATAGTGACCCATTGTGAGACACTTTGCAAACCATACACGAATACAATGGTGAATCACGACTCTTTGTGACCCAAAACAATGCAACCTGCAACCATAGTTTAAGAAACTATACACTAAGTAATCTCAGTGAATGCTAGCTTTGTATTGATCATTTTTTCAGTTATAACATAGGGCATAGATAAAGAGTGGATACAAATTAATTTCAAACAAACAAATGTTAAGAGACATTTCTTCACACTAAAATTGTATATACAGTATGGGGGTTAAGATGTTTTGAGTATGAAAAATGAAGAGAAACACAAGTAAAACCAAACACGTCTATTTTTTACATATAATGTTCACAAATTTTTCTTGTGCCTCTCAAATAAAATTTAATTTGTGCTTCTCAATCTCTCTTCTGCATCTAACATGATATCTTCAATATCGGTATAATGTTTGCCATGGAGTAGCCTTTCAAATTGCAAATTGGTGAACAGACGATACTTATGCAGGGTTAAGTCTGTTGAATAGCTGAAGTGTGGCATCTCCTTGAATTTACTGTTTTACAGAGCACCCTTTTTAACCTTTAACCTTTTTCAATGCAAGCAGGAGGTATTGTTGTGAAGCTGAAGGAGATGGTCGACAGATTTCTTTGCTGCTTCTCCTCAAATGATTGTCACAAATGAAACAGACAATAAGTGTAACATTGACTAGATGTGTGGGCCTTTTGAGAGATTTAATATTGACTACATCTTCAAGATCATAAAATTTAAGCACATGATCTTGGTAGCACTAGCCTTGACCCTGAATTTGCTTGAAGTTGAAGAGTCACAAACATTTTATTGTTTCAGTTGTTGGTTTATAGCAGCGTATCTAATTTTGAGGATAGGCTTTGAAACATTTTTCAAAAATTGTTCCAGACCAACTCAAGATTCTTGGAACACTGCAAATAGTGGCATTTCAAAAGTCAATATTATTGGGACCCAATATGCACAGACAGAGCCAATGCTTAATGGTTTATGATGAATGGGCTCGATTAACCCATAACCAATTCCTATAATGTCTTTCTCACATGCTGTCAGTCTTCGATTGTTAGTTATGTTTTGCTCCAGAGAGGCAACATTTTCTTCTGTCAGTGTCAAAGCCTCACAAGAGAGATGCAGCCGATCTCTTAATTGTACCATATAAAGGAAACTAGCCTTAGTACATAATGACTAGGCTAGAATTCATCTTTAAAGATGCCATAGAAATATAAGGATTTTGGATTTTTTGGCATGCATGTTGACAGGGTTCTAAAAAAAGAAAAATTGGGGCTAAAGTCTTTAATATTATATGCCACTTTAATCTATATAAAGAACCATTTTAGAAAGATTCTGAACCCTTGTGCCTTTCTTCATTGAGCAGTAGTTGATTGTTGAGTTTTATGGAGTGTCTTCTGTACCTACTGTACTTCCTGTGTTTTCACTCAATTGGATTGTGCTTTGTTATTATATACTGTTTCTTAAATAAAAAAGGTAGAAATAAGTGCTTTACAAATACACTTTTTATGTCTAGAAGCAAAATGTTTTGATCGCCCTTTTTTCATGAAATAACTTAGTAACTAACACGTAAGTGGCACCACGCATTTTGGAAATATGCTTTGCTCGGTGAAATGACCTTTCTCTGCAGTATGTTTACATTGCTGCAACAAAAGGGCTTTAGGGAAATAAAGTGAGAATGTGTAGTTGGACAGATGAACAAACTATACTTTTAAGTTTTTTCCCCTTGCAGCTTCCGCCCGACCAACTAATCTGCTTCAGAAACTGTAATAAAGCACATATGCACTTTGTGTGAAGGCATGAATCTCTGTGGAGGCTGACTCAATACAATTCTAATGCCAAAAAAATAATAAAAAAAAAAGTTACTTCAGTTTACAAAGGAAGTGACATCATCCTCTGGGAACATATTGCATCAAAAATGTCTATATACAGATCTCCTCCCATTGACCTAAACATAGAAATTGTAACTTCAGAATCAAACACTTTATAATAAGATGATCAGAACCACCTGACTGAAGAGATTTAAATCTGCATATAATAAAGATAAATTTTTTGACATTAACTTCACCAAGTGACTAGAGCTGGAATGTATTAAGACACAAGCTTAAAAATGTGATAAACAAAATGGGTAATAAATAAAAACATCAGTGATGCCATTTGAATTAAAGTACACTACAAACTTTGAATGACTATAGATATGGAATTGTGTTAAATACAGAAAGCAGGAAGTCATATAAGGATCCTTTTATGATTTGAAATGGCAAAAGGATCCTACAGAGATAGTGCTGAGATCAATGCTCTTAAAACTCAAAGAACAATTTACATGAAAAGGGTAATACAGTGGCAAAGTACTTAGGATTGTTACCTCACAACACAATGGTCACCTCATCCTGTTCTTGACTGTTGAGCCTACCATGCAGGGTTTACACTTTCTCCCCGAGTATGTACGATTTCCTAAGCAATAATGAGGCTGATTAATTACTTCAAAGGGGCACCAGAGTAAATAAGTGAGGCTGAGTGAATTAGAATACAATACAAAGGCCTTCCATCAAAGACTGCTTTTACGTCCTTGCATGATGTTTTGCCCTAATAGGCTCTGGTTTCATAAGACACAGTAATGGAAACGAAAGGTTCAAAACATGAAAAAATGATTGAGCTTAGATAACCAATGATGTCGCTGCTGGTGTTTGAAATATATTTAATAGTTATTTAATCTTTTTTAAAATGTTATTTTTGGGACTTAATACTGAAATATGGGGTTAAAAGAATTGACAAAATAATTTGGGCAGAATTATTCTAGCTTGCACCAGATGCTATCATGATAGGCTCTAGCTCACTACAACTATGCCATGGATAAAGTTGGTTCACAAGATGGCCTGTTTGTTTGGCAATATTTTTATTATACTAGGAAACACTTTGACCTTCAGTCATCAAAGAAAGGTGGTTCATGTGCTTCTTATAAAACATAGCACCCAAGATCACAATGGCAAAGGCGCCATCATATCTTTTATGCCCCAACAGTGAGTATGAAAAGTTCACAATGAAAATGATTATTCAGCCTGTGCAATGTGCTTCACTGTCAGGACATGTTACCAGTGTTCCTTTACTGTCTCATATGGCTGTGCTGCCATTTGGCTTGAGAAGGACCTGTAGTCCATTTACATGGCAGAGGTAGCCTGTACTTCCAATTTTTAAGGTTGTGTATGAATTTCTTATACAATTGAAATGTTTTGTTTATGCAATGAAAATGTTTAGTCAGTCTGTGTAATGTGCTTCACTGTCAGTAGATATCGCCACTGTTCTTTACCTCTCATCCAAGGGACATGGCCACGTAACTGCTTGCTATAAGAAACACCAGAACCCCAATTATGTGGCCGAGATAGCCTGTAGCTCAAATTCATGGGTCATTGTATGCATATCATGTTATAAGCTCTCAATTAAGACCAAAATCAAGATTCAAAGCTCAATGAACAACCTCTAGCATTTTATATAATGTCACAGGTGGCTGGGTGCGGTCAGCAATCAGCCGCATATTTAAGGAGCTGCCGCCATGCAATCAAGGCCAGAGTCGGGTGAGGAGGAAGACGAGGTCGGTGCAGAGGAGGCGAGGAGAGGCCCAAGTGTGATTTGTGTGAGAAGAAGAAAGTGGCTATTGAGAGCCTGGGCTTTAGGAGACTGTGGGGCTTGGTGGAGGTGCACGTAAGACTTTGTATATAGTAGAACTGTGAATAAATGTGTGGTGATGGCTGAAACGGTGTCCGCCTGTGTGTGTCTGGGCCGCCCTATTTCACAATATATATATAAAATATAAAATATATATATTAATATATATATATATACACATACAGTGAACCCTCGTTTATCACGGTTAATCCGTTCCAGACTCTACCGTGATAAATGAATTTTCGCAAAGTAGGATTCTTTATTTATAAATCGAATATTTTCGCAGTTTGAGTATAGAAAACCTGTTTATGACCTTCTAAATACGTTTTTTAACATTATTAGAGCCCTCTAGACATGAAATAACACCCTTTAGTCACCATTACACTCGTATTACCCAATATATTAGTCAAAATAAGAGAAAATAAGACATATTAGACGTTACAAATATCATATTACTAGGTGCACTCGCCTTTTAAGGCGACCGACTTTTATCCTCAATTTTTGTGCGCTCCATGTGTACATCAGGCATGTAAGTGTAGGGAATGAGAAAATCAAAGTGCCCATTCATAACATCTCCCGAAAACCTAAGTTTTTTTTATCCCCTCAAGTGCCTGTCCAAAGTCGTACAATGTCGGCCCGAGTCTGTACCGCTAAAGACGGAGTTTCAGGCACTAAATAAGCTATAGATGAGAATAAGCAAGCACCATCTCCCCTGATATTTACTACGCGGTGAGGCATTTGTACTCCATCAACATTAATTATTTCCAGAGACATAATTTTGTCTATTTTTCCAGCGCATCGCGCACAAAAGCAAGGGAACGATGACAGCACCAGAACTCTGCTCACATCGCGTTGCTTCGTACCAAAAGCCGCAAGTAGTAAGTCTGTAATAAGCGGAATACCGCTACGCTTTGCACTCACGGGACGGAAGGACAATCCTGAATGCTTTTATTTAGTAGATTATTGTACTGTACATTTAATTGCACACAACCACTAACCTATGAAGGCACGACCTCAGTAGGAAAGTCTTCAGAGGTGGTGCAGTATCTTCAGCAGGTGCATTGTTGTCTTGATCTTGATAGGCAATTGCTGGCACTGTCTTTTCATATGCGTGAGGAGATTTTTGTAGGGTATTGCCATCTTTAATCATATCCAAGAGTTTCACCTTCTCCTGGATAGTAAGCATCTTCCTCCGGCGCTTAGTTTTATTGTCAGAAGGCTTAGAAAAAGCAGCACGTTTAGGATCCATCGTAGGGCTTAGATAAAAGTTCTCAGAAAGTGCATGCGTAGTGACGTAAGCGTGTATGAGAAAAAAATCGCGATAGAGTGAAGCTGCGAAAGTCGAAGCGTGATATAGCGAGGGATCACTGTATAGACATATATAAATAAATAAATAAATATATATGTATATTAATTATAATAAAAAAATCTTGGGACGAGACAAGACAAATCCTGCAACGAGACGTGACTTTTTGAAGAGACCTTTTGGAAGGAAGCCCTGCGAGATTGAGACTTTTACCATGAGATTCTTTCAAGTCACACCCTACTTACATCTATTTTCAAACAAGACCATGGTCATCAGGTGCATTCCGGCACTTAACCTTGACAGACACCAATCCATTAAAGGGCTTACTTATGAACACACACACAAAGATCCAGTTTAGAATCACCCATTCAGCTAAATATGGCAGAAAGAATCGATGAAGTCAAACAAATTAACGTGAAAATTCTCGATTGGTTACACGGCAATTTGGTTAAATGTGTATCAATAGCCTATGCTGGAACAGTTGGTGGTGATTGTGCAGAAGATGAAAACATCAACTTAGAATATCCCATAGAATATCTACAAGCGTTAACACCGTCTAGTCTTCCACCGGCCGAATTACTGTTGACAGAAGGATGTATCGTAATGTTATTGCATAGTTTATGTATGAGTGATGGACTATGCAATGGAACAAGATTAGCTGTATTAAAAATTAGTTGAACAATTGTAACATACAGGTGACAAGAAAGGTAATTTTGTACATATTCTGCGGGTAACATTAGACACCAAAGGAGATCTTGATATGCCATTCGTATTAAAATATTTACAGTTTCCCGTTAGAATAGCTTTTGCTATGACAATTACAAGGACAAAAATTCAAAAAAGTTTTATTTATTAGAGAGAAAGAAATGATACTTACTCATGGGCAGTTATACGTTGCATTGTCACAATGTAAATTCAAACACAATATCAAAATTCTTTTTTTTTTTTTTGAAGTTTTATTAATTTTATTGCAATCCATACAAATCAATCAATTTTTTACAAAAGTAAAATTGAGTTAAGAACAAATCGATCCCCACCTCTGAGAGAGAGAGCGGTATCAAAATTCAATTCTATCTTAAAGGAAAATTAATTCCAAATATTTTTTTAACTGAAGTTTTAAAGTAAAAGTGAAAATAATGCAAATGTAACAATTCCCATGAAAATAACAATCTCTTTAAATTGTATATCCAGTTAACCAAACCTGGGGGTTGGTGAGTGAAGCAAGCAGGGGGAGGTATATATATATATTACATTACATTTTAAAGCTTCAGGAGGTTATACTCTTTGCAATGACCAAAGCTCCTAGTAGAAGGGATCCACTAAAAATTAACTTCAACAGTAAGTAGTATTTATATTTAAATAGTAAAACAATTTATACTGTATATTTCAGATCTATTCTTGTATTTTGGATGGGACAGTGGAATAAAACCTGAAGGTTTCTTGCAAGTGGACAGAGAGCACTTCAAAAGGAGGAAATGCCCCTCCTAGAAGCAAATACATAGGTGGTCTGTTTTTCTTGAAAAGAACTGATTTAGATACATATTAGAATCAGATGTGTTTTCAACAAAGGAGCAGCACAGAAAACAGAAAGAACCAATGCTATTTATAAAGGACCACAGGAAATTCTGATATAATTTATTTGGAAAAGAATGTTATGTTTCCCTTCACTGACATCTTATTTTCAGTTCAAGGACACTCACAGGTTCAGGGCAACATGCTGATCTTTCAGGTCATTTTTATTTTTGCTTTGAATTCTGCAATGCATTATAATGTGTTACCATAAATTTTATTTTATAACCTTGTAACTAAACTTCAGAAATTATCATTCTTAACATCACTTTGCCTGTATATGCAAGATTAAATACTAATTACTTGCTAAAAGTTACTTACTCTTTGTTCTCCTTAAAAATGTCAAAGAAAGAAATTTTTCAACCTACTTCTGAATATCAGGACAGTTTAAACATCAGGACAAGTCAAGTGAGGTCAGGTTGGGGTTATGCACTGGTGCAGTTCATGGCTGCACCCACCACACAACAAAACAGCTCTGGATTCTAGTTGGCAACCCTCCAGGAAGAGACACAGTCCGGTCCCACCCTCCAGAAATGGCCATTTATCTGCCGTAGCCAGGTGTTACTTGGGTGTTCCCTTGTTCTGGTCCCACCACACAGGTCCTCAACAATGAGGATCCTGTGAACCAGATCACCTTAAGGAAATCGAGCCACATGGCCATAGTGCCGTAACTGACTGTCCCATACAATGCAGGTAATGTGCCTCATTCAGGATTCCATGAGCAACCAGTTGTTCAACACAAAGTCAAAACAGCGGTACTCAAGGATTCTCTGAAGAGACACGGTACCAAAGGAGTCCAGTCTTTGTCTCAGGTCACTGGATTGCGTCCATGTCTCGTAACCATATAGCAAGACAGGAAGCACCAGGATTCTAAGGACTTCGTCCTTTTGCAAATATATTGGGAGCACCACACACCCCTTTCCAGCGATCTCATGGCCACTATGCTCTCCCAATCCATCTACTGACTTCATAGGACGAGTCACCAGAGACATGAAAGTCACTGCCAAGAAAAGTAAACCTCTCAACAAAGTCAACACTCTCTTCGCAGACAGACACACTGCTGATGGCTGTGCCCAAGAGGTCATTAAAGGCCTGGATCTTGGTTTTTATCCAGGACACTCAGAAACCCAGACACTCAGACTCCTTGCTCAGTCTCTTGAGAGTCTCAATTTGAGCCTCCGTTGACTCAGCGAAGATCACAGCATCATCGGCAATGTCAAGATCAGTGAATCTTTCTTCACCAACAGATGTCCCATAGCCGCTGGACTCCACAACCTTGCCCAGCACCCAGTGCATGCAAGCACTGAATAGAGTTGGAGCAAGAACACACTCCCAATGAACTCCAGAATCAACTGGGAAAAACACTGAGGTTCTGCCTCCACTCTGCACAGCACTCACAGTACCAGTGTACAGACTGGCTACGATATCCAGCAACTTTGCGGGGATACCTTGAAGTCTCAGGATGTCCCACAGGGCACCTTGATCAACTGAGTTGAACACTTTACAAAAATTGACAAAGGCTGCAAAGAAACTCTGCCAATATTTGTGCTTGCGCTCCATAGGAACCCTCAGTGCCAGGATGTGGTCAATAGTAGACTTCTTAGGTGTAAAACCAGACTGCTCCGGTAGCTGGTAGGTGAGCAAGTGATCATGGGTACTATTGAGGATGACTCTAGCAAGGACCTTACCCGTCACTGAGATCAGTGTTATCCCATTGAAGTTCAAACATCACTACAGATAAATACAGTATAACCTGAAACTGCTTATAATCCAGGTGGTATTTTACACAGAAAATAGACAAGAGTTTTACAATAGACATTAATTCAGTACCACAAGAAAATTTGGGCAAAGAAGGAATTTTTGATTTAATGATGGATTTTAGCTACTTCATTCATCTATGTACAGCAGACAGAATGCTATATTTTCAAGCAGTTCATAGTTCTCTTTTTCAATTCATTAATATGAACTAGGAGTTACATTTAGAATATATTTTAAATTTCTTTCTTATAATTTACAATAAATGGTTTTTGTCTTCATATACTGTATGTGTTATATATATATATATATATATATATATATATATATATAGTGGCAGTAGGGGGCGCTAGTGCTCCCTTGAACCCTCAGGTACAACTCCAGATACCGGATAAAAGTCCAAGACTCTTCTTTATTTTTCACAGTGCACCAAGCACCTTCCACACTACTCATAAACTCACAATAAATCACCATAAACTCTCATCCTTGCCCAGACACTTGCTCCTCTACCTCCCAGCTCAGCTCAGTGTCTGGACTGAGCCATCGTCCTTTTATAGCCCCTGACCCGGAGGTGCTCCTGTCCCAACAGTCCACAGTTCCTTATTCCTTCCGGGGCAGGGCGATCAGGCCTTTACTTCAACTCGGGAGCACGTCGTTCCTTCCCATCACGTGACCGTGACGTACTCCCGGGTCATAAGGCATAAAAAAGCCCATAATCCCCCCCACAGCGACTCCTGGTGGTCCCCAAGGTATCCAGCAGGGCTGTGTATAAATACTACAAAGTCCATAAGGCCCTGCTGGACCTCGGGGCACTATCCTGCTGTCGGGAGAGCTCCTCCTGGTGGCCTGGGGGTGAGGACCGGCATGAGAAGCCGGCAGTCCTCCACTATATATATATATATATATATATGATAACTAGTGTTGATCAGCAAAATTTGCCAAAGCGTTATTCGCAACGAATTTGCTGCATTCACCTTTGTTCATCAAATTATTTACTGATAATTCGGGCATTTTAACAGAAGTTTTTTTTTCTGCATCCCATAATGCTTTGCAAGGCAAACACGACATCACCCAGAGCTGTAACGGTCAACACTGGATGGGACTGTCCCCGGGTATATAATGCTGATCATCTGCATTACAGACTGGTTATAAAGCTTGTGCATCACTCACTACGTATTTTCTTCTTAGATCTCACAGAAGCACAGTTGCACAGTGGTTGCCACTATGAAGAGCACACAATCACGCTCATAGTTAGTATCGCTAGTCTACTGACTAACACACTGCAGATTTGAACACTGGGAGAAACTCAAAGTTAGCAGAGAAAACTCATGCAGATATAAGCAGAACATGTAGACTTCATGGGAACGAAAGGAGCTAAGGCAGCTGGTGAACTATTATAGAATCAGTGTTCATACCAGTTTTATTACATGTTCCTTAAAAACAAATGCTACAAAATGTAAAGCCATAAAGGCACATTAGTACTGTGTATAGTAGGTAAACTCAATTTAAGGAACTTAACAGAGAAGTAAATAATGCAGGTTCTCCAATTTTATTTTTAACATATACAGCAGAAAAAACAAGTTATCTGCTTGTCACCAAATGTGTAGGTCGATCTTCAAATTCTATGTCAACAGGTACATGCCCTATGCATGTGTAATTAGCCACGTGGAAAATGAAAACAAACCTTGAAATAGCCTGATGTCACGCCTTCCCTCCAAACACAGGAGGCTCTATGAAATAATAATATTAATAAAAGATTTATTATTATTTACAAAACATTATTATCTTTTTGAATATTTTTCCAACAACACTCAGTTTTCTGAGATAGTTTCTCACATAAATCAGCATAAAACATCTGTTGCTGCGTGCACTGCTCTGTGCACTACCGCAGTAGCGGCAGTGCGGGTGGGCAGGGGCAGCGAGCTGCTGCCAGGCTGTTTTCTGAAAAGCATACAAAGCAATAGTTTCTTACATAAATAAACATAAAATGACCTCCATATTTTTTCTGACTGTTGACTACGATTTCTGCATTTCCACTTTGTTTTGATGAAATGTATGTTTGCATGTCTCTGACTGTGTTCTTTCTTCTTTGATCTCACGGAGGCAGAGTGGTACAGTGGTGAGCACTGCTGCCATACAGATCAGGTTGGCCTTTTGGCCACAATAATCGTTCCAGTATAGCTGGCAGACACTTCCTTAGCCCTCAGGGACATTTTAAAGATGATTGCACCACTACACTCCAGTCAAATCTAGTTCAGTTAGTTCCTCCCCACTAACTTTAATGCATTATACTTAGATCGGCAATATTTGCGAACACTTCAGGTGATTTCTCCAAACTCGAGGCGAAGCCAACACCACAGAGTTCGTTCATCACTAATAATAACAAGTAATTGTGGAGAACTTGAACTGTTAGTTTCTTTTTTTTTAACTGCCCTAAGGCACACCCTCACAAAAATGAAATATATTGCTATATACCCAAAAAATATATGGATATGTCATCATATGTAAAAGGCAGTATTGGTGGACTCACCTATTCACTCACTCATTAAGAAAACCACCATTTCCCATTCAAGTTAAAAAATGTGACTGGATTGTACATCTAGGACAGTATGTATCCTCAAAGAAGGGACATTTTGATATATAATAATATTTAGTAAAAACAATCCCATAATTGAAAAAATAAATATTCCAAAATCTAAAAAATACTCATTTGATTGGTATTTGGTGACATTATAGAAAAAAGAAAATTAGCTGACCTGTGGTTCTTTATTTGTTAATAATAATAATAATGCTATGCTAACTAGGGAATCCATTCTTGGGCTCCCGATTACCGGGATTGAAACTGCTGTAATTCCCGGGAAACCGGGAATGGCCAAGCTCGCATATAGAGCATGTAAAAGTGTAAAAATCGATCAAGAAATAACAGAGTTATAGTTGAAAATAATTAAGTGGCACGGTTTTTTGGCCCACGCTGTAGTGTTTTGCAGATTAATTTAGTCAACCAGCAGCAGTCGTCAGTGTCCTGGCTCTTACTAGGACTGAGTACAGTGGACTGGAAGGAGTCTGCACTCGGCAGCTCACGAATGCCGGGACAGGGCAGACTTCATTGACATCTGTCAGACAACAGCTTTGAACAGCAACTTGAAATTGCAATGCGTCAGTCTGTTGCATCCGCATTATCTGTGCCAAGAAACTTGCCATCACAGAATGATGACAAGAAACTGTATGCTTAAGTAAAAGCTGAAATGGCAGTGTTTCAGCGCAATGGCAAGTGCGGGCATTGTTTAGAACAAGTGTATCAGTATCTGATCAGGTAGATCGCGTTGCATTCAAAAAAATTTTTTTTAAATGTTAGTCTATCATATATCCTCTCTATGGCATTTGCCACTTGATTGACATACTGGGCGGCCAGTCTGAGATCTCTTTCCTTCTAACACACTGGTCATCCCACATGCACCCATACAATCAGATTGTGATTCAGACTGCGAATGCCATGAGTGTAATCACCCTGATCTGCATGCTGTCAAATAAACGAACCACACGCTGCGGCTTCTCCTCTGACGCTGACGTGCAGTGAGTGTGTACACCTGATCAGCCCAGAATTAGGGTGAAACACGTGTCGCGTACTCTTTGCATTATTTGACAGTAATACTTTGCAACATTCTATGATCTGCTTCTCGCAACTGAAGAGGGCAGCATGGTGGATGTTTGTCGACACAAGCGTTACCTGGTAGGTAAGCACCCATACAATCAGATTGTGATTCAGACTACGAATGCCATGAATGTAATTACCCCGATCTACATGCTGTCAAATAAACAAACCACATGCCGTGGCGCAACGTAAAGGGCAAAACACGTGTTGCGTACTCTTTGCATTATTTGACAGTAAAACTATGCAATATATATGGCATTTTTAATGTAGGTAGATCATTTCGACCTGGTCATTTTAAAAGTAGCTCGCAAGCCGAAAAAGTGTGGGCACCCCTGAACTAGATACATGTACTTATATGACAGCATGAACTGCTTGTAGATAAGGTTAGTCTTTTATTGGTGTCAGCATATTGCAGTAGTTTTATTAAAAGTAAGTGTCGGTCATTCTAAAACCGTTCACATGTGAGATGCCCGTGCACTGTGTCATCCCCGACATGTGGGATTCCCGAATTCCTGGGAATGGATTCCCTAATGCTAACATGATCCATCCTTAATTCAGCATAGCACTGAGATGAAGTCCAGACAGAAACAGTTCCAGCTGGCTGTTTGGGGCTTACTGGTTTATGGACATGAAGGCCATCAGTAGACGCAATGGTGGACTACATGAAGCATGGCACTGACAGCGCGGAGAGACAATTGAAGAAGGGGAGGTCTCCTGGACCGGAAAATGAGACGGGATGATGTGTAGTGTGAAAAGTGAGCTATGAATCGGAAGGGGGAAAGTTTGAGAAGCTTAAGGAAAATATGGTTAATAAGCATTCTATAATGCTTGAGTGTGGGTGCCAGGCACAAGAAACAATAGAAAGGTTAATGGCAAAGTGGCCCAGAAGAAAAAGAGAAACTACAAAAAATACAGTTTCATGGTACAGACACTTTTTCAAGTGTCTTTGAGTAGAGGAACCCTCAGTCACTGTTCTGATGGAAAAATGTCCTTTACTAATGCATTAAATGATTACCAATTTATATCTTATTCTTTAAAGTAGTAGTTCTCAACCTTTATTCCTCTAAAGGTCCTCAAGTGTACCATGAGAATGTATGAAGGCCCCATTACATAGGCTATTATATTTAGCCTCTTGTACTTTTCTGCAGTCTTAACAAAGTTGCTTGTTTGTGAACTTACATTAATTAACAAAATCATATTTGCTGCTAGTGTTAATGTACTGCTTATGTAAGCATAATACAAAATAAACAGACCATTTCAAAAACATAGTAATTGTCTGAATTTCTTAATCATAACATAAAAGGAGTAGGCATTTTTTGAGATAAATAATAACCAGTACAGTAATTACCAAAAAACAGAATTTGTTACTACTGATATGTTTGATAAGAACTCACTACTCACTTGGCAAATATGATTAAGTACTACTGAAAATAAAAAATCAAGATAATTTCAAAAACACAGATTTAAGAGCTGCTGACATTTTTTAATCACTCAGTTACAGCTACATTATTACCCTAGGGTGATCCAGCTTGTAGGATCCTCATTGTTGGGGACCTGAGTGGCTGGACCAGGCCAAGGGGTCACCCACGTAACACCTGGCTGCGGCAGATAGAGGGTCATTTCCGGAGGGTGGGACTGGACTGCGCGTCTGCCAGGGGGGTTGCCAACCGGGATCTGGAGCTGTTTCCTCGTGTGGTGGGTGCGGCAACACACTGTACCGGTGCATGCTCCCCAACTTGACTTGACTTGTTACCCTCTAGACTAATTACTGGAATGTTTCAACCAGTGATAGCCACATTTAAAATGAGTATAAATTCAAATGCATTTTCTTTCCACATGCAACAATCAAGTCAACAGAAAAGACCAAATCATCATATAGGACTATTGCACCAGTCAGTTAAGCCACAGAAGAGAGGCCCTGACACCAGCACAGCTTTAAAAAGTGAGCGGAGTGGCAGCAGTGAAGTGTTTAAAATCAATCTACTATCTTCTACATAAGACTGTCACATATTAGGCATCATGCTAAAACACTAAAATCCTTTACAGAAGTGTGGCATGTCACCTTCTTTTCACTTTCTATTGTTGGGTCATTGTGAGCAGCACCTAATAACCCACTCCAACTATAGGTTAGTAGGTGCTGTGTGGTGTACTGTGCTGTGTCAGTAAATCTGAGCAACTTCTAAACCCCCGAATTGCTGTGCATATGCAGGCAATCCAAGCAATCCAATCCATCACTGAAGATGCATTTTAATGCATGTGTAAATGTAATCCAGCTATATAATATATACTTCACTTTAAAGGGGGACTTTGAAAAAACTAACAGTCTTTAGTAAGCAAAATAATATAATAAAAGTACCAACGTCATATTCCATGCCAATTATTAAAATAAAAACACTCTTTTTAATTATTCCAATTCAGGAAACACATACTCTTCCTCGGGGAAGGTCTCTGTGATTTAGTGTGTCAGGAATGAGAGTGTTCCCCAGACACCATGTAGCACTGCTAAAAAATGTGCTCCGAGATTAAGCAAAGACAGAATAATGATGGCTCTGGCAGTTAATTCACTATTAGTTACTTTAGTGTACTAGACTATGAGATGGGCTTTGGAACAGAGATTTGCTACAAGTAAAAAATATCCAGCCCTTTAACAATTATCTGGGTTTAGAGATACAGGTATGTGGGGAAGGATTAGGATTGATGGTGTTCTGCTGATTTTAAAGATTGTAGTTATCATACAATAATTCAACATAGGAGTAATTGGGCAGTACATTTTTCATATTTGTCTTTCAGAACACTTTTAAAATAAATTTTAAAGTCACTGTTTCAACTTGAAAATTTACACTTTTACTGCTAATGTCATAAAGAGGCAGAAAACCTGATGCTTTTTAAATGGCTGGAGAAGTTTTCTTTTCTAAACAACACATAAGGCAAAAAGCTGAAGTACAGTATACCAATAAAAAAATATAAAAACAAAAGTAAAATACTTGTGAGAGAAATTCAATAGTGATAAGTTTATTATTCTTGACTTTGGATTCAGTTACTCCTATAGAGTTATTAGTTGATGTAACATTCACGTTTTTGAGATTTTAGATGAAATGAGAAAATGTGGAAAAAAAGTCAGACATGAGAAAGTACAAACTTACAGTCTGGTACTGAATCAGGATTTGATTGTTGGATTCCAAGCTGATGATGGCATTAGCCATTGTACAACTGTACTACTCAACATTTAATATTATTATATCCATGTTGTATGTAACATTTTGTAAACTATGGGTCCATACATGACTGTGTAGTAACATTTGGCAACACAGGGACCTTTTGTTTCTATGGTATGTCTGTAGTACTAGGGCGTTGTACCGTGTTAGCCATTATGAATGTAGAGAACAGCCAAGCAAAATGACACCTTTGATTGACTAACTAAAAAGATTACAATATGCAAGCTTTCGAGGCAACTCAGGCATGTAATCTTGCCTGAAGAAGGGGCCTGAGTTGCCTCGAAAGCTTGCATATTGTAATCTTTTTAGTTAGCCAATAAAGGGTGTCATTTTGCTTGGCTTTTCTCTACTTTCTATGGTATGGAAATATAACTAATATTTTCATAATACCAACCTGTGAAACAGTCAAACTGAGATGGCTTACAAGCAAAGAGACATATAAGAAAGGGGGTGATTGAGAGGGAGGAAGTTACGACAAATATGGTTGTGTGGTGAAGGGACTGTGGTGCTATGTTGAAATATCAAGGTACAAGAATGTGACGATTTTTGGGGTGGGTCAGTATGGTGGGTTAGATATGTGGCAGTGTTTTATTCTTAAAGCAGTTTCAGTAGTCATATACAACTAATTGGTGCCTCACTGCCGGTGCGCTATTATGGCACACATTGATTCCAAATCTGTAACGTATGTGCAAATAAGATAGTATTAACTTTAATGTGACTCTGAGAGGACAAATTCTTTCTCTTAACACCATTTAAAAGTGTTTCAATTACATTTAATCTACTGATAGTGTAAAGGATGTGTTTATTGGACCATTGAGAACTGTAAAAATATTAGAACATTGGTGCAGTACTTTCAGGGGACCTCTGGTTTTTGTCTTAACATATTGTATGTGTTTGTTATATATATATGATAACTAGTGTTGATCAGCAAAACTTGCCAAAGCTTTTTTTTTCCAACATCCCATAATGCTTTGCAAGGCCAGCACGACATCCCCTGGAGCTGCAGTGGCCAACATTGGATGGGACCACCCCTGGGGTATATAATGTACAGCCAAAAAAATCTGCAAAAAGATATCTTGATGAGAGCTGTATTTTTCTGGCAAATTTTCGTCATTCATATTTGTTCTGTTCTGACAGGGCTGCTGCTTAGAACTAGATAAAAAATAAAGAATACACAAAACACTGAAAAGAAAAGTAATTTCAATCTTCAAAGTATTGCTTCTTTTTTAACATTGTATTAAATTTATTAAAAGCAAGTAACATTCCATACAAGAAAGTCAAACTTGACAAAACAGAGTTCAAATCAAATCAACCCCCACCCATGAGAAAGAAAGCTAGGCCAACAGACAGAGATAAACTTTAAGCGTAGGAAAAGAAAAATAAAAAAGGGAAGAAAATCGTTTTCCCCAATTTAAACGCTTATTCTACAATGTTATTGATTAGATCCTGCCCGGTTTAAAAAAAGTTTTGCATAGATCCTCTAAGTGAGAATTTTATTTTTTCCAATTTCAAGTAGTATAGAACATCAGTTACCCACTGACCTAAGAGGGGTGGAGTGGGATTCTTCCAGTTGAGAAAGATAAGTCTACATGCCAACAGTGTAGTAAAGGCAATTACAGTTTGTCTGTCCTTCACCACCTTAAGCCCATCTGGAAGAACACCGAACAGAGCTGTTAGTGGATTAGGAGGGATTGTGACACTAAGGCTGTCTGATAGGCATTTAAAGATTTTGGTCCAAAATGATGTTAATTTGGTGCAGGCCCAAAACATGTGGCCCATTGAGGCTGGAGCTTGATTGCTACGTTTGCAGGTTAGATCTTACTCTAGAAACATTTTGGATAATTTTAAAAGAGACAGATGTGCTCAATAAAAGATTTTAAGTTAAATAATTGTATGCTTTTCTGAAATTTTGAGTAAGAGATCCTTTTTCCACTGTACTCTAGGATCTTTGAAAGGGAGGGACTTTAAAATGTTTTTATATACTACAGAAATGCTGTCTGAGTCCTCAAGACTGATCAGTATTTCTTCTGGAAAAGAAGTAGGTGGAAGGTGAGGAAAATTGGGCAGATTTTGTTTAGCAACGTTTCTAAGTTGGAGGTAGTGAAAGAATTGTGTTGATGGAAAATTCAATTTGGAGTGTAATTGTTCATAGGATGTGAATACATTATCTATGTACAAATATCTAAGTGATTTAATCTTGTATGTTTTCCAAACATTAAAAATTGCATACGTTTGAGAGGCAGACGTGCCACAGATAAAAGCTTCTCTATTTTAAAGTTCTCCTACATTGGTTCCATATTCTGAGTTAATGAAGCACAATTGTGTTGTTAGTATTTTGGCAATAACTTGTACTTAATGGGGTACAAAGCAAAGAATATAAAGAAGTACTGCAGGGTTTTATTTCTATTGTGGACCAAGCCCGGGTATCATCATCTATTTGTGTCCATGTCCAGGTTTTTATAGATTGTGTATTTGCTGCCCATTAATAAAATTGAAAGTTAGGTAGAGTCATGTCACCTTCTGCCTTAGGTCTTTGTAGGGTCGTTCTTTGGATGCGTGGATGTTTTGAATTCAAAATAAATGAGGTTATGATTGAATCTAACTTCTTAAAAAATGATTTATTGATGTATATTGTATATATTCCATGCAGACAGCAAAATTTTCTGAATAAATAGCTTTATGTTTACTTGTGATGTTTACCCCTAGGTATTTAAACTGATCTGCAATGATAAAAGGGAAAGTGTCTTATCTAATATTGTGTGCTAGAGAGTTAACTGGAAAGAGCACCCTTTTATTCAAATTAATTTTGAGTCCAGAAATCTTTTGAAATTTTGTTAGTGCTGTTAGGACTACAGGAACAGTATTATGTGGATATGATATATATAGTACCATATCATCTACATATAGTGATATTTTCTGTTCAAGTCCTTCTCTGATAATCCCCTTTATCTCATAAGTATTTCGAAAGTGAACTGCCAGTGGTTCAGTGGCGATTGCAAAAAGCAGTGGTGACAGGGCGCAACCTTGTCTAGTAACACATTCTAGTTTGAAGTAGTCTGAAACAATATTGTTAATACAAACTGAAGTTTCTTGACTTCTTGTTTGAGCCATACACATATGTTCAGGAAAAACCCAAATTTCTTCAATGTAATGAAAAAGTAGTCCCATTCAACCACATATTGCTTCTTGGTATCTTGTAAAGCTTAATCCAAGGATTCAACACCCTCTCAATACTATGGTTCAGTTCAGTGTATGGAATGGCTGCCACTACTCTAATTTGTTGTTCAGTATCATGATCATCCATGGGTCAGCTGTCCATTTCTTTACTGCACCAAATGTTTGTATTTTTGAGTGAAGAAGGCATTTAATTATACAGCAAGTGTTATGCAACTAATGTGCAAAACGGAAGATTAAAGTGTTACAGACTTAGTGTCATTAATGTCATATGTACAGAATACAGTGAAATTTTATCTTGTGTGTTCTAATCACCATGCAAAAAATTGCCAGTCTTGCGCACCAAGATAAGTGAGTGTAACTGCCCCACACTGAAACTTATGTTGTTGACCTTACCTAAAAAAAATATCTTGTTGTTTTATTCACACTACTTCAGGAACCATTTTTATAACTGTGTATTCATGTTTATCTCCACACCAAAATGTTACTTGCTCTATGGTACACTACATACTTCTCATCCCTGTCTGGGACAAATTATGCACTTTTCTGGGCTGTTTCATATTGCTCAGCAGTATATTCTACTCAATTTATGGCTGTAGGGTGGACTTATGTGCAGTATACGCTCATTAAACTCAGAAGCCAATGCTATTTCATTTGCTTTTGAAAATAAAAGATGTCTGTTTTAATGCAGAGAAATTAAACAATGCTGTGTGGCCTTGTTGACCCGCATAAAGCCTGAAGAAACATAAGAAGCAGGAGGCAAAAACACTTAGAAAAGACTGTGGCTTCAAAAGGTCACTTGAGGACACATTTGTTGACTAAAACTGTACGTTATAAGACTATTACTGAAAAAATCAGAGTTGGACTCGCATACCCTTAACAGATACAGACCTATTTCCAAATTACCCTTTCTTTCTAAAATACTTGAAAAAGTTGTTGCCACACCTCTTTAGTCTCACCTTATACATCACAATTTAGTTGAAAAGTTGTGGTTTCCACACTGGTCACACAACTAAAACGGCAGTAACCCGTGTCGTAAATGTCATTCTAATATCCTCTAATGAATGACAGCTTTTGCTGACAGAGTTAAGGCAATTCATACTCATGGTTGAGTGCAATAGCAAAACAATGGGTTAATAATGTTCTGGAAATTGCCAAAACCAAATTAAAAAATTAATAATAAATCTTTCATTGTAATTATTATTATTATTTCACAGGGTATCATATGTTTTCTCACTCTTGGAAGGCCCTCTAAAGATTGTTTTCATCAGCACTGTAGCTAACTTTTATGTATTCAGCCTGCATTACCTTACTTACTCCGGTGTATCTCAACCTTTATGGTCATGCCATCCAATTTTAATTTTTTAAATTCACTGATTACCTACTAGCAGCTATTGCCAGCTGGCCCACTTGGTAAAACGAGCGTGATCAGGGGACCACCTTAGTGAAACAAGCTTATTTAGAAACAGGGAAAAATACTGCTGATACTACTGATTGTTTAGGCGACCCATTGCGACCCACTGCGAACCAATGACGGCAGCCCTCAACCTACTGGTGGTGCGACCCAGTGGTTAAGAAACACAGCCTTACACAGACCAGATGTGAGAACGTCAGGATTTAAAAATCGGTTTACGGCATTCCATACCTATATAAAGTATTTCTACCAGTGACTCACACTTTGTCATCAACATAATACATTCTATTTGTCATATGGTCCCAAATGGAACTGTAAGTTGTCGTATGACTGTATACTTTTCTTTTAGACCAAAGGACATTTCTCTGACAGTGCCCTTAATTACTGTAATTTTGTCAGTGAATTAAAAGAGAGGATGGATTAGAACTACTTGTCACTAAATACGAAAAACAGACATGCTACTTACTGGGGAGAAATGATGACGACCGCAACAGTATTCTGTCACTTTTTAACTCAGTTGGACTGTTAGTTTTGCTGTGTCAGCACACAGGAATTATCTTTGACACCAGTATGTCTTCTAAAATGCACATTACAAAACTGTCTAAATTCTGTTTTGTACATCTTAAAAATATAGAAACAATAAGACAATAAGTTTTTAAATATATAGGATACTGAAAATTAAACTCATGCATTGATTTCTTGTAGGATAGAAAAGTATAAAGAATTATTTAAAGGTTGTTCAATCTGTTCTATTATGCATCTTTCAGTTTCTGTAATTTCAAAATGCTGCTGCAAGAATCATTAGAAGAACTAAAAATTATGATTACAGAACTCCAGTTCTTATGTTTTTACACTGGCTCCCAGTTAAGCTTAGAGCTGATATGAAAATCC
Source organism: Polypterus senegalus (assembly GCF_016835505.1). NCBI lineage: Eukaryota > Metazoa > Chordata > Cladistia > Polypteriformes > Polypteridae > Polypterus > Polypterus senegalus. The sequence continues at coordinate 124,703,731 of NC_053159.1, read as the reverse complement.
TCCTTCTTACTTGAAAAATAGAAGTAAGTCAACAGGCTTTTTGTCAAGTCATGGTGACCAGAAGGCCAGAAGATATTGTAGCACTGTATTGTTGTGATGTTCGCTGGTACCAAGTTCCAATGGATTCTCATTTATTACATCACTCTTTTAGGAAGCTTGCTGTCTTTATAAGGATCACTCGTTCTGGCCACACTGTTTTTATAGGTTCCCCAAGTAGCTGGCACTGAAGCTGTTCATTAGCTTGATGGAGTGCCAGCTCATACTGTTGGTGGCTCACCCCAGGCTGATGCATCTGGTCAGCGCTGTTACAATACTTAAAGAGAATGTGAAACCTGAATGTTTAAATCTCATTAAGAAAGCTTTCTTTGAGTCACGTCTTAATAGATCTGTTATAAATTTGTCTTTTTGTTACCAGAAAATGAACAGTTTTCCCTCTGTTTTCCCTCTGCTACTACTGAGATGTACAGAAAAATCAATTTACTAAACCTAAGTAAGGTTGTTTCCTTGGGTATTGACAGATCTGTCATTTATTTATTTTTGCTTTTGTTATCAGGCAATACATATTTTTGACTGTATTATCTAAGCATTCTTATAAAGTACTAAACTATGACTGCACTGCATTGGTTTTTTCACTCGACCCATGTTCAATGAACTGCTGCTTCATAATATGTTTAAAATCAGTTGTGTTGCTCCAGGTCCCAGTCCTTCCACACCCTTGTTGAAATGGGTACGCCTGGAAACTTGCTAATGGTGTGCCTCTCCCTGCTGTCACTCTTAGTTGCATTGACACATAGCTCAAAGGAAATTACACATGTTAAATAGGGATTAAGCAGGAATTTCTGCATACTTTCCTGTTCCATCGCCAAGCTATCTAAACAAATTGAAAAGCTGAAAAACCTTTTTTTGTTTAGTCAGGTAATGGAATAACATATTTCATAAAAAGTATGTCAATTAAGTTTCCCTTCTCTAGCTTATGATAAACAGACTGTTAAATGTTAAATGTCATTTTAGTTCTTGTTTCTGTATTAAAAGATACACAAACAGAAAATGTCACTTCATATCAATTTATTCAAACGTTATAAAAAAGCTTGTGATGCCCATGATTAGAGCCAGCATTTAACAGAAAATGCCAGGATAGTCTCTTGCCACCTCTGCTCCAGAATTGGACTAAATGGGTTTAAGAATATGAATGAATGAATGAAATATACAAAGGGGAAACCATACCTAAGGGAAGATCTGAGGCTACTAAATATGACAAAGCATGCCGAAAATCATCAGTCTACACAGCAAAAAGACTGAACTTCAGTAGGCCCTATTTTTATTTTCTTTCAGATCACATTAAGTTAATCAAATTAGCTGCTGTTTGAGCTTACTGAAAGTATGCCCCCTTTAACATTAAAATGGTTCAGGTGCTCTGTGTAGACTGGAGTCAAAACGAAGCAAGGCAGTATGGCAGTCACAGGATGTTTTGGAAAAGTGGCCAGAAAAAAATGAATTAGGGATAAGAAGACGAGAGACTGTAAGCATAGTGAAAAACTGGAAACTTGCCCCAGTTAGAAAAAATAACCCATCACAAACAGATGCATAGAGTGTGGTTTACTACAAGTATACACATTTTCCACTGCATGTAGGAGCAATCCAGAACATACAATATAATGAAATGCAGCAATGCAGCCTAATGGATTTAAAACATACATGTAACTGGTTCAAACCTAATCAAGTGATGTTCAGTCAAGTTTATTGTACAATGAAATCTGTACTTGTATGTCTCCTTAAAAGGGCTGACAAAAATAAACAAACATAAATAAAAAATATACTTTGCAGTGAACATACACTGTGTATATAATTATATACAATGTCAACGTTATCTTTATATATAATACGCTACCGTGGCTGTTCGTTTGTCTGTTCAGGATTTTAAATCACCTGTTGCTCGCAAACTATTTGAACTATTGACCTGAAATTTGGTACACATACTGTATATACTACGTGACGTCTACTATCCGCTTTCGGGGTAATGATTGACCTCCAAGGTTATTCCTCTTTTTATTTTATTGTAGAGTCAACTCTCGGCAGCGGCCAGCAGGGTGGCCGTGAGGCGCATGTGCATGGATGCCGTTCTCCTCCCTACACCTTCGCGGTCTCTTCTCCTACCTCTTCATATCTCCTTATATCTTCAACCTGCCTCAAGAATGATATAAGACTTTAGTGCCACCTTAAGTGAAAAATAAAAGAAAACATACTAAGTAATTGCAACACAAACACTGACTTAATCAGTTTTAACATGAAAAGATGCTGACGAAAGAAGAAAAGAAGTGGGCCGCTAAGGTGGAGAAAAGAAGAGCTGCTCAGGAAGCAGTAAGCGCATCAACCTCTGAGCAAATGAATGGTAAACGTACAGAGAAAGAGTCTGAAAACCAGGAATGCTCAAGTCAAGTGTCTTCACTGCACGTTATCGATAAGTGTGCTGTTACTGGTCTCCAATAATCACTGATAGATTTCTGATATAGAAATATTGACACTTTTTATTTTTATTGTGCACCTGTGATTTAAAAGTCATGTTTTATAAAAGTACCAGCTGTTAGGATCTTCAACAGGAAACACTGATTGTGTATTTTTTAATATCTTTGCATGTTTTGCTCCTTTTTATATTATTTTCTGTCATCTTTTTGATGATGTAATTTTGTGCTTCTTGTTGAATTTAATGTCAAAGAACATGCATATGTTAGAATATATTGTGCAGTTACACAATAGATTTGGGAAAATTCGTCCTTTACTTAAAAGTCACTTGGAAGAGGCGCAAGAAGCAAAGGCCCGATGTGACGACTGAGGCATGTCTCTCTGGGAGTTCCACCTCGGGGATCAGGTCATGGTACTCTAAATTGCTAGCCTACTAGAAGACCCTTACAAAGTTAAAGAGAGGAAAGGACTTGTTGATTATTTGGTGAAACAACCAAATTGTCAGCCAAGCAAGCGGGTATATCATGTGAATCTGCTGAAGCTGTGGATGGACAGGGATCCTAATCACTCCTCTGGTCAGCCTCTTTCACTCTTTGCTCATAAGAACGACCTTAACTTTGGTACAGATTTAAGTTCCAGACAGAGGTAGTGAGTGAAACACCTGGTAGGGCCTCTCTGATAGCACACAATATTTTGACAGAACCCAGGGTTATAGTTCGAGATTGCCCATATCTTCTTCCCAAGGCAAAAAGAGCTGAAGTGGAGCTTGAGATCAAGCATATTCTGGAACTAGGAATGACAGAGGAAAGTAATAGTCCCTTGTCCAGTCCCATCATCTTGGTCAGTAAGCCTGAAGGGAGTTGTAGGTTTTGCAATGACTTCCATCGACTTTATCAAGTCTCCCAGTTTGATGCCTATCCAATGCCATGAGTGGACGACCTCCTCGAGAGGATAGGACAGGGTAAATATTTGACCACTCTTGACATGACAAAGGGGTAATGGCAGGATCCTTTAATGGACTCTGCAAAGGCTAAGACAGGGTTTAGCATCCCTAGCAGTCACTGGCAGTATTGTGTCCTTCCATTCGGGTTACACGGGGCTCCTGCAATGTTCCAGCATCTGGTGGATAAAGTGCTCCAGCCTCATAACTCATATAGTGCTGCCTTCCTGGATGACATGATCATCTATTCCAGCACATGGAAGGAACACTTACAGCAGGTCCGAGCACTGTTACAGACACTGGGTGAGGCTAGACTTTGGATTAATCCCAAGAAATGCTTCTTTGGATTAAACAAAGCCAAATATTTAGGCTACCTGGTGGATCAGGGTACTGTAAAGATTGTACAAGAAGAAGACTAGTGACAGTGACCACCAAAAGACGTATTGTAACTCTGAAGGAATTACATGCTACAGTGGCTGAGACTGAACAGACTGTGCACACAACAACTTGCCTGGGTGCCTTATCAGTTGCAGCTTTATGGGAGAGAGGCAAAAAGAAAGCCAGTGTTAAAAAAATGAACATGACATCATGAGAAGTGTTTGTCAGAATGCACATGGGAGACTCCAAAATCAGCTGGAAGAAGGTTTTATGGTCAGATGAGACAAACATTGATAGTTTTGTCAATCAAACTAAATGCAATGGTATAAGCCAAAGACTACAGATTATTATACACACACCATCTCCACTGTAAAGCATTATGGTGGAAACATCGTAATGTGGGGATTCTTCTCTACAGCAGACTCTGAAAGGCTTGTCAGGGTAAAATGGATGCAACAAAATACAGTGAAATTCTACAGGGACAGCTAATGCAGTTTGCAAGAAACTTTTGCTTTGGGAGAAGATTTGTTTTCAAGCAAGACAACAACCTCATGCTGTGGAAGCCGGCCTGGACACAGACAGGCGGACATGCTAATGTCACCCAACTCATGTTTATTTACTCGGTCCATATTTACAATAGTGCACGACAAACCCATAAAAGTCCTGGCCACAAAACAGTGCCTTCCCTTTCTTCAGGCAATCTCCTTGCCTCTCCTCCAAGACCTTGTCTTCTCCTCCCAACTCCAGCCATTGTCTGAAGGGAGGCGGCCCCTTTTATATGCACCCAGATGTGCTCCAGGTGTCCTCCAGTGACCTTCCGCCAACACGCCCCTGTGTGGCGGAAGCACCAGCTGTGTTCCCGGAAGCACTCCAGGTGTCCCCAATCCTTTTTCCCTCAGCACTTCTGGGTGTGGCGGAAGTGCTGAGGTCCAGGGCTCTCTAGGCACATGGGCGCCCCCTGTCGGTGACCACGGGCCCCTACAGGGTAGAGCTTCAAAGCTCTGTACCCGTGGCCCCCAAAGGACCAGGGTGGTCACCCCCACATGGTCTGAGGTGGATGTAAGCCCTCTTCCGGTCCTCCTGGGTGTCCCGACCGGGTCACCACCCCAGTCATCTCTGACAATGCATAAACCCAAAGCTACACAGGAATCACATTTAAACAACAATGTTAATTTTCTGGAGGGGCTGATTCAACATCCAGATCTCAGTCCAATTGAGAATTATGGCTGTACTTTGAAAAAGGCAATTCAATCATGATCTCTATGCACTATGACAAAGCTTGAGCAATTCTGCAATGACGAATGGTGTAAAATTGCAATGCCCAGATATACAAAGCTGATAGAAAAAATAAAAAAATAAATAAATCTTGAAATTGCTGCCCAATGTGCATCTGTGAAATAATGACTTGAATGGAGACAATAATTTAGTGATTAATTATTTTGTGTGTTATATTTGTAATTAATTTAGATCACTCTGATATTCAAAGAGTGTTCTTCTGCATATCAGTGTCAAATGTTGATTTCAGGGTTTACTCTATGATAGCAAACTGGCCAAACCTTGAGGTAAATAGGCAGCGCCAAACCATAAAGCTTTCACCAACATGAATCACAGGTGGCATGAGATTCTTTTGGTCAAAAGCAGCTTTGGTTTTAGCCACACATGGCATCTAGTATTATGTCTTTTCAAAGCACATAACTTCCAATACTTCTGCTCAGTTTAAGGTGGTGCAATTTCTTCGGATAGTTAACTCATGTCCTTTGACAATGACTGAGGCAAGACTTACCTATAAATGTATTCATGTTATCTTAGGGTTCTTGGAGACTTTCAACAGCATTTTTCAGTCAGTTCTTAGGCTAAATTTTGGCCGGACAACCTGGCCTGGATAGATTGCCAGTAGTCTGTTGAAAAGTATCTCATGAACTGTGAAGTGATTGAGTACAAATTGCTTCAAAATAGATTTAAAGCCATTCAAAAACTCACTAGCATCAATAATCAATGATCTTTCTTCCAATTATCTTAGAACGCTCTGTCGATGTTGGCATGATGTAGCCACACACCATAGCTGCTAAGTCCAATCCATAACACTGTTGTGTATATAAATTTTCTTTAATAGTAATAACTTTAATAGTCCAAGTTTCTTTAATAATGTTCTAATCATACTCACCTATTTGGGAGCAGCTAATCCTAATTTTAGGCATTTGATGCAATGAAAAAGGCAAGGTGTCTAGTACATTTTTCCACATAATACTTCATTTCTGTTGATTCAGTTAGTATAAGTGAGTGCAAAATATGATTATTTTAATGTCAGTTTTAAGAATTTTATCAACTTTATCTATATGTATTGCTTAAATGACTTTCACAGTACTTTATTTGCACCATCTCTATTTATACACACAGTACTTAGTATAAGGAAAATTTCTTTATTTTGACTACTAGAAATGTGTAGGATGACAATACTTTTGAATCCTTTGTTAGTTTCAAATATAACCTCAATTAAAAACATTTCCTTAGTTACAAGAAAGTTAAAGACCTAGCATACTTCACTAATTGTTTTTCACTATCTACTGTACTGTAGAAATTATACTTTCTAGCAGCACTACAGATATGTAGCTTTCCAAGCTACTGTAAGCCACTTGTTTCAAAAGACAGTGTCTTTAAATAATGTCAGACAACACTGAGAATAGATCATTTGAATTAGATATTCAGGCAAGGAATGGAGGACACCTTCCATTCTTTCTTAAAGTGCAAAAACATGGTGTAGGTCAAATCAAAATTGAACATATTGAAAATATATTGAAAACATTTCTCTTAATTCAAACTATACAAAATGTATCCAGGTCAAGATTCTGGCTTTGTGGGATGTTATCAAGTGCCTGCTTCACATAGGTGATATGCTTTTGGAGTGTCCATTGTTTAGACTCAATAGAAGTAAAATATTTTTCATTTGTTAGACAGTTCTAATCTGTCTTTCAATATTTACATTATATGACGTCTAGAAACTTTAAGCATAGGCAAGATGTTATCCTCAACATACGAACACACAAACATTGACACTGCAACTCAATAAAATGCTGCAAAGTCAACCCCATTTTGCGAACTGTTTTTAAAGCATTCATTCTAATAAATTAAACTTATATTTATGGGCTACATACTTCAGATGCTGCCTTTAAACTAATTTCTGTATAAAATGAAGGATACATACCATGCAGTCAGCTATTTGTCCTATCTAATGTTTTTATCTTTATTCCTGTGTGGAGACTACAAGTTATTTCACCATAGGCATTTTGTAATTCCACGGTTTATCAAATGAGGCAGGAGTACTGTGTATTCATTTACTTATTTGCAAAAAGAAGTAAAAAAGAATTAAATACACAACATGTTTGATAAAGTAAATTAAGGAAATATTGATAGATGGATCAATTAAGTTAATAAAAATTAAACTATTATATAACTATATAAAAAATTAACTGCAAATCTCATGAAACTAGGAAATTAAGAATAAATTATACTCTGTATACTCAAATTACAGTTTTAGTTTTCTTTTGATTTCTTATACAGTAAAAGTTAATGTTGGGAGTCAGTGTATCACTCTAGGAATGACTGCCTTCCTAATACTGTAATGCTTTATCAGGTTTAGAAGAACAATTACAGCATGCCTTTGCCCTAAGCTTACCCCACTCTGTACTGTAACAGCTCTCTTTTTATGGTATATACAACTACAATAATCTGAATTCCTTGTCATGTTTCTGGAACTATTGCATGACTCTCAAGGAATTCCGGCATTAAGTTTTATCCTTTAAACGTGATATTGAAAAAGAGCCTTTTTGTTGTTGGAACATAAATAATTGGCAATAATGTTCACATACACTGTATACATGTATACATTTGAATTCTGCTCTACACTTATGAAGGGACCCAGTATGGAGTCATGAAGTTTTGCCATGGTTCTACCATCAGAGTAAATAAAAAAAAAAAAATCATTAATCAATAGTTTGCAATCATAGAATCATCATTAGTAAAATGAGCATTACTTCTTTCTTTCCTCATGCGAAAAAATCTCAGTATGGTTGCATTTCCTGATGCATTTATACTTTGTGTCTAACACACATGCGAAAATCTCTCTCTGTCTCTTTGTATATATGATTTGGTCAGCGTTTGAGTGGTAAGACAAGTGAGATGAAGTGGTTGCTCCCAATCTCACTTGTCCTCTGACAAACTGAGATATAACACTGAGAGTGTGAGATATAAATTCTAAGGCAAAGTTATCATAACAGTATAAATTTTAGGAAGGTGATACTCAAACATTATGGTATTAATCTAATTATAAGTGAAGATCCAATGCCTGGACATTTCACAATGTAGGAGCCAATTGACTGCAAACTAAAAATAAAAAACTGAATGCTAGCAGCAACAGCAGAGACAGTTCCACAAAGTACACTCTTGCAGCCATAGTTTTAACAAACACTAACATGAGAAATGCAGGTATTCGTGGCCTCTTTATGACTATTGAAATTAAACAGGACACCTTAGATATTACTGTAATACTTCAGAGATTACTCTAGCATTCTACAACTCTGACATACTTGCCTGCATCTTGAAGCTTGAATCTATGATACATTCTCCTGAGGCTTTACCACCCTTAAATCTGGGCCTGTAGCAACTCAAGAATCTGTCTCTTTACTTTCAGTTATACCAAAATATTCTCTGTCATAACTGCTCCTGATTTTTTCAAACCTCAAAGCTTTATTTTTTTTATTTGTTTCTCACTAAATCTGCAACTACATGGGATCTATGGCCTTCCTGATTGGTGCATCTTAAGGTACATAAGTGTGTCTACATAAACTAAAATATATTAAATACAAACTAAGAAATTACTTCAATGACCTATTGTAACAACATAAAACAACATATTTGCTTCACAACATGATGATCATTCACAAAAAAAGGTTTTAAAACAAGAAATGAGAAAAATGACTAAGAATGTATCTCAAGATAAGACATTAGGTGACGCAAATCTTAGTAAAGAGTTTTTCTTTTTGAAAAACAAAAATATCAATCCTAATTACAGAAGTTGGACAAATGAGCCTTTTGGAAGATGAACACACAAGTGATTGAAAAATATGATGGAATGAACTTACGAAGTAGTCATGTTTAAAATCACACATAAAAGATAACCTTTCTGTCCTATTCTTCTGAATGTGCATCAAATCAGGAGAAGGATGTGATTTTATTTTTACAGCCTCTTAAGCATTTCTAGCAGAAAGTGAACTCTGTGTTAGATGTGGCCTAGCTATGTCAACCTATTGACGCACAGTAAAACAAAACTTACAATATTCTCCTTTACCACCGTAGGTGACAGGGTTGAACATCTAGAAATCTACAGTAAACACTCAGGATAATGCTGAGTATCTATTTAACTATCTTCATATTTCATTTTTTGCCTATATGTCTGGCTTTTAAACTAAAACTAATTTTTTAATTAATTTTTTAAATTTTTTTAGTTAGAATTATATTTAGCATCAGATTATATAAAACGGACAACACTACAGTGCAGTAATACAATTTGCAATTCATTTTGTGGAAACCTTTTTCAGGTATCCTTCCTCAGAATCATCCCACTCACCCCTCTCCCCAAGCTCATGATAGTTCCCCTCTGATAAATTAATATTTTAATGTTACTGTATTTCATACTGAAACTAAGAAGACTGTGGGCATAAGGAGATTATACATGAATTCAATTAAAACAATGATCAAAACTGTATCACTCTGACACTTTACTTTTTTCATTTTCTACACAAGTAATCAAGTAAACCATCCAACATGCTTAATTAAGAATTTTTACCACTAAGTATGTTTTTAAATAACTTACTCCTGGATTGTAAATCCTATCTAGTGTATTCCCAACTTTGTTTTAGCAAATCAACAAGCAGCAGAATTAGGTACAGATTTAAAACGTAAATACATTCTGCTGAAAACAGCTATCAGCAGTCTTGAAAAGAAACTGTCTCACTGGGGAGGCTGTGGAGATAGATAAGCATTAGAGGAATATCATTTTAAAAGCTGCTTAAGTCAAGGTGAACAGAAGAAATATACATTTATGCTGTAGTTGTTGAACTCAACAGTTGCTGCATGGGAGCTCTAAACTGTGTACTATAAAGTGAAATAAAAAAGAAAGACTGTCAGTCAAGTTCTACATTAAAGAAGTTAAGGCAGCAGGTACTGCAGGTGTTAAGTAAAGTGAACACGACATTTGCATCTACAGCAAGGCAAGGAAGGCGTTCTGCTGCAGTGGAACAATCATTTTAGGGTAAACATGGACAAACATATTCTAACAACTTAGACAAACAGTAACAAGATGATCAAATATAGATTTTCTCAGTGTCATCCTGAGTTTGTAAGACTAAATATGAGGTTTTTGATTTGTTATCCCTTTCTATGGTGTTTTTCAAATTAATAATCATGAGCATAACCTCAGTTCTTAAATTTCCATTTTCCCCATAGGGGACTTCACACAGCAAGAAATTATTACTTAAAACCTTACTTAAAATTATCATCCTGTCCACAAAAAAATATCATTCGATCATAACCAAATTACATCCCATCTTTCCCATACAGACACACGTTTGGGATATCAGACCTGGTTCCAGCTCCTCCAGCCGTCCTATTTGATTGCCCATCTCAGTATACTGCAATGAACTCTTCAGACAGTGTGAACAACAGTCCTCTAATCAAGATGCCCAGGCAGAGTAGTCAAAAAATCATGTAGCTCCTAAACCGTTCTGCAAAAAAATAATCCTTTTTCTCCAGGCAGAGCTGTTGGTGTAGCAGAGGTTAAGCATTTACAGTACGAGTAGTGGCAGCACCGCAGACACTCCCGTGCTCCCTCCCTGCTCCACTCCTCAGCTCTCCCAATGACAGTACTAACAGAGCTGCTAACAGCCCTGGATAGCTAATTAGTGGAGTTACTGTTGTAATAAAAGAGGCGTGGTTCTCGAGGCCAGACAGAGGCTCAGCACTGGCAGAAACAAACTTGTAGGAAGTGAACAAGAGCCTACAAAAATGCAAAGTGGGAGGTGTGGGGGGAACTAAGAAAATCTGATAGCTCAAGCCTTGTGGATTAATATGGCCTTTATCTTTTATCCTAGCCTAGCTTTTGGGAGGCAAACAAGAAAGTAACTCCATGTAAGAAGCTGGCTGCATGCACTGATTTATTTTTATCCTCCTTTCATCCACTATGCATGTTTCTGAAATATTTATGCCTGCAAAAAGCCATGAGATCTTCAAGTCTGAATATAAACTGATGTGGCACTTTAGGTAGGGTTCTGCATCTAACACCTCTAATAATATTATTCAATCTTATGGTTCATGCAAACCAAATTGTTGTTTTACCGGTAAACAGTGTTCATTGCATATAATCGCATTTTGTTGTTTTTAAATAAGAAAAAGCGAGCTGGCAAACTGCCAGATGAGATTGTGAACAATATATAGTACTCTTTCCTTTTGTGTTTTTTCATTCCTTCTTTCAGCAGGAATATGTTAGGCACCAGAAACACAGCATATGATTAGAAGAAACAGTTTAAAATCGTTTTAAAATCTGAACTGAAAGCAGTGGGTTAGTCAAAAATCATATCTGAGCTCTGGCATCAAAAGTGCTGTTCAGCTACAGTTAAGTGAACATAGAATGCTGTTCTGATGCAGGAGATGTGACACCAAATTACATTTAACCCCTCTACTAGGGTAATAGGGTGACAGAAACAGCAGAAGAGAAGAGTGACAGAGTGCTGGATCTGATGCTATGTGTCTCCTCACAAAAAACAGAGTAAGAAAATGACCTGTCTGCCACTGTGCCCCTGCACACCAATTTATTAAAGAATTTTGTTTTGGGGAAATTCAAATTCCTGTGAAGCAAACAATCATCATAACACATAAAGAAAACTAAACAAAAAAGCCAAATGCCAACAAACAAATAAAATGCAGGGACTACATTTAAATTTAGCATTTATCTGAACAATTATTCTTCTGTTAATGCCTCACTGATAGTTATCTTGTGGACTTCTCTATAATAGACATAATTAAAAATGGAGCTAAAAACTTTATCTTGTGGACTTCTCTATAATAGACATAATTAAAAATGGAGCTAAAAACTAAGAATTATTTTCCAATATTTCAATGTTTTATCAAGCTTTGTCACTGTTAGGTTGTTTTCATGAATCATTTCCATCAGTTGGTGTAACAATGCATTTTCATTGCTTAAATACCTATGAAATTATGATGTACTGTAAATGCTTGTAAAAATTTTATTTATTTATTGTAAGAATTTTATTTAAGGGAAATTAAAAATGTATGCAGTAACAACTTGTTGAATAGAATGATGAAATCCTTTTTATACTGTGTAATATACGTATACTTTTTAAATTACTTAATAATTAATAAACAATTCATATTCTTGTCACCTATGTCACCTATGGAAAATGAAAACGCACATTTTCTGCTATGCTTAAATAGTCCAAGCTAAGGATACAAAAATAATGCAGCTCTCAAAGCACATCAGAATGAAATAGAAGTGCAAAGTCTTGTTTCCTTGTTTAACACATTTCACATGAAGCCATTTAAAATAAACAGAAACAATAAAGCCATAGACACCTTATCCACGGTGATAAGCAGGCAGGTTGAAGGAAGGTCTTTGTACCTCCCTGATAAATGCCTGTAACTGCACTTATTTTTAGAACTACTGGTACATTAGTATACAATATCCAGTTTTAACATGTTGCATTTTTCATTCTGTGTGAGAATGTGGGTGACAAGAGGATGCTAGTGGAAGATCACTTTTTCAGGTGAAAGCTTTATGACTAGCAGTCAGATTTGGGTTTTAACTGTCGAAATTTCCCTGGTTCTGATTTTTTTTCTTTTTTTTGCAAGTCCAACATTGTATGCTGTTTGAGAAAGAAATGTATGGCTTAGAGGTCTTTCATTTGATCTTATATATACTAGGTATGTTGTTGGACTTAAGTGCAGCGTTTGACACCATTGACCATTCTATTTTACTGCACAGGCTAGAAAACGATGTTGGACTTACAGGCCCCGTGCTCGCTTGGTTCAGTTCTTATTTATCAAATCGATTCCAATATGTACAGAAATATGCTGACAGTACTCCATCATTATACACAGAAGTTGAATATGGTGTCCCGCAGGGCTCAGTACTGGGACCTTTACTGTTTTCACTTTACATGCTTCCACTGGGATCTCTCATTAGGAAACATAATGTTAATTTTCACTCGTATGCAGATGACACCCAGTTATACCTTTCATTTAAATCAAATGAAGTTTCTCCGATGTTGTCTTTAATTAGTTGTGTTAGTGAATTAAAGGAATGGATGAATGAGAACTACTTGTCTTTAAATACAGATAAAACAGAGATGTTAATTGTTGGAGGGAATGACGCTGATCACAGCAATATTTTGTCGCCATTTAACTCAGTTGGAATCCCAATTAATTTTACTGAATCAGCCCGCAATCTAGGTGTTATCTTTGACTCTAGCATGTCATTTAAAGCGCATATTACAAAGTCGTCCAAAACCTGTTTTTCCATCTTAAAATATTAGGAAATTAAGGCGCTTTCTAAATAAACAGGATTGTGAGAAATTAATTCATGCATTTATCTCTAGTAGGATTGACTACTGCAATGCGGTGTTCACTGGCTGTTCAAACTGTTCTCTATACAGCCTCCAGTTAATCCAAAATGCCGCTGCAAGAATTATTACAAGAACAAGAAAATATGAACACATAACCCCAGTTCTTAAATCTTTACACTGGCTCCCAGTTAAATTTAGGGCAGATTTCAAAATCCTCCTTTTAACATATAAAGCATTAAACGCCAAGGTCCGCTTACTTGTCTGAACTTATCATGACTTACAAACCTGAGCACATTAAGATCTCAAGATGCCGGTCTGCTTAGGATTCCAAGGATTAATAAAATAACAGTGGGAGGTCGAGCTTTTAGTTACAGGGCCCCTAAACTGTGGAATGGTCTTCCTGCTTCCATAAGAGATGCCCCTCGGTCTCAGCCTTTAAATCCCGGCTGAAGACTCACTACTTCAGTTTAGCATATCCTGACTAGAGCTGCTGATTAACTGTACATACTGCATCTCTGTTGTTAGTCATTAGCACTATAACATAAGTAACATGATAATTATATTTGAATACTAACCCTCACCTATTCTGTTTCTTTTCTCGGTACCCAAATGTGGCCATTGGTGCCACGGCCCACCTGCCAAGTTGTTTGCCTGCCTATGGTAAAGTCATCCCTGATGGAGGATCACAGGAATCATGGGAAAGAGAGGTCCTTTCATCGGAGCAATGTTTCAGCCGTGGCATGGCCAAATGGAGATGCAGCTAGATGAATGAGGTCTCCAGGACTCTAAAAATATCCAAACCTAATTATGTCATATCATCTACTGTTAAACCGTAATTCTAAAATTTTTATTATGCTGTCTTAAGGAATTGTTCTGTTGTGTATATTGTATTGTATTGACCCCCTACTTTTGACACCTACTGCACGCCCAACCTACCTGGAAAGGGGTCTCTCTTTGAACTGCCTTTCCAGGTTTCTTCCATTTTCCCTACAAGGTTTTTATTGGGAGTTTTTCCTTGTCTTCTCAGAGAGTCAAGGCTGGGGGGCTGTCAAAAGGCAGGGCCTGTTAAAGCCCATTGCGGCACTTCCTGTGTGATTTTGGGCTATACAAAAAATAAACTGTAGGTAAAGAACATTAGCTAGCTGTTTAGTGAAATCAGTCACAATTCAGGAATGAACTAATAGCAAATGTCAAAGAAACATTTGCTGCCTACTGCACCATCAGTCAATCATGACTTTCTTCTTCATATAGAGGTCATCAAGGGTTCTGTGTGTCTCTGAGAACTTTATCAATTTATTTTGTATAATAATATAAAAAATACACATATAAAACTAGGGACTGCATTTTGCTGGAAGGAAAATCATCAGCAAAATTAGATCTAAAATGGCTAAGACTCTATTATTAAAATAGAATTAGACCATAACCTGTAAGGGATGCCAATGTTTGCATTTCTTGGCAGAGACTCCAGTGTGATAAACAGTAGATGGTGCCACTGAAATAACTATTCCTTGGGTATTACTCTACAGGAGAGAGACATATTGTCTTTTGCATGTCTATTATCAGGCCTGTACTGTTCTGCCAGTAAAAAAACTAAGCAAATTTTAAATTATAAACAGATAATAAGATTATAGATCTTATAAACTGATTATATCATATAATCACAACATCAAAATTATTCTTGCCAAAGCCCAAAAGTTATTCAAAATCAAAGTCTAAGGGGATTTGCTAAAGTTTTTAGTACACGAAGATTATAACCTAATTCACTAAAGTCATTACTACCAACTATTTCAGATGAAGTTTGTTACTTTGACAGCAGATTTATACCATCCTGTTCATGACATAATTATGCTCTAACGAAGGACTGATGCGTCCTAGTGACAGACTCACAATATGGTGCTGTCCGACAGAAAACAAAATGGTGGTACGGCAAACATTTAATGGAACATAAAAATAGATTTTGATAAATACACATCTAATTGCAAAAATAACAGACTTAATTGACCCACTCTCACTTGCATGGGACAATAAAACAATAAGGAACTACTTAATTAAACTTATGTCAGGCAGAATTTCCAGTGGAAGCTGACCAGTCTTTTGACCTTGGAACCCCTGCAGAACTTGTTATCTTCTACATTATCTCACCCTTAAAGCATTGGACTTATCATTAGAGAATTAATAACAAATCTATATATAATGACTCTTCTTTTTCAGCTACATGTAAATTTGGGTTTGTAAGCACATATTGATTAATTATTATCTTCTATTTTTGGTATTTCACTTACTCTGTTCCTAATTTTCTTTGTTTTTTTTTTTCAACTTTTTCTATGACACCTTGTAAAGTATATTAAGCTATATTATTTGTATGAAAATATGCTATAGAAATAAATGGTGTTGTTGTTTTTTCTCCATTGTTAAAAAAAAAAAAACTTCAAAAGTTGAAAAAAATGTACCTAAGGAGGAATGCAATTTTAATTTCATAAATCCTAATATGTACAGTTTTGCCTGCTCCTTTAAATTGGAGTTCAATTATGAAGAGACACCTGGAGCCAAGGGGTGCTCTGAACGAAATGCCACAGGAGTTACATAATGTGGAGACTTGCTTATTCCTATTGTCAGATTAAAAGACTCTGTGTTGGGTGTGAAGCCACTGGCAGCAGCTCATCTGGAGGGAGAAGGAAAGGGAAGATCAACTTGTTGAATGAGAAATATTGGGTATGTAGGAGTATATTTTGAAGTTCTTGGTGTGAGTAAGTGGACAAGCCATCTCAGGGTAGACAGGGATGCATCATTATTAAAAGTTAAGTGTCATGTTTGGCACTTGTTAATGAACTACTTTTATCTTCCTTACCTTTTTCAAAGTCACAATCAATTTTGGCATTTTCTTCATTTAGCTGTTTTAATGGTATTATATTATTATTTCATTCTCTTGGGACACTATTTTGAATTTAATGGATGTTGCAGTTTTCTATGGGTTTGCATCTGGGTTGCCATGAGTTTACTATGGAGTAACATCCAGGGCCTCGCATCCCGTGACATCACAAACTATTATGTATAATAAGACAGCAGCCTTGACCTTTGCCTTATCTAAGTTTGTGGATAACCTAACAAAATCTCACCGTAATTTCTTGCTAATATTTTCTTGAACCTTTTTGTTAAAATCCTTTGCTCTGTTTTTGCCTTCATTCTTCAGTTGTGATTTTAACTTTGACGATCATGTTTAGACCTTAGGCTACATCTTTGTGGTCTGCCTTCCCTCCTTGACACAATATTAGGCCCAGAATTGCTTTAATCTTTTATTTTGTTATTTTTCTATTTCACTCCATCTGAAATAGTCAGATCTTGTGTATTTATTTTTAGTTAGTAAACCACTCTATTTATTTTCTCAATTTATTTTACCTAGACCTTTTTGGTTTTATTTTGGGCTGGCAACCACATGCACACACACACAAACAGACATGCACATTAAGATACTCTTCAAAAATAATTAGCAGAAACAAATAATACATATATTTCAAGTGTTTGTAAATGAAAAAGTTGACATCATTGAACAGCTTGGTTGTCCACACTGCAGTAATTTAAATGTGTGTTGGACCCAACCCTGCCCATCCCATTAAGGATAAGCCTTCTAGAGTTTTCTAGGTAACATCGAAACCCTTACTTCCCATTACCGTTACTTAGTAAATTGTTTGGAGCACTGCTTATCTGAAAAAGAACAGAAGGTATAACTTTATGCATTTACTTTGCTTTCAATGACCCTCAAGTATAATAAGGTATTCTTTTGACATATGTGTTACTGCTTTGAAGCTTTCCTGTTAAAATCTTTATGAAAATCTTTTTTTTGGTGCTTCAGTGACACCTTCTGTTTAAAATAATAAGTGCAAACAACACACAGTTGTAACCGTATTGACAAAATGAAGCAAATTACATTATACCTGAGAACTAGTTTGACTAGTGAAAAATAAAAATAAACTCTAGTGACAACGCACGACACACATCTCTAAAATGAACAAGGATGAGAAGGATGATAGAATAAACGTTAACTTGTTTGGAAATAGTAAAATAAATCATTGCCTATATGTGGCATTTTACAAAAGAAAACATTGTTAGGATGCAGGTACAAGCTATAGTGAGCAGAGGTCATTTTAAAAAAATGTGATTAATTAAATAAGATTAGTTTAAATAAATAAAACATGCACCTTTTATGTGACAGCCTTAACAGATTTTTAAATACCCTTAGATGAACAGTACATATGAATCTTGCATTCTTTCAATATAGAAATGCTGAAGGTTAAGAGAAAATTAAAGAATACAGAGAAACCAACAAGTTATTGCGTTTCATGTGACATGTGGTGTTTAGATATTCTGCATTCTGTTATAGTATCTGGGGTGCTCTGTTGCACCAGATGGATACATCTTCCAAATGCAATCTGCTCCATACATAAAAGGCCAAATACACACCACGAATATTATGAAGACATGAAGCATAATATTCTCAAGCATGTTTTTCTATTTCTCTTATACTGTATATAGTTGCATAATCTGACAGTAGGTGTTCCCCTAAAGATAGCAGTCCAACCAACAATATACAGGGCATTTTGGAATCCTTATTTTAAGTCTTCAACCACTAGATTATCCAACAAAAATGTAAGCTGTCCTTCTCTTGCTACTCCATTAATATACTACAACATAAAAAGTAATTATGTTAATTGTGCCTAAAATGTCCTTGCTTTACTAGTGACAGTGATTTAAAATATCATAGAACAGGTCATATACTGTAACCTTACATATAACAAGGCTCAGCTCACAGATTGCAGATAAGGCAATTACACCAGCTGGCTATAGGGTTTAAACACCTGACCAGGAAGCCAACCTCTGCAACATATCCTGGGAAGGTGAAACTGCAGTACTGGACAGTCAGTTGTGGTTTCTGGACACTAATATAATATCTGAGTCATGCGCTTCCCACATTGAATTCTTGCAATTAAATACCATGCTTTCTTTATACTTGTACCTATGGTTTATAAAGAAAAAATATAAATATTATTTAAAATCAATTATACACTAGGGAACTGATGTGTATAATTTTTTACCACTGTTTACATTTCTCCTTTAACAAAAGAGGATGTAGCATTGCAGAAACTATATGATATAATCACTAAATATTTAATTTTGTATCCAGATGCTGCACATATAACAATGGGGATGTTAATCTTTGTGCCATAAAGAGATGCTTACAAACGTTTATAGAAAAAACATTGTCTTTCCCACAAGAGGTGATGAGACCTTGGATAAGTGTTACAACAATACTAATAATGACTACTAAACTATTTGTAAATCTAATTTTGATAAGTCAAATCAAGTAGTTATCATGCCCTATCTATATATAAAAACAAACTTAAGTCAACATTCTATCTACCCATACTGTGTATAGTCCAGGGATGGACCTAAGAATCTATCAGTGAACTCCAAGACTGTTTAGACACTAGTGATATGTCTTTGTTTATAAAAACCACACATAATATGTAAAAATATGCATATCTCATTTTCTATGTAAAATGGTGCATCTCTTTATATATTCCCGACAAAGTTACCTAGATTTACCCTAACCATAGACTATCAGGGCCAGACATGATTCTCAAACAGGAATACTCATCTGGGCTCAATACGCTAAAAAATTGTGCAGTAAAATGGCAGCGAAATCCTGTGCTGCAAAGGCTACACCCATTGGGCTTTTTTCTAAAACACCCACCACCAGTTTCTCAGGACTGTGCCTTTTAAATTGCCGCTGGGGTTTCAAGGAGAGAGCAAAAGATACAAGACGTTTCTCCAAGGGATGCCAAGTTAAATGTATTTTCAGTGAGGGATCTTTGTTTCGCTTTTGGGATAGATCAGCAGAAATATAAAGATATCTGCACAACTTATGAAAGAAGTTCATAAATCAGCAAAAGTCTACATTAACACTTTCACTTTCTCTGTTGTTGTCTGGACATGGCCATAGCCTTACTTTCACAAATAACCCAAACATCAGGATAAGAGAAGATTTTATATATAGTCAAGTATGTGCGCATGGAGGACAGCTTAGGGGCTCAGGTGCTGTTGTCTAATGCCTTCTCAATTCCACCTTTTGCCGAACAGAAGCCTATCTGCCACTCCAGTGCTGATGTCATTTTTATTGTTCTCCTCTTTCTGTCCAAGACCTACAGTATATAACAAAGATGGCCACCCACCTACTTCAGTTCTGTCTTGAACTAGAATCTGAAAAGACATCTCTGCACGTTTGATTGTATGCTGTCAAATAATATACAGGGTTCACCCAGGGTGTTGCTCCCCAACTCTTTAACTCTGCCTTGTCTCCTCTTTACAATATATATATATTTTTTTCTTATAGAAAAAGGCACATACAGTAACTTATTAATTGTGGTCTTTCAATTCATGTGTTCAAGATGAATAAGTTCTTCAGCTATTTATTAAGCTTCTTGAGTTTGCTCATTTGCTCACAGCTAGTCTATGATGGGTTACCACCTGCAACACAGAATTCTGTGTGTGTGTGTGTGTGTGTGTGTGTGTGTGTGTGTGTGTGTATGTGCGTACATGTGTGAGATGCTGCTCTGCATTTTCTTCATTTATTTAAGATGAGATACTCAGTACAGACAGAATTTATCCTTCACTTACAGTGACACTAGTACCATAATACATTAGCTGGTTTTGTTCTATCTATTAAATTACAATTAATAGTTCTCAGAATCAAAGTGGTTATGTTTTATACTGCCAGTGGCAATAGACAATTATGATATGCCTGTCTTAGTAGATTAAGAGCTGTAGAAAACTTTACTAGCTCTAAAGTTCTTAATAAACAAAAAATAAAGAAACTTAAGTATGTACAGTACAATAGTGCTTTCTGTAGATGGGGAGCCCATTGGGTTGGGGGGAGTGCTACAATACATTTAAAGGCCACCTGTCCTTAAAACCAGGGCACAACATGAGGAATATATTACATTTTACATGTTAAACTTCTTGATACTGCAGGTTATTGTGGATATTTCCTGTTTGAAAAAGCATATTCCCTGATTAAATTGGGAAAAGAAGGATGCTGTTCAGGGGAATTAATTTTGTTTAAAAAAAAGCCTAAAGACTCTTTATTTTCTTATATTCTATAACATTACTTTGGTGTTCTGAATGAATATGAGGAGTTTGAAGATGTGTTTGTTACAAAGAAAGTAGTTCCCGCTTGTGACTGCTAATCAGCTACTGTATTATTACTATCAGGAGCTCCTCTATGTAAGGGTAAAGTTTATACATTATCTTGACCAGAACAAGAGGATATGGAACAATATATTAATAATGGAGGGCTACAACCATGTATTGATATAACGGAGTTGAATAAAATTACCACAAAAATAAAGTATACCCTTATTTTTTAATTATATACCAAGTCAGTCACTAGTTATTCTATTTTTCTGAATAACACCTCAAAAGTGCCAAATTAGAGAAGGGTATAAATGGAAGACTGCTTTTAATACGTCTAGTGGACATTACGAATATAGGGCAATGCCATATGGATTAGCTAATACTCCTGCAGTTTATAAAGGATATCTTTCATGATCTTTTGGGTATACAGTATGTGTTTTAGTTTATATTGACAACATGTTCTTGATCATTTTTTATTGAAACAAAATGTGTATACAAAAAACCTAATCCAAATATTTATGATATTTGAATTTTTCTCTAAAGATCTTCAGACCCATATTAATCACATGAAAGAGGTGTTACATACTGTTGAGTACTGAAGAACATTCTGCTTGTTAAACTAGAGCAGTATGAGTTTCACAAAGATAAAAACATGTTTTTAGGGTATATGCAATTTCCCACAGCAAATCCATATATACCACGATCAAGTAACTTCTATTTAAAAAATTAATAAATGTTTCCTTTGAAGATCCTTGGCCTGCATATCATCAACACACTGAACTGGACAGAGAACAAAAGTGTACTTGTGAAGAAAATTCTCTAAGTACCGCATGATGTCTGTAGTATATGAGGTGCTTAAAGAGAAAGGGCATTCACTTAAAAGCAACGGTTAGTTTCAACCATGGCACTGTTGACAGTATTCTAACTGGGCAGTGTTATTTGGTGCTGCTACCCACAAGGACAAACCAGACAGTGATTAGAAAAGTTGAATACATTATTAAAACAAAACCTCCTTCACTGAAGTATCTTGACATAGCCCATTGTAGGAGCAAGGCTCCTCTGCAACCTTATCAATCTGTTCACCTGGTGAGACACCAAATAGCACCTGTGGTGTTGCAGGCCAGAGAGAAACCAAGACCCCAAAAGAACTGGTTTCTGAATAGCTTATTCCAAGGAACAGTGCACTGGTTGCCTTGGCAAACATTGCTTATTCCTTGACTGAATTTACTAGGTGTAATAACTTTTTACTATCATGAGATATCTATGAGCTACAGTATTCTGTTTGTGGGAATTTTTTATATGTAATTTTTCTCTGTTTGGACAGTATGTTGTGTATAAAATAATAAAGTATGTGTATATTCTTTATTCACCTTTAGAGAAAACTGTAAATATTTCAAATACATTGATGTTGCAAATGGCAATAAAGTTACTTCAACTTTCCAAATAATAATGCTATTTTAAAAACTAGCCCAGTGTCAGTCATCCAGTGCACCTGATATACTCTACAGCCATCTGTAAACCCACATGAAGTAACTCCATTATCATGTACTTCTAATTTTGGTGTCCAAGGCTTTGAACAGTAACATTCAACATTCAGTTTGATACTAGCTACTTGTATGAAACTGAGAAGAACCTTAAGTTGCAAGTACCCTAATCATAGATATGAAGAAACAAATGTCCTAAAAGTCACATTCTTCAAAAGATTCACCAAATATAAACAACTCTGATAAATCTAGTTACACCCTGTTGCTTCCACTAGCTTTAGGAGAGCTGCCTCTTCCTATTCTCATGCATAAAATATTCTCAGTATGTAATTGCCACACTGACTCAATGAACAACTTTTTTTTACCTTTGACCACATGGTGACACTGTTTGGCAGTATTTTGTTTCAACATACAAAAAGAGTAACATTTTCTAAGCTAACCAAAGAAAAAAGCACTCTGCAGGGAACATCCAGTTCTCACTACTATGTTTCTAATACTGTCCTTTCTGTTTTATGTGCTTGAGTTTATATTTCCCAATGATTTACATACTTTAATTTATAATTGTCATGTGATGCAAGGAAAAAAGAGCCATACTATTTGTCCATTTCCTGAACACTTTAATCCAGTTCAGGTTGGCAGCCTGTGTTGGCAGCACTGGTTGAAGGTAGTGCCAGTCTGTCACGGGATCTTCATATGTTTACAAACACACTGTGGGCTGAATTGGAGTTGCCAATTAAGCTACCAAACAAATATGGAGAATGTATGGGGAACACAGAGTACAAACATACCCTTATGCATTTAAAAATAAAATCTAAATGTAGCAGTTTGAAAAGAAGGAAATAAATCACTTTGCAAAAATGTTAATACTGTTGCTTTTTTGTACAGTTTTTAGTACCTAATAGATGTTGCTTCTAGGACTGCACAGCTAGCATAAGATCCAGATTTGCTAGACCTAGTTTTGTCATCACACAAAGCTATCCGATTTTTAGCCTTTTGGTCAGAGCCAAGTAATTTTTTCCATATGCTCACTTCTTCTGGCCTTTGCTGACCCAGTCTCCATCCCACTCTAATTATACTGGATATTTCCAAGTGGGAGTCCGGCTAATTATGAAGCAAAGTTCAATCACAGCCATGAACCTGACTCTCTAGCTGAATTCTTTTGTATACTGAAACTTCCAGTTACTGTGGAACAAAAACACCAAAGTACTTATTATTCCCTCTGATATGAATGACAGCAGTTTTTCTGTGGAAATTTGGCTCTGAGAAAGGGGTTTTAAAGAATGAGAGTAAAAGAGGCCAGATACATGTTACATCACTGCTGCCAACTCTAATATTGCAACAGAATAAGCATACAGGAACAAAAATAACCCAATGTGGATATACACAAATTCGCTCATTATGGAACAGAATTCATCATCTGGCCCTGTGTATCAAACCAGAAGTCAAGAATTTAAGTGTTATTATTGACTCCGACCATAATTTCAGATTGCATATTAGTAATATTACCAAGACTGTTTTCTTCCTTCTAAGGAACACTGCAAGGGTGTAATCTCTTATAATAGTCTCATCAAAAAAATTAAAGGAAGACTTTTTATACACAGAATAGCATCAAGTCAATGAAACGTCTGGGATATTGATCTGGTCAGCTAAGTAGCAGAGCGGGCTGTTAATCAGTTTCAGCTGCTTTAGTGTTAATGAAATTAACAACAGGTGCACTAGAGGGGCAACAATGAGATGACCCCCAAAACAGAAATGGCTTAACAGGTGGAGGCCACTGACTACTAGTTTTGCATTTGGCTACGCTCAGTGTCACTACTGGTAGCATGAGGCGATATCTGGACCCTACAGAGGTTCCACAGGTGAGTCCAACTTCTCCAGGATGGCACATCAATACATGCCATTGCCAGAAGGTTTGCTGTTTCTCCCAGCACAGTTTCAAGGGCATGGAGGAGATTCCAGGAGACAGGCAGTTACTCTAGGAGAGCTGAACATGGCCGTAGAAGATCCTTAACCCATCAGCAGGGCCAGTATCTACTCCTTTGGAAAGGAGCAACAGGATGAGCACTGACAGAGCATTATAAAATGACCTCCAGCAGGCCACTGGTGTGAAAGTCTCTGACCAAACAATCAGAAACAGACTTCATTAGGGTGGCCTGAGGGCCCGACATCCTCTAATGGGCCCTGTGCTCACTGCCTGGCACCATGGAGCTCGACTGGCATTTGCCATAGAATTCCAGAATTGGCAGGTCCACCACTGGTGCCCTGTGCTTTTCACAGATAGAGAGCAGGTTCACCCAGAGTACATTTGACAGACGTGAAAGGGTCTGGAGAAGCCGTGGAGAACGTTATGGTGCCTGTAACATCGTTCAGCATGACTGGTTTGGTGGTGGGTCAGTGATGGTCTGAGGAGGCATATCTATGGAGGGACGCACAGACCTCTACAGCCTAGACAATGGCACCTTGACTGCCATTAGGTATCGGGATGAAATCCTTGGACCCATTGTCAGAGATTATGCTGGTACAGTAGGTCCTGGGTTCCTCCTGGTGCACGACAATGCCTGGCCTCATGTGACGAGAGGATGAAGGAACTGATACCATTGACTGGCCCCCACGCTCGCCTGACCTAAATCCAATAGAACACCTCTAGGGCATTATCTTTCGGTCCATCTGACGCTGCCAGGTTGCACCTCAGACTGTCCAGGAGCTCAGTGATGCCCTGGACCAGATCTGGGAGGAGATCCCCCAGGACATCATCTGTCGTCTCATTAGGAGTATGCCCCGACATTGTCAGGCATACATACAAGCATATGGGGGGCCATACAAACTACTGAATACAATTTTGAGTTGCTAGCCTGCTGTATCACTTTTTCACTTTGATTTTCGGGGTGGCTTTGAATTTAGCACTCTGTAGGTTGATAATTTTCATTTCCATCAAACGATGTGGCATCCTTTCGTTCCTAACACATTACCCAGTCCATATCAGTATAGATATCCAGCAGGATTTTTTTCCCATTGATATCTGATGTATTTTCAAAGTTCCTTTAATTTTTTTGTGCAGTTTATTTAAAGATGCCAAAAAATTAATACATGCATTTGTTTTTAGCCAACTAGATTACTGCAAAGCCCTCCTATCAGGACTGTCTAAAAAGGACATAAATCGGCTGCAGCAGCAAGAATTTTAACCAAAAGGAAAAAATATGAGCAAATATCCCCAATATTAATATATTTACATTGGCTGCCAGTGTCCTTTAGAATCGATTTTAAAATACCTCTACTTGTATATCAAGCTTTAAATAATCTTGCCTCTACCTGCATCTCATAAGGAAAAAAATCTCAATCTTATATCTGACAATTCTGGTTTGTTCATTATTCCTAGATCTAAGCATAAAAGAACTGGTGAGGCAGCATTCTGTTTTTATGCACCTAAAATTTGGAATAATTTACCAATAGAAATACTCCACCTGTGCAACATTTTAAAAATCTTCTAAAAACCATTTTTTTAATCTGCTTTTCCTTTACATTATATCATAGTGATCTGATTATAAGTTTATCTCTTTGATGTGTTAAAAAGTACCCAGAATTAATCCATTGCCACACTATGTTCCACTCAAACCTGCTCAAAGAGCACTATTCTGCAGCCACCTGGGGTACTAGAGGAAATCAGAAGGACTTGGATGCCTTTATTATCGACTTTGTTAATTGTATCAACTGTGCCCAGGTTATTCTTACTTTCATGAAGCAGAAACTGATTACCATCAGACCTGCTATTTGATTTGCTTGCTTCTATTTTCTGACAATGGCCATCCAGAGGTTTATTTTCTCCTATAGCCCAACATAGGTGTTTTTGTTTTCCTCTGCTCTGTGTCAGCTGGTCAACTAATCACATCCAGGAATCCAAAAAAAAAAGAACACCTCTATCTACATCCTAAATCAAATGAAACCGGTTTTATTTGCTTTTGTAACTTTTCATTCACTTAACTGTTTCTACTCAATGGGTTGCCATGTACATATGTCTAGGTAAAATGTAGATTTTATATATTTATATATAATAATTAGATCTGGTTGTTCTGTTGTCTAGCTTAATGTATAAATATTTTAATTAAAAAAAAACTTTTTATGGTTAAGAGTAAAGGTCTGCTTTGCACTTTATTGGTTAAATTTTGCTTGACAATACCTGGTTGATTTTCTATTTAGTATACTTACATTTATTAGAAATTATCATAGTATAAGTTAATGATAACAAAACAAGTAAATGTGCTATATCTTTATTTTTGTTGATTAATCTGTGGAAAACACCTTGGGTTGCATATACTGTAAATGCTATATAAATAAAGTTATTATTATTCTTAGTAAACCACTAGTTTTCTCTTTTATGTATAATCATTTAATTCAATGTAGGAAAGTACTATAAGTGAACCAGCTGTCGCACAACATATCTTTTTCAAAGGATAAGTTGCTAGGAGGAGCTAAGAATTCTATTATGTTTAATGTCAGCTTTTGTCTTCCCTGTTTCAATTAAAAACTTAATTTTATCTTAGAGATGGCTATGTAAAAAATCTGAACATGATATTTTTGCAAAGATTTGGTAAACTGGACAAGATGGGTTGGGCTGAATGGCCAGATATTTTCCTAACTTGACTTACACTCTTCTTGGATGATTCCACAAACTGATACTTTATGCTTTACCTTAACTGTAATTAAACAGCCCTAGAGTGCATATTCTCAACAAGTCAGCCACAGAGCTAATGTTTGTTGCAAAACCATTCTTATGAAAAACTGAATTAGAAACTAAAATATTAATTAGAACATTAAGAAACTTTTTCAAGCTTAAAACAGTACTTTATGACTGGGAACATCAAATTAATGAGATTATTACCAGAGATGACTTTTGTTTTGCTATCTGCCAGTTCGGAGATAGATTCTGATGTCATGGTCTTCTTTAACCGGGAAGTGACCAGTGCTGCACTGAGTCCTGGTTTAGCCAAAGCATCATCACTGCTAGCTCTCTTCAGCTGCAGAAATTAAAAAATATCATTAAGTCTTTTAATAGAAAGAGGAAGAGAGAGAGACTTATACTACAAGACTATATCCTGAAAAGGCAGAGAAACAATCTCAATGAAATGTAATTTTTTCCCCAAAGTAAAATACTGTGGATTTAAATTCTGGTGCTTGTAATGGATTACACTAAAAGTAAATATATCTCCATTTATTTTCTAAACCTGATTTTTGCAGTTCTGGGTCATAAAGAGTCTATCCTGGGCAAAATGCAGGAGTCACGTACAGACTGAACACTTGTCAATCTCTGGCCACACTCATTCACATATCCACACAAACTGCAAAAGACTTCTGATTCTGCTTTACCACTGGAGGTAACTTTTAAAAAATATACAAAGACTGGTTCATGTATACCAGCGGTTTATTCAAAGTTATGTTTAATATTGCACTGGTAAATTGTTAAAAATGTGCTAGATTCTAGAAATACAAGGTTGACAAACTATTATACGCTCTGCTATTTTCTCTGCACAAAGCATTAAACACAGTTTAAAAAGTATTAGACATAGAACTTCAAAATCTTTACTGCATTGTCAACAGTGTAAAAAATAAATAATCATATCTCAGTTTTGGATAAACGTTTTACATTCTGTTATAAATCTCTTAATTAGGCAACAGCAATAAAATATAAAACATGTTTTTATTATCTGCACCAAAGAAGGGTTTATCAGATTTGTTCTATTACAGGATAAGTTTCTTTCTTTAATTAAGATGTCAATTTCTACCACATTAACTAAAAGAGATATTATGAATACCCAAAGCTCACAGTTGCTACCTGAAAATGTGGATATGCCTGTGTTCCTAAAAGAAATTGTTGATATTCTAGGCTAAGAAAGGAGATTAAGCTTTGCTCTACCACACAATTATTTGTATTACTTTTTGTACTTTTTTTGGAAAGAAAAAACTTTTTAAATAATTAGAATTATTTAATAAGCAGAATATTAAGTGTGTTGTGCTTTATTATATTATGCAGAAGACTTTCAGTGTTACCATAATGTTTAAGTAGTTGTAAGGAAATGCATTGTTTTCTCTGAAATGCATAGAAAAGGTATTGTCTCAGAAATAATAATAATAAACAAAATCTTTTCAATCATAGGTTTTCTTCATTCAAATTTTGTCTAAACATCATGATATATCGAATTGTGAACCCAGTATCATGAATCAAACTGAATCGTGAGCAGAGTGCATCATTACATTCCTACATATGAGTCATTGGTGTGTAGAAAGTACCTTACTGTACTGGAGTTATTTGTGAACGTGTCACTGTGACTTTGCGTCAATGTAACTAGGGTTCAGTCCATGTCTGCAATGTCATGTGTACCCTGTGTGCATGTGCCCCATTCGGTTTGCATGCGGCCAGACATTTCCTGTCAGGGGATGTGCACTACAGTCTCTTCAGTGGCCTGAGAAGGACTCAGAGCTCATCACCAAATCATGGTTCGCACCAAATCATGTGTCATATTGTGTGAGTTATGGCATAAGATATTATTTGAGACCAAGATCAAATGCTCTACTGAATAATTTTTTCCCTAAAGGTGATCTTAGCAACATTATAACTTTTCATTTGAACTATAGTTTTAAGAAAAACATAATAACATACTATATATCTTTTAATAATAACTTCTAAAGTGTAATGTTTTTCTTCATTTTTTGTTTGGTCCTTTCTGAACAGTCCTTAAAGGACTATGTGCAATGTGTGTACAATCAGAAGACATGAATCAGTATGCAGGAATATTATTGATTTCAGAATGGAATAGGTCTTCAACTACAAGAGCAATAATAAATAATCACAGTTTTTAACTGATCGTAACTTATAAGACCCATGGAGATCTCTAAATCCATACTTAAGAGCATAATCCTTCTTCTCACCAGTACATCAATGCTACTCAAGAATTGATTATTTCTTTATAGATAACAATTTCGCAATATTGCGAATACAAGCGGCTGAAATGAGTTTCCTTCGCAGGGTGTCTGGGCTTTCCCTTAAAGATAGGGTGAGAAGCTCAGTCATCCAGGAGGGGCTCAGAGTAGAGCCGCTGCTCCTCCGCATCAAGAGGATTCAGATGAGGTGGCTCGGGCATCTGATCAGGATGCCTCCTGGACGCCTCCCTGGTGAGGTGTTCCGGGCATGTCCAACCGGGAGGAGGCCCCGGGGAAGACCCAGGGCACGCTGGAGGGACTATGTCTCCCGGCTGGCCTGGGAATGCCTTGGGATTCTCCCGGAAGAGCTAGAAGAAGTGGCCGGGGATAGAGAAGTCTGGGCCTTTCTGCTCAAGCTGCTGCTCCTGCGAACAAACCTTGGATAAATGGAAGAGGATGGATGGATGGATGGAGATAACAATATCTTGCTCACGATCAAGTCTTGCAAGTATGACATTATTGTTATCTCTGACCATGTCCCTCAGATCATGGAAATGAAATCCACATACTCATCTTGCAGCTGGAGTTTTGACCCTGTTATTAGTTGACAAGAACTATACAGAATTTATATCTAAGCATATTGATTCTTTTTTAGAGACAAATGCATCCTCAGAGGTTTCTGCAGAAATGGGAAACATTGAAGGCATTTTTAAGACGACAGATTATCTCATATGTCACCCACAAAAAAAAAAATCAGAAACCAAGAAGACCTCAGAATTAATCCATGAAATTACCAGAATAGATCAAGAACACGCCAGGTCTCCAAACCAGGCAATTTTTAGGAAATGACAGGCTTTGCAATCAGAACTCAACCTCTTGACAACAAAAGAAACGGAACAACTTATTTTTAAAATCGCAAAATCATTACTATGACCACGGAGAGAAGCCTAATAAGAACTTAGCTCAACAAATCCACAAGCAGGAAGTTCATAATGTAATATCAATAGCTAGCAAAATACCCGCGCTTCGCAGCAGCGAAGTACTGCCTTAAAATTTTTATTAAGAAGAAAATTAAACCTTTTTAAACTGAGGGAAAATATACCAATAATTATTTGTTAAGGATCTCTTTGTATACCACATTGTGAGTTTGGCCCTCCGGTTGTAATATGACCAAGCTGTGCACTGAGCTTACTCTTGAGCATGCAACGTACAGTTGGCCATGTGAACAGTAATCTTGTTTCAAATCTCACAGCTTGGATTGCTGCTGTCATAATCGGTTTGAGTTTCATGGTTTGTTTCAATTATGACAGTATTTGTAGGACTTGTGTTGAAGAGACATTCGGCATCTGTCAAGCGTTGTAAGTATACAACCGGTTTCATCGATAACTTCACATCCAGCTTTTTTTTTTTTTTTTATTTTATTAATTTTATTACAATCCATACATAGCAATCAAGTTTTTCCAAAAAAAAGAATTGTGTTAAGAACAGATCGATCCCCACCCTGAGAGAGAGAGCAAGCCAAACAGTGTAAAATTTAAGGCTTGTAAACATACCTAAATTAATAAATTCTCTGTGCTTTATAAACTTATTTTAAAATATTACTGATTAGATCCTGCCATGTTTTGAAAAAAGTCTGTACAGATCCTCTAACTGAGTATTTGATTTTTCCAATTTAAATAATATAACACATCAGTTTCCCACTGACTTAAAGAGGAGAGTTTGGGTTCTTCCAGTTTATCAGAATAAGTCTGCGTGCCAACAGTGTAGTGAATGCAATCATAATTTGTTTGTCCTTCTCCACTTTAAGACCCTCTGGAAGAACCCCAAACACAGCTGTTAATGGGTTAGGAGGGATTGTGAGTCCAAGGCTGTCTGAAAGGTAATTAAAAATTTTTGTTCAGAATAATGTTAATTTGGTGCAGGCCCAGAACATGTGACCTAGTGAGGCTGGGGCTTGGTTGCAACGCTCGAGGTTGGATCATGCCCTGGAAACATTTTGAGAGTTTTAGTCGAGACAGATGTGCTCGATATATAATTTTGAGTTGTATAATTGTATGCTTTGCATATGGAGCTTGAGTGAATTCTCTGCATTGCTACTTTCCACTCCTTTTCTGATATATTAATTGAGAGATCTTTTCCCAGTGTCCTCTTGGATCTTTGAAAGGAAGGGATTGTAAAATGATTTTATATATTGTAGAGATGGAGTCTAACTCCTTGAAATTGAGCAATATTTTTCCAGCGTGGATGAGGGTGCAAGATGAGGAAAATCTGGAAGGTTCTGTTTAACAAAGTTCCTGATTTGAAGATAGTGAAAGAAATGTGTAGCTGGAATGTTAAATTTGGAATGTAATTGTTCATAGGATGCAAAGACGTTGTCTATATAAAGATCTCTAAGCAAGTTAATTCCAAATTTTTCCAGATATTAAAACTGCATATGTTTGTGAAGGTTGAAAGAGGTGGTTCTCTTGCAGGGTGCCACAGATAGAAGCTTCTCCGTCTTAAAATGCTTTCTACATTGGTTCCAGATTCTAAGTGAGTGGAGCACAATTGGGTTATTAGTGTATTGCCGATAACGTGTGTTTATTGGAGCACAGAGCAAGGAATACAAAGAAGTACTGCAGGATTTTACTTCTATTGCGGTCCAAGCCTGTGTATGTTCTTCTATTTGTGTCCAGGTTCTTATCGCCTGTATATTTGCGCCCAGTAATAAAACTGGAAGTTAGGTAGAGCCATGCCGCCTTCTGCCTTTTGTCTTTGTAGGGTCGCTCTTTTGATGCGTGGATGTTTTGAATTCCAAATAAATGAGGTTATTGTTGAATCTAATTGCTTAAAGAATGATTTATTAATGTATATTGGGATGTTTTGAAATAAAAAGGAGCTTAGGAAGAATATTCATCTTAACAGTGTTAATTCTTCCAGCTAGTGTGAGATGAAGGGTTGACCATCTATGCAAGTCTTGTTTAATTTTTTCCATGCAGACGACCAAATTTTGTTGATAAAGAGCTTTATGTTTACTTGTGATGTTTACCCCTAGGTATTTAAACTGTTCTGCAATGATAAAAGGTAGGGTGTCTAATCTAATATTATATGCTTGAGAATTCACTGGAAAGAGTACACTTTTATTCAGATTAATTCTGAGACCAGAGAGCTTTTGAAATTCTGTGAGTGCTGCTAAGACTGCAGGCACAGAATTTTCTGGGTCCGATATATACAGTACCATGTCATCTGCATATAATGAGATTTTCTGTTCCAGTCCTTCTCTGCTAATCCCCTTTATCTGATCAGTATTTCGACAATGTATTGCCAGTGGTTCAATGGCAATGCAAACAGCAGTGGTGACAAGTGGCATCCTTGTCTTGTGCCACGTTCTAGTTTAAAGTAGTCTGAGCAAATGTTATTGATGCAAACTGAAGCTTCTGGGTTAGTATACAGTAATTTAATCCATGCACAAATGTTGGGCCAAACCCAAACTTCTCCAAAATAGTAAAAGGTATTTCCATTCAATCATGTCGAATGCTTTTTCTGCATCCAATGATAATAATATTTCTGGGGTGTTTGATTTAGTTGGTGAGTATATTACATTAAACAGGCGTCAAAGATTTGAAGATAAGTGTCGGCCCCTAATAAATCCAGTTTGGTCTTGTGATATTACGAGGGAGCACTTTCTCCATCCTTCTAGCTATGATTTTAGAGAGTATTTTAACGTCGTTATTCAGAAGTGAAATTGGTCTGTATGATGCACATTGTAATAAGTCCTTATTTTGTTTTGGAAAGACAGTGATTAGTGCTTGGCGAAAGGTTTGTGGAAGAGATTGGTTATCTCTGGCTTCTGTAAATGTTGCTAATAGGAGGGGAGCTAGCTGAGAGGAGAATTTCTTGTAAAACTCTGCAGGGTAGCCATCAGGGCCTGCTGCTTTTCCACCTTGGAGTGACTTTATAGCATCTAGTAATTCTGATAATGCCAGAGGTTTATCAAGTTCCTCCACACTAAAAGCGTCAATTTGTGGTATCTGTAATGTATCCAGAAATGCATTAGATTGTATATTGTCTTCTTTAAACTCAGTAGTATATAGGGATTTATAGTAGTCTCTGAAAGTGTGCATTATTTTTGTGTTCATGATTTTATCTCCGTTCGTGTTAGTGATTACGAGATTGCGCTATGCGTACATCTTGCTTGTGAATTTGTTGCGCTAAAAGCTTATTAGCTTTCTCTCCATGTTCATAGTAATGATGTCTGGATTTGTAAATTAGTTGTTCAGTTTCTTTAGTTGTCAAGAGGTTTAATTCTGAATGTAGAGCCTGCCTCCTCTTATGTAGAGTCTCGCTTGGTAGTCTGGCATGTTCTTCATCTATTTTAGTAATTTCGCTTTTATCTCTGCTACTTTCTTCGCTTCGGATTTATTTCTGTGGGAAAGATATGAGATAATCTGTCCTCTTAAGAAGGCCTTAAGAGTTTCCCAGAGTATTCCTGCAGAGATCTCAGGGGATGTATTTGTCTCTAGAAAGAATTTGATTTGTTTGGATATAAATTCAGTACAATTCTCGTCAGCTAATAGAAGCGGTTGAGGCCATCTGCAGGGTGAGTGTATGGGGCTTAGTAATTTCAGCTCCAAGATCATAGGAGCATGGTCCGAAATAACAATAGCATCGTATTTACAAGATTTAATCTTAGGCAAGAAGTTATTATCTATAAAGAAGTAATCAATCCTTGAGTAGCAATGATGTACTGGTGAGTAGAAAGAATATGTTCTTGAATTTGGGTTTAAAAACCTCCAGGGATCTGATAAGTTGTGATCAGTTATAAACTTTGTAATTATCTTTGCGGTGTTAGTTTCGTTCCCCCTGTGGAGGAAGTCTTATCTAAAAGTGGATTTAAAACACAATTAAAGTCCCCAGCCATTATAACTTTATGAGTGTTCAGATTGGGAATGGATGCAAATAAATTTTGTATAAATTCC
Organism: Polypterus senegalus; assembly: GCF_016835505.1. NCBI lineage: Eukaryota > Metazoa > Chordata > Cladistia > Polypteriformes > Polypteridae > Polypterus > Polypterus senegalus. The sequence goes on along the minus strand of NC_053159.1, from coordinate 124,669,779 downwards.
TTATCATCAACATTAGGTGCATAAACATTTATCAAAATCATTTTACAGTTAGATAAGTCTCCCATGACCATTACATATCTCCCTTCAGGATCCAATACTACATCTGATGCTACAAATGGTACTGTTCTATGTATGAGAATTCCCACCCTCTAGTTTTCTTGTAAAACTAGAATGGAACATTTGGCCAGTCCAGTCTTTTTGCAGCCGGAACTGATCCTTGCTTAGTAAGTGGGTTTCCTGTAAAAATACTATTTTAGCATTTAGACCTGTTAGGTGAGAAAGTACTTTCTTTCTCTTTAATTCGTGATTCAGGCCTTTAACATTCCAGCTTACGAAGTTAACTGTCCCATCATGGAGACACTGATTCTGAGTTTTTGATGTCATTTTATAGTCTTAACTGGAAGTGAAATAGTTTAGGTCTTAATTTCCTATTTCCCCAAGAGTTGTTGCCATGCAGCTTATTATTACGTTGATAGTTATAATTATAAAGATTGAGATGATAGATTAGGTATAGATCAAGCCTGCTCTCTTTCTCTTCCCCTTAACCCCCACCCTCCCTTTTGCCTCCCCAAGTGAGGCTAAAACCCACTTCACGCAGTCCCAGTCCTCTGACATACCCAGAGACAGAGCACGCCCAAAGCACAACAAGCCCCATGCAGTGGCGCTTTAGGTTAAAAGATAGAGATATCTGTTACCAATATAGTCTTTAAAAGAGAAAAAAAAAAAAATTTTGCACTTAAAATATATATATAGACTTCAGCAATTTTAGTACATTAAGATGATATCCCCAGACAATAAACCCGGTGATGGTGTTAAAGATGTGTCCAAAATAAGCATAACAAGTCTTAATGCAGTAATAGCAATAACAGTAAACCAAGGGTATGATATTGAACAGTCTCTTTAGGGTACACATGAAATAATTAGAAAAGAAAAAAAAAAAAAAAAAGAGGAAAAAGTAATTAAGCACAATAAAACATAAACATATAGCGCCCTAGTAATACTAAGTAATAATACAAATATATGAGAATATATGCTGATAAAACCCATATTTTAAAACAAATAGATCAGACAGTAGATTATTAATCCTAGCTTTATCATTTACCGCCATGACTCACTATTATGTATCAGAATAGTCCCGGGATCAGCTTTCTTAATTCATTTTCTGCTTCTTCCTTGCTAGTGAAGACATAGAAATGACCTGCCATTCCACTTTCAGTTTTGCGGATACAGGAGGCTGTATTTGACACTGGCTTGCCGTAGCCGCTGTTTAATATTATAGAAGGCTGCGCTTAATAGCTGTTGCTGGAGAGAAGTCAGGGAAGATACGAATGTGGTTATTTTCATATATAATATCTTCCTTGTTTCTGAGGAGTGCCATCACCTCTAGCTTAAATGATAATCGTTCAAAACGAACTGACGGTGTTTGATCCGCATACGTGGTAAGCCGCTGCTATCTCAGATTCTGCTTTAAAGTCGCCCCCGATTATTTTAGAAAAAAGTTCAGCTGCGAATTTCACAGGGTTTGAACTTTCTCGATTCTCCGGCAGGCCTTCAATTCTGACATTATACCTTCTACTCCCATCTTCTAAAGCAGCCAGTCTGTCTCCAAGTTTTTCTCCGAGTTTTTTACATTCGGAACTGACATTTACTGCTCTTTCCTCGGCACTGGCAGCTAAATGTTCGGCCATATCGATCCGATTCGTGAATGTCTCCTTAAGATGCTCCAATTGATCAGCAAGCATGCTCAGTTTAACCGAGTTTTCCTGAATGCGCTCTTCAATTTTACCCAGCACCTGTCGAAGTTCAAGTTGCACCTCTTGACGCAGCCATTCATTGGCCTGTTTCATCTCCTGTTTCAATTCCTGTTTCAGTCTCTCAAGTGCCTTTGCCGTTGCTTTCTCATTAGCCTTCTCGCTTTTCTTTATATCTTGCGTGAGCTCAGCGAGCAACACTTTCAATTCACATAGCTCAATTGTGCCTTCTTGTACCGTAGATGAAGCAGACTTTGCTGAAGCCGGTGTCCCCGCTGCTCCAGGCTCGCGTAATTGCGTAACTGAAGCTGCGGACTTCCCGGCCCTTTCCAGTTTCAGGTAATCTTCTCCAATCGGCGAGCTATCCACATCTGCACTCACGATTGCACCTTCACTCCCCTTTTCGCTCTCAGCCGGCGACAATGTAGCGGACCGTGGTCCCGAGGAGTCTGTGCTTTCGCCCATCTGATCCAGGTCTGTCTCTGATAGGCTGTATCTTGAACTGGGGCTTGCTGATCGCAGCTTGTATGTAGTCTTAGTTTTCGATTCTTTCGAACCCCCCTTCTTGCTGGCCATATTTATATGTGCTTACATATACTGTAGCAATCCCTCTCGAGTTGAATATATACAGGATATCTCAGAATAATAAGCAAATAATATGAAAAATAGCACCACTGCTAGTGGAGCTCCACTTCAGACGCCCATCTCTCGCATCGGACGAGACCAAAAAAACACATCCAGCATTTGAGAGTTTAAACATCCATAAACATCAAAGTGTCCATTACTGAAACCATCACCTGTCAATCTAAGATGTTTAAGAGGCATTGGCGGTTGTCGAAAGGTGTTAAATATTTGGCCATTTCGGTACACTTGAAAGCGACAACCGAACAATTCAGTGGCAGCCATCAACTCACATGCAGATGCATAGGTGAAGGGCTTAAGCATTTCACTCTTATAGTGCTCCTGTGTAGTATAATTATCTCCTGTACCATCATCAGTCCACACCTTGAACCTGTCCGAGTCATTCAATACATAAGACACAATGTTCCTCCGGATATCAAGAGTGAGCCTGATATGGCCGTGCAATATGTAATAAAGAAAATGTAAAAGGCATCTCTGGGCATGGAAACCACTCGGTAAGTGACAGTTCTTTGATCGATGGTGATCACCTCGATAGACATGTTAATGGGGGTACGGTTGGAATGATAAAGGAAATGGGTACCTGAACAATGTAAAGTAAGTCTAAAATACCTTAACAATAACTATAATCGTAATGAACAATAATACAGTGGAAAAGCCGTGGATTAAATAAAAAGGCTGTAGTTATCAGCAGGGAGACGTGAATCCCGTGGCGAAGCAAGGAAGGGAATGTAGAGACTGGAGCGACAGACGGCCTTATATAGGCAGGCAGCCAACAGTGTGAGAGGCATTGGGATGCCGCCTCACACGGTGACCGAGCTGCAAGCTATGGATGTATATATGTACGTAAGTAGGATTCAGTTAGCGTTGGGAACCCGCGTACCAAATTTCTTGCAGATGGGTCCATAAGTAACAAAGACCGTTGAAAAGTTCAATATGGCGGCCGACAGTGGCATCATACCACCGAAATAAGTACCAAATTTCAGCCTTCTACCTACATGGGAAGTTGGAGAATTAGTGATATTAAAAAGTTCAATATGGTGGCTGACAGTGGCGTCATACCACCGAAATAAGTATGTACATTGGTTTCGATTAGCGCAGGGAAGCCGCCTACCAAATTTCGTGAAGATGGAGTCAGCCTTCTACCTACACAGGAAGTTGGAAAATTAGTGACGTTGGAAAGTTCAATATGGCGGCCGACATTGGCATCATACCATCGAAATGAGTATGTACATCGGTTTCGGTTAGCGCAGGGAAGCCACCTACCAAATTTCGTGAAGATGGGGCCATAAATAAGAAAGTTCAACATGGCGAACGTTGTCAACCGTTATGACCGTTACGTGCAGAATTTTCTAAATGAAACCTGCTTAACTGTTGTAAGTAAGCTGTAAGGAATGAGCCTGCCAAATTTCAGCCTTCTACCTACACGGGAAGTTGGAGAATTAGTGATGTTGGAAAGTTCAATATGGCGGCTGACAGTGGCATCATACCACCGAAATAAGTGCGTACATTGGTTTCGGTTAGTGCAGGGAAGCCGGCTACCAAATTTCGTGAAGATGGGGCCATGAATAAGAAAGTTCAACATGGCGGACGTTGTTGACTGTTATGACCGTTACTCGTAGAATTTCGAAATGAAACCTGCTTAACTTTTGTAAGTAAGCTGTAAGGAATAAGCCTGCCAAATTTCAGCCTTCTACCTACACGGGAAGTTGGAGAATTAGTGATGAGTGAGTCAGTGAGTGAGTGAGTCCGTGAGTGAGTGAGTCAGTGAGGGCTTTGCCTTTTATTAGTATAGATCACCAACAACACATCTTACTTTAGCAGGAAAAATTAACACTATGAAGATGAAGATGAATATCCTCCCTAAGCTTCTGTTTCTATTTCAAAACATCCACGCAAAAGAAGGTAATTCCTGGTCAGATCAGGGGGTGGCAGAGTGCACTAATCCTTTCTCTTATCTTTCTGCAGACCAAATGCTTTAATACCACCGGGCTCCGCCCCAGAAGACGTCACTTCCTTATGAATCCCAAGAAGTCGCAGCCCGATTACCCCATTTCCAGTTCTGGTCCCACGATCCCTCCTCTTCCTGTTTTTTAATTATACAGTATATCTTCCATGTTTGCTAACCTATTCAGTTCTGTTTTGGACTCATCTGTAAAAACCATTTCATCAAAGTTTTTGCATCTGCAGCCAACTTTCAATTATATGGGAGGCTTCCCCAAACCTTTTTTTGTTGTGTCAGTGCTTGATTATTTACCACAACATGAACAAATAATTTTTTAAGAAATTTGATTCAATCATAACTTCATTTACTTGGAATTTGAAAGGGTGACGCTACAACAACCTAAATCAGAAAGTGGCATCGCTCTACCGAATTTTCAATTTTACTACTTGGCGGCAAATATACAAGCTATAAAAACCTGGGCATGGACACAAATATACAAACACACACTAGCTTGGTCTACAACCGAAATGAAATCCTGCAGTGCTTCTTTATATTCCTTGTTTTATACACCACTAAACACAAGGTATTGTCAATGGACTAACAACTCAATTGTCCTCCATTCACTCAGAATATGGAACCAATGTAAGAAGCACTTCAAGTTAGAGAATATTTCATCTGTGACACCTCTACACAATAACCACCTTTTTTCACTTTTTCAAATTTACAGTTTTTAATGTTTGGAAAACATATGGGATTAAATAGAGTTTTGTATATAAATAATGTCTTTGCATCATACAAACAATTACACTCCAAATCTTTACATATATATATATATATATATATAAACCTTTCATTTAAATGCCAAAATTCAGCTTCTGCATTTCAAACTTCAGTCTCTGCATTGCATAGTACAACATGTACTTTTTTGCTGTTGCTACTAGTAACATGCTAATCTAAAAAAAGCATACATTTTATAAAAGAACAGCATGCAAAAATAAACGCTTTCTTTTATTTATAATTACGCTTTCTTTTCTAAGGAAAAGGTAGGCTGGGAAAATTGATTGATGAATGGATATATTAAACAATCAAATAACTGCTGTTTTTTCTTTATTTCTATAAATCTGTCTCAGACTGAAGAATCTTTCTCCTGTAATATTTTCCCATACAAACACACTGTGTGTTAATAAACCTCAAAAAAGATTAACATAGTGCTAAACACTGGGGCTCTGAAGAAAAATCATCTATTAATTTTCTGAGGGGACAATGATTAAAATTTATTTAAATTATAGCTTTTATTTTAAAATAAAAAATAAAAACTATCTTTTTACGTCTTTTTGGTGGAGGTTAAACTTTCTTTTCTGGTAGGCTATTTGGGTGTTGAGTTTACAAGTATGGACAACAAGGCCCAATTATACTGTGGCATGCACTTTATTCTCCAAAGAGCATGTGTACTGAAGAATCACTTGTTCAGTGGGACATTTACATTTTCTTCAACTCATGTCAGGTGAATATGAATGAGGAATCTCACAAATGAATCTAACAAAAAGTCCAAATTGCAAGAACAAATCTTGTCATCAATTCTTTTTAGTGACTCTTAATGGATCTCCTTTGGAAAGATTCAACCCTTTACCTTTTGTATTGTCATGGACTAAAGCAGGCCTTCTCCTGTCTATGTTTATGGCTCCAGGAAGCACAACAAAGGCTGCAGAAGTCACAACCTGTTGTGGCTTCTACTTTATAGTTATCAAAATTTGATTAAATGTTAAAATACAGTACAACTACAGAGGTGATGGCCTAAAATATCTTTATGAGAAATGTACACACCCCAAAAAAAGTAATTGCTTCACTAAAATGTCATGGCACATTTTACATGAGTGCTCCATTTAACAAATAAACGTGCAGTTTTTAAATCTTGAACAACACTGACCAATCTTTTTATTAAATTATTATTTAGTGCTGGTAAAGTCATGTTATTTTATTAGTTTCATTATTTTATGCTCACTCCTCAATTATGCATCCTTGTTAGGCAGTTTGCTTTCAATGATTTAGACTAGCTTGTCAAATTTGCATCATATAGCATTCTGTTATTATGAATTTAAGAAACCCACATGGCAATGGCAAATCAAAACACAACAAATTCTTCATAAAGAACCCTAAATTAAATGAAGCAAGCCCTACTTTGCATCTTGAGCTAAAGTACTGGAAAAAAGTAAGTCAAAGTCCTCATAGACTGCAGAAACATCACAAACTCATTGTAAATCTCCAGAAAAGACAGCTAGTTCAGCTTCACCATCCAAAGTGTCAGGAATGGATAAATAAGTGACTGAACCAGAACTACTAAAATTTCCAGAAACCACAATATTCAGAAAATCATGCAGATTTTCATTGTGCTGGTATACTATATGTAACTAGATCTAATACAGCCTGGTTGGAGATGCAGTATGTTGTAAATATACAGATATTTTCCTGAGTTACACTGTGGTGATCAAACAATATTCTTGAGAAATGGATTCAGAGATGGGAAGCATTTCAGTCAAGTCTGTTTTAAGCATCAGCTTAGTAAATGGCACATAAATGCTCAAGCAAGGTTTTGATGCATACAGGCAGATACATAAAAATCAAAGAAAAGGTATTGTTTCAAATTAACTAAATAGAGATAAAACAAATGTTTTTTAGAAAGAAACCATTAGCATATCAAAGTAGCTTTTGACATCATAATGTTCTGTGCAAAACAAGATATTGTATTCCGCAGAAAGCTAATGAGGCACTAAATCAGGGGAAAAAATAGGAATTGTTTAAATAGCTAACTAAAATTCCAAAGTTAAGAATTGTCTTCACAAATTACTACGAAATGCAGAAATGATTAGCTTTGATATACAATATATAGCAGATATATAGTCTGCTGCTTCCCTACTCCTAAGAACAAATAAAAACAGACTTGTATGCATGTCCTAAAAACTATATTATTATTGTTGACTAGCAAAATACCCGCACTTCGCAGCGGATCACCAATTGAAGCTTTACGAATAATTGATTTGCCATCAATAATTGTTTTGGTAAAGCCATACTCAGTGTAATCCTCCTTCCATTTTAGAATTTTTCTCCCACTAGCCATGATTAAATGAACGGTAAAAAAGTAAGAGCGAAGCAAGTGGTGACTTATTCAGGCAGGCAGGCGACAGCTCAATAGCTCGAATTTGGATATAAGTAGCTTCTATTTAGTCGCCAGAAATATCTTTGTTAGGGATGGAAGTTGAATTTAGTCTTTAAATTTCTATGGTAAAGAAAAAGTTACGCAATGATGACTACATTTAACTATATAAAGTCAAAACTTGTATATATAAAGTCATTCGTGAATATATAAAGTCAAAACTTGATTATATAAAGTCACTGTCGGAATAAATAAACTCAAAACTTGAATATATAAAGTCAGCGTCGGTACATATAAAGTCAATACTTGTTTCTGAATATATAAAGTCAAAACTTGAATATATTCAAGTTTTGACTTCATACAAGTTTTGACTTTATATATTCCAGTGCTGACTTTATATATTCTGACGCTGACTTTAGATATTCAAGTTTTCACTTTATATATTCCAGCGATGACTTTATACATTCAAGTTTTGACTTTATATATTCCGACAGTGACTTTATATATTCAAGTTTTGACTTTATATATTCTGACGCTGACTTTATATATTCACAAAATCAATGTATTTGCCTGTTTGGCACCCCATAGTATATGTGTGTGTGTATATATGTACACATGTATGTATGTATATTAAAATGTTTCCTTTTCTTTTTACTTCTCCGCTGCCAAGCATGGGTATTTTGCTATGTATATATATATATATATATATATATATACTTTGTATATATATATATAGATATATATATATATAGATATGACAACAACACTCATATCAAAGACAAAAGAATTACATTAACAATCATGTTACGTTATTTTTAAAATTTTTCCTTTTCTTTTCATAACTTCTTTAACACACTACTTCTCATAAGCTTGGTATTATGCTAGTATATATATATTTATATATATATATACACACACACACACATATAAACATATATATATACATATCCATACATACTGTATATACATATACACATATACATATACACACACACATATATACATACATATATATATATATATATATACATATATATACATACATCCACATATATATACATTGTGGAGGACTGCCGGCTTAGCAGGATAGTGCCCCGAGGTCTAGCAGGGCCTCATGGACTTTGTAGTATTTATACACAGCCCTGCTGGATACCTTGGGGGCCACCAGGAGTCGCTGTGGGGGGGCTTATGGGCTCTTTTGTGCCGTATGACCCGGGAGTACGTCACGGTCATGTGACAGGAAGGAACGACGTGCTCCCGGGTTGAAAAAAAGGACTGTTTGCCCTGATCCGGAAGGGAAAAGGAACTGTGGACTGTTGGGACAGGAACACCTCTGGGTCAGGGGCTATAAAAGGACGATGCCTCAGTCCAGACACTGAGGTAGGAGGGCGAAGTGTCTGGGCGAGGAGGAAAGAGAATAGTGTTGCTATTTGTGGTTTATGAGTGTGGAGTGGAGGGTGCTTGGTGCACTATATAGTAATAAAAATAATAAGTATTATACTTTCACCTGGTGTTCAGAGTGGTACCTGAGGGTGTTAGAGGTAGACCACGCCTCTATCTGCTACAACATATATATATACATATCTACATATACACACATACATACATACACACACATATACACACAAATACATATATATATATATATATATATATATATATATATATACACATACACACACATATATAAACATATATATACATATACATACATAATTACATATATACATATACATATACACACACACACACACACACACACACACATACATATATATATATATATATATATATATACACTCTTTGGGGTGCGAGCAACTGTTGCTGGGGGTGCCAGAATCCATCAAGAAAGAAAAATGAAAAACATTTTTGTACAAAATCTTAATTTATTTATCCATTCCTAAATAATTAAATGGGCAGGCTATTTCGTATCAGTGCAATACGCTGTTTGTTAAAATGGATGACTCCCGCTCTTACATGCAAGTCTGCATGGATATTATGAACTATCGTATCTGTTCAAGTTCTATTTAAATTTTAAATAGAAGGAATTTTTATTTAGTCGACAGAAATATCTTTGGTAGGAATGTAAGTTAAATGTAGGCATCATTACGTAAGTTTTTCTTCACCATACAAATATAAAGAGTAAATTCGCCTTACATTCCAACCAAAGATATTTGTGTCGACTAAATAGAACTTGAAAAGATATATTTTTTCGAATGTGATCGCGCAATTCAGATTGAGTTGACGCGCACCAATGCATCGAGCCCGTGTGCTATTGTGGTTTCGCCTGCCTGCCCCAATAAGTCACCCTCCCCTCACTCTTACTTTTTTACCATTCATCTAATGAATACACTGAGTATGGCTTTACCAAAAAAATCATTGTTGGCGAATAAAGTATCCATTATTCATAGTGTGTTAAAGAAGTTATGAAAAAGAAAAGGGAACATTTTAAAAATAACGTAACATGATAATATACAGTACAATATACAGTAATTGTTTTGTGAGTGTTACTGAGTGTTGCTGTCATCAAGGATTTGATTATCATTATTTCTTTCAATCAGGTTCGTATTTGTAGGATGTGTTGTGTTCAAGTTACATTCCGTGTTTGTCAATCGTTGTAAAGATAAGGTAAAGGTTTCATTCATTGATTCGTTTCTTACTGCATCAATAAACAGCTCATCTTCCTCTTTATCTGAGACATGACACACTGCATGCACGGGTTTTTTTTTACACTGTCTTACTTTAGCGGGACATTGACTTTTTCCACCGTGTGCTTTGTTTCCGAAATAGCTGTACTTATGAATATGCTTGTATGTATCACACGCTTCATATTTTTTGCTGCCTTCTCAATTGTGTAATTCGGTTTTTGTTCAGCACTCTTTGGAACTGTTGCTTTTTGTCTGTGCACTGCGTCAGTTCATGTGAGCTGCTCGGTGTACATGCATCGAAGGTTCCCAGCTGTGCTGGTGCTATCTCGTGCGATGTGCACGGCTGTATTTAATGTTAGCTAAGACCCGGCACTTAAAAGTTTCTCTCACAGTTTCGCTGAGTTTGTGCCAAACACTGCCCTGACCATCTCATCTTCCTCTGCATAAGCACAGTCCTTCACCTGTGAATATTTAAGGTCAGTGTTTCTATTGGATTGCTGCTGACGGACGGCCTTATATGGGCAGGCACTAAATTACGTGGGAGGCGTAACTCCGCCTCCCGCGGCATCGAAAGCAGAAGTCTATTATAGTATATGGACGAAAAAATAGGTTCCAGTTATGACCCTTACGCGTAGAATTTCGAAATGAAACCTGCCCAACTTTTGTAAGTAAGCTGTAAGGAATAAGCCTGCTAAATTTCAGCCTTCTACCTACACCGGAAGTTGGAGAATTAGTGATAAGTCAGTGAATCAGTCAGTGAGTGAGTGAGTCAGTGAGGGCTTTGCATTTTATTAGTATAGATGAATGTGAATGAGAGCTTGTGGCTGTGTGCATTTGCTTTATTCAAAGAGGCAACGTTAAAGAAAGCTATTGGGTTTGTGGATACATGCAATATGACAGCTAACGGCTTTACAAAGAAAAAAGTCTACACACTTCACTGTGTATAGCATTTACCTGTAGTTTTAAAGGAGCTTCAGCAATTTCTGGAATAAAGATAGGGTGCAGGTGCTCCTGAAACTTATTTGCTGTAATGAATAATATATGTTGCAGTTGTGCAGTTTCTGGAAGTTGTTCCTGTTGCTTCATGAAAGTTGTTGTTAGTGGTTATGTCTAAACTGTCTGTATAATATTTGCAAAGAGTGTGAATTTTCCCTTGGGGATTAATAAAGTATCTATCTATCTATCTATCTATCTATCTATCTATCTATCTATCTATCTATCTATCTATCTATCTATCTATCTATCTATCTATCTATCTATCTATCTATCTATCTATCTATCTATCTATCCCTTTGCTGTTACTTTCCCTAGTGTAAAATTGTTTAGAGAATTTGTTAAAATAAATTAATTATTTCAATCTTCAAAGTTTTGTCGCATTTTTCGTACTGACTGATAAGTAATTGTTCTCTATATTTATAAGGTGTTTTTAATGATAGTTCTATAATAGGGATTAACTTTTCAGTGGTTATGGTTTGCCCACCCAATTGTTTCCACACCCCCTGCCCCCATTCTGCAATTTCTGGCTTCTCCTCTGACAAATACAGTGAATTCAGAAAGTATTTTGACCCTATTCTCTGTGTATGCCACCACCTTCCTCGATTCTAAAAACTGTATTACATCCCTTATCGCAACTATGCGGATGATGCCTAATTCTAGTCTTCTTTTAAAACCTGATGAAACCCTAACTACTCATGTTGACTAACTTGATGGTATTAAATGTTGGATATTGTGAAGTTGGGCGGCACGGTGGCACACTGGTAGTGCTGCTGCCTTCGCAGTTAGGAGACCCGGGTTTGCTTCCCGGGTCCTCCCTGCGTGGAGTTTGCATGTTCTCCCGTGTCTCGCGTGGGTTTCCTCCGGGCGCTCCGGTTTCCTCCCACAGTCCAAAGACATGCAGGTTAGGTGGACTGGCGATTCTAAATTGGCCCTAGTGTGTGCTTGGTATGGGGGTGTGTTTGTGTGTGTCCTGCGGTGGGTTGGTACCCTGCCCAGGATTGGTTCCTGTCTTGTGCCCTGTGTTGGCTGAGATTAGCTCCAGCAGACCCCCGTGACCCTGTGTTCGGATTCAGCGGGTTGGAAAATGGATGGATGGATGGATATTGTTAAGTTTTCCCCGGCTAAATGACTCAAAGACAGAGGTGTTATTCTTTTTGGCTCTCCCACTTCCATTAAAAGAATCATTAGTAGCCTAGATCCTTTAACCCCATGCACATCAGGTCTCATGCTCTAAAACATGGACCAATATTTGACTATGATATCAAATTTGATAAGCAAAAAAATGTTGTCATCTCTGTGCATCACTAAGATTAAATCTTTACTGTCTCTTAATGATTATTTTATTCAGGGTAGACTACAACTACAACCATACCAGTGTTTACCACTCATCTCTGATTTGTCAAACACTGATTCAAAATGCTACCGCCAGTATTTTGACTGACACCAAAAAGAAAAAAAATATTCACAAATTGGCTTCTCTCAAGTTGTATTTTAAAACTGTATTGTTTGTTTTTAAAGGTGTGGTGGTTTCTCTGCATTCAGGGCTTGACATTGAAGTTGGGCAGTACCTTAGAATCCTATGTGATTCCTAGAGCAACAATGTTTGTATCCCACTGCCTGCTGTAAAGGGAGGGTACAAGTTAAAAGCAAGCTGAACATTTATAAATAAAACCTAAAGAGCCTAATTTGGATAAGGAATACTAGAACCAAGTCATGGAGTCAAACATGCACATTGTCTTCATTACAGAATGTTGCCAAGTTACTCATGCACTTATATACCTAAAGAAACCACACTGAGCTGATGTGCGAGTTCACTGTCTGCAAGGCAATGCGTAATGAACATATGGGGGATAGACAGATTGATTGATTCATTCATTCATTCATCCATCCATCCATTGGGCCATTAGCTCCTTCTTTTTTGATAAGTTTTATTTTTTTTATCTCTGTGACTAGTGTATATCTCCCTTGTGTATTTTTTTTAAATAAACACTTTGTATATATGAAACGCCTTGGCATTATTTTGGCTTTATATGGACATCAAAGGGTGCCCTTGCTTCACCAGGCATAGTCTATAGGATTAAAATGGTATAGTCACTTTGCCAAAACCTACTTAAATATTGGAAAATGAGGTCCTAAGCCAAATAATTTTGTTATATGGTAGGTAGAAGAAAATCCTGAATGGCCTCCTCATTTCCCAAAAGTCACTACAGAAGAATGACCCCGGGCGCTGCAACCTCAACGACCTCAAACCAGAGACATATGGTCTTGGCTGAAGGAAAAACAAAAGACTTCCTTGGATCTGTATTGGATGATCTATCTTGGCCTTATTAATAGTAGAAATTGCATAGAAAAAGGATGTGTAGCGAATTATTGTTCTTTTATGAAGGGGTCTATCATCAGAATCTCAGTGATATCAAAAACGTAAAAAGAAATGGGCAAAAACTTAGAATAAGTCACACAAATTTTGAGAAATTAAACAGAGACCTTTCCTTCCTTATGAAGTAGTATTCTTAAGATAATTCCTCTATTTCCCAAACTTTCAGCAACTAGGATGTTAAGTAGGCTACTAAGCATAGCAGACCCAGCAAAATAGCTGCAAAGGACAGCGCTACTTTACAGAGGGCACTGTAATGCTGCCTTTTCTAGAGGAAACCAAACTTTAAAATAATGTGTCTGAAAGTGGGAAAGGATTTTTACAATTGAAGATGACTGTAAACTGGGAAGAGAAGTCAAATGGCAGGTGAGGATTGTTAGCTGGAAGATGAAAAATCTGTTGACAAAACTGAAAGTAAAGGCAAACTCATAATATGAAGAAGAAGAATGCAAAGCAGGGTCAACACCATAAACTTTAGCACAAAAGGTTTCATTTTTGATATCCATAAAGTCGGATATTGAATTCTTAAGCTATTTACACTATTGTGAATCTTATGAGGGATGTAACCTCCATGTGGAGGTGTCCTTGTCAACCACCTAGCAACCAGGAATCAAAATTGTGATGTCCATTAAAAACACTGTGATAGTTTAAAATACCATTGTAAAATAATAACGTTTGAAATAAGCCTAGTAAAATTGAAATTTTTAATCAAAAAGATTCCTGACCAGAAATAACACTATGAAAAAGTGTTCAATCTGTTTAAGGGAAAAAATTATCCTTCCCAGGAAAAACTAAAGATAAAAATGACTCATGACAATGACAAAGCAAAATAACAGACTCTAATAAATAAAGACAGCATGATAAGCATTTCTCTTTCTACCCAGCAAAAATCTGAAGATGATCACCTGCCAGAAATGATAAGACAGAACAATCAGGACCAATTACAGACACCTGATTGGATCAGCACATTATACCCTTCAATTAGTAAAGGTAGAAAAATGACATCAAACCTTAGATAGTACGTGTGAAACACAAGACCAAGTAAGGAAAAGCTGTTAGTGCTATGAACTTGAAGTTCCAAGGCACAAAAACAGTCCCAGAAATCTCCAAAATGGCCACTAGGGAGGATTGCCCATCAAAACTCAGCTAGATACAAGGGTAAACACAGCATCTTTATAAAATACAAGTTTTCATAATAATGCTCTTCAGGAAGAATGAAGCTCTGTTGGGAGAACAAAAGGCAAAAAGTAGCTGCTTTAAACAATAAGGCAATCTAATTGAAAGCCCCACTACAAGAATCCAAAGGGTGGTAAAAACATAGAGGAAACAGATCAAAAATCCAATAATCACAAAAGCTGAGTAGAAACAAAAGTACACTCACCAACTTCCTAGTGCATTTAAATGAACTGCCAGGAACTGTGTGAATCCCTCGCCTTTATCACTAGAATCCCTAGAGCCTACGAAAAAAGTCGTAACTCCAGGCCACCTTAAATTCCTTTGCACCTCTTCATCAGTGTCTTTGTTTTGCAAATGTGTCAATCAGCACAAGCAGCCTGCTATCCCATCCCCCACCAACTCAGCTGATGTCAGACGCAAAATTCTCAGAGCTGTTCATCTGGGTATGAGGTGTATAGAATTGTAAAGGGTAAATAACATATTGTTATTTGGAATACATGCTTTTCATGTGTGTTTGTTGTCTACAATGATCTGGGTAAATACAGGGTGACAGGAAATGCGAGGCAAGAAATGTTGAACATATAACTAAAACAAAAACTTTTTCATGTTTTAGTAATAATGACAAAATGCTGACATGAAGTGTATAATGTGTGAAGACTGAAGTCCAAACATCAAATAAACACTTTCACAAAAGTTATAACAAAAGTGCACTCTTATTCAAGAATATAACCAAAGAAAAGGAAATCATTCAATTTACATATTGCTCTCAATGAGTAAAAACCGAAGCCCAAATATCAATTGACAGAGAGCGGACGTGTCTGCTTGGCTGATGCAGGGATAAGAACTGCTACCATGTAATCATGAGGTTATCGGTTTGAACCTGGGTTCTCCCCATTTTGAGTAGTGAGCTGCTATTATTATTGTTACTATTATATCATAAAAACATCTATGTGATTTGAGTCTGTAAGACCCGGTGTAAATTTTTGTTAACTGCAAAAGATATTGCTGAATGGATATAAGTAGTTACACAAACGGTGGTGAATCATTGAGGCTTATACTTTCCGGCACTCTCTCATTACGTCTCTACATTAAAATCAGCAATACCTTATTCCCAAGCTGACTCTTTATCCCATTATAATGATGCTGATTCTCCCCAAACAATCTATATCCAATAATTTATCATGCATTGAATAATTTGCACTATGCCAAATAAAATTATACCTTGGTAAGCCTTGCTTCAGTGACCAGAGAGCTTGAGGATTTAGAACTCTTCATCCCCAGTCCAGTACTTGTGACTGGCCTTCCTTTCTCGACTACAGAAGGTCCCTGTTTGGCCACACTACTCTTCAGAGTACTTTTCATATTGAATTAGGTATTTTAACCGTCCTGAATACTGAACCTGGAAAACAAATGATAGACATTTTTTTTAAATGTAACTAAACCAGGCACCCTTATTTTTAGTGATCATGCACATTAAAACATTTAACAAAGCCAACTGATGGCACCATGGACAATGCTTTCTAAAACTGAATCTTAATAACTATGCACTTGTTGTCTTAGATATAACAGCATAGATTCAAACCAGGAAAAACTACAATTTTGCAATAATCATTTGGTTACAGATGTTAATCACTATCCTCATGGCTAATTAGTTTAAATTTATAACTACTGAAAAATAATCTACTTTTAACAATGTTCACAAATTCATCTACTGTGGCTGTTTTGTTAACAATCACACTAGTAAAGACAGTGTTGCAGCATATTACTACTATATAATGTAATCCTTGAAATTTCTACCTACATGAACAATAACGATGTGAATTATTTAGAATATACTGTATAAGAAATTTATATGTTTAGATAATCTCTTTTTATTCAAGGACAGTTGAAACATTTTACGTTTTGACCTGGGAAACAGTCAGTGGGGGTTTGCCCAATTTTTGCCAAGAAAATAGGCTATGTGTAAGATTCGTAAAACAACATGCAGCAGAGAGCATTTGAAAGCAACCTTATTATTAACTGGTATGAGGTAGGGTTATAAATAAACACCATTTAAATATCTGGTTAATTTGAAGTTAAAATCGTTAAGTCTTTTTCCCAACCACAATGTCCTTTACAGAGAAAACAAGTTTACAATATAATATCGACCTGCCATTTGACAGGGAAGCTATAATTACTATTTCCACAGCTGTCTGTATTCAAGCATTATAACATAGTGATTTCTGACAGACCCTGTTAAAATGTGTTGTGGAACCTTTCCTACCATTTCCTCTATATTTCACATGCTTCCATGATGCAATGCAATGAGAGCACCCTGGATCCTTTTAAAACACTGGAATGGAAGTAACAGTGAAATTATAGTCAAGCAGTGAGCACATAAAGTAGAGGGAAATCATACCGTAGTGAGACTAATATACTGGATAATGTAGTAATGATGCACTAAGAAATGTGTGAGATCATTCTTGGATTTAAGATACAATATGGTGTGTACAATAAGCAATGTTTACCATATACAAAAACTGTCAATGTCAGTAAGCTTTTGCTTATTTTATAAGGATTGATGGTGGTGTTTGCAGCTGCTCTGCATTTCCTGCTTTAAAGACATGTTGGTAGTTTCAGTAAATGAGAATTATGCAAGTTTCTAAAATGTATTTGAAACCAAAGTATTTATGCTCTAATTTTATATCTTTGTTCCTACTGAAATAGAGGCAGGCTTTGTACCTCTATGACTGTAAGTGAAGAACCCATGACTGCTTTTCATGTTGTTTTCGTTCATTCTTTTATAGGGTAGTTTGAATCTGCAGTTCTAATGACTTCATGTGGGGATAGTCAAAACCTCTACAATTGTTTTCAGGTACTGACAATACTGTTGCTTTAAATGCCTTTAAGTAGCATACACAAAAGTCACTTTATTTCAGAGTATCCTCTGAAGTAGAATCTCTCAGCAGATGTGTTATTTTTGTGCTTTCACAAATTATGTGTATGGTTGTAATTGAATGTATGTGATGAGAAAGAAATTACCTTACTAAACAAAAAGGCATTATGGTGTTGTGTTCTCAGCAATGAAAGAAAATAATACTAAGTGAGCCTTTTATTTCATACATTTAGTATAGTGTCTCAGATTTAAGCAAATAATTACCTTATTTATGGTTTCTGAACTTGTGTATTTACTGGTAGATTGTGTATTTTCAGTCCAAGTAACTTTCCTGTATTCAGCAGAATCAAGAAAAATACAGTGAAACTTAAATCTGACAATTATGAGCTGCTGTAATTTGACATTAACTTTCAAATTCAGTGTAAATGTCTAAACATTTCTGATTCTTCATCCAAATGCTTACAAAATGAAATAATTCTTTGCATTTATATAGCGCTTTTCTCACTACTCAAAGCGCTCAGCAATTGCAGGTTAATGGCTTTGCTCATGGGCCCAACAGAGCAGAGACCCTTTTGTCATTTACAGGATTCAAACCGGCAACCTTCCGATTGCCAGCGCAGATCCCTAGCCTCAGAGCCACTTGGATGTTAACATCCTATTTCATGGTCTTATCTAATAAGTAACAATAATAGTAGTGAGCAGTGCTTAACTGACTGACTGAATGAATGAAATGAACTTTTGCTTTTTCATTACCTTTAAAAGTGGTCAAAATATTTGGGTCAAGATGGTTTATTCATTTATTCATTGTTTGAAATTGTTTTTGTCAGGGTCTGTGGCTGAAAAGATGTTTACACTAGTTTTCCTCTAAAAAGTTCATATGGTTTGACTGACTCTTTGTTTAAAGTGGCTGTGGTAAATTTCCAGTTATAAGGCTCAATTTGAAATTTTAACGTATTTATGATACTAATTTTGAATGCATCAAGTTGGGACAGTAACTGCATTTCAGCAGACACTGTCCCCCTCAAAATTTTATTTATGATTACAGTAGGCCTATGTTAGTTGGTCCAAATACTTTTGGACAGATGTTATTGGCCAAGCCCAAGTTTAAGAACAAGTTATAAGTTCTAAACATTAGTTTTTTGTAAGTACAGTACATTAAAACGAGTTGAATTTTTGCTTTTGCATTTCAAAATCTCTGTCAAGAATCTGTCTCCACTCTCTTTGATATCTTTGTCCACTATAACAGTGAGAAACACAAGAAAACAGTAAGAATAAAACGAATGAAACAAACATGCAAAATTAAAACGAATAAGATGCTCAAACACTCTACAATATTACGACTTACTGTGGAAATGCAGTGGTGTACTGTGGAAGATTTGGGGATGGGGGTGGCGTGGGCATGGTTTCCCCGAATTTGCAGATTCAGACATATTTAATGTTGAAAACCAGACAAATCAGTTTGGACTAGGCTATAGTGGTTTATCCAATAGTGAAAAGTGAGATACCAGACCAAACTAGCTTAGACTAAGCCAAATCAAATTTGTCCCAAGAGCTCTACATTGATTTCAGGGTAATATAGTTCAGACTAGGCCAAACGATTCATCCTATTGCACTTAGGACAAACTGGCTTGGCATATTCTAAACTGGTTTGTCCTAAAATCAGATTTGGCCGGTAATTTATATATCTCTTTTCACACTTTGGTTGCAGAGTTGCACAAGAGATAGGAAGATGAGACCAGGTTTTCAGGAAACAATAACTTAATTGCTAATAAGGTGGGGGTACACTCTCAAGATTTTATTCAAAGTAGTAGTTTTTATTCAATACACAATCACCCTACTCTAGCTCCCTTCTTCAGGTTAAAAGAATACAAAGTCTTCTGTCTTTTAAATGTTCTAAACGTTGTGCGACAAGAACGTTATGCAGTAAGCCAGCAAACCTGCAGCTGATCCTGCAGAGAGGCAGTTAAGAGTGTGCTTGTTTTCCATTGAAATACTGTTTAAGAGGGAGTTTCTCAAAGTGCAGCTGTGTTTCTCTGTCATTAGATTGCTATTTAAAAGAGGGTCAGTGCACAGCCAACAGTAAGCATGCAGCTGCCAGTGTTAAGTGGTAGGAATGCACAGCAAACCAGCTACCAAATACATATGTTGTGAGGGACGGTTACCATGCCCGGACAGCTGGAGACAGCCTGTACAGGAAATTATCTCTCCCCAGATCACTAGATGGCAGCCTCCTTGGCAGCGCCTCCCACAGGGCATCATGGGAATTCTCTGGCTCAGCCCTATTGGGGTCTGTGGGTGCCGCCAAGGGGTGCTGAGGGGACTGGGGTGCCTTACATTCTCTTGACAAACTCCCACCTAACCTGGAAATGCTCCCGGGCCAGAGCTATGTCCAATAGCTCTGACATTGGAAGTACTACCAGATTTTGTATAAGACGGAAGCCCTAACTGGGAGGAGGAAAATGAAGCTTGCTGGGAGGAGCAGAGGAGGCAGAGAGGAAGAGAGAGAGAGAGAGAGAGAGAGAGAGAGAGAGAGAGAGAGAGAGAGAGAGACAAGAAGACAAAACACCAAGTATTGCTGGTTGCTTCTAATTTGTGGCTGTGATGGAAACACTTGCTTGTGAAGATTTTCCCACAAAACAATAAAGGTTCTGTTGTTTATTGCGACTTGTGTCCAAGCCTGTCTTATGTTAGGTGTTTTGGAAGCTGGAGGACCTTCTGGTGGCCACAAGTTGTAGTCGTTAGTATTTTTGACTGTCTGTTGATAGGGACTTGCATTTAAATATTCTTGTGGCTAAACCCTGACATAACAGCGCTGCAGCTCAAGTAAGCTCTCCAGAGGACAGATTTACCAACCAAAAGAAATGCTGACGTCCAATATGAGAAGGAAAAAGAACAGGCAAACTGCAAAGTTAAAGAGGGGCCAGGTGCACGTTGATGTCACCAACAAGTCAAATTTGATTGGCAGTTATACCATCTGTAGATATGCCCACAATGCCTCTGGTCTGTAGTAGCCCTTCTCAAGCTTTACACCTGCAAATCTGTGGCAGTTGTCGATTAAACCAAGTGACATAAACATACAATTTAATGGGATGTTCAGCAGACCTCCTGAATCACAATTTTTGGGTGTGTTTTGCTCCTTACTTATGAAAAATGACTTTCTTGTAATAAAACAGATTTCACTGTAATTTTTAAAATGAAGATTTCGTTAAAAAAAAAAGTTAATTGTAACAGAATTTAACTTGTATACAAATAGAAATAACCTTGCTTAAGATAAATAAGAAACAGTAACGTATTACTAGAGAATGTGTCTTTGATTTAAGATGAATGAATTTGAAAATGTAAGAATGTTTAAAATGAGAGATTTTACATCAAGCTCTATTTTCCTTTAACTACAAATGTCCTCAAAGAAGAAGTGTACCAAATTTCAACAAAAAATCAGTTCACTTAGAACCCATCGTGATTGCCAGGTTCACCTACAACTCGAATAAGACTTATTACTAGAATCCCTAAAGCGTACAAAAAAATCCTATAATCCTGGGCCACCTTAAATTCCTTCGCACCGCTCCATTAGCGTCTTTTGTTTTGTAAATGTGTCTATCAGTGCAAGCAGCCTGCTATCCCATCCACCACCCCCAACTGCCACATTCAACTCAGGCAAAAAGTTCTCCCAGCTCAAGTCTTGTTTATCTGGTGTGGTATATGGCCGGCCAATACTCCCAGGCCGCCAGATGGAGCCCTCCCTGCTGTATGGAGGTGCCCTGAAGACCAGCAAGGAGTCATGGACTATGTAGTTTTTATACAAGACCCTGCTGGATACCACAGGGGCCGCTAGAGGGAGCTGCAGGGAGGACCGAAGAATCATTTGTGCCCTATAACCCGGAAGTGCATCACAGGAAGAGTGACAACAGGAGTGACGTGCTTCCGGGGTGAGAAGAAGGACTTGTACCTGACCTGGAAGTGATAGAGAATCACATGGACTGGGGATTAGGAACACTTCCGGGTCAGGGTATATAAAAGGACTGTGGGAGCTCCCAGACGGCAAGCTGAGCTGAGTGGAAGGATGGCAACACGTCTGGGAGTCGGAGGATTGGTTTATTGTGTTTATTATTGTTTGGTATATGAGTATAGTGGAGGAGAGGGTGCTTTGTGCACTGTGGCATAAAAATAAAGTCATCATTTGGATTTTTATCTGGTGTCTGGAGTCTTGGACAGGGGTTCAAGGGAGCGATACAGCCCTAATCTGTCAAACTGGGTGTGAGGTAAATAATATATCGTTAAAAAAGTTTGTTTTAGGTATATGTTCAACATTTTTGGCATTTCATGTCATCCTACATTTACACAGATCACTGTAGACACGGAACACACATGAAATGCATGTATTCCAAATAATGGCATATTATTTACCCTCTACAACTCCAGGCACCTCACACAGAGATAAACAAGACTTAAGCTTGGAGAACTTTTTACCTCAGTTTAGCTGTGGTGGTGGGGGGCTGGAATAACAGACTGCTTGCTGCTTGTGCTGATCGACACATTTGCAAAACAAAAGACGCTAACAGAGAGGTGCAAAGGAATTTAAAGTGGCCTGGTATCACAAGTTTTTTTGTAGGCTTCAGGGATTCTAGTGTTAATCTCCATAAATGAGGCCTTAACCTCCTTAGCATTAGACCAGAGTGTCTCTAAGCCTGTGAAAACAGTGTTAAAGGCGTTAGTCCCAAACATTACTAGGGCAACGGTATAGGCGTGTCTTACATAAGCATCAGAACCAAGTGTCACCCGGGCAATGGTGTAGACACATCTTCTCCTAGTCTCATAATGGTGTCTAGTAAGAAACATTTTTTAGCAGCCCAGGAAATGCATTCATTTCACAGTGATATGAGCAGCAGCAATGAGAAAGTGAATCTGTCTTCAGGTAGTGAAATTGAAATGGACAGTGAAACCAAAGTGATTCTGATGAATCTGAATGTGACCTTCGCGTTTGGGTTTCTGTTGACCCTGCTTCAAGTAAACCAGCACCACCTCGTTTTGATTTGTGGGGCAGCCAGGAATAAAAGTGAACATTGAGAGCCAAGATCCACTTACTTACTTGAACCTATTGCATGATGATGACGTGATAGAAAGAATTTTTGTTGAGATGATCCATTCTGCTGAACAGTGTCGGGTAAATGGTATTCTATTTCTACCCTAAACATTATATCCACTTATGTGCACTAGCTGCATGTCACAGTGGTAAAGTAATCTTGAGCTTAATGTAGTTTTTGACACTTTGTAAGCATAGCTAGGTTACATCAAAGCCATTTATCTTTCTGACAGCAGGTTTACTTTTGCCCCTGATATTCACTACATGTAGGTCATAGCAGTAGAGTGATCATGTTAGCCATGGATTGATACAGGAGAAAGTAGGGAGAAATTACACCTTTTATTGCCTAACTAGATAGATTACAAATGGTATTAGAACAGAAATTTGCCTGCCAAATTCCAAAATTCACATCCTAAACTTTATAGACTAACTGTGCAGTAAGTTATCCCAAGAATGCAGATAAAGTATCTTCAAGTGTTTCTGTACCCTTGAACCCTCATAATTCTTTTATAGAACCAGGCATACTTGCAGACTGTCAGCAGCTGTCTCCAGGTAAACACTGTTTTTGCTTAAAACCTTGTGTGATATAGCTTGGCTACCCTGGAAGGCCCCAGAAATCTCCACATTGGCCAGTGCCTTCTTTGTTTAAAGTTTTGGAGCAGTAAATATTAATTATAAGACTGCTGTCTCCTGAGAGCTGTCCCTATCAGAGAGTTACTAGATTTTTATCCACGATGGGCTTAGGGAAATTAGAAAAGAATACACCCCCTCTTGTAGTGTTCTGCCAGTCAAGCAGTTTAATGTAAAATTCCTGTACAGTATTTCCTTTTGCAGCAGTTTTTTCCTCTCCGTATATTCTAAACTAAACCTTCTGTGAAGGTCACCTGTTGTTATTAATTTGTTGCCTTTCATTTCCAATTTTGCATTTTCATTTTTCTGAATCTTTGAGAATCACCTAAATTAAGTCTTATTTGTATTTTGTGCTTTTGGTTTCATTTTAGTATAGTTAATAGTTTTTTCACCATATATTTTTGACTTTAAGTGACAAAATGTTGTCATTTGTAGGTGTAGCCACTTAAAGAGATTTATTGTTAACAAAGGAGTTACAATACCACCATCTGACCCTGGAATGTTGCAACGTGCAACTTCATCTTTCAGAAGGTATTTAAAATGTAGGTGAACCTCATTTTGGATATACAAACAAGTCTCACAATGTTTGGTAGTTACACAGGGAAAGAATCATATTGGCTTGGTTTCTTTAACACAAGGCTTTCTTTAGTGTATTGTGTTTAATCATTCACGCTTCTTGACTTTCTGTTTCTGAACTAGGCTCATTTAAGACTTTAGTTTTTTCTGCCCTGTGTGCTAACATCTCCTGGTCTGACTTGCTAATACTAGTCCTTTGAGATATGAGTAATCCATCAAACAACAATACCTGTATACAGATGCACAGAATGAATAAAACACCATGATAAACATTTCTATCATATCATATTTCACCAAAATGGCAGTGCATGTATTATGGTTAATCTGTCATTGTTTAGAAAACAAGCTAATCAGCTGCTTAAATACTACTAATCAAATTGAGTACCACATGTCTAGAAACAATGTGACAATACTTTACCACCTCAAGTTGTATCCCCTTCATTTAAGTAAAACATATCCTTATAAATTAGAAGCACTAAAGATAATAAGCTATCCATTTTATAACAATTATCGCCCCAGTTCAGAGTAGCCAGTTAGCCCAACACTCATGTCTTAGTAGATGTAGTAGAAAAACTAGCGTACCAGGAGGAAAACCCACACAAGCATAGAGACAATGTGGAATTTCCATACAAACCTGGAACTCTAGAGTTATACGGTGGCAGAAGCACTAACTACTATATGCCTATCCCAACGTGATATCAACAATTTATTCTTCTGATGAAGATCATTTGTTTTTATATTAGCTTACTGTAGTGTGCAGGTAATAAAATCAATAATTGGTATATCACTATCAATTATGTTTTAAATTATTGAGCAGACATAAAGGATATTTTTGGTTACACTGACATATTTTAGCGTGCATTTATATACACATGTAAATGCTTGGTTGTTTTACCCTCCTGCACCTGGTTTGAAGTGTGTGTGGCTGCGTTTTTATTGGCAATGTTAGGCTGAAAGATGGAAGAACATATTTTCCAATAGTCTTATGCCCCTTGCAAAATGCATGCAACCTCAAGCTCTGTTACTGACATAAATAAGTAGAAAAGAGGACAAAAGTGACACATCTGTGTGAGAAGATATCTATGGTCATAAACAGGGCTGCAGATCACAGAATGTTATGAAGTGGATTGAGTGTCTCCTAATATACAGTAGGATAGGATAGGATAGGATAGGATAGGATAAGATAGATAGATAGATAGATAGATAGATAGATAGATAGATAGATAGATAGATAGATAGATAGATAGATAGATAGATAGATAGATAGATACTTTATTAATCCCAAGGGGAAATTCACATAATCCAGTAGCAGTATACTGATAAAATAAAAAAATATTAAAGAGTGATAAAAATGCATGTAAAAACAGACAATAACTTTGAATAATATTAATATTAGCGTTTACCCCCCCACCCGGGTGGAATTGAAGAATCACATAGTGTGGGGGAGGAACGATCTGCTCAATCTGTCAGTGGAGCAGGACAGTGAATGAACAACAAAAACGTTCATGACTAGGAAATAAGGGTCAATGAATAAGTGAAAGGAGAGATTACAGATGTTCACGAGTAAATATCTCTAGTTACTATCATTTAACCAAATTGATTGGAATTTGGAACATTAAAAAAATCAGACACTGAAACAATTTAAATTCTAACTTTAATTGAATTTAAGCATAATATATGAGGAAGTTTTAAGATTTTAAAATATAGTCTAAGTAGAGTGCAATCTGAGGAGCTTTACAAACAAATTCTTAATTCTAATCTTAATACCTACTTAACCAAGAATTTTTCAAAAATCATTACACATTTTTAGTATTTCTGGCTATGGTTCTAATATAATTAAAGCATCTGAGGAGGTGGAACGTGATGGAGAAGCAGTACTGTAACTCTCAGGAGTGAAATTTAATCAACTCTGCAGATTTAATCTGTGGGTGTGTACACTCAGCCTGCATAAAGGAATGTCTGGGTAACCACAAAGATGACAAAACAGTTCTCTTTGAAAGCAGTACTTCTGTGTGATCTCCCAGAACTGAGTAAATATATAATCTACTTTGATACTAAAATAAGAAAATGACAGAGCTATGTGATGAAAAACTGTTTCAATAAATGCAGAAAAGTAAGACAAAGATATTTGGAATTTCTAAAAATGAAAGACAAATTGACAGTTTGGGAGAAGACATTTAGAGCTAATCCACAAACAGAAGCTTCTTTTTTCTTAGTTGTTTTATGTTTAAGCAGTGGTATGTCTGCATCCACTTGCTGTATTCTTTGCAGCATACCATACCTATCTATGCAGGTTACTTTGAAAACCTAAGGCCACAACTTTGAATAATCTTCTTAAATAATAAAAAGTAAATCAATGTTTTTCGGGGTTTTAAAGATCAGAGCTTATGGGGAAAACAACTCAAGAACAGTATGATATGGGGATGGGATCTCAGGATGTCCCTGTAACTCAGGTTCTCCCACCTGCCAGAGATGCTTCCCCTTACCAGCATAAGGCATCTAATCTACTCTGCTCTAAGACTTTATAGGCAGCAAACAAAAGGCCTTTGTACAGTTTTACAAAAATGTATAGGATAGATGTATATGAATGGCTACCACAGCAAAAGGTAACAACGTATGTCACTCTAAATTAGTTATATCCTAGTCTCAATACATGACTCCTGATATTTTAAAAGCTGGCATCACTGAACTCAGATTAAGAAACAGGATTAGCAAAGGCTTACTGACATGTTATCTCTGAAAGAAATCTAATATTCTATAGAACACATTGTATTTATTCTGTGCTTGCTTACTTGTAAATACTACATTTATGCACAATTGACATACAATACTTTGACCACTTAGGGTTATTTCACAAAGTGTGCTTCATAATTAATGATTGTGCCTCTTCTAATCTCTTTAGTTTGGGTGAAAATATTTTGTCTGTGAAAAGTCATTATTTTAAAAAACTGACAAGAACTGCAAAAAGCGGTAAATAAACCAATTCAGGTGTCTTCACCAAAGCAAAGATGACCAGTGCTAAAGACATGAACATGCAGAACCAACCATGCTAAAAGGGACATTACATCAGAGTGCCTTAATTCTATTTCACCATAAAGTCAAGATTAGTAAACCTATGAAGGCAAGAAGAAGTAGTTCAAAGACAAAGTCAAAGTTTACCTGAGAAAAGGTCAAATCAACATCACTACGGCATCTTTAAGACTCTAGAAACTGAAAGTCCACTTCAATGTTAGACAAACATAATGGAGTGGATAAATAATGGCAACATAAAGAGAGGGAGGAGAACCCTTATTTGTGGAAGAAGCTACAAAATAGAGACTCCAGCCCTCACCATTCCAAGACCTTTGGCTCTTTGTCTGGACTTCTTGAAACATCCTTAAGAGTAACCTTAATCTGTGTCATTATTATTATTGTTTCAAATGATTGCCAACAGCTCCTAGACATGTTCCCTTAAAACTATCACTTCTAACATGAACATATACTGTGGTCTTGTTTTGGTCACTTATTGCTATTTAAGGAGTTCCCTTTTCTTTACATACACTAGTCATTAGCAGCTTTAGTAATTACACTGGAAACTTGCTCTCCTTAAACCACTTAAACTTTTCATTGTACGAAAATATATTGTGTACAGTATAACAAATTGTCAAAAGGCTTCTGCTCATCTGTGGGTAAACTAAAACATTTTACATTGTAAGCCAGGTACAATGCATTTTAATGTTATATTGTTTCATTTACCAAAGCTACCTTCAAAATATAAGTAGAACACAAATATCAAGACAATACTGTCTCTGCTAAAATTAACTGTATTGTTTATACTAACAAAACTACTTAAAACAAAAAATTTTATTGCCCAGATCTTTAGTCTGACACTTTTTCAAGTAATAAACTGACAGTCAGAACAACTTCAAACTCTTCATCCAATTTCGAAATCACTGCTCAACACTTTTAATCTTTACCATCAGCACAGCAGAAATACACAAGCACGTTTTTAACCAGGATTTGAATCTCAAAAAAATATACATTTTTAGTCTAAGGACTCCAAAGCTAATATTTCTCAGTTAGAAAGGCATTCTGAATCTGCAGTAAAAAAAGAACTGAATACTACTTACAGCAAGAAGCAGTGAGCAGTCTGATAAAGTTACTAGTGAGAGGCTGCCTAGCTCAAGGCCTCTGTCTGCATCTGTAGTGCTGAGCAGCAAGTGTTTTCCAAAGAGGAAAACCACAGAGAGCTGAGGTTTGCATCGCTGTTCTGGGTTAATCGAGACACGGAAGCAGGCGGGCCTCTATGAGAAGGCTCTTGAATTTGAAACCATGCTTTGAAAAAAAATGGGAAGTTCACAAATTTTGCAGAAGATCAGAAACAAGGATGATTATAGTTACAAGGAACCATTTTCAAACAATTCACAGAACAAGAACCACTTGTAGCATTTGCATAGCATTTTTAATAGCTCTGCTGCTTAGTGTTTGTCAATTGTAACAGCCATATTTTTCTTTTAGGCTGTCGCCTTTCTTCTAAAACAGATGAGAAACTGTTTATGTCAAATCACTTATCAAAAACCTGATGGCTGCTAGAAGCAAAGACGACTTCCTGTGGGCCATCCACTTAGCAGTGGTTCATTTATCAGGCAGGGCTGGAAGTCAAGTGCTCTCCTAACTTTTTCAATTTATTAATTTTGTTATTAATATTTTCTCATCATTCATTTTATGTTTGAAAACAGAAAGCCTGCAGATAGTACACATACAGTATCTAGATGCTTAACAGATAATAATCTATAATTAAAAAAAAGAAAGTTGCAAATTGCATAACATTATATGTAACAATATAATATTCTGAAGTTTGCATGCATAAAAGATGATACTAGTTTCAAGCAGCACCAGTAGGAGTAGGCTGAATTCTCAATATTTCATCTGACATTCTTCAGCAGCCTGAAGATGCACATTTTGAAAGTGAATTACTCACAGTGCTAAGTGAAAGACAATGCTCACCAGTTATATAAGTCAACCTATACTGGCTCCACAAGTTTCATACTATCTACTATGTTGCCTTGGTGATATGCAAAGCATCAGCATACTTGGCTAAGAATCAAACATACATAGACTCTACGGAGAAGCGTTGAGATTCAAATTTTTTGTCATGTATACACAGTACAATGTGATTCTTACGTGCTTGTCTCCCACAGACTTATGATAGTATTATAATACCAACAACCGCCAATGAAAACAATAAATACAATAAGAGGTAATAAGTAGGCAAAATTTTATTTTTCTAAGAGGGAGCAGATGAAAATATTATTCAAGTGTCTTTCAAAATAATGATTTACTTTAACTTTTCAATGCTTAGAATAAAATAAAGCAAAAAATTTTAAGACAGCACAAATTCTGTATAGTGTTGTACTCAAGTTGTGATTTTTAAGCATTGTAAATAGACACAGCCATTCCAAAGAATAAGCTCAGGTGGGAAATTAATTGGATTAATAATATACAAGTATCACTACAAGCATGGAGATGCTGTGAATTAAAACAGCAGAAATGAATTTGCTTAAAATATATAGATTCTATTACCTCATCTTCAGCATTCATAGCTGAACACTCACAGTCCGATATGGCATGTTTATGTAAATTCAAGGCTACTTCTTTATACAGAAACAACATATATCTTAGAAGCACTAAACACATCTTCATTTGTTAAAGTCTCAAGAAATCATTTAGCACAACAACACTATACCTTATGTCTAGCTAAATGTATCCTTTGCCGTCTATTTGAGAACACGACATATACATTTTTCTGTGCATGTGATTAAAAGGTGTGTGCTCAATTTTGCTAAGAGGACACCTGCATAAGCCATCAGCAAAAAGAAAGACAGGCACGCTACTCGCGAATTAGCTCTGATCTGTCTCCTGCCTTTTCAGTCTTTTTACGGCCTTCTTGCTTTTGGAAAAATTCAAAATACAGTCTTAAGAAAGCATGCTTAGACACTGATGTCACAGTCTGGAACACATCACACACTGGCATGACTTTCTTTTTCATATTAGTGCTACTGACTTTCTGTACTCAATCCTTTTACTTAAAACATTAAAGACATTTAATGGAAGCATGTAAAAACTTACAATGGATCAAGGCTCTCCTACAGTATTTGTATTACTAAGCTATAACAATCGCCTTTTTGAACTGAGCAAATGGCTGCACAAATAAACTTCAAGCTACAGGGATATAGGGTTTAATGCTACTACATTATTGTCTGCATCTTTATTACAAGGATATATGCTAAGGCAATTGATGTCAAGAGACTTAGGGTATACCCCATCCCTTTCCTTCAAGATGGGTATTGTTTTGAAAAAACGGCTAATCGTTGTTTTTGTTTATGCAAAGGCAATGGACTTTCGAAGTGCCTGGACACACTGGAAGCTGTTGTAGAAACAATGATGGTGGCAAAATCCCCTCCATCCTCATGCTCTTGGAGTGCGTTTAGCTACAGGCTCATTCCACTACTGTGGGGTCTTTTCTGCCCATTGCTATTGGGCATTTCAGTGCTTCCTTCTGGGCATAGGTGGTTTTAGATGGGGCCCAACAGGGGCCAGTGCCCCTTTAGAACTGGCCCTGGCCCCTGTGCTGAAGAGATAACATTTTAATTATTTACTTACAGTGATGTTCTGTGCGCCCATGAAAAAACACTGGCCCCACCCTGGCCCCCTTGATAAATATGGTCTGGAACCACCACTGCTCCCGGAGCACTTATTAAGTTTATTTTGAAATACCATTTTGAAATATCTGAACAATATACATTTATGCATTCATTTATTTATTTTTACATATCAATTGACTGATTGGCTGTATCAGATGTCCTGTGAGTCTGTATCTTTCTTTTTTATGCTTCTACTGCTATATGCATATGAATTTCTCCTTGGGATTAATAAAGTTTATTTTATCTAACCTAATCTAATGTAAAATTCATTTCATAAAGGTCAACATCATTTTGTAGAAGACCATGTGCAAACAGTTTTCTTCTGAAATTCCACTATTTAACCAATTAGGTCTACACTAAATGAGTGTATAATGGTGCTTTAACTGAAGACGCAATAGATTGCTACAGTAAACTAAACCTTTTACAGAGTCACAGAGCTGGCTGGCAGGAAGGAGTACACAGATAAGAGGCTTTGCTATGTCATCAGCACAGTGACTCATCAGTTGCAGCATTCATGTCAAGGTTCTAAAGCAATTAAGGAAAACAGGAGGCACTTCATATTTTAAAGATGGTCGACTTCACACTACCCAAATAAACAAAAAACATCACCTATTTTCTTTTTTCTCTGCAGATTGAGGTGAACATTTTTTATATTCTTAATCTTTCAGCTTTGTCATGCCTTTACATGCAGTAAACAGATAGAAAAAATAAGTGTTAAAATAGTGAAGTTTGGGTAGGGGTTGGAGAGAGCGACAGAGCTCAAAAACAAATCTATTAAGTATGCATTGTTAAAGACGGAGCTTAGATATTCCACAATGCCTGTCAGTGAAGCTCCTTTCAGAATGACGTCTTCCCTTATTGCTTTTCAAAACTGTCTTCATATTGAATTTCTAACACATCTTGTTCTTTTTATATGCATTGATTTCAGGGGAATGTTCATGTGAATTTTACATATTTTTTCTGTTTTTGTAAATGAAATTCCCTGAGGTAGTGTATATTAAGTATTGTACACTAAAAAGTTGCCAAAACTAACCTTATTTGTATTGTCATCTGGCCATCCATTTTCTAGCCAGCTTATCTGTTGTTATATAAACATCAATATCAGCAAAACTAAGGAACTGGTTATTGATTTTCACTGCACCAAAGAGTCTCTATGTCTCATCACTATTCAAGGAGTGAATTAAGAGGTGGTCCGCTCCTATAAGTACTTGTGATTCCACATTAATGACAGTTTGGAGAGTCTCAGAACTCAGGGGAACTATATAAGAAAGGGAAGAGCAAGGTTTTCCCTGAGGAGACAGTGCTCCTTCAATGTGGGGTGACATCCTTCATATGGTCTATAACACTGTGATGGCCAGTGCAAATTTCTATGTTATGGTTTGCTGGGCTGGTATCATCACTTCAAGAGAGGCCCACTGTATCAACAAATTTATTAAAATGGAAAGCTCAGTTATAGGACACAGTCTGGACTCCCTGGAGGTAGTAGCAAAGGAGAGAGTTACAACAAAACTGAGTGCCATTATGGACAATTCTGCGCATTCCACTCTCTGACACACTAACATTGAGTACTTTCAGCCAATAAATTATTCAGCAGATGTGTGTCAAGAAACACTTTATAACAATAGCAATACACCTGTATAATGTCTCACTGTGATTGTGCCAGCCAAGTCAGAAGTTTTCTTTCTTTTAATTTTCTTGCTTCAGTCATTCTGGTGTACATTCAGACCTAAGTGTGTGTGTATATTTATTTATTTATCTACCAATTTATGTAAAGAGTTTCTGTAAAAAATACAAATTTCCCCTGAGGACAAAAAAGTTGTATCTATCTAAAATAAAGATTTTCTGATTGGTTGAATAAATGGCAGCAAAAAATATTGAGGATAAAGTAAAACAGAGAAAAAGACCCTGATAATGGACAGAGTAAATCTGCATTCAGTCAGTCAGTCATCATCTAACCTCCTATATCCTAACTACAGGGTCACGAGGATCTGCTGGAGCCAATCCCAGCCAACACAGGGTGCAAGGCAGGAAACAAACCCTGGGCAGAGCCCCAGCCCACCGCAGGGCACACACACACACACACCAAACACATACTGGGGACAATTTAGGATCGCCAATGCACCTAACCTGCATGTCTTTGGACTGTGGGAAGAAACCAGAGTACCCAGAGGAAACCCACACAGACAAGGGGAGAACATGCAAACTCCACACAGGGAGGACCCGGAAAGCGAACCCAGGTCTCCTAATTACGAGGCAGCAGCGCTACTACTGCGCCACCATGCTGCCCAATCTGTATTCAGCAAAACAAAAAAATGTAATTCCTGTACAAATAATGTCTGAAGACATTCAACAGTAGGTATAGCTTAGGAATGATGGTGACATTTGAAAGGGAAAGGAAAAGAGATGAAGATATTAATATTAATGATACTTTTTGCATTGCTGGTACTGTATGTTTTTTTCTTTATGTTGTGGTATGTGTTCAGAGTAAATAAGAATGACTTTTAACTAAAGAACATAAAATGTACCTAACCAAGAATCTTTTGAAACTACGGCTGAATTGAGATTTTTCCAAAGAATCTCAAACAGGAAGTGTTTGAAATTCAGAGCATGACAATGCACTTCAGCGCTGCCATTTCTAAACATAATTGCCCAGTATCACCTCAGAGCCAATTCCATACTTGGGGAGTGTATACTGTCTCCCCTGGGACATCACTTTCCTAAATTATTCTCTTTAAATAAATAGTTCACGTCT
This sequence comes from Polypterus senegalus, assembly GCF_016835505.1. Lineage (NCBI taxonomy): Eukaryota > Metazoa > Chordata > Cladistia > Polypteriformes > Polypteridae > Polypterus > Polypterus senegalus. Next base: position 124,636,503 of record NC_053159.1, on the reverse strand, counting down.
GTGTGGAAAGCACATTGTGCATTTTAGCTGACTAAGAAAGAGGGTCTGAATGCTGTTAGAAGGAGCCACTCTACTTACTGTCAGAATTTATATACCAACCATGTTGGAGTGTGCATGTGTATGCCCTACAATGAACTGGCTCCCAAACAACTACTGCCTTGTACTAGATTTCTGATGAGAACTATCCAAGCATTCCAAAATTAAAATAAGTATAACTGTTATTAAACTGGTGGCAAAGGAGGTGGTGGAGAAATGAAAGCAAGTAAAGTCCAGAGATATGAAAACATGAAAAAATGGAACCTTTCCCAGGGACAGAAGAAGAAGCCAATGACTGCCTGAAAGAGTAAGTGCAGTCAAAATATAACTAATGTAGGGATATTACCAAAAAGTGCAGGCTCCTCTTACATTGGAGGTAAATAGCTCATGGAAGGTGTGGGGTGATAAAGGTTCCAAGTACAAGCAGGTTCCAAATAGTACTGCTAGAATACTAAGTCACATTTCAAAGTAGGTAAGCAAGTAAGCACTCCATTAATCTTTCAGATACACAAGCTCCCTATGTTGGTACATTATGTGTAATATTTTGGCTATAATACTCTCAAAGATGAGGAAACAGCATACAAAATCCATAGGTATTGCTTGGACCTGTCCTAAAACATTCAAATATTTTTCATAATTTTTATCCCGACTTGTGCAGCTGTCAAGATCCAGATGCAGGGTTGCAAAGAGAATGTAGAAGAAGAAAAAACACACATACATGGAACTAAAGAGATTGCAGATTTCAGTCCTGGTGAATATTTTGTCTCTATTTTTTTTAAATAAATCAAAACAAGCACTAACAATTAGCAAAACCAAATAGCATGAAAACAGGCATTAAGAAATCAGAAACCGGCTTATTAAAATATACAGCACTTGATTACACAGTTACTTTAACAAGGGTGTAATCAGGAAGATACTAAATCTGACTAGGATATAATTTTAGGCCACCACCACAATTTCTTTATTTTCCTGCATTTCTAATTAGTACTTTAACAACACATAAGCCACATGAAAATATGTCACCAATGGGCAAATACTTTCAATACTTGCCCATTTGGCTTTTGAAGGGCATGAATTACATGCAAGTGAGGTGACTAACCTTTGTAATGGATACACAGAGAACAGCACAGGCTTAGAAATTTCCATATTCATGGAGAAACAGCGGGTATGCAATTGAAAACCCCTGAATGAGACTGTGTTATTTTGGCAAATCTACCAGAGAGGACTGTGTATAAAGACAGGATAGGACCCATAATGGTTCTGCAATCACAGAGGACAGTATAGAAAGTACAAGCACTATGTTGTCACTCTAAGAGTCTGCATTTTTTTAAGACTGCATTTTTTTTCTTACATTATCTTTAAGCATTGTTTATTCTAAGATGTTATTATCATGGAACTCACCAATTAATCACAGCCATTTACAAAAATGTATTGTTTTCAGATGTAGTGTTTGCACATCCGCGTGGGTTTCCTCCGGGCGCTCCGGTTTCCTCCCACAATCCAAAGACATGCAGGTTAGGTGGATTGGTAATTCTAAATTGACCCTAGTGTGTGCTTGGTGTGTGGGTGTGTTTGTGTGTGTCCTGCGGTGGGTTGGCACCCTGCCCAGGATTGGTTCCTGCCTTGTGCCCTGTGTTGGCTGGGATTGGCTCCAGCAGACCCCCGTGACCCTGTATTCGGATTCAGCGGGTTAGACAATGGATGGATGGATGTTTGCACATAGAATTCACCTTTATAATTTTATTCAATGGGCACAACATGTAAGATGATTTTTTTTTTCTTCAGCAGAGAGACACAGTAGAGCCATAAGGCATGTATTTAGTCATCTTCCCTAAGGGCACAATAACCATAAAATTAATAATTGACAATTACTGCCCTTGATATAATAATCCATTATCCAACCCGCCATATCATTACTACAGGGTCACAGGAGTCTGCTGGAGCCAATCCCAGCCAACACAGGGCATAAGGCAGAAAACAAACCCTGAGGGCAGGGTGCCAGCCCACCGCAGTGATATTATAATCACATTTTTTTTTCAATTATTAACACTGCAATGAAATATATATTTATTGTTGCTAACTGCATATACAATACTGTACTCTGTATAGATACCGAACAGTAGAAACATTTTTAGCATTTAACTACTTAAAAAATTGTTAATGTGAAATTTATAAGTTGAAATTGATAAGTGGAAAAATTAAAAATTTAGTGTTTAAAACAAGAATATTTCCTTTATTTTTTACAATAGATATATACAGCACGGTTGCATGTGATTAGTCATATGATTTGTGTACCTCTGGTTTACCAATGCATTTATACTTAGGAAATGTAACATTCACCTGCTGATAAATGTGCTGTAAAGCAAATGCTTCTGGATGAAACGCCATGTAAGTGTGCTCCATGCAACACATGGATATTAAACAATGTCACCAGCATAAACAAGAAAAAGTAGTGCTCCACCAGAAAGTCGGAGAACATGCAACCTTACATATGCAGAGGACAACTGAGCACTGTTTCAAAACTAGATTATGGCCAGTAATGTAATGCTAGAGACAAAAATGCCTTCTGGCTGCTAGAACGCACTCAGTGAAAAGGATTGCAAGATAATATACCATCTCACTAACAGAAAACAAAGATGGCGAGTTGCCTTGGGGTCCAGTCTTTTAAAGATAACTAAAGGCTTGGGGATGCAAGGAAACCCAAGAGTAGCCAAAAGAGTCCCTAGCTTAGTACAAGTCAAGCTATACTGACCCCTAAGGGATTCTTAGGCTTGGCCAGAAGTGACCTTATAAGATGTTTTTAAAGTCATCAAATAGCCTGAGGCAAACAGAGTCTAGTGTCAAGAAGAGGCAAAGTTTAAATTGACAGGAGGAAAATCATCCAGGGGCTAAAGAGATGACAGAGAGAGAGAGAGATGTTTTGAGAAAGAGTATTAGGAAGCGGGCAAGTAGGCAAACCATCCTCTCAGATACAGACAAAAGTACAAAGCCCATTTACACATCAGATTTATAGGCTATACTTGAATGACTCATGTTATTATAAAACCACACAACCTGAGGTCAGACCTTGCTTCAACAACAATTAGATTGGTGCCTCCGGCCATTTTTTTTTTATCATTCAGCATGATAAAAAGCAGTCAGAAAGCATATGGGCCTGTTCCTGTTTCAATATAGATACTTAAATCCTGAAGCAGTCTGTGTGCATATTTTTCAATTTCTAACTTAAGCAGGCAAAAGTTCTGTACTGGCCACTATAATATATGGTCTTAAGACATACATTGAATGCAGAATTGCTGCCTTGTCATCTGTCATAATGAATGTATTTGAGCCAGTCATTGGTCGCTTTAGGTCCAATGTGCAATTTGACAGAGCAGGATTTCCAATATACTTAAGGGTACATACTTCAACCTGTAGGACTACCTGAGGCTCAGCTTTTGTCACAATTATTCTTCTCAGACATTTAGGAAAACTAATAGATATGAAGATCAGCCAGACCTTGTGTTATTACTTACTGAATTTTCTTTATAACAAGAAGCATGTTGTGAAACTAAAACATAATATCTCTGAGCTCCTCACACTGCATATGGATGCCTCACAGGACTGTGTTTTAACGTTTCTACTTTATTTTTTGTGGAGACTTTGCAAGAATCATTAAGTTTGCTGATGACATCACTCTTAACATGCTTGTTTAAATCTGGAAGTCTGTGTACAGAAATAAGGTATCTGAATTGGTCAGAGGGTGTATTTTAAATAATCTAGAATTAAAAGTTTTTTTAAACAAAGCAACTAGTGGTGGACTTTAAGAAAGGCAAACGAACACGCTCTTGATTTTTCATTAATGACTTGGCTTTACAAATTGTAAAGATCAAGTTCCTTACATCAAAACTCTTTTATTTTCAGAAGTATATGATTTTTAAAGTTCCATAAACTGTGTTTTTGCATCTTATAAACACTGTTCATTTCACATCTTCTACAGGATTCAGGTTTTATATTTTTGGAGAAATAGGAGAAAATGTTCCTGAGGCTAAGCAAACCTTCTTCAATATTAGAAAAAGGAAACAATGATCCTGTAATCAGAGACACAGGAGAGGGATATTTTTCTACTTAAATCTCAATGTGTTACCTTTCTGATATTAAAACCAAGTACAGTACATTAGTTGGGTAAATATAGTTCTGATATCTGAATAAATTCCAAATCACTACAGCAAAACATTTATTCGAAGATGATTTTTTGATGTTAATACAGGATCAGAAAAAGATTCTTCTTAATTACATATATTTTCAAAGTATAAAAGTATGATTGCATGGTATTAGAGAGTCCCTTTAGCAAAGCAAAATTTCACAGTCTTCCATAATATGGTAAAAATAAAATGCAGCTGGCAATAATACTAACACTTGGGTAATTTTAAATTCCTAGAAGCCAACATATCTTCTGCTTACCTTAATATAATATAACATAGAGTGACATCATGCTACAATGGTGAGCACCAGTACCCTACTGATCCAGTTTCCTGGATTCAAATTCAAAAGTGTGTCAGTGGGTGGCTGCATTGGATTAAAATGCTGCCCAGTGCTGTGTGGGATAGCCTGTGACCCCCATAACCCTGAAGTGCAAGAAACAAGATAGAGAATGCTATATTATAATATAATATAATACAATATAGACATTACATTTGTGTGGAGGTGTGGTTGATGATGTTGCTGGACAGCACCACTGACCTGGGTTTGATTTCCAACAAAGTTACTTTTATTTTCTTCTGATAATTTTATGGCTTTTTCCTCCAGGTAAGCTGATCTTCCTTGCACAATCTAAAGGCATGAATATCAGGTTAATTGATTAGTCTAAAATATTTCTTAATGAGTGAGAATGGATACATATATAAATGTGTCCTGTGATAAATTGGAAACCAGACCAGGGCCCTGCCTTGAGCCCTGTGCCGTATAAATAGGATGTGTTGCCATATAACTTGGTTAATTAGAAAGAGAGACTAGAAAATAGATGAAGGAATACATGGCTAACATTCCTGTATTCATTCATTCACAGAATCATTACCTGAACCTAATTCCAATATAGATGCATTAGGTAGGGGTGGCGCAGTGGGTAGCACTGCTGCCTCGCAGTTAGGAGACCCAGGTTCGCTTCCCAGGTCCTCCCTGCGTGGAGTTTGCATGTTCTCCCTGTGTCCTCCGGTTATTCCGGTCTCCTCCCACAGTCCAAAGACATGCAGGTTATGTGCATTGGCGATTCTAAATTGTCCTTGGTGTGTGTGTGTGCCCTGCGGTGGGCTGGTGCCCTGCCTGGGGTTTGTTTCCTGCCTTGCCTCCTGTGTTGGCTAGGTTTGGCTCCAGCAGACCCCCGTGACCCTGTAGTTAGGACATAGCGGGTTAGATAATGGATGGATGGATGCATTAGGTAGTACAGTTATGCAGGTTTTTAGAATACCGAGGTTTCCTAGAACAGTTCATTTTTAGGGTGATTCAGATCAGTACTTGTGTAAACAGATTTAAGTTTGCTGCTGTTGCATCTCAGAAAGACTCAACCGTTTTCTACTACTGAGAAAACAGAGAGAAAGAACATTCAAAGAACACATTGGTGTTGAGTTCGCATTAAACAAAGGAGGTGTCCAAACTGAAAATTTTGTTAGAGGCAAGCAGAAGAAATTGATATATTTCTTTTAGGGTTTTTCACTAGTCAAGGACAACAGCAAGAGGTCAAAACGTAAGGCATTAGATTATAAAAGTAGTTTAAAAATAAAAAAAACACTACGATTAAATGAGGACTCTGTATTAAATTATGTGATCAACCATAAATCTATTATGAAATTGTTCCTTTAATAAAATATGCTTCAAACCACCATGACATCACAGGTCATGGAACTGCACAGCATCACACCAATCAGACACAAAAAATTGTGGCACCCATGCATACAAGCACATACAATATTAGCACCCTTAGAAAAACAAACACTCAAAATTGTGATGTGATGATATCACCAGAATAACTATAAAAATATAAACAATCAATAATAAAATTAATTTCATGTCAAAACTAAACATATTCTAATAAATGGCTTAAGCACATGAAAAGCTCACCTTTGTATTCTCAAACAATATCGGCTGTATTTTGACTTAATAAAAAAAATAATTTAAAGGAGTAATTTCACATTTTTGGAAGGAAGTCAACGATGCCTGTAGCATTTCCTTCCACTTTCCACCTTGGTATGACTCTTTCTTTTAGCACAGCTGGACCGATGTGCTTTATTCTGAACAGTATCTATTTATAGCCACATACTCTCTCTCTCTATTTGGTTTTAAAATTAGCTGTGCAGAGGAAGGCTATGTGACCAGAAAGCAGATTTCATAATCTAGCATTCTGAAGGACAAGACACCTCCACACTCCTGAGACTAATAACAGGCGTTTAACAGTTACAAAGCCGAGGTGAGGGAGCCCAGTGATCTTTCATTCCATTCAGAATTGAAATAGAAATAGATAAGACTACAAAAGAAGGAGACTGGCTTTGGTGACAGATTGTCTGTGTTTAAATGGAGAAATTTTACTTTAATAAGTTAGTGCTTACTTACTGCATATCTAAGGAGTGTCTGTCTTTTCCGTAAATCTAATTGCTGTTACTCTAAGAAACATACACAGTAACCGTTGAAAGCAATAGAGTGAGAATGTCAGTGGGCTTATGCAGAGAACATATCGACTGTCGATGCCTATCTACAAGCTCCTTTGGTGTGATGCAGTACCAATCAAAGTAACCAAGATTTGTACTTGACTTAGTGGCCCAAAGGACCTGTTATTGAAGAGACATGCATAGTTTTCTATTATTATTCATATTATGATGATGATGATTATTATTATTATTATGTTCGTGCTGTCTGAGTCAATGAAAAATTAAGAATAAAGGACACACCAAGCATTCCATTGTTGTTTATGACATTGTCAAAAAGGATTGCCATGCCAAACACAGGGTCAAAATAACAACAGTGTGACTTTGGAGAAAAAAAGGTTAAAGACCTAAGCGAAACCTCATCAGGAATGTGAGCTTAGAGCTTATCTAGAAATGTAAATGAGCGGGAGGGAATCCGAGAAGAGGAATGGGCAGCAGTCCTACCTGCTCAGTTAAATGAAAACACGGTTCAATTAGCCAAATATTTAGATAATTAACAAAGAGCTTCTGACCATGCTGGCCCATGACTATACCTAAAATATTTCAGCAAAGATTGTTTTCCTTGCATAAACTAAATGACTTCAATGTCAGCTGCTCTGTTCTACATAAAAATGATTAATTTTGATTACTAATCTGCACTTTTAAAAAAAAATTATCCTCAAGATAAAGAAACCAAACTGGTTGATCACCAGTTCAGTTTCCCATTTACCGATAATAAAGTTCACCTTGACATTGAGAAGCTGGTGGACCTTAAAATATTGAAAGCTGCTAATTAGAACATTTTGGATTAGTAAATATTCGTTTTGTGAGGTCTATACACCTATGAAAATAGCATAGCCTCTTACCCCAACTGCTGACACCCCCTGGCCTAACCTCTTGACACTGACTGCTCATTTGATTACATTCAGTTTTGGAATGGTCTTGAATCAAAATGTTAGAAGCTGCTAATAGAAATGCAATACAATTACTTTGTTTTGAGTTACAACTAATGATTTATGGACATGCATTAAAATTCAATTATGTTTTATACTGCGATTTTAACAGAAATAAAAATTGCTTGCTGTAGTAAAAAGTAATCGATAGACTGGTTGATACGCTTTTAATTATGATATGACAAAACCATGCCAACATTAAACGCATTGTAAAGTAGTTAGCATGCTGAATCGCATTTAATTTTGGCACAAATAATCTTCAGTACAGAACAAGCATCATACAGCCCTTAGACCAGTTGTCCATGTTTAAGAAATTCTACTACAGAAAATACTGTTGTATGAAGCAGTAAAAAAAATAATCCATTAACCGTGAAGGGCTGTATTATACGCATTTTATGTTAATGAATCCTCAACTTCATGAAGACAAATTGTAGTATGCAAAACTGCAAGCATCTCTCTCTCTCTGCATGTATCTTAAGATTGATAATTCAGTTTAGTTTATATCATTTATATATATATATATATATCATTTACATCCTTTACTTATTCATTTTAGATATAATTAAAAGACAAACCTGGAACAAACTAGTTTAAATATCTATCTGCATTCCACAATCTATTGAGGGTTACTTTTCAGATACACTGTATATGAAAGAGAAAATATCATAAAGTGGTGACCCCTTAGCCTCTTCCAGTTTTTAGTTTTAATCTGCATGTGTTTGCTATTAGTAATGTTATATTTTCATCACTTGCATATATCAAATAATTAGCAGAATTTATCTTTTCTACTGAATATTACATAGCTTTTCTTATGGTAAATATTTCTACAAATGTTGAAAACCTGATTACAAAAATTGATTACAGGTGTTGACCGTCAGCTTAGCTAGTCTAACAGTTAGATCCATATGTATCTGGACAGTGACACAATGTTCCAAGTTTTGGCTCTATGCTATGACAAAGGATTTGAAATGAAGAAATAATTACATGAATAAAGTGTAGGCTTTCAGCATTAATTCAAAGGGTTTAATAGAAATACCGTATGAGCCATTTAGGAATGGCAGCCATATTTATACATGGTACCCCCATTTTCAGGGGTGCAAAAGTATTTGGACAATTGACTGAGACGCTGTTCCATAGCCAGGTGTTAGCAGGTCCCTCATTATTTCATTAACTATTAAGCAGGTAGAAGGTCTGTAGTTGATTCCAAGTGTAGAAGTTTTATTTGGAAACTGTCTCTGTGAACTCTCAATATGAGGTCCATGCAAATAAAAACAGACCATCATTAAGCAGAGAAAACAAAACAAGCTCATCTGAGAGATAGCAGAAACACAGGAGTGGTCAAATCAACTATCTGGTACATTCTTAAACAGAAGGAATGCATCGGTGAGCGCTGCAACTCCATAAGGCCCAGGCAACCATGGAGGACAAATGTGCTGGATGATCGCAGAATTCTTTCCTTGGTGAAAAAGAAAAAACAAGTTCACGACATTTAGCCAAACCAAGAATACTCTCTGGGAGGTAGGCCTATCATTACCAAAGTCTACAATCAAGAGAAGACTTCATGAAAGTAAATACAGTGGGTTTACTGCAAGGTGCAATCCATTGGTAATTCTTAAGTGTTGGAAGGACAGATTAGACTTTGCCAGAAAATATAAAAAAAAAAAAAAGTTTTGGAACTGTTTTTCTTCGGAGATCGATATATACCAGAATGATGCATAGAGAAGATTATATAGAAGAGAAGGAATGGCTCATGATCTGTAGCATATCACATCATCTGTGAGAAATGGTGGAGGCAGTGTTATGGCAAGGGCATGCATGACTGCCAATGGAAGTGGGTCACTGGTGTTTATTGATGACTAGCAGAATACCCGCGCTTCGCAGCGAAAAGTAGTGTGTTAAAGAAGTTATGAAAAAGAAAAGGAAAAATTTTTAAAATAACGTAACATGATTGACAATGTAATTGTTTTGTCATTGTCATGAGTGTTGCTGGCATATACTTTGTATATATATATATATATATATATATACTAGAAAATACCCGCGCTTCGCAGCGTGAAGTACTGCATTAAAATTTTATTAAGAAGAAAATTGAACCTTTTTAAACTGAGGGAAAATATGCCAATAATTATTTGTTAAGGATCTCTTTGTATACCATGTTGTCAGTTCGCCCTCCGGTTGTAACATGACCAAGCTGTGCGCTGAGCTTACTCTTGAGCATGCAACTTACAGTTGGCCATGTGAACAGTAATCTTGTCTCAAATCTCACAGCTTGGATTGCTGCTGTCATAATCGGTTTGAGTTTCATGGTTTGTTTCAATTACGACGGTATTTGCAGGATTTGTTGTTGACATTCGGCATCTGTCAAGCGTTGTAAACACAGAACCGGTTTCATTGATAAAATCACATCCAGCTTTTGAGAGTTTAAACATTCATAAACATCAAAGTGTCCACTACTGAAATCGTAACCTGTGAATCTAAGATGTTTAAGAGGCATTGGCGGTTGTCCAAAGGTGTAAAATATTTGGCCATTTCGGTACACTTGCAAGCAACAACCGAACAATTCAGCGGCAGCCATCAACTCACATGCAGAACAATAGGTGAAGGGCTTAAGCATTTCACTCTTCTAGTGCTCCTGTGTAGTATAATTATCTCCTGTACTGTCATCAGTCCACACCTTGAACCTGTCCCAGTCATTCAATACATAAGACACAATGTTCCTCCGGATATCAAGAGTGAGCCTGATATGGCCGTGCAATATGTAACAAAGAGAATGGAAAAGGTAGGTGGTATCTCCGGGCATGGAAACCACTCGGTAAGTGATAGTTCTTTGATCGATAGTGATCATCTCGATAGACATGGTAATGTGGGTTGGAATGATAAAGGAAATGGGTACCTGAACAATGTAAAGTAAGTGTAAAATACCTATACAATAACTATAATTGTAATAAACAAACAATAAAACAGCGGAGAAGCCGTGGATTAAACAAAAAGGCTGTAGTTATCAGTAGGGAGATGTGAATCCCGTGGCGAAGCAAGGAAGGGAATGTAGAGACTGGAGCGACGGACGGCCTTATATAGGCAGGCAGCCAACAACGTGGGAGGCGTTGGGATGGGGGACCCAACGCCGCCTCACACGGTGACCGAGCTGCAGGCTATGGACGTATATATGTACGTAAGTAGGATTCAGTTAGCATTGGGAACCCGTGTACCAAATTTCTTGAAGATGGGCCCATAAGTAACAAAGACTTTTGAAAAGTTCAATATGGCGGCTGACAGTGGCATCATACTACCGAAATAAGTACGTACATTGGTTTCGGTTAGTGCAGGGAAGCCGCCTACCAAATTTCGAGAAAATTGGGTCATAAATAAAGTTCAACATGGCGGACGTTGTTGACCGTTATGACCATTACGCGTAGAATTTCGAAATGAAACCTGCTTAACTTTTGTAAGTAAGCTGTAAGTAATGAGCCCCCCCAAATTTCAGCCTTCTACCTATACGGGAAGTAGGAGAATTAGTGATGTTAGAAAATTCAATATGGTGGCCGACAGTGGTGTCATACCAACAAAATAAGTACAGACATCGGTTTCCACTAAAAGTTCAATATGGCGGCCGACAGTGGCATCATACCACCGAAATAAGTACCAAATTTCAGCCTTCTACCTACACGGGAAGTTGGAGAATTAGTGACATTTGGAAAATTCAATATGGCGGCCGACAGTGGCGTCATACCAGCAAAATAAGTATGTACATTGGTTTTGGCTAGCGCAGGGAAGCCACCAACCAAATTTCGTGAAGATGGGGCCATAAATAAGAAAGTTCAACATGGCGGACGTTGTAGACCGTTATGACCGTTATGTGTAGAATTTCGAAATGAAACCTGCTTAACTTTTGTAAGTAAGCTGTAAGGAATAAGTCTGCCAAAGTTCAGCTTTCTACCTACATGGGAAGTTGGAGAATTAGTGATGAGTCAGTGAGTCAGTCAGTGAGTGATTCAGTCAGTCAGTGCTTTGCCTTTTATTATTATAGATATACATACATGTGTACATATAAACACACACATATATATACTATGGGGTGCCAAACAGGCAAATACATTGATTTTATGAATATATAAAGTCGGCGTCAGAATATATAAAGTCAAAACTTGAATATATAAAGTCATTCCCGAATATATAAAGTCAAAACTTGAATATATAAAGTCACTGTCGGAATATATAAAGTCAAAACTTGAATATATAAAGTCATCACTGGAATATATAAAGTCAGCGCTGGAATATATAAAGTCAACATCGGAGTATATAAAGTCACTCCTGAATATATAAAGTGAAAGTCAAAATCTATTGATTGAAACGACTCTGAACTGAACTACGTTAACAAAAACGTATTCAGAAAAATAAATTAAAAAAACACTGTTCGGTTAATGTTTTGAAAATGATGCATGTGCCCTGCCCAGGATTGGTTCCTGCCTTGCGCCCAGTGTTGGCTGGGATTGTCTCCAGCAGACCCCCGTGACCCTGTGGTAGGATTCAACGGGTTGGGAAATGGATGGATATTCCAGCGCTGACTTTGTATATTCCGACGCTGACTTTATATATTCAAGTTTTGACTTTATATATTCAGAAACAAGTTTTGACTTTATATATACTGACGCTGACTTTATATATTCAAGTTTTGACTTTATTTATTCCGACAGTGACTTTATATAATGAAGTTTTGACTTTATATATTCGGGAATGACTTTATATATAAAAGTTTTGACTTTATATAGTTAAATTTAGTCATCATTGCATAACTTTTTCTTTACCATAGAAATTTAAAGACTAAATTCAACTTCCATTCCTAACAAAGATATTTCTGACGACTAAATAGAACCTACTTATATCCAAATTTGAGCTATTGAGCTTCGCTCTTACTTTTTTACCGTTCATTTAATCATGGCTAGTGGAGGAAAAATTATAAAATGGAAGGAGGATTACACTGAGTATGGCTTTACCAAAACAATTATTGATGGCGAATCGATTATTCATAAAGCTTCAATTGGTCATCTGTTTTTCTGTGTCAACCTCATATTTTTTCATACTTCTTCTCAAACCAAGGGGGTGCGAGGCTAAAACGAATCTGGAAGCGCTGATCAATGTAACCGGTGTACCAGGAAATCATGCATTGACAGAAGTTCCCCTTTGTTTGTAATGCAAAGTGTGATTAAATGCGTGATTTTTTAACGCGTTATGGAGCGCATACATCGAAGCTTCTCAGCTGTGCTTGTGCTAAGAAAAGGAAACATTTTAAAAATAACTTAACACGATTGTCAATGTAACCTTTTGTAAGTAGTGCCTGGAGAATTCAGTGTGGAGAAACTCTAGAGACAGCGTGTGTATTAACTTGTGGATTTTTCTGTGAGTATTTGGTGGCAGCGTCACAAAGTCGCTTCTGTAAGACTGCGTTAGCTGCTGAGCTCAGCTCAGAGCGAAATGAGGTGAATGGGAGGGGAGATGATGACGTGACTCCCCCACCCGCCTTAACTGTCAATCCCCCACAAACACAGTCTCTTGGAATTTGCATTAGCACAGCCCCTCACCTGCAATTTTAACTTAGTTACAAAGTGATCAAAACTCTCGTTTATATCCTGCGTCCTCTCATTAAACTTGTATCCCACATTAGCCGTGGGCATGACAAACTCCAGCGGCAGCCTGTCAATGAACTTTATTTAAACTTTAGGTTTACACCATGCTTTGTTTCCGAAGTAGCAGCACTCATGAATATGGTTGTATATGTGACTCGCTCTCTTATTGTTTCGCTGCCTTCTCAATTATATAATGCATGTTTTCTTCAGTGCTTTTTGGAGCTCTTCCTGGTTTTCTACGTACTGCGTTGACAGTCAGTTCACGTGATTACGTGGGAGGCGTGATGATGTCACACGAAACTCCGCCCCCCACGGCTTTCGAGCTCAACTCCATTATAGTAAATGGAGAAAAATAGCTTCCAGTTATGACCATTACGCGTAGAATTTCGAAATGAAACCTGCCCAACTTTTGTAAGTAAGCTGTAAGGAATGAGCCTGCCAAATTTCAGCCTTCTACCTACACGGGAACTTGGAGAATTAGTGATGAGTCAGTGAGTGAGTGAGTGAGTGAGTGAGTCAGTCAGTCAGTCAGTCAGTCAGTCAGTGATGGCTTTGCCTTTTATTAGTATAGATATGATTACTGACAAAAGTTGCAGGATGATTTCTGAAGTGTACAGGGATATACCATGCTGCAAAACTGATAGGATGACGCTTCACAGTACATATCGACAATGAGCCAAAACACACTATGAAAGAAAAGCAAACTCCTTTTCAAGGCAACGAAGTGTAAGATTCTTCAATGACCAAGTCAACTGACCTCAACCCAACTGGACATGCATTTTACTTACTGAAGACAAAATTGACAGCAGAAAGTCCAACAAACAAGCAGCAAATGAAGACAGCTACAGTAAGGCTTGGCAAAGCATCAGTAGGATGGAAACCCAGCACTTGGAGAAGACCATCGGTTCCAGTCTTCAGGCAGTCATTGGCTGCAAAGGATTTTCAGCCTAGTACTGAAAATGATCGATATATTCATGACTACATTAGTTTGTCCAAATACTTTTCATCCCCTGAAAATGGGGGCACCATGTATAAAAATGGCTGTCTTTTCTAAATAGGTCATAAAATGTTTATGTTAAACTCCTTAAATTAAAACTGCAAGTCCACACTTCAATCACATCTTGCTTCATTTCAAATCTAATGGGGTAGCACAAAGAGCCAAAATTATGAAACTTGTATCACTGTCCAAATACTTACGGACCTAACTATAAATTCAGTTTGTGTGAGATGATTTATACACCCAATGATTCACTTAAACATCATCAGGGATCTCACCGGAGGTCATCAGATAATTTGGGTTTTTCGAACATCAGACACCCTCTCCTAAGCGATACAGCCAGGGGTTGTCAGGTCCCAGTTTGTGCCCAAGAAGCTTACACCCACAGCTTACACTTCTTCTTCTTCACTCCTGTGATGATTAGGAGACTGAAAGCCTTACATAAGGATTGAGCTGCAAAGCTCTAGTGGGTTACAATATGCTCACCACGCCCATCTGCAGTATTTCTCTACCAACTCTCCATACTTAGCTTGTTTCTTCTCAGTTGCTTTTTCCATCCTTTTCTCCCAAGGGACTGTTAGCTTCAGTGTGACTACCTACTTTGTTGATTCTGAAGATGGCACTATGTCTGGCCTGAAGGTGGTCTCCAAGGTAAATTCTGGGAGGTGAAAGTGCTTTCCCATGTCCACTCTTATTTTCCAACTTCTTCTGATCTAAGGAGACCACCTTGCTTTCAGCTGAGATGATGGCTTCTTCCCTGTCTAGGCAATTGAGATCAATTTGTTGCTGGTTGAAGGTGCTTTGACTTATCTTTGATGTTGCTGATTATTTCTGCAATTGTCTTCAAAATTGGATTGTGGTGCCAAAGATAGCAACATTTCTCCAGTGCTTTATGGCAATAACTGAGTATGCGCTTCAAATTCCCTCTTCTCAAGCACAAGAGACATGCTGGAGGTTTGGGAGAATGTCATATATTGACTGGAAAAGAAACGTGATGTAAGAAGACTGAGCCTGTCACAACTTAGACCAAGAGATTTTTTGGTTTACAGTACTGCCTATTCCCGTTTTGTCCATGCACCTTGCTGGAGAAACCTCAACATCTGGCTTGCTCGCAACTACTCGATTCCTGCTCTCACCTCCTTCTGGACTATTTCCATCTGTTCTTACCCTTGGTTTGGTTTTAGCAAGCCAATCTTGGACTGTTGACTTCCAGACATCAGAGGACCTCTTCACTCTGCCTCAGCAGACTTGACCAATATGTTTATGGCCGAGGCAAACACAGCCACCGAAATATTATAACCAGTTATGGTTTCTGATATATCCACAGAGGTGATTTTCAGATTTAAATTATAGTAATAATCCAATTTGAGATCTCTAATCTAACTTGAGATGTGGTGATACTCCAGTGCCATCTCCTCTAGCTTGTGTGGTATAGACCTGTGTGTGTTGGCAATGTCTACCCACAAATCTTGAAGTAACATTGAGCATACCTAGAGGAAATTTCCAGGTAAACTACAAAAGACAGTTATCTCCAGTATCATAGGGTGACTCAGCAGCTCACTTTTTACAAATAAAAGTAAAAAAAAATAAAAATAAAAGTGCAAAAGCAACTGAGCATGTCATTATAGTACTTATCTGTTAGCTTGTGCTACTAAACTCCAGTACATGGGAAAGTAAGTAGAAATACTATATATCTCTCTATTATAAAAGAAAATCTTGAGACAAGACTATTGCAAAGAGATTTTTTCAAGTCCCGCCCTCCTCTCAACAATTTTCAACCACGGTCCTCTCACCTCTCATTTGTGTGAATGCTCTTGTCAATTACAGTTCCTGTGCTTTCCACTCTTATAAATTTTTATGTTTTACTCACTTTAAGTTTCCAATAAAAGAAGACTTATTATGTCCAAATCTTATTGAAGAATTTCCTCCCAAAGGTTATCATCAGAAGAAATGAGTACACGGGCAATCCTACCACTGAGAAACGATGAAGTCAAACGAATTAACACAAAAATTGTCAATCGGTTACAAGGCAGATTGGCTAACTGTGTATCAATAGACTATGCTGAAACAGTTGGAGGTGATGGTGTGGAAGATGAAAACATCAACTTACAATATTCCATAGAATATTAAAGTCAAAGTCAAAGTGAACTTTATTGTCATCTCAACCATATACAAGTATAAAGATAGACAAAATTGCGAAACTCAGGGTCCACGGTGTAACAACATGACTTGCAAATAATAAATTAAAAGTAGAATTAAAATTTAAATTTAAAAGTAAAACACAAACAAGACAAGACATTATGCAAAGACAAGACAAAGATGTAGCAGCAATATTGACGTGTAGTTAGCAATATGAACATTGATGCAAGGTATGGTACTTGCAATCTAGATACATAAATATAGTCAATAGGTATGTAATCTATGCTAATAAAAGGCAAAGCCCTGACTGACTGACTGACTGACTGACTGACTGACTCACTCACTCACTCACTCACTCACTCACTCATCACTAATTCTCCAACTTCCCGTGTAGGTAGAAGACTGAAATTTGGCAGGCTCATTCCTTACAGCTTACTTACAAAAGTTGGGCAGGTTTCATTTTGAAATTCTATGCGTAATGGTCAAAACTGGAACCTATTTTTCTCCATATACTGTAATGGACGTTAGCCCGATGGCCGTGGGGGGCAGAGCTGCGTGTGACATCATCACGCCTCCCAAGTAATCACGTGAACTGACTATGACCACAGTACGTAGAAAAGAAGGAAGAGCCCCCAAAGAGCGCTGAAGAAAAACGCCAAATACTTTATTTGCGAGATACAAGTTTAATGAGAAGACACGAGGTATAAACAAGACATTGGATCACTTTGTAACAGATTTAAAATTGCTGTAGCGAGAAACTTTTAAGTGCCGGGTCTTAGCTAACATTAAATAACGCCATGGACATCGCAAGATCGCACGCGATAGCACAGGCACAGCTCAGAAGCTTCAATGCATGTACTCCGAGCGGCTCACGTGAACTGACTATGAAAGCATTACGCAGAGAAAGCAAGACCTCTAAAGAGCGCGGAGAGTTTTGCTCACGTGAACGTGTCTGCAAAAAGTGGCGTTTCTTATAATTTTTTAAATTTTTTTTCCCCCTTCCCATGAGCTATAGCCCAGACAACTGTAAACACGGGATCCCATTTCTAGACCGCGGCAAACTAATATTAAGGCGCCGCACTTTCTTTTACACGTATACGATTATGAGGTCGTCAGGTCGGATTATGAAGACACGCACAGGAGTGGAGGACCAACAGTGCCATCACAGCCGATTAATGGCAGGGATGTCCACCAGTCTACACAAGACCCACCGTGACTGTCCCCAAAAGGCGCTCATATCATCAGCGAAAACATCTCTCTACACTATATAAAAGAAAAAGGCAACTTTCCTTTCTTTACACCTTTTTTCCTTTTATCCCAAAGCCTTTCTCTCTTAACACTGCAGAGGACACAAAACTAATTTTCTTTAATTGCTGGTAATGCCGGTAAAGCACATTACCAGAGGCAGAAATTTGGACGTTCACATAGAAAATGTAATTTCTATACCACAGCCGTCGTGTAGCGCCTTTCAAAAGGGATCTACTACCGAGAGATCATCCATATACATTTTAGCTGCTGTTAGTACTACTTACCTGTTGTGTTACACCGTCTTTAAAATGTAGTTTACCCGAAACCACTCCAGTAGTGCTCAATGTAGCTTTACTTCTTAAAACGTTAATGTTTTACTGTTTAATAACTTATAGACTACATTTTATTATTTTTCCCTTGCACTCAGTGACCAAAGCTATACACGCACATATAGACACATACATATATATATATATATATATATATATACACATATATATACCTGTGTGTATGTATGTATGTATGTATGTGTATGTATTTATATACATATACACATATATATATATATATATATACACACACACCTATCTACATTAGATATACACACACATACATACAGTACATACATACATACATATATATAATTTGTGTGTGTGTATGTATGTATGTATCTATGTATGTGTGTGTATATATGATGTAGATAGGTATATATGTGTGTGTATATGTAGATATGTATATATGTATATATATATACCGCGGTGAGTTGGCACCCTGCCTGGGATTGGTTCCTGCCTTGTGCCCTGTGTTGGCTGGGATTGGCTCCAGCAGACCCCCGTGACCCTGTATTCGGATTCAGCGGGTTAGAAAATGGATGGATGGATATATATATATATATATGTGTGTGTGTATATGTAGATATGTATATATGTATATATATATCGCGGTGAGTTGGCACCCTGCCTGGGATTGGTTCCTGCCTTGTACCCTGTGTTGGCTGGGATTGGCTCCAGCAGACCCCCGTGACCCTGTGTTCGGATTCAACGGGTTGAAAAATGGATGGATAGATGTATATATATGAAGATATGTATGTGTATATATATGTATATATGTATTTATATATTGTCACGCATGCGCGAGTAGGAGGCCGCGGACGGATCTTAAACTGCTTCAAAAGACGTTCGCCGGCGGGGAGTGGCAGGGTACTAACCTTTCACCTTTGTCTTCCAGAAAAAGAGACGCTCCGCCATCATAGCCTGCCCGCAGTACGTCCACTTCCGCCCTTCCTCCGCCATCTTTCCTGACGTCAGCAGTCCCATCCTCCCTCACGGTTCCTTCCCAGCATTCCTCCATTTCCGGCCCCTCCTCTATAAAATGGTCGCCGACGCCTCTGAAAGGCGTCGCGCATATGAACTGTTTTGTTTATATTTTGACCTGCTTTTTTTTTTTAAATATTGTGGAATTGTCTGTAATATACGGAGCCGGAAAAACCCCAAACCTTTATCTTGTCTATTGCTTCTTTTTAGAGTGGCGTAGTCGGCAGGATTTAGAGCCCGAGAGAGATGACTGAAGGGCAAGACCTTAACACAGTGCTGCAGGGGATGAATACCCAGATCCTGGCCCTGCAGCAGGCGCAAGCCGCAACCACCCGCGAGTTGGAGGAAATGAAGGCCAGGTTGGCAGAAGCCCGAAGGGTAAGACCCGATCCGCCTCGTCCAATGCCTCCGCCTCTGGTGCCCATGACAGAGGCGGATGACATCGAGTTCTACCTGGGCATCTTCGAACGGACGGCCACCCGGAACGAGTGGCAGCGGTCCGAGTGGGCGTCCATTCTGGCGCCCTACCTGAAGGGACCCGCGCAGCGGGCTTATTAAGACCTCCCCGAGGAGGAGGCCACGAGTTATGACCTCGTAAAACAGATCCTGGCATGCTACGGCATCACGCCGGGCCAGCAGGTGACTGAATGGCGGAGCTGGCAGTTTGACCCGGAGAAGCCGGCCCGTGCACAGGCCTTCGACTTCTGGGGCAAAATGGGACCGAAGGTCCCCAAGCTCGGAAGGTCGTAGAACAGGTTGCCTGTGAGGGCCTGGTAAACGCCTTGCCAAGCTCCCTCGCCCAGCAGGTCCGGTGCCATCCTTATAAGGACATGCCAGGCTTCCTGGAAGTCCTGGAGTGTCAGCTTGCGGTCTACCAAGCCGGGGGGTTGGAAAAGCACGCTCGTGGGAACCGACAGGGACGGGCGGCCACCCCGAGCCCTCTCGACGGGCTGCGGGGCCTAAAGAAAAGCTGGCCTCCCCACGCTGTTACAAGTGCAGCGAGACCGGCCATCTACTGCCGACTTGTCCCCTCAACACCCCAACGGAGCCGATGGACTGCACCTGGGCCACCGCTGAAAGGTACTGTACTCCGTCGCACCCGCTGGCAAGTCCAAACATGGGAGTGGTGTTATTAAACGGGCACTCGGTAGTGGCTTTATTTGATTCCGGCAGCAACATTACAATCGCCGTTACGTATTACCGCGACAGTGGCTTACGCAGCACTTGCAAGTCACTTATGTGCATGGGGAGACCAAGTCTTACCGTTCCGCCCGCTGTTACATCACATGGAAGGGGCAAGTTTATAACTTGACGGTCGCGGTGTTGCCCGATCCCCCCTATCCAGTAATTTTGGGGCAAGACTGGTCGCACAGGAA
The DNA here is from genome assembly GCF_016835505.1 of Polypterus senegalus. Classification (NCBI taxonomy): domain Eukaryota; kingdom Metazoa; phylum Chordata; class Cladistia; order Polypteriformes; family Polypteridae; genus Polypterus; species Polypterus senegalus. The sequence goes on along the minus strand of NC_053159.1, from coordinate 124,616,164 downwards.
AAGCGGTAAGACGAACACTGCTCCCGGGGCCTCGCTAGATCTGGTTATGAGGGGGCGAGGCACTCTTCCAGCGGTCTCCACGCCATGCTCTGAGGCAAGCCAAAATGGCGCAGGCATTTCGGGGGAAGTTTCTCAGGCGACGGACTCTGACCCGGAAGCATCCACTGGGGAAGGGACGAGCCAGGGAACACTTCCGCCAACCCACTCTCAAGACCCCCTGAGCAATTTGGACCACCAATTTCGATCCACGCCTGCCTCATTTAAAGGGAGCAGTGGAATGACGATTCCCTGCGGTTTGCCCGGAATGCAATTGTTTTTCCAGGCAGCTCACAAGCTGATGGTTCCATGCCACGCGAGCCCTTCTTTGTGCTGGAAAATAATCTGTTGTATCGGGTGGCAACCCACGAGGGTGAGGTGCGGAAAATGTTGCTAGTGCCGCGTACCTTCCGGCGGGAGGTATGTGAACTAGCTCATGCTCACCTCCTAGGCGCCCACCTCGGGGCCGAAGACATTGGAGAGAATCAAGCTCCGCTTTTAATGGCCCGGGATCAACGAGGAGGTCCAGCGCTTCTGTCAATCCTGTCCGGAATGTCAGATTCGCCAGATTCCTAGGAGGGACCGCGCTCCTCTCGTCCCAATACCCCTGGTAGACATCCCATTTGACCGAATAGGGGTGGACTTAGTAGGACCCCTGGAACCCTCGAACCGTGGCCACAAGTACATATTGGTCATGGTAGATTATGCAACCCGATACCCAGAGGCGGTTCCCATGTGCTCCGCTAACACCAAGAATATCGCACGGGAATTAGTCAACCTATTTTCGAGAGTGGGTATCCCCAAAGAAGTCCTCACGGACCAGGGTACTCCCTTCACCTCGGATACGTTCAGGGAGGTTGCCAAATTACTGAGAATAAAGCACCTGAAGACGTCTGTCTACCACCCCCAAACAGATGGGCTGGTAGAACGTTTTAACCAGACGCTTAAACAGATGCTCCGCAAGGTAGTCAGCGCCGATGGCAGGAATTGGGACCAGCTCCTACCGCTCGTGCTTTTTGCCTACCGGGAGGTGCCCCACCTCTACAGGCTTCTCCCCTTTTGAATTATTGTACGGCCGACAACCCCGGTGACTTTTAGACATACTAAAAGAGGGCTGGGAGGCTGAGGCCCTTCCCTCCTCCAATATATTGGAGTATGTGGCACAACTGCGCGACAGGCTCGCTAAAATCAGGCCACTCCTAAAGGACCACGTGACTCGTGCGCAGGCAGCGCAGGCCCGGTGTTACAACCGCAACTCCGTCCTCCGGGAATTCCACCCGGGGGATCGGGTGATGGTGCTCATTCCTACCTCCCACTCCAAGTTGCTAGCTCACTGGCAGGGGCCATACAAGGTTAAGGAAAGAAAGGGGCTCGTCGACTATTTAGTTAAGCAACCTAATCGTCGACCGAGCAAGAGGATCTACCATGTCAATTTCTTAAAACCCTGGAAGGACAAGGACAAGCCTCCCGACATTCGTACATCCCTCTCCCTTTTCGCTAGCACGTCTGCCCTTAACCGCGGTGACAAGCTGACACCCCTACAGCGGCGAGAGATAACCCAGGCTATCCACGCCATCCCGAAGTAGTGAGCGAGTCACCGGGTCGGACCTCGCTGATTGCACACGATATAGTCACGGACCCCGGAGTGATCGTCCGGGAGAGGCCCTATGGACTCCCGGAGGCAAAACGCGGCAAAGTGGAACTGGAGGTGCAACGAATGTTGGATATGGACATTATCGAGGAAAGCCATAGCCTTTGGTCCAGCCCAATCGTCCTCGTTTCCAAGCCGGACGGCTCCTGAAGGTTCTGCAATGACTTTAGACGTCTAAACCAGGCCTCCAAGTTCGACGCCTACCCGATGCCCCGCATTGACTTGGCTTAAAGGAGGCCAAGTATTTAGGCTACCTTGTGGGACGAGGACAGGTGAGACCCCAATGTTCCAAAGTCAAAGACATCCTGGAATGGCCCCGTCCGAATACCAAGAGACAGGTGCAGGTTTTCTTGGGGCTGGCGGGGTACTACCGCTGGTTCGTACCCCATTTTTCCGAAAGGGCAGCACCCTTGACTAATCTCACAAAGAAGGGCGCTCCCCTGCATGTGGTATGGAACGACAAGGCGGAACACATATTCAATGACCTGAAAAAGGCCCTGTCGGCACCTGTATTAAGGACCCCTGATTTTGGGCGGCCTTTTATCCTCCAGACCGACGCTTCAGACACAGACCGTGTTGAGCCAAAGCGTCGATGGTGTCGAACACCCCGTGATGTACCTAAGCTGGAAACTGCTGGACCGAGAGGCCAGGTCCACGGCAGTGGAGAGGGAAGCCCTGGCCATTAAGTGGGCCGTGACTTACAGTATCTCCGGTACTACCTGTTGGGTCGTGAATTCACTCTGGTGACTGATCACGCTGCGCTTCAGTGGATGTCCCTCCACAAAGAGTCGAATCCGCGGGTCACCAGGTGGTTTCTGGACTTACAGCCCTATAAGTTCGCGGTCACTTATCGCCGCCGCAGCCTTCACGCCAATGCCGATGCCGTCTCTCGCATCCACGACCTCTTGGTTAGGTCCGCCCGACCTGACGGTCTTGGGCTAAGGGGTCGTGTCACGCATGCGCGAGTACGAGGCCGCGGACGGATCTTAAACCGCTTCAAAAGACGTTAGCGGCGGGAGTGGCGGGTACTACCTTTCTCCTTTGTCTTCTAGAAAAAGAGACGCTCCGCCATCATAGCCTGCCCGCAGTACGTCCACTTCCGCCCTTCCTCCGCCATCTTTCCTGACGTCAGCAGTCCCATCCTCCCTCACGGTTCCTTCCCAGCATTCCTCCACTTCCGGCCCTCCTCTATAAAATGGCCGCCGACGCTCTGAAAGGCGTCACGCATATGAACTGTTTTGTTAATATTTTGACCTGTTCTTTTTTTTTAAATATTGTGGAATTGTCTGCAATATACGAGGCCGGAAAAACCCCAAACCTTTATATTGTCTATTGCTTCTTTTTACAATATATATATATATATATATATATATATATATATATATATATATATATAGACTCAAACCGATTATAACAGCAATCCAAGCTGTGAGAAAACACTAAAAAGGAGGCGTGTCAGACGTCGTGGTACATTTTTTGATGCAGCTAGACGAAAACAACTTCGTGACACTGCAGCCAAATACACAAAACAATTACTTTGACAATCATGTTATGTTATTTTCAAAATGTTTCCTTTTCTTTTTCTTTACTTCTTTAACATACTACTTCTCCGCTGCAAAGCGCGGGTATTTTGCTAGTATAATAAATAAATATTAAATAATAGATATAGATAATACAGAAATTATCAGTGTATGATAATAGTTGTTTAAGACATGTGTAAACAATCACTAGTCAGAATGTTTCACAGCAACCGTTAACACCGTCCGGTCTTCCTACTGCCGAATAACTGTTGAAAGAAGGATATATCGTAACTGCATTGCATAATTTATTCATGAGTGATGGGCTATGCAATTGGACAAGATTAGTTGTATTGAAAATTGGTCGAACAATTCTAACGTAAAATTTTAACAGGCGACAAGAAAGGTAATGTAGTACATATTCTGCGGATAACATTAGACACCAAGTGAGATCTTGATATGCCAATCATATTAAAATATTTACAGTTTCCAATCAAAAGAACAGGTTTTAAATTTTAGATAAACTAACATTTAGAGTTGCTGAGAAGTTTCAGACAAATATTGCAGACAAATTGGACAATTTAATACCATAAAAAAAATGTAATAAATCCAAGGAGAAGAAGAACTCTCCAGTGCCAACCCTGCTTAAAGGGTAATTAGAAGTTAAACTTCAAAGAGAATGGATATAGAACAAGCAGGACTGGAAATACATCTGAGTTACACTTTAACTTGAGACAAATTCTTCTTGATTAAAAGAACACAATAGCAGAAATACCACTCTCATAACATCTGTAATACGATATTAGGTATATTAGGTAGTTTTACTTCTAATAAACTGCATGTCTATTGTAGCAGGATCAACTTACCTCACACATATACGTTAGGGCCAAAGGCTTGCAAAACACTCTAAAGTAAGCTTCTATGCAGCACTTTAAAAACACTTAGAAGTGTTACAGTTTTTTCCCTGAATCTCCTAATACAGAACTCTTTGCATTTCTCCGCAAACAATGATAATTATTAATTAAAGGCTAGCCTCTTCATACTGCATGGTCTGTCCCAATACATATCTTATCTATCTATTGCTAAATCAGCAGTTCAGCAGTCCTGTCATCGTGTTTTACTTCACAGTATATTAGCTTGAATTATTCATATAATAAATCAATGAACACACTGTATATAAAGAAAACATTTTGAAAAAAAATCATATTTTAAAGTATTTTTTGTAGTCAGCTAAATCATCATGGAGTTTAGATCATACTCTAGGTTTGTTCTCCAAATAAATCCCTTTTAAATTTAGATATTTGAGCATAAATAACAAAGAAAGAAGTGTTGCTGGCTTAAATCATCTTAAATTCAGATAAGCTATGAAAAACTATTATTTTCTGGAGGAATGCAAGCCTATAGCTTATTTACTTAAACTTCAACTGGAGAATGCAAAGAAAGTCATATACTGTAACTCAGAAAATGTATTAAATGCATTAAATGCAATATTATATAAATTTATAAGTTCTCTTAGGCCTTCAGAATATAATTTCACCTTGTTTCCAAGTTCATTTGATTTTCTTTTCATAGTGCAAATAAACGGACTCTAATCTGCCTTGTTGTGAACACAAGTATACATGTTTTGATGTGACTTACATATGACTTGTACTCCACCACTGCTGCTTTTCACTCTTTTGCTTATTGGTGATAAATTAGGTTTTGATTTGTTACTGTCAGGAACATATTAATTTTGTGACGGTCCAGTTTGGCTCCACACTCCCTTATTGCATCCAGAAGCCTCTTGAACCAGTAACCGTCAAGCTGGGCAAATGAGGATTCATACATTCAGCAAGGGCTTGGTGCATAAATGCCTTTGCTTTTATTAAAAATCCAAGAAACGAAAGTCCAAATAGTGCAGTGATTCAAACAGTTAATTAACATTCAAATAAATAATTGATTAAAAACAGTGAGTGTCCATGAGTTAAAATTCACAGTTAAAAGCAGAGTAAAACAAACACAGTCATCAGGTCCTTATTGCTCCTTCTCTGATCCTTGACGAGCCCAGTACAACTTCTGTTTCTGTTCTGTCTCCATGGCTCACCCATAACTCACTCAGCTGGTGAGACTCCAGCAGCTGCAGTTCTCACCACTGCCTCCTGTCTTGGCTGCCACAATCCGCAGACGCCAGACTGCTCAAGGGTCAGCTGTCTTCCCATCTTCCTTCTTGCTCCCCTGGCGTACCGTGGATACCTGGGGAGGATTCCAACATAGTCACACACGCTCCTCTTGAGCATAATCAGCTTGAATGATTCACCCCTAAAGTGCCAATCCTTCACTCTTCCGCAGGGCTAACGACCACTTTGCCTCTCACTCACTCGCTGGCTGCCATGTCTTGCTTTACCAGAAAATACTTCATTCACGGCTCTCTGTTTCTCTCTGTTTCTGTAATGATTCCTGTTTTCCAGTTCTCTCCTCTCTGCCATGCAGGCTCCTTTTATACAGTATGATCTGATTGGACACAGTTGTGATACACATTTGTACATAAAATGTGCAATCAGACAAGCACCCCAACCAACCCCAGAGCAAAGCGTGCTCGCGCACATCCACAGCCAATTTGGGCCAGCACGCTCTGGTTCCTAATTATTTATTTAAAAACTGCACTTTGCCATGGAGCTCTAATCACAAATTTGTTTTCACATGTGCCTTTGTTTCCATGTGCTATTAATTTATTTGTTTAGATTTTAATTGTCACTTCAGTGGCATCATTGTGTCACCATTTTGTATATCTGTTTTTTCATGGGCAATGTCATTTTGTGTTTGTAGAGTTTATGGGCACCACCATTTTGTTTGTCTCATTACTATGGTTACTATGATGCTGCATAGCTGCTAGGCACATAGTACACATGCCATGTGACCTGAGACCCCATGTCAGTCATAGTATGTAAGGTGGCTACTTCAATTCAGCAAGTAGTCAAACTTTAAGACTTCCTGAAGAAAAAAACCTACAAGAAAGAATTGCTTTAGCATCCCAGAAAAATTATTTAGGAACTAATTCAGGATTTGATTTTTTGTTTGGTTTGGACTAAAGTTATGTTTTGTTTTGGTTGGATGTTTTTGTCAGAGATGTGACTAGGCCCTACATATTCAAGTCTCAAGTAAGTCTTGACCTTCAAGTTTCAAGTCAAGTCTCAAGTTATAAGGATTATTACATACAGTCAAATCAAGTGGAGTCGATGGATTTAATCAAACAAGTCAACCTGAGTCACTGGTTTTATTTAAGCAAGTTAAGTCAAGTGTTAGTTGAGAAGAGTTCATTAAAAAAAAAGGGCTTACACTATCGCCACACTCCGCAATTAAATTTAACTATGATAATGTGTAATTTATACTAACATACCAGTAATAGTGACTGGTATATAAAATAATTTAATCTCTGAGGCTAGAGATCTGCACTGGCAATCGGAAGGTTGCCGGTTCGAATCTCGTAAATGCCAAAAAGGGACTCTGCTCTGTTGGGCCCTTCAGCATGGCCCTTAACCTGCAATTGCTGAGCGCTTTGAGTAACTGATAAAAAAGCACTATATAAATGTAATGTATTATTATTATTATTATAATTAATTGTTTTACATTTTAGTAATTTGTATATATACTTTCAATTTTCCAAAGTTTCCTAATAATGTGCAGTATGTCTAAAACACACAATATTTAAAAATATAAAAGGCTATGTCACTGCTGAGCATCAGTCCATCCATTTTTAAAACCCTCTATACTCTGAGTAGGGTCACTGCTGCCTATCCCAGCAAGCACAGGGCACAAGGCAGGACCAATATTCTAGACAGGGCACCAGCCCCTCATAAGACAAAACACACACGCAAGCACACTGAGGACAATTTAACATTGCAAATCCACTTAACCTACATGTCTATGGACTATGGGAGGAATCCAAAGCAACCAGAGGGAACCTATGCAAACACAGGGAGAACATGCAAACTCTATGCATGGAGGACCCGGGACATAAACCGTGCCGCCATGTTTTTTTTTTTTCTTATTTTGCATATTTATTAATTAACTAAATATTTCAACAATCTCTCATCATTTACAATGAATTGCACCTGCAGAAAATGAAGTTTTATCATCTATATGTGAACAAAGTAGCTGCATTATCACCCCTACATGACAAAACACCTGCTCAACAAGGTAACTCTGATATCTCACCAATTATTCATCCAGTTCTCTCTGCTTCTCCTCTATTTTTCCACTGTAGTCCCTCCCTCTGTGTCCTTTCACCTTCATCTCTACTTCCCTATCTGTCACCAATTTCTCTTCGCTAGTCTCATCTGCTCTGCAATCTCCTCTTCCCACTTCTCTCTTGAAACCAATGCTCCCACGGACACTCTGTGCTCAACTCTGTCCTCTTACCTTGATACTGTCTGTCCTCTCTCCACTAGGCTAGCATGTGAAAGCCGCTCCTGCCCATGCCTTTCTGAGCTCTACGCAGTTTATAGACAGGGTTTAAGACAGATGAAAGGAAATAAAGAAAGTCAAAGGTAGAGGCTGATTTGGATAAGTACCAATCTCTCCTATCCTCATTCTCTTCTGTTGCTACCAATGACAAGGTAAGTTTCTTTAAAAATAGGATTAGCAACACTTTTGATATTCGTGGCTTATTCTCCACTATCACCCCTCTCCTCAACTCTCCGTCACCTCCACCTTCAACATCTTTAGCTGTTGATAACTTTGATCGGGAAAGAGTGAATGTATTCAGCAGTCAATTCTCATTACCACCTCCATCCAGTATGCTACCTCCTGAATACGTCATCATTTTCTCTCCATTACTGATGTTTCCAACCTTCTCTCTAGTCCCTCTTCTGCCTTTGACACGATCATCCACTAAATCCATCTTGCCACCCTTAGGACTGCCCTCAGGTGGCTTGAGTCCTACCTCTTGGACAGATCCTACCATGTGTCCTGGTGTGGACAGATGACAAAGGTGCACCAGGCAAGCATGGGGATGCCCCAAGGAGCTGTGCTGGGCCCCCTTCTCATTTCTTTATCCAGTCCCATGATTTTCCCTATCAATGTCATCCACTAGAGGACCACGTGGTAGAAACTAGAATCTTTGCAAGTCTCACTGATATTGCAAACTGGATGAAGGAACACCATTTCCAGCTTAACCTACTCAAACATACAATTTTCACATTGAAAGGGTTACAGTGTTGAGACTGTGAAAATTTTACAAAAGTTCCCCAGACAACAAAACATATTAACAGCATCAGACATGAAAGGACATCTTTAGAAAGAATTTAAAGCATTAATTTCTGATACACTTAGAGCAGCAGGAAGGGATAACACTTTATTAAAAATAAACATCTCCCAAAATAAACTTTTAAAGTGAGTTTCATTTTTTATAAAGAATGGAAAAATTTCTTAGCCTTAGAAACTTGCAACACCTATTTGAGGTTATAAACCTAAAGTGAAAAAAAACAGTATTTGTCTCTTTACTTACTTTGAACACCATGTGCAGTCTGTGTAACTCAGAATAAATAAATACACATTCTAGAAAAACATTCAACAGGAAAATAAACTACGATTTATCTATTCATTTTCTGAACAAGAAAACATTGAAGTCAGTTACCTCTTCCAGTTAAGCTAATAAACGTTCTCACTCCAGCCACTTATTTCAAAGCTCTTTCTCTCAGCAACAAGGCTTACTTTGCCATCCTGACCCTACAATTAGTAAACATAAGTATTTTAAAATGTTCTTGATATAGATAACCCTAGGGTATCTATTCAGTTCTTCCAAGTATATACTATGGATCATTTCATAGTCTTATAAAGACAGATTCATTTACTTTGCTATTCAGAATCGGGTATATTAATTGCTGTTTTCACTGAAACTCCAAAAATGTGAGAAAACAGTTAGCACTAGACTTTTACTTCCTGCCTTATTTTCCCTCTTCTTATTTACTATCCTTTACAAAAAAGTAACTTACTGATTAACAAAATTTGATATTGATAATGTACTATTTAAGACTGATTTACAGCTCTAGAGCAATGTTTCTTAAAGTATGGGTTGCAACTAGGGATGCTCCGACCAGATTTTTTAAGGCCAAAAACGATTTACTGATTTCATGTAACTTGATTAGACAATTCTGATACCAATTCCGATTTTTTTTTTCTTTATCCCTTTAAAAATCTTTTTATACTCCTGGATAACAAGACAAATAGAAGTCTTATCAAGTCAAGTAAAGTCAAGTTGGGGAGCATGCACTCGTACAATGCGTTGGCGCACCCACTACACGTCGAAACAGCTCAGGATCCCGCGGTCCAGTCCTACCCTCCGGAAATGACCCTCTATCTGCCACAGCCACGTGTTATGTGGGCCTGGTCCAGCCACTTGGGTCCCCAACAATGAGGATCTTATGAGCCGGATCACCCACGGGGGGAAACCCGCCACATGGCCGTAGTGCCATAACTGACGCTCCCTCACAATGCAGGTAATGTGCCTCATTCGGGACTCCATAAGCAACAGCTCATTCGACACAAAGTTAAACCAACAGTACCCAAGGATTTTCCTGAGAGATACAGTACCAAAGGAGTCCAGTCTTCGTCTCAGGTCACTGGACAGCGTCCATGTCTCACAACCATATAGCAAGACAGGAAGCACCAGGACTCTAAAGACTTGGACCTTCGTCCTTTTGCATAGATATCGGGAGCGCCATACACTCCTTTCCAGCGACCTCATGACCCCCCATGCTCTCCCAATCTGTCTACTGACTTTACAGGAAGAATCACTAGAGACATGAATGTCACTGCCAAGATAAGTAAACCTCTTGACAAGGTCTACACTCTCTCTGCAGATAGACACACTGCTGATAGCTATGCCCAAGAGATCATTAAAGGCCTGGATCTTGGTTTTTACCCAGGACACTCGCAAACCAGACACTCAAACTCCTCATTCAGTCTTTCGAGAGCCCTGATCAGAGACTCCTTTGACTCTGCGAAGATCACAATCTTATGTCCTATATTAAAATGTATTTTTACAATTAAACTATTGACCACAAGTGTTAACTGTTCATTTTTTTATTAACAAAATGAAATTCTGTAGGCTTATTGTCCAGTGACTATAAAATACTAAAATAAATTTCCTTAAAATACATACTTTAATAAAATATATACAAAAAATGTATCCATAACACAAATTGCATAAAGGAAAATAAAGTTCTTCTCATAATTACAAGCTGTCATATTGCTTATATATATATACATATATACTTGTGTATATATGTATATATATATATATATATATATATATATATATATATATATATATAACATACATATTTTTCCTAAGCTTTCAACAACCTACCAGGTGTCGCCATTAGAGGAGAATGATTAGACTTTTTTTTATTGCTCAGTAGCTGTCTTGCCACATGGCCCTCTGCTAGTCCAGCCTGATCATTACAGTATCATTGTTTTGTAATGTTAAAAAAAAAAGAAAATGCTGCACTGACCAAAACACTGTTAACAGTCCCAGGCCTAATATATTATATACATATACACATATATATCAAATAATGCAAAGAGTACATGTTTCACCCTAATTCTGGGCTCATCAGGCATACACACTCACGCGTGTCGCATACTCTTTGCATTATTTGACAGTAAACTATTCAACCATTCTATGATCTGCTTCTCGCAACTGAAAGAGGGCACCGTGGTGGGTATTTGCCGACTTGCAGACCAACCACAAGTGTTACCTGGTAGGTAACCACCCATACAATCATATTTTGATTCAGACTATATATATATATATATATATATATATATATATATATATATATATATATATATATATACACATACACACACATATGTTAACTGTTAGCAGTGTAGCATTTTCCTGTACACATTGTCACACACGTGCGAGTAGGAGGCAGTTAAAGGGCTCAAGTAATTGTAATAAAACATCTGACCAGGGGGCGGCGGAGTGCACTATCTTTCTCAGTTCTCTACAGACCTTTCCCGGGAAATCCTGCAAGGTTCCGGCGCCTCTGAAGACGTCACTTCCAAAGCCGACCCCTTTGATGACGTCACTTCCGAAGCCGACCCCTTTGATGACGTCACTTCCGAAGCCGGCCCCTTTGATGACATCAGTTCCTCTCAAGACCTTTAAAGTCTCCGTCTTAGGCTACTATGGCCAGTTCTGTTGTGGACTCTGTGATATGTACATTGTGTATTTGATTCAGAAAACCTTTTTGCAGCTGGGAAAAACAATATACGGGTGGCTGCCCCAAACCTTTATAATGTCTTGGACTCATTTATTTGACAACATATACACATATTATATACACATATACATACATATATACACATACATATACACATATACATATATATTCTCACACAATCGATTAATTGATGATGTCAATTAAATGCTGCTTAAATATAAATATACATACACTTCTACGTATACTTTTTGTCATTATAATATACATTTACTAGATTTTTAGAGGTGTGTTTTTTTCTTCAGTGTATCAACTATGCATTCATATTTCTTGAGGTATAAATGTAAAATATGGGTTACCATTTTAATTATGTAGTACTTGTTTCTTACCAGGACCTATACTGTATCACGTACAGCAACAAACAAAGCACAATTTTGTAAAAAAAAAACATTATCTTTTCTTTTTCCAATTAAAAGTGTAAGCTGCTGCATTTAAAAACAAGCTTGTTGTTCAAACTCAAGCGGTGTCAGCTTTCAACCAAAGGACAAAATTAAGATCTGAATTCCTTAAAGAAGCTTTTCTTGCTGTTAATCTAGTTGCACAGGACGTGCACTGACTCAGTTTCCATAACACCTTGCGTAATGGAGCACTGCAACTATATTACCATAAAGCTTAGTAAAACAAGGGCTGTAAATATCGTTTTTTTATGACTGACAACCTCACCACCTCTGATGTCACTTCCGGTTCATATCCACCTGCCTCTTCCTGCCTGGCTAGAATTTAACCAGAAGTGTCTCCATCTTGGATAGTCTGATCTAAGATTTGCTTCCACAGTGCTGTTTCTTTCTTTTGTTTTTTGCTAAAAAGCCGCATTATAATATATGGGTTTGTGGGGTCAACCCAACTGTTTTTCTTTGTCCTCTTTTACAGTGACAAAATTGGCAGGACATTGCAAAAGCTTTGCAAGCCATGGCAGTGGAGTTAAACGCAGCTGGGAGAACAACGGACTCAGCTTGCCAATGCAGAGTTGCATAACCAGGCACGTGAAGCCATCCAGTGGAAAAAGCAGATATTGTTGCCTTTATATCCTGGGAATGAGCAGAATGGGTACACATACTGGCATCATTCCTGAGGGGGCCGGCTCAGCTGGCTTATTATGACCTCCAGACTATACCCAACTTAAGATGGAGGTGCTGCTGAGGTTTAGGATAAGTCTGAATCAGCAGGTAAAGGTCAGTAGGGAATGGAACTTTGACCCAAAGTGGTCATCCCGCTCCCAGGCTTTTGATTTATGAGGCAGTGCTAGGCGTTGGTTAAAACCTGGGGAAAACAATGGCAAGAAAGACAAGTCAAGAAATATCAGAATAGAGAGTAGTAGCTTAACAGTCCTCACCTAAAAAAGTCTATATTTTTCTACTGGCACGATTTAAAGTTTGTACATGTGTCACGCACGTGCAACTAGGAGGCCGCGGACGGATCTTAAACCACTTCGAAAGTCGTTCGCCGGCGGAGAATGGCGGGGTACTAACCTTTCTCCTTTGTCTTCCAGGAAAAATGACGCCCCGCCATCATAACCTGCCCGCACTACGTCCACTTCCGCCCTTCCTCCGCCATCTTTCCTGACGTCAGCAGTCCCATCATCCCTCACGGTTCCTTCCCAGCATTCCTCCACTTCCGGCTCCTCCCCTATAAAATCGCCGCCGACGCCTCACAACGGCGTCATGCGTATGAACACTTTTGTTTATAATTTTGACCTGTTTTGTGAATTGTGGAGAGTCGACAATATACCGGGCCGGAAAACCCCAAACCTTTTTGCTGTTTACTGCTTCATCTTTTACACATGATATATACTGTGGCAGGAGGCTCGGGCCAGACCCAGCCGGGACGCCTGGAAGCTTCAGGAGGCGATCTATACGTCCCCTGGTCCACGAGGGGGCAACTGCCCAGGATAGCAAGGGAACCATGGAGACGTATCAGGGAGGCTCAAACACGTGGGGGCCTGTGGCTACAGCCAGGGGCACCCCAAGCCTCATAAAGCCTGGGAGATCTGCACTTCCGCCACACCTGGGAAGGTGGAGGAAGGACCGCCCAGTGATGCCCGAAGTGCTTCCGGGTGCTAATGCGGCACTTCCGCCACACCAGGAAGTGCCACCGGAAGAACGTCAGCGAGCACCTGGAGCACATCCGGGTGACTATAAAGGGAGCCGCCTTCCTACAGTCGGGGAGCGAGAGTCGGGTGCTGGAGGAGGACGGAGCTCCAGTGACGGAAAGAAGAAAGGCGGCCCACAGACATTAAAAGGCCCGAGTAAGGGCGATTGGTGTGGGACACTGTGTGTGTGTGTGTAAATAAACGGGTGTTTTATAGAAATACTGGTGTCAGTCTGATGGTGCTCGGGCTAGCTCTCACAATACTGACGAAGGCTCCTCAGCACCCGGATGTGCACATTTATTTAGTCAGCCAAGCCTTTCTGCTGATGTTTGTGAACACACCCTTACACTGAAGCCTAACAAGTTTGATTTACTAGGACTTTTATAAAATTAAATAAAAATTAGACCTTGGAAATACTGAGACTGAGTTTTTCCCCTATAAACAGCATATTAACTAAAGAACAAGACAATCTTATAAACACTACATCCATCCATCCATCCATCCATTTTCTAACCCGCTGAATCCGAATACAGGGTCACGGGGGTCTGCTGGAGCCAATCCCAGCCAACACAGGGCACAAGGCAGGAACCAATCCTGGGCAGGGTGCCAACCCACCGCAGTAAACACTACATGTTTAAGTTAAAGTAAATGTGTAAACAACCTGGATAGAGATGTCTGTAAGCAGTTCCCTTGCTTTTACACACACTTTAATTTTTCTCTGAATGCAAGAATGAGGTTCTGCCACCAAGCCCAACGACAAGAAGCAAAGGACTAAATGGGGAGCCGCGTAGTTTACAGGCCATTGCTTTAGCTAATAGTCCATGTTATCTAGTAGCTGAATGCTAAGAAAATGAATCTTCATTGTGGGCTTTATCTTTGTAATAAATAATGTAGTGCACATTCTTATTGTGTTGCTTTAAAATTACATTCCTGTGTATTTTGTAAAGAAGCATATAATGGCGTATTCTGTGAAGATAAGCAGAGAAAACTGAGAGCAGGAATGGCTAAAGGTATATAAGGATTGCACTAAAAAGCCATTCACAAGGTGCCCAATAGTAGAGAGAAAGTCACTGCATGTTTTGCTAATTATTTGAACATTAAAATATTAGGAACAATTATTATAACAACAGACCACTCAGCCTAATGAGTTCATCAATTCTGTTTGCCCAGGTTCTCCAAAATAACATAGTATCAAGTTTTCAAAGTCCTTAAATGACCGCTTTCTACAACATTACTGTTCTGGCATGCTGGCTTTCTTTTTTCTTTCTTTTTTTTTTAAATTCTCTTTAGTTGTTTATTCACTTTTTCCTTCCCAATTTATTGCTGAATCTTGCCATGTCTGTTAAAATTAGGAAAGACTATATTTCATCTTCTGGCCTTGAATCACTTAATCTGCATTCCTCACTGCTGGTAGAACAACTTCTTGGTAATTTATTCCACATAGCTACACACCCCATACCAAACTAAACAAACCCTTTTTTTCTAGGTAGGACAACATATATTATACTACTGTGAGTCAGGGAACATAGCTGGATGAGGCAAAATAGACTGCCAAAAGTTAAGAAGAAGCCATTAGGTTTCAAAACTGGATACCCTCTAAGCCTCAGCTGTGCTTTGACATTCTATCCATGAAAATAACAAACACAGGAGAAGTTTAGATGCAACCTTGACAGTCTTATTCCCTCTGTAAACAAATGTAACTTTTCATCAAGAATACAAAAGCATCTTTCATTGTGCAAATACAGGAACTAAAGGACATGCAAAAACAACCCCAACACTCCATAGTCTTACCAATCCTTCCACAAAATGCCAACGACCCAAGTTCACGGACCTTTTTTAATTCTGTAAATCCTATGGAGACAAGAGTTGCAGATTTCCACAATCCCCTCAAATATACTACCTGTTTTTTAAACTTAAACTCAATAAAGGTTGGAGACAATCCTGCTAACATTACAGGGATGGCATCACCACTAGTGTTCACCAATAGGCTCAAGGGTTCCCAACAAAAAGCACATCGAGAAAAAAATACTCATTTTGCAGCCAGGGATATTATATGGGTGGCTGCGCCAAACCTTTGATGTTTCCTGTGTCTTACTGTCACAAACTTCAACAACAGAACTGCTCTTTTTCTTAAATGCATTCATTGGCTCTTGGAGTTAAAAGAAAGTGAATGCAGAGGGTATTGCCTCTGATCCAAAGTGAGAGATGAGAGCCAGCCAACGGAGTAAATGGGCAAGCAGTGGATGCCGCTGAGAAAAAAAGAATTGGAGCATCATGGAAGATCAGAGCATTCCCAGTGGCCCTCGAGTGGGACTGAGGAAAGAGATGGCCTCCATTAAATTTAAGTTGTTTATGAGGGAGAAGGGGAGAGAAATTGCATTTTACAGCAGTTATAAAATGTCAGTCGAATAAAACAATAAAAAAATAAAGATCTGTCAACATGGCGTATCGCTTTTTTCAGCAGATCCTGACAGCACTGAAACATATCCCAATATCAACATCAAAAAACGAAAGTTAAAAAATGTCCAAGTGTTTTCAGTGGGCAAAGTACTAAATTGTATTGTATATAATTAATCAATATGATTCATGATAATAATGCGAACCACTCCAAAACAACAAAGTGTGAACGTTCACACACCCTTTTAAGTTGCATTATACACAATAAATGAATGGGTTGCCTAAAAACCCACTAACCTTAAAGTCCCAAGTCAGAACTGAAAAGTTTAGGCTGCACATTTGCACACCACGAACACTGCAGGATCAGAGAGCTGCCCTACACCATGAAGTCACAAAGAAAACTTCCCAAACTCCAAAAAGAAATCGTTTAATTGATAAGAAATTGCATTGTGAATAACACAGAAAACTGTGAAAATGTGACGACCAAGTTGAGTTTGCTATAAACATTTTTAACAATATGTTACATTTTTGAGGCAAGTTTACTACTTATTTCATTTCTTCAAAACTGGCTGAGGAGGGGGTCCGGTGGTCCAGCTGCTCTTAATGCAGAGACACTACTGTATAGGAGTATTCATTTGCATGTTTGAGCTGCATTTCATTATATCTTTAAAACAAAAATTATTTACACATATTTTGCTGTAAACAGTGTATTCAATTTATCATTTGTGAGTAAAAACAGAACCATCTCCTCGCCTCTAGACAAGGTAGAAATGAAATGGAGGAGATGTTATTTTTCCTCTTGTAATTACATGGCTACCAGAATCCACTCATCAAAACTTACAATTCATATGATAGAAGAATAACTCACTTTCATTGTTTTAGTTACTGTACCATGAAATGTCTCACTCTAACAATATTTACTTCTGATCCAAAACATCATTATTTATTTGAAATGTAGTGGAACAGAGATTCGATTTATCTGTAGGAATGAAGACAGAAGTATTTTATCTCAAGGAACAAACATACTTTCTTCAGTACCTTTAAATGCCACATTTATTAAGTGGGAACATTCAATAGCCTTAGTTCTATATTATTTTTTTTTTGTAAATTTAAGTTTTATTTACACATTACTAAATATAATCCACAACAATTTCATTACGCCAATACAACAAAAACAGTTTTGTTAATTTACAGTCATGTTAAGAAACAGTCATTTTCCCATTTTCATCTCTTAACCAAAGAGCATCAACCCTCCAAAACAATGGACTAAATAAATATTCACACTACACATTTTGGATTTAAAGTCATTTCCTAGTAGAGCCTTATTTCTCATTACCTAATATCGACAAGCTCTTCCATTTCTCCTTAGCTGCTGTGAAACCACACTTCTCAATATCTCTCTTAATTTCCCTTACGAGCTCCTTTTCCTTTTCTTTCTCCACTGCACACTTCTGGTCACACAACTCTTTATCAGCATACACCTGGTATCCCATTTGCCAGGCTAATAATAAGCCATATCAAGAAAAGCTTCCCTTGAACTTCTGCCATTTCCAGCTAGACCATCTCTTTTCAAAATTAAACCATACTACAAAACAACCTAATCTTTTACCATTATCAACAATCCTACTATACTGTACTCGCCCACACTCCTGGTGTCCAAACTGCACTCCCAAAACATGTGTCTGGTTGTCTCCACCTGGGCACAGTCTGGTCTTGGAAATGTCCTGGCCTGTGTCAAGCCTTGCCTATACATCCTCACCCTCACACATAATCTTTCCCACACCATCATACGTTAATTAGTGCATGTGTTATGCTTAATAGCGAACAAAATGACTCTTCAGGACCATGTATTCAAAATGATGAATTATGGTGTGCAGGATCTGTGGGGTGGGCTAACTTTGCTCCTGTCAATTATTCCATGATCATAACGTGGGAAAAAGGGAGCTCACAAAATGCTGAGCCTGAACAATGTGAAAAGCTGAAAAAGTAGGTAAAGAAGTTCCTTCTTGCTTTCTTTGCAATGTTCTTCTTCTTACAAGGAAAGTGTGTGTTACAATATTACTATACTGGAAGAGACCAATAGTCTTTTAGAATGTTGCAAACTCTTATGGTTTAATGAGGTGATGTGAGAACAGAGAAGAATGTCATTATGGCAAATCTTGTGCAAATTCACGCATGATCTTTCAGACATTTACATTTATCACATCACTAATTCATTTGATAGATAGATAGATAGATAGATAGATAGATAGATAGATAGATAGATAGATAGATAGATAGATAGATAGATAGAGTCCCTGCAGAAATGTCTGCTGCCACATACACAGAAAATTATTGAGAGCTTTTACGAAGGCCGTCAATCTTCAGTCTTCACCTGCCAGTGGGTGGCATTCTGAGGCACTTATTCTTGCGTATCCATTTAGTTCACGAAACAGTACACGATTATGTTCATGATCGCTGCCACTTCGGATAAACACTGTTCCGTGTTCTATTATGGTCTATTCCAGGATTCTTGGCACTATGCTGTTGCGAGATGTTGTCGTCAGGCAACAAGTCGTCGATTCCAGTACACGAAGCCTAAGAGATGGAAATTGTTCGACGTACTTCAACATGTCAAAAATTTCCATTCTGACAAACTGTTATATTTTAGGATGCCAAGATGCACGTCAATCTTTAACATATATTTGACGGCACAGTGCCATATGCTGAAAGATACCGCGGTTGCACTGACAGAACAGCTGGGCAACACGTCGTCGAGCAGCTGTTCTGGTATTTGTTTTGCAGAAAATTAGCAACTCTTTGGCTGTGGCGTGAAGTCTAAAAGCTGTTTAGAAATACATTACACCAAGCTAATGTAATTTAATAAATCACGTGACAAAATTATAATTACACCTGTTTTTCTTGTCAATAAGCAGCGGGCCAATTCATGAATGGCAAATTACCAGAATAAATATATTATTATTTTTACAATAATCAGTACTGAATAATACGATAAAAAAGTGCAAATAGCTCACCTGCCCGGCGGCTGGAAGGTTGGCAGACTTGCAGCTAGCTGCACGTTCTCTACTCTGCTTTCAAACCCGCCACCAGAGGGGTGCATGCGGCGCTACTGCGGTTACCGCAGGGTACACTGGAACTTGAAGTTCTTTCAACGAGGACATTTCGAAAGCGTCGTTAACAATATAAACTACATCCCCCATGATGCCTAGAGAAACTAGGGGGCGTTACTCCTCTACATATTATCAAATTCGACAAGTACCCGCCTCCTTACTTTTGACAGGAAAGCATCAGGCTGATGTGTCTCCTCGGCTATACTTAAATTACCGACAGCCCGGAGTTGTGACGCTGCAAGACATTTTTAGACACCACAGGAATACGCTGAGACGCGGTTTTTCAGTCAGTCTTGTTCATATTGCACTTATGCGAAAGTACTGACATGGAGCACAGGTTCCCTCTGGTGGCGTTTCCTCTCACTAAAATATTCATGCGAAAATCTTTCTCTATATTGTTGCCACGTTTGGCCAACTCTTTTTAACCTTCTCAGTCCACTAACGTTATAAGTAAACAGAGCTGTTCCCTGCGCTGGTTGGGATGTCACTAGCTGCGGGGCTCCAAGGTACTGCTTATGTCTGAAAGAATGGAGTGCACGGAAGAATAAGTGCAGGATTTAATACATACGCGTCGCATAACGGTGGTGAGGTAAACAAGGTAATATTTCACATTAATGTGACACAGAGACAGGGCCTGATAGTAATCAGATTAAAAGTATTTATTGTTTGTTTCACGTTGTGAATAGTCTTAATCATTTAATTCAGTGGTTCCCAAAATCAATCCTGGGGACCCACTGTGGCTACAGGTTTTTGTTCCAAACAGATTTACAATCGGTGATAATAATCAATAACAACTGATCTCATTTAATTAGCTGGTCTTTTTTACTCTTCTCTTATTCTGTATTCAGAAAAACGCACCAGTATGGTTTTTACATTCATAAGACATTTAGAAATATGTATATGTGATTTAAGAAGAAATAACTCTCTTTTGTTGTTTTTCCTATTATTTTCCATTTTTCCTGTGTAGTTTGCTAACAGTGACAATAAACAACCAACACAGCAGACACCCAGGATGATGAAAGCAGCAACGACTTCAGTGTCAGACCTGCTAATTATCAAATAATCATTTAAATAACCAGAACACCTGGAAAAACAGAATAAAAATCAGTTTGAAAATGCTGTTAACGAGTTAAAAAGAAACTATATATTCCCCATAAAACTGCTTATTACATTTTAACTCAGCCACAGGGGATGCACAAACCAGTGTGTTTCTTCGTGCCGGTCCCAAGCCCAGATAAATGGGGGAGGGTTATGTCAGGAAGGGCATCCGGTGTAAAATTTTGCCAAATCAATATGCGGACAACAATACAAATTTCCATACAGGATCAGTTGAGCCCAACGACCATCGCCAGTAGTGTTAGCCAACAGGGTGCTGGCGGAAATCAGGCTACTGTTGGCGAAAGAAGAAGAAGGAGAAGAAGGGGGAGACGTGTCTGGAGGCAGGAGGAGAGGAGGAAGGTAAAGAGAGCGGAACTGAGGGTAGGAACTTTGAATGTTGGCAGTATGACTGGTAAGAGAAGAGAGTTAGCCAATATGATGGAGAGAAGGAAGGTTGATATATTGTGCATGCAAGAGACTAAATGGAAGGGGAGTAAGGGCAGGTGGATCGGAGGTGGGTTCTATTATGGTGTGGATGGGAGGAGAAATGGAGTAGGGATTATTCTGAAGGAACAGTATGTCAAGAGTGTTTTGGAGGTGAAAAGAGTGTCAGACAGAGTAATGATTATGAAGCTGGAAATTGGTGGTGTGATGATGAATGTCGTTAGTGCATATGCCCTGCAAGTTGGGTGTGCGATGAATGAGAAAGAAGATTTTTGGAGTGAGTTGGATGAAGTGAGGAACAGTGTAACCAAGGGACAGAAAGTGGTGATTGGAGTGGATTTCAATGGGCATGTTGGTGAAGGGAACAGTGGAGATGAGGGGGTGATGGGTAGGTATGGTGTCAAGGAGAGGAATGAAGTTCAGATTATAGTGGATTTTGCCAAAAGGATGGACATGGATGTGGTGAATGCGTATTTTAAGAAGAGGGAGGAATATAGGGTGATGTACAAGAGTGGAGGAAGATGCACACAGGTAGATTACATCCTATGCAGAAGAGTCAATCTGAAGGAGATTGAAGACTGCAAAGTGGTGGCAGGGGAAAGTGTAGCTAAGCAGCATAGGATGATGGTCTGCAGGATGATGTTGGAGATCAAGAAGAGGAAGAGAGTGAGGGCACAGCCAAGGATCAAATGGTGGAAGTTGAAAAAGAAGACTGCAAGGTTGAATTTAAGGAGAAGTTGAGACATGCACTGGTTGGTAGAGAAGAGTTACCAGACAGTTGGGAAACTACAGCAGATGTAATAAGGGTGACAGCAAGAAGGGTGCTTGGCGTGACATCTGGACAGAGGAAGGAGGTGAAGAAAACCTGGTGGTGGAATGGGGAAGTACAGGAGAGTATACAGAGGAAGAGGATGGCAAAGAAGAAGTGGGATAGTCAGAGAGATGCAGAAAGTAGACGAGAGTACAAGGAGATAAGACGCAAGGTGAAGAGAGAGGTGGCGAAGGCTAAAGAAAATGCGTATGATGAGTTGTATGAGAGGTTGGACACTAAGGAGGGAGAAAAGGACCTGTACTGATTGGCTAGACAGTGGGATCGAGCTGGGAAAGATGTGCAGCAGGTTAGGGTGATAAAGGATAAAGATGGAAATGTACTCATAAGCGAGGAGGGTGTGTTGAGGAGATGGAAAGAGTACTTTGAGAGGCTGGTGAATGAAGAGAACGAGAGAGAGAAGAGGTTGGATGATGTGGACATAGTGAATCAGGAAGTGCAACGGATTGAACAGCTATGAAGAGGATGAAGAATGGAAAAGCTGTTTTTTCCAGATGACATACCTGTGGAAGCATAGAGTTGTTTAGGAGAGATGGCAGTGGAGTTTTTCACCAGATTGTTTAATGGAATCTTGGAAAGTGAGAGGATGCCTGAGGAGTGGAGAAGAAGTGTACCGGTGCAGATATTTAAGAATAAGGGGGATGTGCAGAACTGTAGTAACTACAGGGGGATAAAATTGGTGAGCCATAGCATGAAGTTATGGGAAATAGTAGTGGAAGCTCGGTTAAGAAGTGAGGTGATGATTAGTGAACAGCAGTATGGTTTTATGCCAAGAAAGAGCACCACAAATGTGATGTTTGCTCTGATGGTGTTGATGGAGAAGTATAGAGAAGGCCAGAAGGAGTTGCATTGCGTCTTTGTGGACCTGGAGAAAGCATATGACAGAGTGCCTCAAGAGGAATTGTGGTATTGTATGAGGAAGTCGGGAATGGCAGAGAAGTATGTAAGAGTTGTACAGGATATGTACGAGGGAAGTGTGACAGTGGTGAGGTCTGCTGTAGGAGTGACAGATGCATTCAAGTTGGAGGTGGGATTACATCAGGGATCGGCTCTGAGCCTTTTCTTATTTGCAGTGGTGATGGACAGGTTGACAGATAAGATTAGACAGGAGTCCTGTCTAAGATTAGACTAAGATGTCTGCTGACAGCATTGTGATCTGTAGAGATAGTAGGGAGCAGGTCGAGGAGACCCTGGAGAGGTGGAGATATGCTCTAGAGAGGAGAGAAATGAAGGTCAGTAGGAACAAGACAGAATACATGTGTGTAAATGAGAGGGAGGTCAGTGGAATGGTGAGGATGCAGGGAGTAGAGTTGGCAAAGGTGGATGAGTTTAAATACTTGGGATCAACAGTACAGAGTAATGGGGATTGTGGAAGAGAGGTGAAAAAGAGTGCAGGCAGGGTGGAATGGGTGGAGAAGAGTGTCAGGAGTAATTTGTGACAGACGGTATCAGCAAGAGTGAAAGGGAAGGTCTACAGGACGGTAGTGAGGCCAGCTATGTTATATGGGTTGGAGACGGTGGCACTGACCAGAAAGCAGGAGACAGAGCTTGGAGGTCGCAAAGTTAAAGATGCTAAGATTTGCATTGGGTGTGACGAGGATGAATAGGATTAGAAATGAGTACATTAGAGGGTCAGCTCGAGTTGGACAGTTGGGAGACAAAGTCAGAGAGGCGAGATTGCATTGGTTTGGACATGTGCAGAGGAGAGACGCTGAGTATATTGGAAGAAGGATGTTAAAGATAGAGCTGCCAGGTAAGAGGAAAAGAAAAAGGCCTAAGAGGAGGTTTATGGATGTGGTGAGAGAGGACATGCAGGTGATGGGTGTTATAGAACAAGATGCAGAGGACAGAAAGATATGGAAGAAGATGATCCGCTGTGGTGACCCCTAACGGGAGCACCCAAAAGAAGAAGAAGAACAGGTTATTACATTTTAATGAAAATCTACCAAACTTATTTTGCAAATTCTACATTGACTCAAAAATACAGAAACAGGGAAATAATGACTCACTTCATTAGTCTAAAGACTCCATTGAAAAATGGAAGTTGGTTGGAACAAAAACCTGAAGCCACAGTGGGTCCCCAGGATTGAGTTTGGTAACCACCGATTTAAATAATTTCTGCCTGAGCGCACAATGTATTATTTGATTAATATGTATATATAAAGGTCACGCTAAAAACGATTTCCCTTTGGGGATTAATAAAGTGTACCAAATACCAAAATATACACAGTGTTTTAAGTTAATAGGCCTCAGTTATTACACCATTGGTTAACTGGATATATTAGAAGAACTATGTAACTAAGAACTTTTCTGTATACAGTATTTGTATTATTTTTTTTTACCAAAGGCACATATAAGTTTCACTTGAGCTTCTTCATGTTGATCATGCTGCATACAGTCCTTGGTGGTGTGGTGTGGAAGTGATTGCAGCAGAATTCTGTAATATTGCTGTATTTAGTAATGTTACAAAGATTATTTAAAACTGATTCATTCAAAGCTAAAAACGTCTGAAAATCTCAACTCCCCATTGGCACTGAATCCTAACAATAGTACTGCTTATGTATACAATGGATTTGAATTTATTTTTTTCCCCGTTTCTAACTGTGCTCCTTTCACCAAGGAGACCGCTGTCCCCCCACTCTTCTAATTGCACTCGATTCAAATGCTGTCTATGGATCATCAAGGAACTTGAAAAAGTGAAACAGTCTTTCACAGCGGCCATGGAGTTACTCTTGGAAGAGGCTGAGGACCTCTTGGTCTTTTTATTTTCAAAGCATGGGCTCAGATATATAATGTAAAATGAACAGAAGTGTTCTCTGTGCTACCTACCCTTTTCATTGGGTTATCAGAACCCCAGTGTAAGACGAGCTTAGCTTCATTATGTTTAAACATCTATTTTCTTAACCTCCATTTTCTATCAGAGTGTTGCAGAGCTTATCCTGGCAGCGCCAACAATATATACAAAACCAGTTAGTGATCTAGTCACCTAACATGCACTTCTTTGAGAGAAAATTGAAGAATCAAGAAAGATCCAACTGAGCCTGAGGATATTCTTTAAACTACAGCCATTGGCTGGACTGGGATACAAACCTTGGCCCCAAATGCTGTTAAATGCCAATGGGTGCTGCTAGTCCACCATGCCAGTTATATAGCTTTGTCTAACTTACCATATCTACATACTTTTAAAACTATATATTCTTTCTTCAGTTTCTTCATTGGCACTTCAATCTGTGTCCATGAGACTTCTACTTACAGGACAAAAATGGCGCCACTTTATAGATTGATCAAAATTGCCATCTTTGCTGCTCCAACATATTTTCCTGAACACAGAAAGCAGAGAAATGAGGGGAAAGCAAACACAAGGTATACTTGATGAGAGGAAAAATGTGACAAGACTCCTGTTGTATCTCTAAGGAAATATCTTAGGATGATGAACACTTCCCAATCAGATGTCCAAGACTGTATGATATCTACTTTATTTGCATGATTTAATATTTGTGTGCTTTTACTGTTCGAAAGTCCATTGGTGTGCTAGAATCATGGTATGGACCTGCTTGATGTTGTCATCGGTAGTGGACATGGACAGGGGCCCGCTCCCTCTTCGTTTTTCACAGTTGTCCGACCATTTTTGAACTCCTCAATCCATTCGTAAACACTCTGCCATGACAAAACAGTCTTCATATTATGCAGAAAGCCTTTTATGGATTTTGGCCCCAAGTACAATGTCACGTCATAAAAAGTGCACCACTACATGCTGCTTGGTGCAAACACAGAGTGGAGTGGTCATGTTTACTTTTACTCCCAAAAAACAACATGGGAATTAACTGAAACTTAAAGGTTGAAACTTTACCACTGTCATCACTGCGTTTCCACACGTGAGCTACCCAAACAAAATATATCTCTCTATTATAAAAGAAAATCTTGGAAGGCTTGGAAGGAGACGAGATGTGATTTTCCCGGAGACACTTTAACGTCCCAGGGGACAAGACAGTGAGACAAAAGGACAGCTGCTGTACAGGCTTTTTAATGATCGACGCGCTGCACGACATGCAAATCACACAGCTCGGCACAAGCAGCAGCAGCCAACCAACAACTGATTGAGCCCATTGTATCACCGTTTAAGAGGGGGTTTCGGAAGAGCGACGGCATCTCCTTAGCGTGCGTTCAGCCCCCCTTTTCATAACATGAGAGGCAGAGCTGCGAAGTGCGCCCAGGGGTTGGCGAGCGAAGTGAGCAGGGGGCAGAGCCCCTTAGTTATCACAAACATGAAGATAACTATCGACTTACTCTCAAATAATTTTCTCTTTGTAAACTGCAATTTCACATTTTTAAGCTGTAGCTTGTTTGTTGTAACTTTTGCATTTTTTATATTCTCTTTTCTTTTCCTCCTATTTTATTGTATATAGTGCAATTCATTTCTAGATATTATTAATTATCCAATGCATTTTCTACTTTTTTTTCACACGGATTGACGTCTATTTTCATGTGCTTCCAGTATTTTACTCTAGTGGCATTTGCTTGATTTTCCAATCATTACTTATATATACACATTCAAGTACATACATTTGAGGAGATAAAATATGTAACCATTTTTTGAGTTGTTTTGTACGTATTCTGTATTTTGCCTTTGCCTTTGTAGATTTCCTATTATATTAGATTGTCATAATTACATTACACTACTTTAGTGGCATCGGGGAAAAAAGTTTTGATGGGCAGAAAAAAAAAATCCTGGTTAAAAAAATGAAAGGAGAAAATAAAAAAAACATTCACGGTGTAAAAAAATGATTGCACAAATGTGCGAGGGGTCTTCTTCTTTTGTGAGGAGTTGAAATGAAAAAAAGACAAAAAAATCGTCACCAGGAAATACTACAAACTTATTTCTGATTAATTTGAATTAGTCATTTGATTGCGTTTGTGCAGTTAACATAAGCCTCAAGAAGCACTAATTCAAAATAAATCGACGTATGCCACTTTATTTTACTTAACTGGAAAATGCAAAACAAAAAAGCATACAATTATCTGACATGACTTTGAATTTATTTGGCTATATACACTGGGTAATAAACAGGATTGTAAATCTTGGAAAAGAAATGAACATACAGTCTTTGTTCAAAGAGACGGTTAAACATTTCTAATAAACCATATTAACGCAGCAAAATGTGACAGAAACCATAATTTAGGTACGGATTTTGTTTCCTTTACTTTTTACTCCAACTGGGAACTTCGGGCTTTCCCACTTCAAGCCTCATTTCGAATAGCGTCTTCTCGACTTCTTTAACGCGGATACATTAAACTTATCAGTTAAGGCCCTTCTATCAAGCCGATAGTAGATGTCGAAAGAACTTCGCGGATTTCTCAAACTTGCTTTTTAACAGATCGTTTTACCCATCGCATCAAAAAACGCGGACATCTCAGAAGAAAATGACAAACTTCCGTCGCTTTCCGGCCTTCAAACGCTCTCATCGCACGCACCGCCTTCCGCGTGACTCCGCCCCCTCACTGTGTCGAATCTGCAGGAGCCAATTCTGCGTTTCGTGTGTTTTGTATTCTTCATATTTCTCACGTTGTAAAATGTCTGTATAATACACTAGGAAGCAGAAAATAAACGTGTCATATTGTAGTACAAGGTGATTAAGATAGTCTTGTATTTATGGAGTTATGTATTTTTTGTACACGTTGCATAAGTGCTGACCTTAAAATACTCGATGCATTTACTCAGTCGTCCTGTCATGGCGGCGGCCGGTAGCAAAGGTTCTAATTCTTCGGAAGCCTCTGTTGAGGCGTCCACTCTTCAGTACAGCCTCATTCTAGACCACCTAGTCGGAGAAAAACGTCGTCCCCGAGAGCTGCCCGCTGGAGTCACGGGAGGCCTCCCGAGTCCTCAGAAAAGCGACGAGCAGAAGATGATCGAGAGAGGAATGGAGAGCTGCGCGTTCAAGGCGGCACTGGCGTGTGTCGGAGGTGAAAGAAGGGTTCAATTGTATTCATTTTGCACGTTGATTTGACATGGACACTTTAACACTGGTGTCATATTTCGTGTCTTCTAGGTGTTGGGTATGTTATTGTCACCAGGCCATGTCAATTTAAACGACTAATAATCGCTGGGCATTTCACATTCACGTTTTCCGACTACGCGGCGACCTTGCAGCAAGGTTGGCAGGTCCTAAAAAAAATTCCAGACCACAATAGCTAAACACTAATGGCGGTACAGACCAGACTATAAACCTTTACATCAAAACACAGAATATACGGTCGAAGAGTGAGGGGAGTTTCGGGAGCGATGAGTAATGGGAGTGAAGTCGAAGAGCGGACAGGTGACATGAAGTGACCTGTTAGGGGTTTTGAGGTCATTCATGCTGCAGAAGATGGGGGCAGTTCTGTAACCCATCTCCTTGCAAGATAGAGGATGGGTTGTAGTCTACAATGTGACTTTTGCCAATACACTTTCAAACCAGCCCATTAAACACACATTGCCAAATCGATATTTTGATTCCCAGGCCACTTGGAAAAATAACCACATTTGGTGGAAAACCTGCACATCTGGCAAGCCTGCCTTCCAGCACAGTCACGGTGACAGTCAATGGAGTGCAGCCTGACCGAGCTGGCGCAGTATGAATGGTTAACAGGTATGGCGATTTCAGCTGCAGTCTCTATTCAGTATCCATTCTGTTTACGTACGTAAAACACGACACATCACACAGAAGAGCCTCTCTTCTGTTTGCGATGTCCAAAAGCCCCCATCTTCCTTAATTCTCGTATGGAAAATGATTTGTACTTTTGGATCAGCATTGATTGGTTAACAGCACTCACACACGCGCACACTGCCCACCCCTACGACTAAAGACCAAGTCAGAGCAATCACCAAGACTGAGGCACTGGGTATGTCACATTACATGACAGTGAAAAACTCACTGCGATTATTTAAACAAAGGCTAAGGCTGAAAATCACTCGACAAACAAGTCGCATCATGTGATGTGGCCTTAAATCGCTTTTCAACTCGAGGCTAGTTGTGGATGCACTGACTGCACTGCACTTGTCTGTCTGTGACTCCTGGACAGAAGCTGAGCTGCGGTGCACCATCGGTGACTCTCTCAAATCCCTTCACACGTTGTACAGTAATAGGGTATGTAGTAAGTAATGTCTAATTTACAGATCTGATGAAGAGTGATAGTTATGCTGTTAAAGCAATGTGTGAATTTTATGTGTATTTAAACAATGCTTTGAAATGCCTAATGTTAATTAAGACTGCAGGCCTAATACACACTCATTTCTGTACAACAAAACATTTCTTTCCTCCAGTTTGTAAAACTTTGCATTCGTGTATTCTTGGAGTGAATGTTATGTTCATTGTGAGTGAGTGTCGACAGGATTTCTAGGTACAGCTCAGGCTTGGAAAGGATCCAGTTGGGAAGTCAAAAGGCCGCAGCCCCAGCTCTTTTCATGGCCTCGTCAGACTTTGATACCTGAAATGGTTCACTTCTGCCTGTGATGCAGTGGTGATGAGAACTAATGTCTCCCTATCAGAGGTCTGGTAAAAAGCTGAGCATCTACCCCAAGTGGACTTCTGAAACCCCGGGGGTCTTAGTGAGTGAGTGAGTGAGAGAGAGCAGACATTGTCGTGACACTAAGCATCACGTTTATGTAGCAGCAGCAACAATTTCTTCCCGTTTCACCCCCATGGACAGGCACAATGTGAGCAGAAGTCTGCAGACATACAGTAGCTGTCATTATGGGGTTTCTTGAGTTGTTCTAGGGCAGTTACTCACCAGTTGTGTTTAAACTGAACCGCGGTCATCAGTATTCTTGAAGGTGTACACAATTTCACCTTATTAAGTAATGGGTTTAAAAAAAAAAAAACTGCTTACCTTAGAAATTTAAACGATGACAGATTTATTATGAGCAATCTTGGATTTTGCAGATGTTTTTGTAAGTGGGGAAGGGGAGGTTATCTTTTTTTATTTTTGCTTTAATGGGTTTTTGCCTCTTTATTCCCCCCTGGCACTTTCTGATACAAACTAGAGGCTGAGATTAAAGAGCGACGGCATCTCCTTAGCGTGCGTTCAGCCCCCCTTTTCATAACATGAGAGGCAGAGCTGCGAAGTGCGCCCAGGGGTTGGCGAGCGAAGTGAGCAGGGGGCAGAGCCCCTTAGTTATCACAAACATGAAGATAACTATCGACTTACTCTCAAATAATTTTCTCTTTGTAAACTGCAATTTCACATTTTTAAGCTGTAGCTTGTTTGTTGTAACTTTTGCATTTTTTATATTCTCTTTTCTTTTCCTCCTATTTTATTGTATATAGTGCAATTCATTTCTAGATATTATTAATTATCCAATGCATTTTCTACTTTTGTTTCACACGGATTGACGTCTATTTTCATGTGCTTCGAGTATTTTACTCTAGTGGCATTTGCTTGATTTTCCAATCATTACTTATATATACACATTCAAGTACATACATTTGAGGAGATAAAATATGTAACCAAATTATACTCTGTGGTTCCACCATTTTAGAGTTGTTTTGTACGTATTCTGTATTTTGCCTTCTTGTCTTTGTAGATTTCCTATTATATTAGATTGTCATAATTACATGCAGCCACTGTAGTGACATCGGGGAAAAAGGTTTTGATGGGGCAGAAAAAAAAATCCTGGTTAAAAAAATGAAAGGAGAAAAAAAAAAACATTCACGGTGTAAAAAAATGATTGCATAAATGTGCGAGGGGTCTTCTTCTTTTGTGAGGAGTTAAAATGAAAAAAAAAACTAAAAAATCAACACCACAAAATACTAAAAACTTATTTCTGATTAATCTGAATTAGTCATTTGATTGCGTTTGTGCAGTTAACATAAGCCTCAAGAAGCACTAATTTAAAATAAATCGACGTATGCCACTGGAAAATGCAAAACAAAAAAGCATACAATTATCTGACATGACTTTGAATTTAATTTGGTTATACAGTAATCCCTCGCTATATCGCGCTTCGACTTTCGCGGTTTCACTCTATCCGGATTTTAAATGTAAGCACATCTAAATATATATCACGGATTTTTCGCTGGTTCGCCGCTTTCTGCGCACAATGGGTCTTTTAATTTAGGTTACATGCTTCCTCAGTTTGATTGCCCAGTTGATTTCATACAAGGGACGCTATTGGCGGATGGCTTAGAAGCTACCCAATCAGAGCATGTATTACATATTAACTAAAACTCCTCAATGCTATGAGATATGCTTCCCGCGTGGCGCTTGTTTTGTTTGCTTCTCTCTGTCTCTCTCACTCTCTGCCTGACGGAGGGGGTGTGAGCAGAGGGGGCTGTTTACATAGTGGCTGTTTGCCTAGAAGATAGGACGCTCCTCTACAAAATGCCGCTTTATTGCGGTGCTTCTGTATACTTAAAAGCACGTATTGATTTTTTGATTGTTTGCTTTTCTTAGCAAGCGCTCTCTGACATTATCTGCTCTTCACGGTGCTCCTTTGAAGATAAGATGAGAAAAAACTGCCATCTCTGTCTTGTAATGAAGCACAGTTTAAACGTTTGACTAAAGGGTGTTATTTCATGTCTAGAGGGCTCTAATAATGTTAACAGGGTGGGAGAGTTTATAAGGGCTTAAAATATATAAAAATAACCATACTAACATATGGTTTCTACTTCGCGGATTTTCATCTATCGCGGGGGGTTCGGGAATGCAACCCCCGCGATTGAGGAGGGATTACTGTATACCTGTACACTGGGAATTAACAGCTGATTGGGCGAGTATGAATGATTGTCCCGATAAAAGAACTCTGAAGTTTTGTTAGGAATAACAGAAACTCTTTAACATATCAGACTCACCATCCACTCACTGGTCACTCTACACCTCCCCTCTTGTCCTGAATGCTGGGTAGTGAAGGACACAATAAAATTGCAAGTCCAAGCAGTTAGAATGAGGGCCCTGGGCAGGACTACTGGTTTCCCTCTCAGTGGCAGGTGTTTGAGCTCAGCAATATGGGAGGACCTTAGGACAGAACCGCTGCTTCTCCTCATCGAGACTGACCACTTGTGCTGTTCTGGGCATGTAATTCAGAAACCTCTGGAGGTATACGGAGCACGGCCCACCGGGAGAAGACTGAAGGAAAGATCCAGCGTTTGATGGAATGATAATATCTCGTGACTGTCCTTTGAGCGTCAGGGTATTCTGGAGAAATTTGCCGAGGATAAGGAGCGACTGGTCAGTGCTGCATAACTTGTTACTATTGCTACTATTGCGCCCCTTGCCAGAAAATATGGTATGAAGATGATGATAACGACTCAAGAAATCTCTTTATTGCAAGTGGATCATTGATATAGGTATTCAATAAAATCAGAACATAAGCCCTATTGAAATTTAAAGACCCGGACAGTCTTCATTCTTGTAATTTTAAAACTGTTATATTTTGAAATGGGCTTGTAGAGTCATATGTACAGGAGGTGACTGGACAGTCAGTTACTTGTTTTTGGTTCCCAGAGTTTTAAGCTTACAGAGATGATGGGCTCTGAACTGGTATTTTCCTCAGTAGAGCATTACAACAACAACATTGATTTATATAGCACATTTTATACAAACAGTAGCTCAAAGTGCTTTACATAATAAAGAATAGAAAAATAAAAGTCACAATAAGAAAATAAAATAAGTCAACATTAATTAACAGAATAAGAGTAAGGTCCGATGGCCAGGGGGACAGAAAAAACAAAAAAAAAAAACTGCAGACGGCTGGAGAAAAAATAAAATCTGTAGGGATTCCAGACCATTAGACTGGCCAGTCCCTTCTGGGCATTCTACCTAACATAAATGAAACAGTCCTCTTTGGATTTAGGGTTCACATGGAAGGGCTTGATGAAGATGATGGTCACGTAGAGTTCTGCCTTTTAATCCATCCATCATTGTTGGAGCATCATGAAGCTTTGAGTAGGTGGTGGAGGCGCAGTCCACCACCACAAAGAAGCCGGAAAAAGAAACAGAAGAGAGAGTAGGGGTCAGTACGGATTAGCAGGCAGTCTGATGTGACTAGTGCTGCTATTTGTGTTTATGAAGCGAGTCTGTATTTTATTTTATTTTGTTTTATTTTACTTGCAATTCTGATACTTATCTGGTTGATTTCTCTTCTCTCTCTACATGTAGGTTTTGTTCTTGGGGGAGCGTTTGGCATATTTACTGCAGGCATTGACACAAATGTTGGATTTGACCCCAAAGACCCATTAAGAACTCCAACTGCAAAGGAGGTGCTGAGAGACATGGGGCAGCGAGGGATGTCTTATGCCAAAAACTTTGCTATTGTAGGTGCGATGTTTTCCTGCACAGAATGCTTAATTGAATCGGTAAGTAGCTCCACTTAAAGGGCACACAAATGGAATGGCTTAAAAGAAAAACAAAGTTTATCCAGTGCTAAGTGTGCTGTGCATGTGTCGTTTGGACTGAACAAGTCACTGCTTAGGGTGACTCGGTGATGGAGGTGAACTGCCAGCCTTCATCCCTCTTTTTGCCAGTAGGT
The DNA here is from genome assembly GCF_016835505.1 of Polypterus senegalus. Taxonomy (NCBI): domain Eukaryota; kingdom Metazoa; phylum Chordata; class Cladistia; order Polypteriformes; family Polypteridae; genus Polypterus; species Polypterus senegalus. The sequence continues at coordinate 124,583,223 of NC_053159.1, read as the reverse complement.
TACACTGCCTGCGTATTTGTTGTGCCACAATAATGTTGTTTAAGATCTACGTCATTTTAGATTTGAAGATCTTCTAATAAAGATTACTTTTCCTTCTGTTGATATTAATAATTTTTATTCTGTTGAGTAATTATAATGTATGCAGCTGAAACATTTAGAAAGATTTTTATTTTCATTCTGAAATTGCCTTTTTATTATGATCTTTGTTTTAAATAATTTTTTTTGGTGAAGGCCATCCTAAAGTATCCCCAAGTACATGTTCTGAAATCTTAATATACATTGTGAGAGCTATGACTGTGGCACGGTCTCACTGATCAGCCTAAAGCTGTACTACTCTAATACAGTGCGACTCGTTCAGTAAAACCTGCTCTGCCAAACGTGTTTTTTCTTTCCTAGTATCGAGGGAAGTCTGACTGGAAGAATGCAGTTCTTAGTGGTTGTGTAACAGGGGGAGCAATTGGTTTTAGAGGTGAGTTTCACTATATATGAGCTCTTTTTTATTAACTCTTTGGGTTTTGTAATCGGAAAGCAAGCACTGGGTGAGTTAAGAAGGGGCTGCTTAACTTCCTTAGCGGTATGTTTACGTCCAGAAAAAGGTGTCAATAAATGAATTTATTTTTCAACAAGAAAAACTATGTGCAACAGAAACCTGTAAATACCAAAGTGTCCATATAAATACCGTAAGACAGGTACGTCTCGTGTCCACGGCTGTACAAACGCATAGCCCGATGGCGCAATCGGGACAGTAGAAGCGAGTTTCTTTTCACACTTTCCTTATGATGTTTTTCTGTTGCTTGTGCATGAGAGGGTGGGATGTCTGTGCCTGATCTGCACAATCGACCTGCACCTTGTGCTTTTGTAGGCTACCACCGTGCAAGGCTTAGCGACTTTCATATTTCAGGTGCTGCATTGTGAACACTTGTTTAGATGGCTGATATCTTTCTACTTGATCAGTCATTTTTGCCTTTTTTGGCCATGCACCTACTTGCACCCCCCTGCAGCTTTACGCATCTGAATCGCCAAACACATCATGGTGGCTCCATTATACAGTGCCATCCATATGCATTAGTTTCACTGTCCGTGTCAACGTATCAATGTCTGATGACCAATTCACACTGTCATCGCTATCATTTGATTCAATCATTGGTTTGGTTTCAGTTTGTTGTAAAGCGGGCTTTACAGGGTCTCGGTTATATGCCATTGCAGCAGAGTCCTCAATCAGACAACGCTCATGAATATTAATGAGTTGGACAAAAACGCTTTGAAATATTGGTACTTTTTTTTTGTTGCAGCATGGTGTTATTTTATCCGCTAGATGGCAGCAGAATGCTGTCCTGCTAGTACTTTGGCCATAATGTTGTTAAAGCCGATCATTATTGTCACCCCGAATATGACTTTGTTCTAGTAAGTTACACTAATTCACAATTTAATGGGCTGCAACTCCCCAAGCTCACTATAGCAACAGGTATTCTGACCAAAGTGAACTTTAAATTATTTAGCTGGTCTCAAATCACTGTCTCCATTTCATTCTACAAATTTATGAATGGAGTTTGACCCGTTCAGGCTGTTACAGGATTTATTTCATGTCTGTCTCAGCCTTGTTACCCAGCGCAGTATCCTAGCTAAGGGAGCCGTTTCGGAGTGGTGAGGATGTTTGCTTATGGCGCCTGATGGCAGGATGCAGGTCATCTGATTAATAGATGGCTCTGCTCTTATCAAGGTAGGCACCATGCCACTTCTACCATTTGCATATGGCATTGATCCTTAGCAACCTGGAGCTGTGCATTCATGGGGCTTTTCTCTGCTTCCTTCATTAGCAGGAGTCAAAAGGAACTGGCATTCATCAGACCAGGCCTTCCAGTGCTGAATATTTGCATTTGTTTGTTATCTGCACCCTCTTCCTTTAGCTGACAGGAGCAGAATTTGTTGCAGTCGTCTATTGTTAAATTTTCATCTGTTGCAAGATGTGAGATGTCAGTTTAGGGCTCTGGTACGAGGGTTAATGTCAAGTGTTAGGACATCATAATGAAGTGGAGGGTGGAGGTCATTGTTTAGAAGCTGCTTTGATTGAGGGCTTGGCAGTTTGTGAAGCCATTAGTAGTTACGCTCTACCAATGAAAGTTCAGTATGAAATGTTTTTATTGTTCACATTTCTTTACATTCAAAAAGTTCATCAATAAAGTAAGTTTATATTAACACTTAAGTTTAATGATACCCAGAAAGTTCTACTTTTTCTATACATTTGTCTTGTAAAATGTGTGAAAGATTTATTTTAAACGTGAGAGTCTCACACCGTGTAAAGATTATTAATCTAGTAAATATGTGCTGATGTGCTTCTTTTGAGGAAGCACTACTAATAAATGATTAAAGTGGAAACAGTTTCTTAGCCACAATAACTTTCTGAAAGCTTGGCTGGTGAAAAGCTGCTGGTGAGCAACATCTCAACTCAAATCCACGCAATATTGCCAGTTAACTTGATTAAATTTAATTGTACATGTTTATGAAAAATTATTTTACTCAAAAGTATGTATATATTTAAAGAACTTATCAAAGATGGTTTGCCCATGAGGATTAACAAAGTGTATATATAAAAAAGCTTCCTTACCAAAATCTTATTTAACAAGGGTCTGTAGACTTTTTGGTATTTGAAATTTCATTTCAGAAAATATCATTTAAAAAGAAAGAGATATTTATTTGATTTTCAACTTAAAAGGGAAAAATGAAAAAACGCAAAACAATTACTTTTTTCCTTTTGTACATCAGAAAAGAAAAATGCAAGAAACGAGAATGAGAAAATGCCCTTTATTTATTTTGTCTGAACCGGATGTTTTTGTAGGTCAACAACCAGGTCAGGTAATGCGCACTTACAGCAAACTCTGGTCACTGGCGTGTAGACTGGACCATCATCATGACGTTGGAACATAACTCCGACGGGATTTTAGAGATGGCAAAACAAGCTGGTGCTCACATAAATGCAAAACACTGGCCGCTGGAACCTGCTGCTGGCATTGATTCCATGTCTTCTCCATGGACCTCATAGTGACCTCTGGGTATCGGGTCTAACACGCTGAAAACACCAGAGGCTCCTCCGGGGAACATGGCTACGTTTGAGTTGTCCGTGATGTACACCTGTTTAAGAAAACTTTCTGTAAATCACGTTGCTCTCCTAACACGTGTTACTTATGTGCGCACTGTTAATTCTCAAAACGTTTACTAATTAGCTAATGACCAGTAGCCAGTAAACGTCAATGAGCACACATTCAAAATGCTAGCACTATAAAAATTGCAAGACTTGGTGTTAGTAAATGAAATCACCAAATGTTCGCTGTTTCGCAGTAAGTAACAACAATAACGTTCATAAAAGAACTGCTACATCAATGAAGCAAAGGTTGCAAAGCTTGTATTTTTACCTGAAAGATGCGACTCAGTTTTTCTTTAGTCATGTCCTTGTCCCGCAGTGTCACTCTTTTACTGTTCCAAAAAACAACGTGATGGTCCATCCTCTGCTGATGCCAGTGTAACTTCAAGGCCATCGATCGATGTGTTGTGAGGAGGACTGTTTTCACATGTCGTCAAAAATCATGCAGAAGTAGTACTTCTGGTTTCAGACAGCGAAAATGTGTCTGTTTTTGAGCTATTACACTTTCATTATTTAAATCACAAATAAATCTAGAAAAGTATGTGTCATTTTAAGTGTATGACTGCTATTTGTTACAATAGAGTTAAAAATACCTTATTTTCCCTCATTTTATTCTTTAATAAAAAATCAAAATCTGAGAATTCCTTTCATTTTCATTTTCGCTGGATTTTACTTTAACCAAACAAATCTTTTATTTCTCACAGATACGCCTCTTCATTGGGAAGAAACGCTACTTTTCCCTGATGGCAACACGAATTAGACGATCTACAAGTCTCCGACTTAAAGTTTAAAGCCAAACAATATATTCGATCTCTTTTCACCGTTCCGTCATTTCACAGAGTAATAATTTCCATTTGTTAGCGCTAATGCGACCTTTACTATCATTTGAGACTTTTGAATTTTCTTAGTTTCATTATCTCTAACCTGCTTTGCATGTGTACCGTGCCAACGTTCTACTTTGTCATCTACTCTTTGTCTTTTGTTTCCGGCCCTGGATGTGGTTAAATTTCTTGGCACAAAGTCTCGTCTCGCGGGACGTGAAAGTATCTCTCTGAAAAAGTCACCTCTCGTCCCAGGATCTTTGTATTATAATAGAGAGATATATTATCAAGAGTTCGCTGGTTGAGTATTCAGGTGGTCCGAAGTGCCATTCACTGTAAAAAAATAATGTGTTAAAAGTACATAAAAAAAAAAAATAATAAGGCAACAAATTACAAGCAATATTTTTGAGTAGATTTAATTTGATTAATTTTGAGTAAGCTTAATTTATTAATTTACTCAAATTTACCTAAAATAAATGAGTTTGAAAAAATTATAAGTAGTGGAAAAATGTTTGTTTTACTCCGATTTTCATTTGAATTACACAAAAAAAAGAGTAATGATGAAGCATACTGTGCTGAACAGTAATGACTGTATAATACATAAATGCTAAAATTGCATATACAGTATCTTAATTTATTTGAACATACCCAAATGGTCACATCAATGGAGTTATATTTTTAAATGAAAACATTTGAAATTTAAATTGTCTGAGGATAATTTCTACTGAATGACTGACATTCAAATGTCTGTGCAAATTTTCTGTTTTTTTTTCTTGTAACTTACACAAAGTATCTCAATGAAGTAACGTCCCAGGAACGAGCGGTAAATGGGTACGAAACGTCGAGAGTGAAATCTGGTGGCAGATGGCGCTCTTCAAACACTTCCTGCATTTACACAGCACATCCAGTTAAATGAATGGCTGCCTTTTCCACTACTTTTCAGTATGCGAAAGCGAAAATCATGAAATAAACTTAGGAAATTGCAAATAAATAAATCAGTGTTAAAATTAACCAGAAAATACATTACCTATGCAAAACACAAATTAAATAAGAGGCCAAATAATACTGTAATGGTTAGGCAAACATCTTTTTATGTTGTTTACAGATCGTAGTTTAGGACAAACGGCATATCGTTCTCAAACCTATCTCAAAGTGTCATTTTCTTTTTCGGTGTAAAATAGTAGTTTTAAATGATAAAAAATCTATATGAACATACACAGCTATCCTAGAAATGTGCTTGCTTTTTAAAGCAAACCAATGAGGCAGGTTGTTAAAAAGACGCTACCTTGCTTGCCGTGTTTCCCACGTGAAGGGAAAGGTTTAGTGAAAACAACTGCTGCTATGTCAGGTCATTCTCAAATCATAGATTTTCTTTCCCTTTCTATTGATATCATCCAAATGATTTGAAGGCTAAAGTGGATGAGTAATTCTCAGTCCTTCACTTTTATCTCTTCACTTTCCTTACAAGTATTTAATTAAATCTAGCGGGGCATGATAAATATACACAGGTATAAATGGTAACAAGCTAAATGGAGAAATGCTGGTCTCTTTTGTCATTTATATCTTACTGTTAATAAGGAACCATTAAAAATTGAGAGTACGGCTGTTCAAGACTAGAATAAGCAATGAGGGTTCAAAATCTTAACAAGCGAGACAACTAAAGTGAAGCAGAAGTGTTACTTGAGCAATAAGAGCTTCTTATTAAGCAAGTCACTGCGGTCCTCCAGGTCTGAATCTGCCCTCCCGGTATAAACGTACACATTTGTAGTAAAATTGCTCTTATTATAGATAAGTGTTGTAAAGAATAAGCAATCGATGTGAGAGGAAGTGCAGTGTCATTAAATTTAAATTTAACTTAAATGTATTTTTTTTTTACTTAGAATAAGTTATAAAAAATGTTTACATTTTAAGAAAAATAAGTTTCATTTATTAATTTTTTTTTTGAAATTAGAATTAAACAATAAAAAATGATTATTTTGCATATAGTTAGCTATTTTATGTTGTTATTTCTCACGCATGTGTTCAGTGGTGTTTTTGTTTTTAATCGACCAAAGTGTACAGTGTGAGCTAAACCGGCGATTCGCACACTTTCAGAGGCACTCAGTCTTTCATTCTGCAGAAGACGACTACAGCAGATTGTCTCAGTCAACAAATTGTTGCTATGTTTGGGTAAAATAAACTTTAACATTCATTCAGTTGATAGGCATTGAGAAGAGAGTGACTGCAGAAATGGACACCTGAAAGTGCATGAAACAAAATGGTTTTAAACTTGTCTTCCTCTCTCAATGATTTCAGCATATCCACTGCCTTATTAACTGCAGAAACTCCTACTAAACATTCGGCATATCGACAGGGTGAAAGCTAAATGGATTATTTTTTCTTTTTTTCCTTCATTTAGCTGGACTGAAAGCTGGAGTGATTGGGTGTGGAGGCTTTGCTGCGTTCTCGGCAGCGATCGAGTACTATTTGCGGTAATGCTGATCTCTGCATCAGAGGGGACGTTGCAGCAGTGGCTGTCAACTATGGGCCACTAGGTGGCCACCGTCTGGCTACTGGCCAATCTCCATGCAAATGGAACCCAAGGGGTGATCAGTGAGGTTTGGATGCCAGTAAGCCAGCACTCATTTATTTCAGTATAACTTTTTATTTGTTCATTGATGTACTAAGGGAGCAAATGCCGTTGTGTAAATGATCATGAAGGAGGACTAAGAACTTCGAAATGTCCATTTTGTAAGTCTCTAAAGCCGACTACATAGAAGTATCACATACAGGAAACAAGTGCAAAGAGATGGAATCCTTACCCCTTGAAGAATTTGGCTTTGGAGTGCCATGCCTGCTGCAGAGCTCCTCCTGATAGACCTGAGAACAAAACCTTTACAGCAGATGTCCATGCTGAACAGACTTGTCAAACCTGCTTCAGTCTGGAGATTGAAAGTAAGCTGGGTACAGAATCAACATCTAAAATATGTGCTACTTTTGAACTGTTAATCCAATTGAAAGTCATGGTGTGCGGGTGGGATTGTGACCCTTGTAAATGTCAACCGATGTCACTAAGTGGCACAGAGTGAAAATGGAAGCTGGCGACAACGCCGCCGTATGGTCAGATGTTTAACTTATCTTAAGGACAATAAAGTAAAACCTGTACCGTACATTGTCTCAAATTGGGGGCTTCAGTGATGTATTAGGTGGGATTCTAGTAAGCTTTCAGCCTGGTGCAAGTCCTGACATCTTTTCTCAGGCATCGGGTCAATAATGAGTTGTTTCAATGTTTATGACAACATGATTCCATTTGACACATTTAATAAAAATCATTTTTTGACAAATGATTTGAGTTTGTTTTTTTTTTTTGTCTGAGGAAGTGAAATAGATTTTTTTTTCCCCAAACAGATTTAACACATTGATTTTGTTCAACACAATATTGGATTTAGGTGGGTTTTTTTTTTTAGAAGCAGGTCAGCCCAGATTCCAGCCCATCCTGGGGAATTACTAAGCTTTCCCAAAGCAGCTGTGGGATGTGCCAGGGCAGTTCTTGGGAAGGCATCCTTACAACTTGCCTAAACCACCTTAACTGGCTTCTTTTGAACCGGAGGAGCAGCAGCGATGATTCTCTGTGGCCTAGGTGAGGATGCGGATGGACATCGACGGGTAAACCAAGACTTTTATCTTTAGACTTGGCTCCTGCTTCACCACCACTGACCAGTGTAGTGCCTGCAGAACAGTAGTTCTGTAGCTGGAATTCACTTATCAATCTTGTATTTCCTTTTTCTGTCACTCATGAACAAGAGCAAGATACTCTTAACTCTTCCAATAAGGGCAGTTGTTTCCCCCATAATCAGGACAGAGCAATCCACTTGTTTCTGAGAGAGAACCATGACCTGAGCTTTGCAGGTGCTGATCCGCATCCTTGCTGCTTTGCTCTGTGTGGTGAATTGCTGAGTGTGTGCCAAAGAGGACATCATCATCTACATAAAACAATGATGCTAACAACTGGACACCCTCACATTCTCAGCTGTGCCTTGGTATCCTGTCCATGAAAACCACAAACAGGAGTGGTGATGAGACACAGCCTTGACGGAGTCAGACACCCATAGGCAACAAAGCTGACTTCACAGCAAGTATCTGGACGCAGGGCTTACTGTGTTCATACAGGGAGCAAATGGCACTCAAACGGGCCCTATTACCCCATATTCCTGCAGCATATCCAGCATCACATGCTGAGGGACACCATCATAGGCCTCTTCCAAATCTACAAAACGCATGTAGACTGGGCTTTCACACTTCACTGCAACCTTAAGCAACTGAGTAAGGAAGAAGAGCTGGTCCACTGTTCCATGGCCTGGGTGGAATCCACATTGTTCTTTTTGTATCTTAGGCTCAAGCATTAGATGGAGACTCCCTCCAGCACCCTAGCATAGACCTTATATGAGAGGCTGAGGAGTGTGACCTCTCTGTAGTTGGAACACACCCTCTGGTTACCTTTCTTAAGCACCACTCCACTCTTCCATTCTAAGGGCACTACTTACTTGCCCTCTATGCCATCCTGAATAGACACATTAACTAGGCTGTGATGTCCTTCTACCCAAGCAGCCTTAAAACACTACACGATCCTTGGACCACCATAGTGACTTTGGCAACATTGATGAGATCCCCAGCGTGTGTTCAACATCCCCCTAATAGAATAACAGGTCTATTATGTTGAGGAGTTGCTCGATTTCCCTAGAACAGTTCAGCATCCCAGGTTAACGTAGTCTGGTCTAGGTCATGCCTTCCCTTCCTGAAGTGTCACAAACAGTTTACCAGAACAGCCTTAAGGCCATCTGATAGTCTTTCTCCATGGCCTCCCCAAACACCTACCATGCTCAAGTTTTTGCTTCCACTACTTTTGCAGCAGACTTCTTAGACTGTTGGTAGATCCCAAGAAAGCATTTCCCTCAAATCTGCCTTCTTTGGTCTGACTGATTCCCTCATATCTGGTGTCCACCTAATATTGCCACCATGCGATGTCCTGCCTGCCTTAAGACCACAGCTTTTAGCAGCCACTTCCACAACTAAGGTCTTGGACAGTCGTCATATCTCTGACCTCACTGTGCACATGGGAGAAGTTCTCTTCGGTTCCATCTCACTGCTAAGTGGTGATCTTTTGAGAGCTCTGCCTCTCTCTTCACCCAGCTGCCCAAAACATATGGCCCCAGGTCAAGCGAGACAACTACTAAATCTATCTTCAACCTTCAGCCCAAGGTGTCTTTGTTTAAGAACATGGTGTTTGTTATGGACAATCCATGACTAGAACAGAAATCCAGTAACAGCTCACAGTTCTGGTCAAGATCCAGGCTCCAGTTCCTCCACAGGTATCAAGTCATCTAGTAAGACTCCAAATTCAGTGGGCAGCACCATTTCAAGCACCCCCCTCGCCTTCTCAAAAAATGCTGAATACTCCGAACAGCCATTTGGTTCATATGCACAAACAACAACAGTCAGTTTCCCTCTCTTGTGGCTCATAGCTGCTTTGAAGCAACCCTCTTGTCAGCTGGGGAGAGCTGCAATCACACAGCCCTCAGCTAGGAGCTTGAGAGTATCTCAATACCCACTTGAGGTCCTTCATACATCACAACTCCAGAGTAGAAGAGAGACCAACCCAATCCAGATGTTTTGTTGTAGAACCTATGCTATGTGTGGCATTGACAGCAGCTATGTCTAGTTGATACCTCTCCACCTTCTCAGGTTCCTCCCTGTTAGAAAGGTAATGTTCCAAGACCCCACAGCCAGCCATCATTGTGATGGTCTAGTCTGTCTAGATCTTTCTTGCCTATGCCGGCCACTAAACTGGCATCACACCTGACCCTACCCTTCATCTTGCAGGTGGAGAGCCCTCAAAAATGCCCACCTGCACCCCCAGGCCTGATAACCCGATGCCAAGCAAGGTACATGGTCTTCTAATCGGTACCATCATGAGGATTGTTTTGTTCTTTGACATTTCAGCCCAAAACCGTTCACCAAGGCAGACGCTAGCAGGATCTGAATTGCAATGCCCTGATTTTGGACAAATGCAAGCCATTAAAACTGAGGCAGAAATTTCTACCTGTGATTACAACATCTGCTAGTCTGTCATTTACTTGATGGCCAAATTTGTTTCCTTTTCGGATTATTCAGCAACATTATGCATTGCCATAGCAAAGACTAATTTTGGGAATTAAAACAAGACTTTTAACTGTGAATTCTTTGTGAGCCAGATTCAGGGAGTGGATATTCACCAATACAGCTTTTATAGTCCTCCTCACCCCAGTATTATGGTGCCCTTCAGGGTCCGATGTCATTTCTGGAGCTGTGACATGGAATACTCTGCAAGTCAGCTCTTCTTGCTGTAGGTACAAAGAAAAACTTGACAAACTTGGTCTCTTCTCAAACGTAACTGTCCTCCTACCCAGCCACAGGGACGTTAGATGCAAAAACTTTTTTTTTTTTTCCAGTTCATAATTAATCACTTTAACATTCCAGCTCATGACGTTTTATTAACGATTAATAGAAGAGTTTGGGATTTTACAATTCATCTATTAACATAAGAGTAGAAAAATAATTCTTTAAATTTGTTACTTTTAGCAAACTTCTACACCCCCACGTCAAGTCTCAGAGTGACACTTGAGGGCAGCGCATAAGCGGTGTGTGACCCGCCGTCTGGGATTCTCTACTTCTCATCAGTCTGCACCCCACCAGACGAGGAGGCGATCAAACCCTTCAGTGTGCCTGTTCTCTGTCACGCCGTGAAGCACAACACACCCAAAAGAGTTTATCCACAATAACGCAGAGTAATAAATTGCAGAAATTAAAAATGCATGGAAATTATCATAGATATTCCTATTAAAAAAACAAAGAATAGTTAAAAAAATAATGGCTTGTTACTTGAAGTTAAACTAAAGATCCACGTTATATTTGTGTTATGTTTCCATTTTAAAATTGGCACCAAGAGAGAAAAAGAAAACGCAATGATGTTTGACAGGTGAGTCATAAAAACGTATAAAAAGCTCAACCAGAAAGATAATTCAAGCAAATGAAAGGAGCCTTATATGATGTCTACGAGGCGTGTTATCATCCCGATTGAAGGCCTTTAACACGTGACATTAGTAACCAGAGCTTACTTACCATTGAGTACATTCGTATTCTCCATTCCACTTCATGGCCGTTTCTGTTCAAGTCTTAAAACTAGAAGTGAGGAGTCTTCATTTTCTCATGGAGAGAAGAAGAGCCGCTCAGGAAGCAGCAAGCGCATCGGCCTCTGAGCAAACAAATGCTAAACAGAGACAGAGAAAGAAGATGGAAACTAGGAATGCTCACGTCAAGGGTATTCACTGCACGTTATCGTACAGTACGCCGTTACTGGTCTTCTTATATAATACGCTACCGTAGCTGTCCGTTTGTCTGTCCAGGATTTTAAATCTCTTGTTTGACATCTTGCCTGAAGAAGGGGCCTGAGTTGCCTCGAAAGCTTGCACATTGTAATCTTTTTAGTTAGCCAATAAAAGGTGCCATTTTGCTTGGCTTTTCTCTACAACCATTGGTCTGAAATTTGGTACACATATACTACGTGGCGTCTACTATCCGCGTTCTGGGTGACGATTGACCTCCAAGGTTATTCCTCTTTTTATTTTATTGTAGAATCAACTCTTGGCAGTGGCCATGTGGCACATGCGTACAGGTGCTGTTTTCATCCTTACCACCTTCGCAATCACTTCCCCTACCTCTTCATATCTTAAATCATTCTTGAGGCAGATTGAAGACTTGGGTGCCAAGTAAATAAACACATACTAATTAATTGCAGCACAAATACCGACTTAATCAATTTTAACGCAAAAAGATGCCGACAAAAGAAGAGAAGAAGCGGGCCGCTAGGGTGGAGAAAAGAAGAGCTGCTCAGGAAGCAGCAAGAGCATCAGCCTCTGAGCAAACAAATTGTAAACGTACAGGGAAAGTGTAGGAAAACTATAAGTCAAGTGTATTCACTGCACGTTATCGTGCAGTCCGCTGTTACTGGTAATAAATAAATGAGTGTACTTTACTGCGCTAGGTGCATTATACCAATCTCTGAAATTAGAATTCCTTTACCACAAACCGTTTCCACAAGATACCAGAGTCTGTGAAAAACACTTACAAAGACTGTTGCTTTTTAAAAATAGTACTGTTTGTTTCACGGCAGAAGTATTTTTTAACCTCAGAATATTACTTAAAGCAGATTTTGAACTTAAAAATAGCAGTCATCCTTGTTCTTAACATTAGCTGAAGCGGAAACTCAAAAAAAAAAAAAAAAGATATTTAGAAGACTTGTAAAATGTCATTTTATTGCGCAGAAGAGAGAGTTGTGGTTTAAATGGTTTTTACAGAAATATGCAGCGTCGGGTTGATCCATCCATCGTCTTGAGCAACAGAAAAGCAAACGGTAACAAGAACACACAGCCCAGCCCAGCCCAGCCCTCCTTTACTGAAAAACATAAAAGCGTGTGCCACCATTTTCTTGGGAATATAAACACAGAAAACGACGGGAATCTGTCCAAGGATTGACCAGCACGTGGGTGGCATCTCTGAAGAACACGGTGTGGGGTTCACAAGACCATCGCTCAGATAAAGTGGAGGGAGTCTACCTTAGCAGACATCTGTTGGCCATTCCACCGTGGGACTCCTCCAGAGGATTGCAAGAGGAGAAAAACTAAGCAACGACTTTTTGCAACCAATACTTGTATTTAGAACAGTATCAGGTGTAATTTGTCTAAATAATGAATTTTAAAAGTATATTCTTTTTTTTTTTCCAATATAGTGATTTTTCATTTTAAACTTTTATCTAAACAGTGGACGTGAGAGAGCAAACCAGTAGTCAGATAACCTTCAGAACGCCTACATATTTGGACGGGGAGCGAAAAAACTGTCTGCAGTCTGGTGTGATTTCTTCCACATGTTCTTTGCAGGTTTCGTAGCACAAGTTCCATTTTAATGGGTTTATTCTCAATTAAAATGCCATTTATTAATATTATATACAAGTCATCGTGATTATGCCTGAGCTTAGATTTGTCAACGACGAGTCGCCTAACGGTACACAACCCTATAAATGGCACTCGGAGATCATTCTGGTAAGGAAGGCAGAAGTTGAAGTAAAGTTTTTATAATCACTTATCCTGGTGCCAGACGGTGGCAACATGTTGTATGTTGATTAGTGGATGCCAGTAAGAATTTACATGAATGCCATACACGGGACACAAATGAGCGTCTAAATGCACACTTCATTCCCAGCTTCCCGATCGCAGCTCCCTCCCTGCTCATGTCGTTTGTTCCCCAACAGTGCAGTAAGCCAAGGCCGTTCCTATTGGTGGATAAGTGGCCAGCTGTTTCATAACTCATGTTCTATGTAATACATGTATTTATGACTTCAGTAAAACTCATATTGGATATATTTAATAAATGGACTTGAGGGGTTAGATTTCCAGCACAGGTAAAGTTCGAGAAGAAAAATATGAAATTTCATACCAAGTACAAAAAAACAAACTATTTGAAGCAGCAATGCATTTTTACACATTTCATTTTTTCTGAATGGGTAAACAGGTTCATGTACCCTTTATTCAATACTTCATTGAAGCCCCTCTGGAGTCTTTCTGGGTACAACACATCAAGCTCCACACACCTGGTTGTAGGAACTTTCTGCCTTTCTTCTCTGCAGATCCTTTTCAAGTTCTGTTAGGTTGGATGGAGAAAGTCGTTGGACAGAAATCATTAGGTCTTTCTAGAGATGTTCATTTGGCTTCAGGTCTTTCATGGACCACTCAATGACATTTTCCAGAGTTGTCTTTGCTTTGTGCTTAGGGCCATTACCCTGTTGGACTGCGAACCTTTGGCCCAGCATGCTTTGGAGCAGGTCTTTATTAAGGACATCCCTGTACTTTGTTGCGTCCAGACCCAAAAACATTCCCACAGCATAATGTTGCCACCACCATCCTTCACCATTAGAATTTTATCCCTCCAGGCATGACTCTTAGAATTGAGGCCAAACAGTTCAATCTTGATTTCATCAGACCAGAGTTAGTTCTCACATATCTGAGAGTCCTTTAGGCGCCTTTTTTTACAATGCGTCTTTTACAAAGGGGAGGCTTCCATCTGTCCACTCTCCCGTAATGCCCAGATCAGTGGATTTGTGCACTGATGCTTCTCCTTCTTGAAGTTTCTCCCTTCTTCACACAGGCTATCTAGAATACAGCAAGGTTGACCATCAGGTTCTTGGTCACCTCTCTTATCAAAGCCCCTTTCATCAATCTGATTGCTTAGGTTGGCCATGTGGCCAGCTCTAGAAAGTGTTGTGGGTGTTCCAAACTTCTTCTATTTAAAATCGGCAGGACCATTGCATTCTTGGGGATCTTCAAATGCTGCAGAAATGTTTTTGTAGCCTTCCCGAGATTCACGCCTTGACACAATCCTGTCACTTGTACCTCACGGCTTGGTGTTTGCTCCGATACACATTGTCAACTGTGGAACCTTCTATAGACAAGTGTGTGCCTTTCCTAAGCAGGCCCAATCAATTCAACTGACCACAAGTGGACTCCAGTCAAGGTGTAGAAACATCTCAAAGATGATCAGTGGAATGGGAGCCAAATATCAAGAGTCACAGCAAAGTGTCTGAATACTTAAGTGTCAATGTCAGATTTCAGCTTTTTATTTTTAATACATTTGCAAAAACTTCTAAGACTCTGTTTTCATGTTCCCATTCTGGGAATGCCTAGTAAGGGAAAGAATAAATTTAAATGATTTTAGCACAAGGCAGGAGGATCATAAATTGTGTAAGTGAATGGACACTGCAAAGGGGTCATCAATTCTATTCACTGATCTCAACGCATGTCCTCTGTTTTGTTTCTTTGCATATTAATTATTAATATGAAAAGCACTTAGGGTGATATTGTTTACCTGTATATTGTGTGCAATAAATAAAACTTATTATGTTAACTATTACTGATGGGTATGTGAGGTAGCACTGTGTTTCTTAGCTTCATAATCCTGTCGTTACATACTGACCTTTGGGTGGGTTTTGGTTGCAGGAAATCGACTTGCTCTGCAGTCACAGGAGTCTCTCTCTATAGAAGATCATTTGTGCCAAAATGAAATGCAATCCAATGTGTTAACGATATTGCAAAACAATAATATGCAAGTGGATCATTTGATTTTGGCATTGAGTCAAAATTAAAAACATATCCTTCAAACAAATGGTTGATTTTCACTATGGAAAGCAATGTTTGTGTCAGTTCAAAATGCAACACAAAGGCGGTTTGCATTTGAATTCATGTCCACAGACTGCATTTCGTTAACTAAAAGCAAACATTTTGCATTTCACTTAGTGGCAGCTCCATGTGTATTGTATTTCAATTCAAGACTACACTTTAATTGTGTCAAAACTAAAAGGAATCACAAGCTCAACCGGCATCAACAATTCGGGAAAGAGGCATTCCAGTCACGAGTGCGTACAGGGAGACAGGCTGGGGTCTTCTCATTCATTGATCCAAATGACAATTTCATTCATTAGTGTGTGTTGAAGGTTGGTAAAAACAATATAATATTTGATTATAACAGAAGATATCAATAAAAAGCTATGAAGACAAGAAACCAAGCTCGGTGACGCTAACAAATGTGTCACTATACTCAGCATTTACTTAAAACTGCTAACAACCCACACCTCAAAAATGTAATCGCACTGCTTAATTAAACATGTAGATAAACTTTAACGACTTACTGTACGAGTACATTTTTGAAGCAGACCTAAAACCTACTTTTTGCTGTTTCAGTTAATCACGCGACACTATCGAAAATGTTGTTGACTGCCAAACACAGAAGTATTTAGAACTGGAATGCCTCTTTCCCCAACTGTTGACGCTGATGGGGCGTTTGGTTACATTTAGTTTTAGCACGACTGAAGCGTGGTCGCGAATTGAAACTCAATAGACACGGAGCTGCCACTAAGCGAAACGTAACATGTCTGCTTTGCTTTTATTTATGACGTGTGATCTAAGGATATGAAATGAAATTCAATACACTTTAGTAGTGCATTTCAAATTGACACAAAAATCGATCGCTGTAGGGATAAGAAACCGACCACTTATGTTTGTAACTATGACACAATAAAATCGTCCCAAAATTAAATAACCCACGTGCATATGTATTATGTTATAATATAGTTAACACATTGTATTGCATTTAATTTTCACACAAATAATCTTCCATATGTTCCAGCATCTAAATCCAAAATGTTAAAACAGCAGAGGGCTCAGTTTTGCAAACAGTTTATAAAGAAAAATGAAATGTTACATTAATTACACAAACAATATTCACTTGGTGTGCTTTATACACATTTATTGATTTCACTAAAAAAGAATATATAACAATAAAATAATGTTTACATCAACAATGATCATTATATTACTGGAAATGACTTGGACTGGCTTTAGAGTCACTTTGAAATCACAGGCCTGATGTAAGGTTCAAGGTGCCTCCGCATCTCGACAATCAATGTAAAGCCAAAGGGTAGAAGAAGAGGAGGAGGAGGAGGAGGTCATCGTCTTACACAAACAGGCCGTTAGCACCACACTCGGTTCATTCAAAAGTCCTGTTTACCCTCTCAAGCTTTGAAATTAACAGTTGGGTTAAAAATTAAAAAGCAACTTAACTAGGCAGGATTTTCTGAGCCCAGACCGTCACGTCCATTTCTTTAGGGGCTTGAGACTGGATGCATTTCCAAATATTTCATGTGCTGTGTCTGGTAACCCAACTCTTGCTGTAAATGTACAGGCAATACATGAACTTATCACTCAAAGAATTTCTCAATAAATAATGCACATTATGCCCTATCGTGCACAGCTGGCAGCCATGCTCCTCTGTTTTTCTCCATTTACCTTTCATGATTTACACAAATATACGTCTAACTTTTCTCTTTGTTTCTCATTCTCATTCTCCCACACACACAACAACCAGATGGCATCAAAATAAACATATATAGAAGTGTGAAATTCTCTATCTGGAAACTCCAAGGGGTAAAAAAAGTCAAAGAAACACAAAGAAAGCCAAACAGAATGTGTAACCACCCAACTGGTCAGACAGACATGCTACGGACATTTATTTAACATCATACTTGGCTTTTACCATTTGGCGAGTTGCTGTACCTGCTTTTAAACACCAGTCTACATTATCAAAAATGACATTACCACAAAAAAAGTCTTTTATTTAAATATTTGCCATCCTTAATCTCCATGGACTGATTGATAAATCAACTCAAAAGGACCAGACACAAACACAAATTTTTTTTTTCCTCCTTCAAGTTATTTACCAAAAAAGAGAAGAAATATGGTGGTACTGCTTTCTGAGAGAAGGACAATGGCTTCTCACAAGGAATGGTTTGTATCTTACATCTGCTGGGTAAGTGCAGACCACCATCCTGATCATTCTGCTACATCAGTCAGTAAGGAAATGTGGAAACGGGGCCGTCGGCACACATGCACACAGAAAAGAAAGATCAGAATGGAGCACAGGGATGAGTGATCATCCATATCGGTGTGCATCTTTGCTTTTATCTTCCCTGATTTTTTTTTTCTCCCAAGCAATCCGCATAACAACAACAATGAAATGTTTTGGGTCGAGCGGACGCAGAAGAATTCACTGGGGCGAGCAGTGGATTGGCTCTCCCTTCCCTACCATGGCACACTGCTTTCTCTGCAAGTCACTGCAGCCTAAACATCAGTTGAGAAGTACAGGGTGTTGCGCTTGAGCTCTGTGATGGAGATGGGTGGGTGTTGAAGGTAGTACAGCAAGACCTGGACCTGGCGAAACAAAGATGGCAGGTTACAAATTGCAGGTAGCTGCTTGAAACAAACAACAAAAAAAAAGGAGAAGAAATAGCTCATACATTTTGAAACTAAATCAGTGTTTCCTATACTCTACCAAATCAAAGGCTGCTTTGCTTTTTATATTTCTTTTTCCCAACAGTTTAAAGATTTGGTCAAAACGTGTGCATTCAAATCACTGACACTAGCCGGCACAAATATTAAAATCATCCAAAGGGCAGCTGGAAACATTACAAATAAAAATGAGCAGGCCAAGAAATGTACCCACACACACACAACATTAATTACAATATGAGGACATTACTCACTTGCGCCATAACGTCATGTGACCAGATGTCTGAGGCCAGACTGACGTGCGCTTTGCTTTCCACCTCTGAAGGGCGCAGCAGCGTTGGGCCAAAAACAGTAGCAAGGTTATGCAGGGACATTTTATTAATGGGCTCCTTTTCTGCAACTCTGAGAGAAGTGGAAAGAAAGAAAGAAAATTATATTAATCATGCTGTAATACTAATGAGGATGGAGGTCAGAGGTGCCTGTAGCCCCTATAAATGGCCTTGTGTAATAAATGCAGCTCATTACACCCATGTCAATGCACTAAATTCAACATTACAGTTCACTCATTTGGCTTATCTGGATGTATACACATTCTGAGGTCAACAGCACAAACCAGCCAGCTTTATGGGTACACATTTTCAAATCTGTTAAGTGTGCAAAAGCACCTTACGTTAAACAAGGTTACATTCACTACGATGTCACATGCACAGTAAAGTATTCTCGCCCCCTGCTTTTACATGAGCACTTGTTTCACCAAGGGGAGAGTATTTACATGTGTGCTCAAAGCAACCCCCCCCCATATTATTGCTTTTTTGTCCGCCATTTTATCTATGCACTCTTAATTCACTGAAGGAGACATCTTCTGTGATACTTGCATTTGATTAATGAAGTGCGGCACTTTTAAATGCACGCTCGATTTTGCATTTGTGCATTCCTTTTAATTGGGGGAAAATACAGGTGGTTAGGACACTGAACAGGCCACAACTCAACAGGGAGTGGGATGTGCCCGAGTGGTTCATTGGTGAGTGACCAAGGTAGTGTCCAGAAGGTGGGACCAGGTGCTGCAAAGCCACAATAAGAAGCTTGCAAAGGCAGGCGCTCCCTCTCTGCCATATTCCATCCTGAACAGAGCTGACCAGTAAGAAGCTAACGTAACTACAAGTTTAGATGCCTTCAGAAACTACACATCTAGCACTATCCGGTTTGGTTTGTAACCAACACTCATTGTACTCTACTTCCTTATAATCTGGGCATTTTGTCAGTAATACATAATTAATTGTGTTATGCTTTCTCCTGCCTGTTCTCTAACTCTGTCTAATTGCCTTGTGGTTGCAGATGTAAAAGAAATGAGGAAGTGCTGAACTACAGTACCTGACAGAGTGGTTACAGCATGGAATCTGAGACATTTTCTTAAGGTCTACATGACAGAGTGTAAAGGGAAGAATGGGGTCACCTAGGACTAGAAAACAGATGAAGCTGTGTTGCCTGTCTTTGTTTTATGTGTTGTTGGTATTCCATTACTGCCACGTGTCTGTTGGAGACATGTCATGTTATTTTCTAACCTGCTTAATCCTGAGCAGGGTTGCGGGGTGGGGTGAGCCTATCCCAACTAGCATAGGGCACAAGACAGGAACAAACTCTGGACATGGCACCAGTTCATTGCAGAGTGAACACACACAATGGCCAACTTAGCCTCACCAGTTCAGCTAATCTTTATGTTTTTGGACTGTGGGAGGAAACCCATGCAGACACGGGGAGAACAATCAGACTTCACGCAAGAAAGACCCAGGGCACAACTTGGCCTCCTTACTGCAAGGCAGCAGAGCTACCAATTTGCCACAGTGTCGCACCTGTAGGAAACATGCAAGTCAGAATTTCTTTGTCTTACGTACAGAACAGAAAATGTAAACTTGAATGCATGTTTTACACTTGGACAGAGGCAGGTCACACAGTAAGACTGTGGTAGAGACTGAAAACTTGCAGTTTATTGCCCTTTGCCCCTTCTACAGTGCCTGAATATGACTATTTGTAATCTGTATCCATTGTTTTATCTTAATAATTTCTTCAAATTCACATGTAAATTTATTTTATACTATCTACTTCTATGTAGTAAAATGTTACCTTACCAATTAAGAAAACGGTAATACAAATTTTCTAAAACCCACTTTGAAAGGTGGTATTTCAGAGCCATGTCGAACTCTTGTGTAATCTATTCTAGTAGTACAGGAAGTACTTAAGTGTTCAAAATGTGATTTATGATTAATGAAGCAATCATAATATAAGGAAAGACTGATTCAAATGAGAAACTAAAACATCATGTCCTTGACCCTGGGACCTGCTCATCATATTTAAAATTCCTTCTGGATTAAACACAAAACACAGAAACTTTACAGAATTTAATGTAATCACATTTTTAACCTAAAAAGAGGGGTGAAACAGTTTATAGAACAATAAAGTATTTACCTTTTGAGGTGTTCAAGGATAAACAAGAAAGTGATGATGTTGGGTTCAGGTAGTGAACGTAGCAAGTGCATCATGCAGTTCTCCTTGGCGGCAGGGTCCGATAGAGCTGTTTAAGGATATTGGAGATATGCAAACTTTGATTCAGTAAGAGACTGGAAATCCATGCATTAGTTCATATTACAACACATTTATTTATTTTTTTTTCTTTAGATTCTTAATTATATGGGAGAGTAAAGGTTTGGCCTCAACTGGCCAACTCAATTTCTATACGCAAAGTTTGTCAAAAATGTTGGCACCAGAGTAATAACTTACCAATGCCCTCCATGAAAGCTGGATACAGTCTGTCTGTGAGCAGGGGTTCTGGAAGTTCTCTGAAGTACAGCTTTAGTGTTCCAGCTATGGCATTAATGTCCATGTCACTAAGCATCACCAGAATGTCCTTGGTATCTAAAACAACAAGTGAGACCCATTAGACATGCACTGACCAATAAACTAAGCTGGACTGTACACTCCAATGCTGCCAATGAGGAGCAAGCTCTGCACTGGTGGCAATACGATTCTGTAGCTGACTCCTCAGGAGAAGAAAGTCCTGGCACTTGCTGGGCACTTTTAGCTGATCATTTTGTGCCAGGGCCAAAATAAGTGAAAATGGGTTTTTGTAATAAACGACTCTTTTTGCTAATAAAACCCTCTGCAATGAACTAATATGCATCTGATCATTGCACAATAATATAAAAACAATGTGAATTACCACCGGCACAATGGTGCAGTGGGTAGCACTGCTGCCTCACAGTTAGGAGACCCGGGTTCACTTTCCGGGTCCTCTCTGCGTGGAGTTTGCATGTTCTCCCGATGTCCGGGTACTCCGGTTTCCTCCCACAGTCCAAAGACAGGCAGGTTAGGTGCACTGGTGATCCTAAACTATCTCTAGTGTGTGCTTGCTGTGTGTGCCCTGTGGTGGGCTGGCACCCTGCCTGGGGTTTGTTTCCTGCCTTGCACCCTGTGTTGGCTGGGATTGGCTCCAGCAGACCCCCGTGACCCTGTAGTTAGGATAGAGCAGGTTGGATAATGGATGGATGAATAACCACCACAAAAACTGAAGTCACACATTTTACAAAACATAACATTTGTATCACTACCAAAATTTTTGGCTACTACTGTATGCTATAGAGCTGGGGGCTATATAAATGATACATGGTGGGAGACTGCATGCCTTTGCTTCATTGGGCTTTATAGAACATTATAAAAATTTAGACAAGAACAGGCCATTCAGTCCAACAAAGCCTGCCAGTCCTACCAATTTACTGTAATTCTTCCAAAATAACATGTCTAGTTTTGAAGGTCCCTAAATTCCTAGTGTCTACCACACTACTTGGTAACTTATTCCAAGTGTCTATCATTCTCTATGTAAAGACAAACTTCATAATGTTTGTGTGAAATTTACCCTTAACAAGTTTCCAACTGTTTTCCTGTGTTCTTCATGAACTCATTTTAAAATAACAGTCTTAATCCACTTAACCTACTCCCTTCATAATTTTAAACACTTCAATCATGTCTTCTCTTAATCTTCTTTTGCTTGAACTGAAAAGGCTCAGCTCTTTAAATCTTTCTTCATAATGCATCTCTTGTAGCCCTGGAATGAGCCTAGTCACTCTTCTCTGTAACTTTTTCCAGCACTGCTATGTCCTTTTGGGAACCTGGAGACCAAAACTGCACACAGCACTCCAGATGAGGCCTCACCACTGCGGTATAAAGCTTGAGGATAACCTCATTGGACTTGTACTCCACACACGATGCAATATAACCTAACATTCTGTTGGCCTTCTTAATGTCTTTTTAATAAAGTCTGGTAATTAACAGTGTCAAGTCCACTATAACTTCTAAATCCTTCTCATAAGGTTACTTTCAATTTTCAGACCTCCCATTGTGTATTCAGACCTAACATTTTTACATCCTACATGTAATACTTTAAATTTAGAAGCCTTTAAAGCCTGTATGCTGTTCAAGTCCCCCTGTAATGATTCGGTGCTTTCTAAATTATCTGCCAGTCCACCTAAGATTGGCATCATTTGCAAATTTAACTAGCTTGTTATTTATATTCATATCTAAATCATGTATATATATTAAAAATAGAAGTGGCCACTAACACTGTCCTCTATGGCACACCACTCTTAACATCAACAAATTCTGATAAGGTTCCTCACATCATCACCCTCTGCTTCCTGTGTCTGAGCCAATTCTGCACACATCTACACACCACACTGTGAACTCCCTCTTCTTTTAGTCTGAATTGCTTCTTGACCGTATTATCAGGTTCTTGCTCCACCAGACACTACAGGTAAATTTTGATCTTAATTTGTATGAGTACAGTACTGTCTACTTTGTATTATTGTGGTTTCTACTCCACTAGTGCAATATTATTTTTGTTTCTCTAATTTTAATAATGGCTTTAAACACAAAAGTCCATTTTATTGTCTGCCAGTGCCTATACTGGAATAAAGAAATTAACTACCTTTCAAAATGACAGCATGTTTTGTGTGTTACGGCCTATGTTTCACAGAAACTGCAAAGAGCACACCAATCTGCACAATCCATGACTTGGACATCCCTGCTGTTTGTTTAGAGGCCTGCTCACAATTGAAATCCAGGCTGTAATATTGTATCCAACTTAAAACAGCTATCAGACACAAAGTACATTTCTATGAAAAAAACCTACAGGTTCCTGCTGAGTCTACATTTGATGTTGTAACTATGGAATAAAACTGCCTCCCCAGTATGGCTATGTGCATACTGTAATGCTGTACACTTCTGTATGTGTGAGATACTTTTATCTTTGCTCCTATTCACGTGTTGCAGATAGTGTGCTATTAAACACTCCATTTTATTGTATACTAGCAGAATACCCGCACTTCGCAGCGGAGAAGTAGTGTGTTAAAGGTACGAAAAAGAAAAGGAAAAATTTTTTAAAAATAATGTAACATGATTGTTAATGTAATTGTGTTGTCATTGAGTGTTGTTCTCATATCTATCTATATCTATATCTATATATATCTATATCTATATCTATATCTATATATATATTATACTGCTCAAAAGAATTAAAGGAACACTTTTTAATCAGAGTATAGCATAAAGTCAATGAAACATATGGGATATTAATCTGGTCAGTTAAGTAGCAGATGGAGTTGTTAATCAGTTTCAGCTGCTGTGGTGTTAATGAAATTAACAACAGATGCACTAGAGGGGCAACAATGAGATGACCCCCAAAACAGGAATGGTTTAACAGGTGGAGGCCACTGACATTTTTCCCTCCTCATCTATTCTGACTGTTTCTTCACTAGTTTTGCATTTGGCTACAGTCAGTGTCACTACTGGTAGCATGAGGCGATACCTGGACCCTACAGAGGTTGCACAGGTAGTCCAACTTCTCCAGGATGGCACATCAATACGTGTCATTGCCAGAAGGTTTGCTGTGTCTCCCTGCACAGTCTCAAGGGCATGGAGGAGATTCTAGGAGACAAGCAGTTACTCTAGGAGAGCTGGAGAGGGCCATAGAAGGTCCATAACCCATCAGCAGGACCAGTATCTGCTCCTTTGGGCAAGGAGGAACAGGATGAGCACTGCCAGAGCCCTACAAAATGACCTCCAGCAGGCCACTGGTGTGAATGTCTCTGACCAAACAACCAGAAAGACTTCATGAGGGTGACCCAAGGGCCCCATGTCCTCTAATGGGCCCTGAGCTCACTGCCCAGCAGCATGCAGCTCGATTGGCATTCGCCATAGAATACCAGAATTGGCAGATGCACCACTGGGCCCTGTGCTTTTTACAGATGAGAGCAGGTTCACCCTGAGCACGTGACAGAAGTGAAAGGGTCTGGAGAAGCCATGGAGAACATTATGCTGCCTGTAACATCATTCAGCATGAGCAGTTTGGTGGTGGGTTAATGATTGTCTGGGGAGGCATATCCATGGAGGGTCACACAGACCGCTACAGGCTTGACAAAGGCACCTTGGCTGCCATTAGGTATCAGGATGAAATCCTTGGACCCATTGTCAGACCCTATGCTGGTACAGTGGCTCCTGGTGCACGACAATTCCTGGCCTCATGTGGTGAGAATATGCAGGCAGTTCCTGGAGGATGAAGGAATTGATACCATTGACTGGCCACCACACTTTCCTGACCTAAATCCAATAGAACACCTCTGGGACATTATGTTTTGGTCCATCCAATGCCATCAGGTTGCACCTCAGACTGTCCAGGAGCTCAGTGATGCCCTGGTCCAGATCTGGGAGGAGATCCCCACAACACCATCTGTCATCTCATTAGAAGCATGCACCGATGTTGTCAGGCATGTAGACAAGAACACAGGGGCCATACAAAGTGCTGCATACAATTTTGAGATGCTGCAATTAAATTTTTGGCAAAATGGACTAGCCTGCCACATAATTTTTTCACTCTGATTTTTGGGGCATCTTTGAATTCAGGGCTCTGTAGGTTGATCATTTTCATTGCCATCAAGCGATGTGCCATCCTTTCGTTCCTAACACATTACCCAGTCTATATCAGTATAGATATCCAGGAGGATTTCTTTTTCCCATTGAGATCTGATGCGTTTTCAAAGTGTTCCTTTAATTTTTTTGAGCAGTTTATATATATATATATATATATATATATATATATATATATATATAAAATACCCTCGCTTGGCAGCGGAGAAGTAGTGTGTTAAAGAAGGAAAGAGAAAGAAAAGGAAACATTTTGAAAATAACGTAACATGATTGTCAATGTAATTGTTTTGTCACTGTTATGAGTGTCGCTGTGATATATATATATATAGCAAAATACTTGCGCTTCGCAGAGATGTCATGTGTTAAAGAAGTTATGAAAAAGAAAAGGAAACATTTTAAAAATAATGTAACATGATTGTCAAAGTAACTGTTTTGTGTATTTGGCGACAGCGTCACAAAGTTTTTTCGTCTAGCTGCATCAGAAAATGTACCACACGCCTGACACGCCTCCTTTTAGTGTTTTCTCACAGCTTGGATTGCTGCTGTCATAATGGGTTTGAGTCTACATATATATATACATATATATATATATATATATATATATATACACATACAGTACACACACACATACACATACATATCTTCATATCTACACATACACATACATATCTACACATACACATATATATATATACACATACCTATCTACATCATATATACACACACACACACACACACACATATATATATATATATATATATATATATATATATATATATATATATATATATATACACACATACATATACTTGTGTGTATGTTTGTATGTGTCTATATGTGTGTGTATAGCTTTGGTCACTGAGTGCAAGGGAAAAATAATAAAATATAGTCTATAAGTTATTAAACAGTAAAACATTAACATTTTAAGAAGTACAGGTACACTGAGCACTACTGGAGTGGTTGCGGGTAAACTACATTTTAAAGACTGTGTAACACAACAGGTAAGTAGAACTAACAGCAGCTAAAATGCATATGGATCATCTCTCGGTAGTAGATCCCTTTTGAAAGGCGCTACACGACGGCTGTGGTATAGAAATTACATTTTCTATGTGAACGTTCAAATTTGTGCCTCTGGTAATGTGCCTTACCGGCATTTAAAGAAAATTAGTTTTGTGTCCTCTGCAGTGTTAAGAGAGAAAGGCTTTGGTTTGGGATAAAAGGAAAAAAGGTGTAAAGAAAGGAAAGTTGCCTTTTCTTTTATATAGTATAGAGAGATGTGTTCGCTGACGTTATGATTGCCTTTTGGGGACAGTCGCGTGGCTCTTGTGTAGACTGGTGAGACGTCCCTGCCATTAATCGGCTGTGATGGCACTGTCAGTCCTCCACTCGTGTGCGTGTCTTCATAATCCGAGCTGACGACCTCATAATCGTATACGTGCAAAAGAAAGTGCAAATCGCCTTAATATTAGTTTGCCGCGTGTACAAAAGGGGTCCTGTGTTTGCACTTGTCTGGGCTATAGCTCAGGGGGAGGATGAAAAAAATTAAAAGTGCTCACTTTGACTTAAGGCAGAAGCGCAGTCAGCGTCTCAAAGGCCGGCACAGCTATGCACGCGCGCTGGCTGCTCGACTTTTGCTGGGCAGGAGACCCCAGTTTTTGCAGACACATTCACGATATCAAAAGTCTCAGCTCTCTTTGGATGTCATTCATATATATATATATATATATATATATATATATATATATATATATATTTCAAAATACCCGTGCCTCACAGCGGAGAAGTAGTGTGTTAAAGAAGTAATGAAAAAGAAAAGGAAACATTTTAATAATAACGTCACATGATTGACATTGTCATGAGTGTTGCTGTCATATATATGCCTGCCTAAATAAGTCACCCTCGCTTTGCTCTTACTTTTTTACCGTTCATTTAATCATGGCTAGTGGTCGGAAAAATTATAAAATGGAAGGAGGATGGCTTTACCAAAACAATTATTGATGGCGAATCGATTATTCATAAAGCTTGAATTGGTGATCTGTTTTTCTGTGTTAACCTCATATTTTTTCATACTTCTTCTCAAACTAAGAAAATGAATCGGGATGCGCTGATCAATGTAATCGGTGTACCAGGAAATCATGCATTGACAAAAGCTCCCCTTTGCTTGTGCTAAGAAAAGGAAAGATTTTAAAAATAACGTAACACGATTGTCAATGTAACCTTTTGTAAGTAGTGCCTGGAGGATTCAGTGTGGAGAAACTCTAGAGACAGCGTGTGTATTAACTTGTGGATTTTTCTGTGAGTATTTGGTGGCAGTCTGACGAAGTTGCTTCGGAAGACGGCGTTAGCCGCGGAGCTCAGCTCAGAGCGAAATGAGGTAAATGGGAGGGGAGATGATGACGTGACTCCCCCACCCGCCTTAACTGTCAATCCCCACAAACACAGTCTCGAATTTGCATAAGCACACCCCTTCACCTACAATTTTAACTTAGTTACAAAGTGATCAAAACTCTCGTTTATATCCTGCGTCCTCTCAATAAACTTGTATCCCGTATTACCCGTGGGCATATCAAAAGCCAGCGGCAGCGTGTCTATGAACTTAATTTAAACTTCAGGTTTACACCGTGCTTTGTTTCTGAAGTAGCAGCACTCATGAATATAGTTGTATATATGTCACTCGCTCGCTTCTTATTGTTTTGCTGCCTTCTCAATTATATACTGCATGTTTTCTTCAGCACATTTTGGAGCTCTTCCTGGTTTTCTACGTAGTGCGTTGACAGTCAGTTCATGTGATTACGTGGGAGGCGTGCTGATGTCACACGAAACTCCGCCCCCCCACGGCTTTCCAGCTGAACTCCATTACAGCATATGCAGAAAAATAGCTTCCAGTTATGACCATTACGCGTAGAATTTCGAAATGAAACCTGCCCAACTTTTGTAAGTAAGCTGTAAGGAATGAGCCTGCCAAATCTCAGCCTTCTACCTACACGGGAAGTTGGAGAATTAGTGATGAGTCAGTGAGTGAGTGAGTGAGTGAGTGAGGGCTTTTCCTTTTATTAGTATAGATTGTAAATGTATGGCTTTTAGTACCTAAAATGTGAAATTCAGGACTAAGTTGTCAATGTCGTTTTATTATCAATTTTAACTTCTCCCAAAAGCATAATTCATACATATGGTATCTTTTCAGTTGTATTGGTATGTTATTTATGTTTTGAAAAGGCAAATAAGGAAACAAACAAATAACTCTCACGTAAAGCCTGGAATGTTCATAGCTCCAAATAATTCTGTGAAAAAAATGTTTCCCTCGAGTATACATTGTGAAGCATCTACAGTTTAAGTATTTCCTCTGTGCAAAAGAAATAATGCATCACTGTAGCCTTACTGGCTTCTGAGGCCTCAACGGAGCACACTTACTTGTGTCAAATGCTGTTTTCAGTGCCTGGATGTCAGTCGCGACTCCTGAGATTCGGTATATGCCCACCTCTTCAATCCCCCTCTTCTCCACCTCCTCAATACACTGGCGGACAATATAAGGCACTTTGGAGCGTTCTCGCCTGTACGAAAAATAAAGAGAACTAAGTGATAAAAACACTGGGGAAAAAAAGAACAAAAACTTGGAAGAAGCAATGTACACACTTCTCTCTATGCTGTGGTTTCTATTACACACCTGAAAGAAAGAGACAATATATGTGAAAACATCATCGCACTAATGCAATATCATTTGAAAACGAACAGCGTCAGATCGGGTGTGAATTTATGTAGGAACTGGAAATTCTCTGATGTGGGACCTTCCCCCAGGGAAGAAAGTACAGCGTCAGGTGCTCATTCAGTGTAATAGGAACCATAGCACAGAGAGGTCTGTACACTGCAACAAGTACACGTGTCATAAATATAGGAAGGACGGTCCTTGGGTGTGTGGGAACTGTTAATATTTGAATGTGATGATTTTATATAGCACGGAATGGAAATCAGCACTTCTTAGCATTGCACCATGCAAGCTGTCGTATCAATCGCCTACTGTAACTTGCTTTCTTTTTTCTTCGGTTATACAGGTAGTCTTGAATAAAAGTGCACTTGTTTTGTTATATACTTTTACACCAACATATGTTCCTGTGATTGAGCATGCTCAAACGGGCATTGTCAAAAAATACATGTGTAATGCCACGAAAAGTGCACGCAGACACTTCATTTCGCAAACATTGGTACGAGAATGCAGTCACAAGTTCACTGCAGAGCTATAGCGCGTCTTTATGTGAAAACAGCCGTGTCAGATGGGGTTGTATGGATTGATTCTGAACGCGACTGAGAGAATGAAAAGTGAAAAAAAAAAAAAAAAAACAAAGCTAACCTTTATAAGGATCATAAATTACACTGGCTGTTACAGACTGAAATCAAATGTATGCTTTTAATCTAAAATTTAAAACTATGAGCAGTTTACTTCTCAAAACTCGCGACCTTTTGATTCCCAGTCGGCAGCTGATTTTATTGCGCCACGGAGGCAATCATAATAAATGGGTGTCAATGTCGCATGTTAAGGCGGCTTTTTGTTTCTGCAGTTATATTTTTGAATAAAAGCGCAAGTTTTGTGTTATATTTGTACCTTTTGTGAAAATGTTTCTTTGATATCTGGACTTCAGGTTTCATACATTATATAATTTATGCCTACATTTTGTCATCTACTACTAGAATATAAAAAACGTTTCTGTTTTAACAATGTGTTTACACAGATTACTGTAGAAACGGAACAGACATGAAATGCGCGTGTTCCAAATAACGACCTATCATTTCCACTCTAAAACTTCACTTCACTCCCAGATACTCAATCAAGACATGAGCTGAGAGAAGTTCGTACACGTTCTAAATTGGTGGGGGGATGGAATAGCCGGCTGCTTCTAGCTTCTCTTTATCAGCACATTTAGAGGACAAAGGACGCTGGCGGAGAGGTGTGAAGGGATTTAAGAAGCGATTTAAGGTGGGATGGATTTACAAGTTTTTTCGTAGGCTCTGGTAATTCTAGTGTTAAAGGTTTGATGATGCTGTCAGCCACAGGATTTATTGCAAAACTTTAACGACCTGTAAATTATTTGTCTTTTGCACATGTATGCAGAATTCAAACTATACAAAAGGCAATTTACAAGGTAGCAACACAACAAATGCAATGGAAAACATCTCCACTATGTCTGCTATGTTGGAATATGGTTTCCTTCCATTAAGGGTGACCAGGGAATTAGACGTTGTAATAAGCAGAATTCAAACAGGGAAGGGCTATTAATTAAGCATGAATAAATCAGAGTGCGCTTAGTGTGCATTTTTAAACGTCTATGTTTACACCAGTCCACATTGCAACATTGACTGCATTTTCAGAAGTATATAAACCTGGAGAGAGATTTCAAAAGTCTCTCTTTTTGAAGGTTAAAAACACAAGGGGAGACTTTTGTCAGTGTTTTGAAATTAAAATATAGTAGTATGGATGTGGCCTGAGAGATGAAGTTATCTCTTTGGAAATCTAAGCTTGTGATGCACTCCAGCACATTTGACTGCCAGTCACTTTCCATTTGTAAAGGCTAACAGGGGTGTATTAAAACAGCTCGATCAAAGAGCAATGACTGATGGGTAATGGGAACCATTAATGGGGTTTAAGCTCTTAACATCAAGAGTACTACTTATTTTAATGGCCAGGAAGTTTCTTAAAAGCTTTGACAAAAGACGTTGCAAGCTTGTCTTTACTTACTTTGTTACCACACTGATCTTGACTCCAAAGACCCCACTCTGCTTTTTTGAAGGAGTTCTTTTCAAACTCAGATCCCTGCTTGTGAACTTCATTGAAAACTCCACCTTGATCTTTTAAAGGACAAAAAAAAAGGTTATTTAAAGAGAAACAGTGTAAATGAATGAGAAAGATCCATTTCTTATTGCTGAATTAAAGATTTTGTTTCTTAAACAGGCTACTGAGATTACTCACCCCATTCATCTCTATCACATCCATGTGCCAGTTTTTGGACTGCACCACCTGAGGATCCAACTAAAAGAAAAAAGTCAAAATAAATGCTCATGAGTCCCACTTCAGTTATTAGGGGAGTTGTTCTTTCTTTTGTCATCTTCTTTTTTAAACAGCCATGTATTTTATTTTTAAAAGTTAATAGTCCAAAGAATAGAATGCAAAGTTAACCTCGTTTGTAAAAACTAAGCCTTAGATGATGTTCAGATTAAAAATTTCAGATGAGCAAAAGTACAAAGGACTGACATTAAAAAACAAACACTTTTCATTAACAATTCATAAAGAAACATCTCAGTAGCCCAGTCGATTCTATAATCTCTGTTGTTTTATACATCTGCATGAACGTTAATCTCAGTTTAGCATGAACCTTGTGCTTTAGATTTGACTCCAACATGGCAGTGTATTATTGTTAAAGTGTGTTTTATAAGACTGTCAGGATTCTCTTTTCTTCTAAGTTGATATCACACTATACAATTGCTTATTCACCTGAACACTCTGTATGGCTGTGCTAGCAGACAGCTCCACTATGGAATCACAGCTCTCCTGTCAGAACTTTAGGCACCTCCTTACTTAAATGCCTTTCAGTTGTTGTTTACTCAAACTAACATACTGCACATCTCCCGATGTTGTACTACTTTGGAAGGCAATCTGTCATAACAGGTCAACAGCAACTAAATCCAAGGTGAGAGTTCAATCATGCACATATTGACGCTGTCCCACCAACTATAGTATTTGGGTTTAAATGCCCTGAATTTGGAAATATGTGCATTAAACTACAGATCTTCACTTTCTGCTTTTTAACTACTGATTTTGTTTTTTACAGTATAGCAATCTCAAAACAAGTTTTCAAGTTCAGATACAAGCCGTCTTTGTTGATAGCCTTTTCTTCTCTGCATTGCAGTCTCTTAATGTTTGGGAAAATAAAAAGTCTTCCAGCTTTTGAAAGGCCTGGGCTATTTTTAAGACACTCATTTTCCATTGGATTAACGTTTCCCAGACGAGAAAAGCTAAATATAACCCATGGGAATGCTGGCATTTTGACTTTTAAGTTTATATTTCCAGATTTTTAACAAAGCTGAGAAAAATAAGTGAAGGGTCACACAGATGGACTGCAGAAGTATTGGGGGGTTTATAAAGATCTTTGTTACTGTAAAGACAAGCACCACAGGATGCATCTCTTAGTTGTTCCCTGTAACACATTTTGTGGTGACTACAATAAAACTGTTGATTTCCAGACAAATGTCTCTTTCTAAATCATCCTTTTTACCAGGAACACAAGGTCAGAAATCTGCAGGGGTGTACGGAGGTGCAATTCAAAGTCATCACAGCAGAATTTCAGAAGAGCAAGCAAACCATCTATTTATCAGCTTAAGAAGGAAAAAACAAAATCAAATTAAATTAAGTCTTGCTATTACACACATCAAAATCGTATGGCCAAACTTCTTGCGCTAATTCTCAATATGATCCCGAAAGACTTCCATCATTCTAAACATTTTTTCAAAGTATAGGCAGGTCAGGCAAATAGTTCTTAATTTCAGGATGTTAAATACCAAAATGTCCAGAAGGTCAATATAGCCATAGTATCCATATCTGAAGCTTCCATCAACGAATATTCAGCTGTTGTCCATCAAGCCAACACGTTTCAGGACTCCAAACCCCTTCATCATGCCAGACAAACTGGGACATTAAGATAAATCGATTGCTTACATTTCACGAACGCTTACACATTCAACACAAATGCTTGCTCTGGATGGGGTATTCAAAGTAAAACCTCAGCCGAAGTATTCTGAAACACTCCTAAGGCAAAGAGTCTGCAGTTTTACCTCTAAAGGACATCATCCCTATTTAAAGAGCACTAAACTGGTAAACAATTCTGGTGTGCCAATGACACCAATATATCAATTAAAGTAGGAGCTTCAGGAGACCTCCTAGCCTTAAAGGATTAGCGTCTTTGTGTCAGACCGTTGCTGTGTCTGTCATTCCAGATGGCGCATAACAAACATTTTTAGCAATAAAATGCATTGCATTTGTTATTCCAATGGTACATTAGAAACATTAACACTGATTTTGCAAATCCAATAGCAAATGGCATATAACAGAGACATATGCATTGCATTTGTCATTCCAATTGCTGGTGCATCACAAACATTTGCATTAAAGTATTTAATTACTACAAATGTTTGTGGCACACCTTCTGGTGGAATAACAAATGCAAAGCACTTTATTACTATATGTATTACAAAATACATTCCAATAGATGATGTGCTGCAAAGATTAATGTCGAGGTCTGTGTTTTTTACTTAGATTTCAATGTATCTTAGATGGGTAGCAAAGCTAGTTGTAAAATAAATGAACACCCAAAAATACCAACAGAGCATATAAGGCACATACTAAAAAGCTTATACATGTGATCCTTCCATGTCCTATCTTCAAAAGTGACTTTATCAAAGATTATAGCTTCTTAGATCCCTAGAGCTTGGCACGTCCATAATTGAGATAATAGTCCTTTTCTGACAGTGAATCACAGGCATCATTTGTATAAAGCATGCCCAGCTTGATGTGTCTACTAAAGGGACATAACACATACTGATGGATCATGGAAGTTTATCATTGTTCCTTTCAAAGTTTCCTGGTTAAAGGCACCAAATAGCTGATTAGAAAACAATTCTCCTAAATTCCCTGAGCTACATTCTGGTTGCTTAATTAAACAATAAATGACTATTATTGGTGTTTATTACTTTTCAGTGATATTCGAATATACTGCATTATGTTATTTTCTCCAAGATTTTGAATTAATAATTTGTCCAACCAGGTATGATATCTTCTGCACTTCACATGTGACAGGCATACTTATCCCAAAACGATACCAGAACATAGTCTGTCATTTTCCTCCCCATCCTGAGACTATATAAAGACAAATCAACAAGTACAGCACAAAAACATCTTGCAGTGGTTTGTGAACTTCAGCTTTTTCAGCACACTTCCTTAAGACCAATTCTAGATAAGATGGCAGGATGTTGCAGGACACATTCTTGTACATACCTGAGCCCACTCATACTCATGAGGTGCCAAGTAAGTCATCATTTGAATAAGAACTGAACCCTCATTCCTGGTATTTCAGAAGGTCACATGTTCTCTATATAGTTATCCTTACGATTGTAACTTAGAAGTTTTGTAAGTGATGAAGTCAGCCTAACATAGCGATAAGCTGGCAGTGCAAAACCAAATATTCATGGTCTATCAGACTGCATGTACCATATCCCCACCCCACACCAAAAGACCAAAACCAGAAGGTTACTATAGAGAGACTGGAGTAGAGCTCTGTATGTATGTTTTCTGTCCCATCATTTTAAGTGCACAAAGGTACTTGGACTCCTGGCTGCCATAAGTTTGCTTCTTATTAATTTGATGTTCTAGTTTTCTGAAAACACATAAAGGAGTGACATGTGTATAGTATTGGATTAGGCCTTTGTAATTTTCTCTGGTGTCTTTCTCTAGGCAAAAACTAGAGTAGAGTAAAGTATGAATATAAAGCCCAAACAGCTGATAACACCCTCAAGAGCAGAACTGTGAAGGCACTGCCAATGTGATGGGAAGTAGAACTGTAAAATATTTAACTAAAGCAGATTAATCAAAGCCTACCATTTTCCTCTCTGAAACACGTGCTAGTTAAAGGTAGTACCATAGCTTGGACACACACAGCCACCATTTACTCAGCTAATAACTGAAGAAGAGTGAGTTCTGAAATATACTGATTTATGCTGTCTTCCTACATAAAGGAAAATGTGCACAGATTCAGTGACCACTGATTTATTGTATACCATGACAATGACCTAAAGCTTATTATCAACACAAACAATGTGCTGATCAAAGAAAAAAAGAGTGAGTTTATTAGCTAGCTTGGATGGACCTAACATCACGTTTGTATTTTATGTCTCTAAGGCTTAGAGAAGATATGGAGCATAATTGACTGCAGAGTTAGGAAGATGGCGTATTTATTACATGGTTCACCCAAGCTGGTATAAACTTCTGCACAGAGAAGTAAGCACTCGTTTCTTACTAGCTTGGAATGAAGATTAATAAGTTAGACAGGATACCAAAGTATTCATCAAGGGGCTGAACATTTAATTAGTTAGAACTGACAGGATTACTTTACCTCTGTGAAGTAGGACAGTGCCAGGTTCATGCTGTTATGTTTCACAATTTTTGGATGTAACTGTACATTGTGGCATATGCACAGTGATTGTGTTCTTAACCTTCATTTTTATAGTTGGTCTCAATATTTGTATGCAATCCAAGTAATTCAGCACAGAGTAGCTTTGGATTTTGAAGCAGTAAACCAAAAGGACGACACTGTCAGTAAGGTATGGTCAATAACTTGGCTGGTATCTCTCTTACTTTTTCTAGTATTTGCTTGTATCTGTAAATTAGTTGTGGAAATGAATTTGTCTGTAAGAGATTAATTTTGGCAATTATTTTCTTTTTTTTTTTTTTTTAACTGCACACCATCATATCATTAAAAAGCTGCCAATATGCTGGGTCTACTAGTAGGCCTAGTAACCTAGTCTTCTACGACATTTTCGGGATTTTCAATGTCAAATATCTCTTGTTCTAGTGCAAGAGTTCCCAAAGTGGTCGATTTGAACTTTCTAGGGGTTGATAGTTTTGATAAAAAACTCTGAGGGTCGACGACAGCAAAAATAGACCCACTTATTACTACTATTTGTTTGTTACTTCAAAATATCAATGATTCGAATAGGTACCTAATTAAGAAGTAAAATAATTCAGAAAAAACACTTTTTTGATAAAAACACATTACATACCAAACTTGCAAACGAAAAGGTAAAATGTGTCATTAAAAGACACACGTAAGAAAGCATGAAAATACATGTAGAAGAAAAATGCCTGTACATTGTCTTATTGAACGTATCAAAGCAAGTGCGGACATGGAAAACCGTTGCATGTCCGCACATGCTCGCGGTGGGATGAGATGACGGATATTCGATATTAGCAGAATCTATCAGTCTTGTAGGTCATGCTTTCATAAAACACTATAAATTGGTTCGTTTGATGTGACATGTACTTATTTGTGATTTGAACTTTGAATATAATTATTTATTGAGGAGTAGTACTACAAAAAAGAAAACCAGAGGACACAGTTTATTTATTCGAGTTTGAACAAAAATCTTTTCTGTTTCAAGTAAGTACATACTTGTTTTTTTTTTATCACGGGGCAGTCGAAATTATTTGTTAATAAAAGTTTTTATTTCTTCAGATAATAATAGGACTGAACCAAAAAAGAAATGCAGACGGTACAGCTTGGACTATTTGTACTTATTTTGAATGTACATATTTATTTCATAAATGTCAAAAATGTAAAAAAAACTCTACTCGTATTTTTTTGCTTTAATTTACGTTAGTGCAGGTTTCGATATTAAATGTTGCACACGATAATGCCATATTCCGTAGTCCTTTTATCTGTTTCAATCATTAATTATAAGTGATTAAAATGAAAAGTTTGATATCTAGTGAAATATTTAATATCAAGTACTGTACAAATGTATTAATCTGAGTAAGTAAAGTAAATGACTAGGGGGTCGACAGTTTTAAAAGGTTTTGGTAAAGGGGTCCGTGGCTGAAAAAAGTTTAGGAACTTATGCTCTAGTGTCACCGAATCACTGACAGGGGCCATAGACACCTAACAGTACAGGGAGTTAAGCTGGTGTTAAATCTTTTTGCAACAGAATGTACTCTTGTGCTGTCTCCATTCTAGTTTTCAATCAGGGACTTTGATAAGCTCCAGGTTTTAAACATTTTCAACTTCATGTAGCATTTTTTCATGTATGATTTCCTGGAGACAGCAATATCATCTGACACATCACCTATTACCCCAATCAGCACCTATTATGTCACCTGGAGGTACAAGGGGCTGTATTTATCTTTGTTTGTTGTGTAGTCTGGTATAGTTGTATGGTGAGCATCAGTTACTAGGAATGAGCAATATACCAGCTGATCAGGTGAAGTTCTTCTTCTGACATGGATTTCATTAATATTGCTTTACTGGTATTCTAAAAATTCACTGTAAAATGTTAGATTTAAACATACAACAAAAAAGTGTGCAAAACTATGCAAGGGAACAGGCAAAATGGTTTTCTTAATTAGTTAATGCCTTTTGTGTATGGGCTTGTATGTGACTATGTGTAATAAGTAGAGCCTATCCCCTTTAAGATATCACCCAGAGTGCTGTGTGTTTCATCCCATTTGGTGAGTTAATGCAAGCGGGATGGTAGGACAGGAAGCGGCCACTTCTTGTGCTGTGGTTGCTTAGCAGCAGCAGCAGCATAAGTGAGCAAGAGAGAAAAAAATGCACTTTTATTTGAGTGAGGTGAACAGCTGCTACTGATTCTATTTGAGTAGCAGAATATTAAGCAGCATTTTGATGGGTAAGAGAAATGCAAGTGCGAACAACTACTCGCTAATGCTTTTGTTTCACCTATTAATGTTTATTGATTCCAACACGCAAAAATCATATAGTTTTCCCCCCTTGGTGAAACAGATGCATTGAAGAGTACAGGGTGGAGGTCCCCCTATGTAAAAAGGCCGTAATTACATATGAAAAATAATACTGAAAACTACCTTTGATTCTTTTGGGGAGGGGGTTTGGGGGAGCTGAGGGTTATAATGTAACTTACTTGATGAAGCAGATTTTTTTTTTTTTGCTCAAGACCCAAAAATGGGTCGTGACCCAGCAGATGAAAAACACTGCATTATATCAATATCTACTGGAACTATCAGTAAGTTTAATGATACTGTGATATACATTTTGGCCATACTGCCCTCCCTTGATTCAAATCAGACTGGTCAAAATTATATTTACTTGCATTTTTAATGTTTTTGCATTGCCTTTTTTTGCAAAGCACACATGGATCAACAGAATAGGGAATTGTTGGGAATGCCTAAAGAAATCCTTCTTCCTTTATTATGGAGAAAGTTTTAACTGCATATAGTTCTTTCTTTGGTGTCCTTGAGCTGGTTTTATATTTTTTCTATTAGACAAGAAGCTTTTCTGCAGTCCACTCCATACCAGGAATATTGCCTTTGGTGAATTTTGATTTAGTGACCATTCATGTGATAACTGAGTTGCTGCTTGTCATTAATGCCAGTTTTGATTGTAATTCAGAATTGTATACTGATTTGTGTATGTATACACTGTGAGAAAGCAAAGACATCTGGTACCCTGTGGCCCTGAGACTTTAGAGGTGATGCACATGATACCTATATAGCACTGAATTGTGGAACTAACAGGCCCGAGCAATGACTGGATGCTTCTTCCTGGTAAAAGTGAAACCTATTTCAAGTTTCTGGCCTTGACAGCTATGGTCAATTGTCACCACAAATCTTTTAAGGTACACAGCAAGCAGCAAAATTAATTGTTCACCAGAATGGTAGGTGATCCTTATATTGACAAACTATTAAACTACTGTACTATGACAAGCACAAACTGTTTATCCATTATGAACTGCAAAATCTTACTGCATTCTCATTTAGTTTTATTGTAGACTGACTTTGTCTCTTTACCGGAGCTTCAGAGCCTTTTACCTGTGTCAGAATACCCTCCTTCTCATTCCTACTGCTGTCCCATACACGCCATTTTGAATTGCAGGAATGGATATGGTACTTACAGTGGATACGGAAAGTATTCAGACCCCCTTCAATTTTTCACTCTTTGTTATATTGCAGCCATTTGCTAAAATCATTTATATTAATTCTTTCCCTCATTAATGTACACACAGCACCCCATATTGACAGACAAAAAAAAGAATTTTTGAAATTGTTGCAGATTTATTAAAAAAAAAAAAACTGAAATATCACATGGTCCTAAGTATTCAGACCCTTTGCTGTGACACTCATATATTTAACTCAGGTGCTTTCCATTTCTTCTGATCATCCTTGAGATCACCTTCACTTGAGTCCAGCTGTGTTTGATTATACTGATTGGACTTGATTAGGAAAGCCACACACCTGTCTATATAACCTTACAGCTCACAATGCATGTCAGAGCAAATGAGAATCATGAGGTCAAAGGAACTGCCTGAAGAGCTCAGAGACAGAATTGTGGCAAGGCACAGATCTGGCCAAGGTTACAAAAAATGTTCTGCTGCACTTAAGGTTCCCAAGCGCACAGTGGCATCCATAATCCTTAAATGGAAGACGTTTGGGACGACCAGAACCCTTCCTAGAGCTGGCCATCCGGCCAAGCTGAGCTACCGGGAGAGAAGAGCCTTGGTGAGAGAGGTAAAGAAGAACCCAAAGATCACTTTGGCTGAGCTCCAGAGATGCAGTCAGGAGATGGGAGAAA
Organism: Polypterus senegalus; assembly: GCF_016835505.1. Lineage (NCBI taxonomy): Eukaryota > Metazoa > Chordata > Cladistia > Polypteriformes > Polypteridae > Polypterus > Polypterus senegalus. The sequence goes on along the minus strand of NC_053159.1, from coordinate 124,544,029 downwards.
GTTGTAGAAAGTCAACCATCACTGCAGCCCTCCACCAGTCAGGGCTTTATGGCAGAGTGGCCTGTCGGAAGCCTCTCCTCAGTGCAAGACACATGACAGCCCGCATGGAGTTTGCTAAAAGACACCTGAAGAACTCTGAGATGGTGAGAAATAAGATTCTCTGGTCTGATGAGACCAAGATAGAACTTTTTGGCCTTAATTCTAAGCGGTATGTGTGGAGATAACCAGGCACTGCTCATCACTTGTCCAATACAGTCCCCACAGTAAAGCATGGCGGTGGCAGCATCATGCTGTGGGGGTGTTTTTCAGCTGCAGGGACAGGACGACTGGTTGCTATCGAGGGAAAGATGAATGCGGCCAAGTACAGGGATATCCTGGACAAAACCTTCTCCAGAGTCCTAAGGACCTCAGACTGGGCCGAAGGTTTACCTTCCAACAAGACAATGACCCTAAGCACACAGCTAAAATAACGAAGGAGTGGCTTCACAACAACTCTGTGACTGTTCTTGAATGGCCCAGCCAGAGCCCTGACTTAAACCCAATTGAGCATCTCTGGAGAGACCTAAAAATGGCTGTCCACCAACGTTTACCATCCAACCTGACAGAACTGGAGAGGATCTGCAAGGAGGAATGGCAGAGGATCTCCAAATCCAGGTGTGAAAAGCTTGTTGCATTTTTCCCAAGAAGACTCATGGCTGTATTAGTTCAAAAGGGTGTTTCTACTAAATACTGAGCAAAGGGTATGAATACTTAGGACTATGTGATATTTCAGTTTTTCTTTTTTAATAAATCTGCAACAATTTCAAAAATTTGTTTTTTTGTCTGTCAATATGGGGTGCTGTGTGTACATTAATGAGGGAAAAAATTAATTTAAATGATTTTAGCAAATGGCTGCAATATAACAAAAGAGTGAAAAATTGAAGGGGGTCTGAATACTTTCCGTACCCACTGTATGTCTATAAATTGGTTCATTTAAGAACACAATTTCCAGTGGCAAACTAATTTATACCATAAAATAACAAATCTGTGGCACATTACATGACATCCAGATCTAGTTGCTGGATCTCGTGTTCTTGAGAATGTTGTCATATTACACAGCTAGCATAACAAACAACATGACTCCATGATGACTTTCCACAGCATCGCATGTTGATAGCCAATTAATGTGCTGCCAGACAGCACTGGTGCCTCTACAAATACCTTCTAGGTATGGCAATTTAGGCTGTGATCTCAGCCCTTCTTTGTCCTTTTCTGTTCTTTCGTGGTACAGAAAGCATGAGACCTCAGACGGATGAGTCTCCCTTCTGTTTGCACAGTCCAAAACACCCGGATTCTTTATTCCTTGTGGCTGCATTCTATATGCTATACTGTACATCTGCATAATCATCTTGTACATACAGGGCCTACCTTTACAGCCATTTGATTTAGTTAGGTTAAGTTGCATACCAGTCTGTGACTGAGTTGCTGACGTTTACCAGAGTGTGGCAACTATCCCAGCTTCACCAAGATTATATAAATAATATCCACAGCTGAAATTTGCTGAAAAAAAAAAAAAAAGTGTAATGGGGCCCTAAGCCATGAGACAGTACGTCTTTTGAAAAGCAAACTAGCACAATCTTTGAATAGGACATGTTTTTTTTTAAAGTTCAATGAAAGAACCAACGTTTTATGCTCTCATTTAAGCAAATTAACTGCAGTGTCAACTGAGAATGAAAAAAATCTCATAAATCAAGATAACAGTTTAGAACTTTAAGCTTCTACAAAGTATGCCTACATTTTCAATACTAGCAATCAGTAACTTGAACAAAATAAAACATAACACAAAAGCATGTTTATTTCAAATTATACTGTGGTGGAAACACTCCAGCTTACTTTTGTTTTTAAAATATTGGTTGCATAAGTATGAATTATATTAAAATCCAAGAAAGATCTCCATTTCTTGACAGACAAGATATTTAAATACACATCAGTATTTTTTATTTTTTTTTTACGCATGGTATTAAATTTTATTTTTTTTTAATCATGAGTACAATAGGGGTGCCCTATGAGGGGAAACTGAAATGTTGGCTTTAGTATACTAAAGTCATTTATAAACAAATGGCACTTTTTACATGCAGTTTCTACATTAAGGCTGAGTTGTATGTTTCTCTAAAGCATTCAGCTCAAGAAATTCAAGGAAGAAACAATTAAACCAATCACTGCCAGCCTGAGCCTGGGAAATGAGAACAACTACCTCATACAAAGGACTCAAATTACACATGCAAAAGATATTTCCACTGCAGATTATCTGACCCACTTTCAGAAGGTTTATTAATCACGTGACTCTAAATGTAATGCAAATATTTCCAGTTTAAAATAGGTGGCTTACCAAAGTAGTTAAGTACATTTTTTAACATCTTTAAAAGGAACATCTGAGAATGTTTGGGGAAAAGAGCTTTCAAAATTAAATCCAGCTCAGTACTGAAATTCTACCTTTTGATTTTTATAGATATACACAAAAAGCCAAAGGAAACAGAAACATTTCCAAAACTAGATGTTTTTTTCTCATAAACACAGCTGGTTTTCAATGCAAAAATGTGTGCTTAATGCAGGCCATTGGGATAAGTTTACATTCACAGACCACAGTTGTATAAAAATGTAGAAGAATACTAGAGCAAAGAAAACAGGATGGCTAGTGAGACAATCCACTTCTTAAGCCAACATTTTCAGTGAGGAACACCTAGGTGTGTCCCTGAGTGGTCTTCTACTTTATCTACTTTTTAATTCATTCGTATCATCAATGATAAACTATTTCATATTGTAACACAACTGTTGTGAACTTTGACATGATATAGTCAAACATGCTGTATTTAATTACATATTGTATTGGATGACTCGAGAGATTTCACACACAATAACAGAGGAGTATGCTTCTTCTGAAGGAGTTTATTAACGACAGGGAGAGGCAGCATCTGCCACCAGTCTGTGTCACAATGGGGAGTCACCCATGAACCTGATTTGCACATCTAGAGGATATGGGATGGATGAAAAGATGTAGAACCCAAATAAAACATACAGTATGTAGATTAAGGGAGAATTAGCAGCCATCACACAGAACCTTCCCTGGCTGGAATTCTCTACAAAGTGTTTGGATGTGTGAAGCAGTAGCACATGCCAATGCACCTTTGTGCTTCCCCAAAGATCAGTACTATCAAAGGTTTGGTGACGTGACAGATGAAAACTAGAATACCTACTCATGATCTTACTGCTCTGTGTTTTATGGTTGTGTTAGGAGGTGAGTGAAAAACTAACTTTAAATATCAAGATATAGCACTGAAGGCAGTAGACAGCATTTAAGATTATGTTCAGAAGACTAACAATAATATTCTCCTTCAATATGTTTAAATCAGGCACTGTTGATCAAACATAATGTTTCATTTATTGGTCTAATTGGCTTTAAACACATTCAATTTCAGAGCATGCTTTATCATGAGAGATAATATAGGATCAAAAATGTAACGGTTCTGTAATTTAGAAGCTATTCAAGTTAACTCTGTAGAAAATCATTATATAGCTGGGAAACTTGAATGTATTTTTAAAAAAATAAAAGTTAACAATTGCCATATGTTTTCAAAGAGAGTACTGCATGTCTTAAAAATACAAAAGTGTTAGAATCTAAATGAGTGAAAATATAATTACTAACAAAAGCTCAGTAGCTTATTTTCTTCTAGATGAGCAAGTAACTAACGGGGGGTGACCATTGTAACCACTCCAACTCCAGGTATGGAAGTATTCTAAATATCACACGTTTTACAATTTACTGAAATAAATAAGCTAAGCACAAAGTAGGGTTTCCATTTTTGTCATTTTTCTACATCATTGCTAATTACTGGGGCCTGGATACAATGTCATGTCATTTTCTAATCCAGACCAGGGACGTAGCAGGAGCTGGAGCCTATTCCAGCAAGCATAGGATGCAAAGCAGTAACAAACCCTGGACAGAGTGACAGTCCATCACAGGGCCACACATAGACTTACTAGGGCCAATTTAGCATTGCCAATTCACTTAACCTGCATGTCTTTAGACTATGGGAGGAAACTGGGGCACCTGGAAAACACCTGCACAGACACAAGGAGAACATGCAAACTCCACACAAGGAGGACACAGGACACGAACCGTGCTGCCCCCGGATGCAATGTCAACCTATAAATGAAAAATCATGTAGTGAATGATTTATTGCATTGAATCAGGGCATTTCATCTGTGAACTCTAGTTAGGCAGCTCTCTATAAAAGCATGAATTTTGACAGCCATATTGATGACCTGTAGTCAATTACATACAATTCAGCACTTACCGACACTTCCCTTAACATTGCACCATTTGCATTTCCTGGCTCTCAGAGAACTGGTAACAGACACAAGACATGAACGTGCATCTAACATACTGTGTTATATACTCCTGCACTCTTCTTCCATGTTAATATCTACCCTCTATATATTTAAGCCTCATTGCACTATTGCCTGTTCACAGTAAATGCCAAGCTATCCAACCCCGCTTCTTCCAGCTTCATGTAGCTCTGCCATTAGGTACCTAAACTGGTCACTAAAATCCAAGTAACAGGGAGACTTTACTGCTTCTACAGATTAACACACTACTCTCACTCTTACAAGTATTCTTTAGATAATGTACACTGTGTCAAGAAAAAAGTCTGTGACTTTCAGAGAAGCACTACACCTCCACCTATCTGAAATAATTTGTTCACTACATAAGCTTCAAAATGGTAACTTGTATGCTTATATGCGGTACAGATAGCAAACTCAACAATTTGTATATATGCAGCAGCAGAGATAATGAACCATGTTTTGCATGCTCAAATGAGAAACATACAGATAAAATTAAATAAAAAATGCTGTTTTTCTACTACAAAATATTGTCCAAATAATTGGCTCCTTTGCATTTTGTAAATAAAATCAATGAAAAGAACATCTGAGATGACCTTCTGCTTATTCAAAGACAACTCCGTCCTAAAGAATACTTCCTGGGTTCATGTCCTTTCAAAGGCTAAAAAAGTGGTACCACCCAAGAATAAATCTTTTACAATCGATCACCAAAGTAAAAGGCAAAGAACTGAAATATCTAAAGAGAAAAATAGTTGCTGATGTTCAGAAATAAGGTGAAGCACACACACACACACAAAAAGTTCATTATGTCATGTAGCACAAATATATACATATATACTGCTCAAAAAGTAAAGGAACACTTTTTAATCAGAATATAGCATCCAGTCAATGGAACTTCTGGGATACTGATCTGGTCAGTTAAGTAGCAGAGGGGGTTGTTAATCAGTTTCAGCTGCTTTGGTATTAATGAAATTAACAGGTGCACTAGAGGGGCAACAATGAGACAACCCCTAAATCAGGAATGGTTTAACAGGTGGAGGCCACTGACATTTTTCCCTCCTCATCTTTTCTGACTGTTATTTCACTAGTTTTGCATTTGGCTACGGTCAGTGTCACTACTGGTAGTATGAGGAGATACCTGGACCCTACAGACATTGCACAGGTAGTCCAACTTCTCCAGAATGGCACATCAATACGTGTCAGTGCCAGAAGGTTTGCCGTGTCACCCAGCAGAATCTCAAGGGCATGGAGAAGATTCCAGGAGACAGGCAGTTACTTTAGGAAAGCTAGACAGGGCCGTAGAAGGTCCTTAACCCATTACCAGGACTGGTATCTGCTCCTTTGGGCAAGGAGGACCAGGATGAGCACTGCCTACAAAATGGCCTCCAGCAGGCCACTGGTGTGAATGTCATTGACCAAACAATCAGAAGTAAACTTCATGAGGGTGGTCTGAAGGCTCGACATCCTCTAGTGGGCCCTGTGCTCACTGCCCGGTACCGCAGAGCTCGATTGGCATTTGCCACAGAATACCAGAATTGGCAGGTCCACCACTGGCACCCTGTGCTTTTCACAGATGAGAGCAGATTCACCCTGAGAAGATGACTGGATGTTGGTGGGTCAGTGATGGTCTGGGGAGACATATCCATGGAGGGGCACACTGACTTCTACAGGCTAGATCTTGACTGCCATTAGTTATCGGGATGAACTCCTTGGACCCATTGTCAGACCCTATGCTGGTACAGTGGGTCCTGGGTTCCTCCTGGTGCACGACAATGCCCGGCCTCATGCGCCAAGAGTATGCAGGCACTTCCTGGAGGATGAAGGAATTGATACCATTGATTGGCCTCCACGCTTGCCTGACCTAAATCCAATAGAACACCTCTGGGACATTATGTTTCGGTCCATCCAACGCTGCCTGGTTGCACCTCAGACTGTCCAGGAGCTCAGTGATGTCCTGATCCAGATCTGGGTGGAGATCCCCCAGGACACCATCTGTCGTCTCATTAGAAGCATACGCCGACGTTGTCAGGTATGCATACAAGTACGTGGGGTCATACAAACTAACGAGTACGATTTTGAGTTGTTGCAATGAAATTTCAGCAAAATGGTCTAGCTTGCTGCATCCTTTTTTCACTTTGATTTTCAGGGTGTCTTTGAATTCAGCCCTCTGTAGGTTGAAAATTTTCATTTTCATGAAACGATGTGGAATCCTTTCATTTCAAACACATTACCCAGTCTATATCAGTATAGATATCCAGCATGATTTTTTACCCATTGAGATCTGATGTGTTTTCAAAGCTTCCTTTAATTCTTTTGAGCAGTTTATATACTATATATATATATATATATATATATATATATATATATATATATAAATAAATATATAAAAATCAATGATGATTTAAAGCTCCTTTAATATGCATCTGTCAATTTCTCTTACATTACAGAAATCCTTTTAATGACTCCAGACGACGGTTATTCTACAGTATCATTAATTTCTCTACCAGGTGGTATTGTATTTTCAGAAACAATTTACACATCAAAAGCATTCTTACATATTAATATTTAATGACACAACATGCACCAAGCAGCACAACACATTCTTGTATTCCAGTCAGTAATAATGTGTCTGTTGTTTAATAGCTTTGGATGCAAGCCAGCTTAGAATAAGTCAGATAAATGTTTTTTACCTTTATCTACAGCACATTTCCATAAAATTAAATACCACTGTTATACATCCTGATAACAATCCCCCCTCCACAGTCCCCATTACTAGTTTCTACCAAATATTTTCTGAAAGAATATTATGGAAATATAAAACAGCCAATGTTATAAGCCCCTAGATAACCAAACAATCCTCTAGTTATAAAGCAACGCCAAACTTCCAACAGTCCCTGTTTAAATCTGCATTGTGTTAAGGACGTTAGCAAACCCTGAGGGGACTGCAGAGTGGTTGATAACCTGGTATTCTCCATGACTTTGATTATGTTAATGGTGGTGCCCAAAAGACACAAATGTATGAAATTTAATCTCCATCCATCAACAGTTCAGTAACAGCTTCCCAGCATTCATGCCGATGCAATTATGTGTAAAGAAAACCACAAAACCCTTACTGAGCATTACAGCTCTGTGGGAGAGCAACTGTAGTGACTGCACTCCATTTTGGCAAGGCAGTCCTACAGACCCACACATGCCAGTCGAGTGAGAACTCATTTCGTCCTTACTGCCAGTTTGGACATTTTGTGAGCCCCTCCAGACAAGTCTCTGCAAATAGGTAATACATATAATAAGTTTTGGACCATATCTTATCTCATTCATTGTGATTCTTATTAAAAGTGGTCATTATAAATCAAGAACTCAATATCTAAAAATAAAAGTAAATTCAAATCTTTATTGTGACACATGTATAAATATCTATATGGAGTTTAAAAGCAAGGACAAGCACTTGAAGTAGAAGTTTTGTTTTCAGACTTTCTCTCAGATGAGGTGAGGAGGCCTGACCCTAATAAGATGCTTTACTGGTTAAGGAAGATATAAAATCTCTCCAAACAATAGCAAATTATGTGATCTAAAAAAGAAGTGCCTGAGACTACATGTTTGGAACTCCTTTGGTTTACATATAACATGAGAACAACAGTCAGCAGTCTGGCAAAACTAAAAAAAATTAAAACAAAAGGTATGAAACAACGGATACACAGTAGCTTGAATCTACTCATAAAAGCAGTGCAGAAATCTACAGGAACAAACAGATGTCTGACATTTAGTGCTTCAAAACCTGGACACTTCATCAAAAAATTCCCCTTTATAATAAATAACAATTCTGGCTCTGCTAATAATTACATTTTCAGACCTTTCCAGATCGTTTCCAGACTGCACAAAACACCTCTTTTTTTCGAGCGGTGAAAACTATTTTCTGCTATGTTGTTCAGAAACACTTCTGTTGCTAGGCTGGCCTTTTCTGTGGGCAGTTCTTTATGAAAAATAAACATTATCACCTCAGCAGCTAACTTCCCAAATTTAGGAAAATGTTCACATTAGTAAGGTGTGTACTTTAGTTTAAACTGTAGACACAACTTTAGCATATGTGACATCACATTTACCTAAAATATTTATATTGCAAATAAAGTTGTCAAGCTTTATGGATTTTTATGAAATGTCTTTAACAAAACACTGAGACTTTCATGAGTGCTCTTGGTAAATGTACCAACTTGTATTTTTGTTTATCCTCAAATTCTATTCATTAGTTAAAACATAAAAAAGGTTTATGAGATGTTCAAGGAAAAAGTGCTGTAGCATATAATGTGGAAAAGTTTATACTGATCAATTGATAGAGAATAGCAATAATGTGGAATAATATTTTAGTTTGGGTTTTCTGTGGCAGAGTATGTTTGAACAAACTGCAGTCAATTTAAGGCTTTTTAAGTAGTACCAAAGCAAAGAGCCTTACAGTTGTTGAGGAGGGAGTGTATGAAAACTTAGACAATTTGGCAGGGATATAAGCCTTTATTTTCTTTGGTTTATGACAGATTTGTCAATTTCCTCAGAAAACCTGAGGTTGCTAAATAGGAAATAGACCGGTGACCCCAACTCCACTTTATCCACGAGAACATCATTTATATGGGACTCACAATCTGTTACTACCTTATGTTATGATTAGGCAAATTCAGCTCAGCACTAGTGGTTAACACACAACAGTCAACAGTCTGCTCTTCAACAATAAACAACAGATTTTCCCACTTGGAACGACAACACTTTTGCATCCTTTCTTTGTCTTTACTTACATTTCCTGGAAGATGGCTGAAATTGTGCAATGTTTACATTCATAACAGCCAAGTATAAATGGAAGCATCTACAGTATTTGTACAGGATGTCATAGAAGTTTAGTACTTCTACCTCTTGGATCCATCAACCTGGGCTTGAATACCATTACCAGGTCACTACCCATGTTATTCCTGTGTCTGCGCAGTTTTTTCTCCTTTTACTCTGATAACCCAACCACACAAAAATGGCTAGTAAGTGTGTGTTTGTGATGGCTCTATGAATTAAATATAGCTATCCATGGTACCTGTCAAAGACAGGTAATAGAATAAAAAAAAATATGTTCTGTCTCTTGTTCTTTGTGTATATATGTGTACACACACACACAGGTACAGTATGTAAATTTTCCAGTAATGACAAGCCAACGTGGAATTGTTCATTAGAGATCTACTTTACAAATAGTTACCTTTTCTGTTCTCAGCAGATTCTTCAGATATTTCTGTCCAGTCTCGTTATTATACTTACTAATAAACAACCACTAGATACACCCCTACATACAGTATAAAATAAAAGTACTAAATTTTCATTTGTTTATCCAAGTACACAAACTTGAAATGTAATGCTGTTTTTTTCCTGGTTTTAATTCACTATAATTCTTAAATACACTAACAGGTTTGAGTGTTTATTTATTTCCAGTTGCAATATTTGTGAAGTAATACGATAGGGAATAAGATGTGCCTAAACAGTTCCCTTCTAAATTAATCAAGCTGTCTAGTTAAAATCATAAATTTAAATTACTAACCCTTCCCAAGACATTAAAGGTTAGTGCACTGAACTGCAAAAAAAAGCCTTTGCTTAGAACATCTGGTAATTATAGTCATTAACATGCCAAAGGAATCAGATGCAATATAATCACACTAGCGAACACGCACTGCTCTTTCACTGCTGCAGCAACGGTTCACTATTCCCTGTCACAAAGTAAATAAAACTGCAACTTGTTTTGTTTTTTAATGCATGCATATTAATGCTATTGTTTAGAAAGACCAACAGTCAGTCACTCACACAGAAACACTACAATTTGGCATGCTTAGATAGGCTGTGCAAAGCAAATTACCATCTCTGTCTTCCAACTAGGGACTTGACCCAGATCTGATCCTTAACCTTCAGTAAATTAACACCTCCTCCGACTGTGGATGTCCAAGACTGGAAAGAGGCAAGCATTAATCTGGGAAGTCGTTTTTAGCAATTTACCTTTACATAGGGATCTCTCGTGCTATTACATACATTTGTATTCATCTTGGAAATTTTTTCTCCAGCCTCTGTTGTCAGTATTCCACTGATTATGCAAATAAAAATTAGATATAAATACATACAAATGTGTGATTAAATTTTATACTCTGATAATATATACTCTGCAACATCCACCTCACTGATGCACAGGGAGTAAAACATAAAAGTTATTTAAACATAACTTACGTAGCCACTAGATTTACTGCTGCCCAGGTCCTGGACATGGGTTCATTTCACAGTTTGGGATGCTTTTCATTTGGAATTTGCTGATTCTGCTACACTGATTTTTTCTTGATTATTCTGGAAGCTCTGAACTGGACACAGGTGAATGAGCATTAGATTTATGCATGAATGTATTATGTGATGGACTGGAACCTTATCCAGGTTTGATGTCTGTCTTACACAATGTTCCGCTGAGATAGCCTTTGTCAGTCCAAGACCTTGTACTACAGAAAGTCTGTTTGTGAAGTGAAATGATGGCTGACCTACACATCCATTAAACAGCTACAAATGACTAATAGAGCGAACGGCACAATGGTGACTGAGTAGAAATCCAGATGTTCTATGTTTTGTAACTCTACTTTTCCAATATGCAAACAATTCCTCACTTGTAACTCTTGTAAAATTTGCATTCGGTCTTCGTGGGTCAGCAGCTAGCCAGGTAGCATTGGGCACAGGCAAGAACCCATTCTGAAGTGCCACAGAGAAAAACTACATGCTGAATAATAAATACTAAAACCATACAGCATATACAATTTGTTCAGTGTACTGGAAAAGGTAAAAAAAATTCCAATTCATACACTTTTATTATTAAGAATATGTTACAATTCCACTAATAATCTTAGTACCAATGCTATACAGTACTTTCATACATGTGGAAGAGCTTCCATACTAAGTGAAAGGTAAGAGAGTTGTGTTAAAAGTAAAGCCTGTTTGCCATTTTCTCTGAAACTATTAACCCATACATGATGTTTTTACATCATCAGATAGACTGACTTTTACTGCATAGATGACATACTCTTTATATTTCTTGGGGTTGCAAAACTATGAATATTAAGCAGAAGCAAAGAGCAGTGATCAGGTTTTTGACCAATCAAGGGTGTACTTGTGCCAAAATCCATGAAAGTCTCAGAAATGTGTATGGTAAGGCAATAATGGAGGAGAGTAATGTGCGAAGATGGGTGAAAAAGTTTAAAGAAGGCGAAACTAGTGCTGAAGACAAACCATGTAGTGGAAGGCCACTGACATTAGTCACAAAAGAAAACAAACATGGTGGACAACAGGATTTGTGCAAACTACCTGATTACTGTCTGAAAATTTGTGGAGGAACTTCGCTGTGGTCATAGTGCTGTTGAAATGATTATCCACAACCTTGGATAAAGGAAAATGTGTGTCAGCTAGGTTCTTTTGGGGACAGTGCTTCAATGATACAAGTAAAGTAGAAGTTATCAGATGCTGGACCAGGGAGTGTCTAAATGAGTTCTTCCAAGTGGATCTGACAAGTGGGCTCAAATGTGGTGCAAATGCATCACCACTGGTGGAGAATATTTTGAACAGTACCATGTTGTAAACAAATAGTTACTTTGCACATGTATGTAGTTGCCTATGTTGTGTTGGTAGTAAAGGAGTTATGACCTGACAGGCGTTACTTTCAGTACAACCCTTGTATGATCACAGAAGTTATGTTTCTCTTTAGTGACTGTGGTCACTGTGACTCATGGTGACTATATATAGAGCAGTCAAAGCAGATATAAAATTGCTGCTCTTCATGGGTCATTTGAGCTTGGTTAGGCATGTAGATTTAATGTACCCTGAATACATCCTTATAGAAACATTTGTGAAGTTTGTAGTTCTCCCTACCATTCTGTTTCAGTCTGTGGTTTTTTCTGAGCACGCCGGTATTATTTACACATCCCAAAAATATGTATTTTAAGTTGACTGGTCACTCTACATTGTCCCAAAAGAGATAATGTGGACATGACTGACACCCTATTTAGGTCTGGTTGCTGGCTTATGTCTGATATCCTTTAAGACCCTGAACTACATTAAGCCAGTCTGATCATGGTTGAATGAGACACTAAGTACACATAACACAATAAGTCACTGGGAAAATGCCTGCTAACGTTCAGGCATTTAGTCAAACTAAAAAAAAGCAATAAACAGCATGTACAGTACAGATAGCAGCAACAGTTAACAAATCATATGAAATCTGCATGGTATACACAAACACACTTGTTTTAATTTCTATTTGAATTTCCTGGTCACAGTTATGGTGGTAACATACCAGTCCACCCTAACCACAACAACAGCCTCCTTCAGTTAAATTCCATGGTACTCCTAGATTGAATGCCAGGCAGAACAGTTCTCGTACCCTGTACTCTTGTGGATAACATGAAGAATACATAGGCCTTATCAAACTTTATAAAAATAGGTTAGTACAAGGTGGTTTAGTTCCCAAAACCACTAAAGTATCCATGCTAGGTCAAAGAACCATTCCACTGTTCCAAAGCCAGATCAGAACAAACACGATCACATAGAGTTTCCATTTCAGTAGCCTGGTATAAACTTTGCCAAAGTGGGTAACAAGTAAGAGTATAAGTAGAACAAACCCTCCTGTGACCTTTTTAAAAACTGGCCACCATAACTGAATGGTGATGAGGTGTTGTGCACACTTCCCAAGCACTACTGAAGAGGCTTGTTAAGCCACCACAATATCCAGATTGAAACTGTTGAGAGCCTGGTGTTCTTAGGAGAGAAAATCATGTCAAACTGGCCCAGGGAATGTAGTCAGACAAAAAGCAATACAAAAATTAAAATTCCATCATGATGCAGAATAAATCTTGTTGGTTGATAAGAATATTGATACAGTACTAGGATTGGTGTTTGCCTGTGCCTATCTCGAGGCCAAGTGCCTTACATAGCCTGTGGGGGAATGGCATTTGAGCCCATCACCTGCAAAGCAAATTTTTAGCATGAACAACAAGATCCACATGTACAAAAGATTCCATTAAAAAAATGGAATCTAAAGTGCAACTGAGGAAAAATGGTTTTGACATAATATTTTAAAGTTATGATGAATGGGCTTTAAGACCCTAATCGAGAGTTCAAAAGTGCTGGAGCCACAAATCTAAACAACATTTAGCAAAAGAGCGGGAAGAGCTAGATCGCAGGAAGGTCAATATCGGAAGACCTTGGATGTCTAAATGAATGATACAGGGTATGTAGCGATGGCAGCTAAGCTGAGGTGTTAATATTTTATGCAATCAGCACTTGACTAAACCCGCTCAATTTAAGCTGATTTCTAACAATTTTGTTATTAGGCAGAATCCTGACAGAGTTAGGAAGTGTTCCTAAAGCAGATTTTGTTAAAACAGTGCAATTTATTTTACATGTAGTAACAATAATTTTAAGCACAATCATAAGAGTTGCTTTAAACAGATTAAAAAAACTCAGATAAATACCCTAAAATAGCCCTAAAATGGCAGCGCCTCCCCGTAAACATCATGTTTAAAAAAATCACTGGTTCAAATCAACATTATGCATGATAATTGTATGTTTTTATTTTAAATTTTAACTGGTGCTTATTTACCCAGATTTTAGGACACAGGCAAGAATAACATCAGTCTGGATCCTTTATTCAAGTCACATACAGGGGTACGAAAAGACTCAAATGTTCATTCAGTGAATTATTTACGGTTTTGCTCATGATCAGTAATTTTCTGTTATTTTATATATGTTTTATGGTGTCTGGTGACATTATTAGAGGTTTACTTATATATGTAAGTACTGCATGGTTTTCTTTTATATTAGTACTGTATATCTAAAAAAGTTAATCAAGCCTGTCTTCAGACAAAACAAATAAGTATGTAAGAATAGGTTTAATAATACTTCAGAAATATTCATAAAACTTGTATAAATATTACATTAGTAATACTAATCAACAATCATATGTGGAGTCAGAGATACAGAAACCAAAGTATTTTGACTATTTTCAGATTTATAACGATCTATGTGGGACGTGTTTAATTTCTAACCTTGCACTTACACCATTTGAAAGACAGCTGAGTCTTGGAGTTTTATCTATGCTGCTGCTGTTTTCTAATTTGTATTCCAATAAACATAAAACATATTGAACACCTGCATTGAATACATGGCTGTGCTCATGGTAAAAGTCACAAATAGCTCATTATATTTAAAAAATGAAGTAAAAAAAAATCTGGATAGAACTTGCTCAATGCACACTGTCATGCAGTGAAATGTGGAGATTAGATTTTCTTTCCTGGTCCCTAATGAACAAGGCAGGACTTGAAACGCTGAATCCCAAAGACATATCTGTGGTTTTATCTAGCACTATCTCAAGAATACATAGTATTTTCAAGTGTAAAGAACCTTTTGTCGTAGAAGTTTATTCCGTACTCTGCCCCATAGTCTGGCTCCGGTGTTAGAATGCCGCTTTACTTCTGCATCTTCAAGGTTGTTCTCCAGACAGCAATGATCCAGTCGGTCACAGACAGACTGCAAGTTACAGTCAGAAACTAAAACATCCGTCATGCTAGCAGTATGCAGCACAGAACAACACGTTATTGAGGAATTATGAAGGAATATTTAATAGCAAATTCCACAAAGGAAAAAGAAACCAAGTGTTCAGTGTTCAAAATCCATAAACGCAGACAAAAGAAAAAAATATAATCCCCTAAAAATTAAAAAAACCTTTCTGACTAACTGTACAAATAAACTTTCATAATTAGAAGTTATCCACTATTTTAATTCCAAATTCAGCTATCTCAAAAACGATTTCAGATTAACAATCAGAAGTGTTGCACTGCTTTCATTTCATACCAGATCCTTCAAGCTGCTTCAAGTATTTCCCAATTATTCCACAGAAAATTGCCAGCATCTGTCTTTTGGCATCCAATGTGATTCTGAACACGTTATGCACACACACACACATTCAGCAAACAGCCTGGTAGAGTCCTCTAAACTGAGCCAATAGGGTTGGAATCTGCTTAGGCACACGCCTCCCAGTGTGCTTCTGTCGAGCTGGCGTGGAAAGGCAAAAAACTACAAAGGGATTCAGAGTGCCTGCTCCAAACATGCTGCATGTGCAGATAAAAAGAGCTGCAAAGTGCAGTCTCAGAGGGAGTGAGGGGAGTAGGAGGGGGTAATGAAGAGAAAAGATGGTGAAGCTAGTGGAGAGAATTGTAGGAGAAATGAGAAGTAAAAACATACTGACTGGCAGACAGAACTACTGTTAAACGAAGCAGTGTGGGAGAAATGGTATTTAGGAAAGAGGCTAATGGGGGCAAGAGAAACTAAAAGGAGGGGAGACAACAAACATGGGACTAAACTCTGAGAAGAGTTTACTAGAGAGAATCAGAACAAAGAAAAAGAAGATACGTAACAAACAGAGACGACTAGAGAGAGTGAGCTACAGATTTAAATTTCTTCCAGATGCTAATTTCAGTTTAAACTTTGACCCCTAAACTGTACCCAGATGTTAACATGCTACATGAGGGAGCCAAATCATCTGTGACAACAAAAGGCAAGGAGTACAATGTACAGTGAAGCCATACAAGATGAAAGCAAAGCCAACAAAAATCATTTTTATTCAAAATGGCTTTACATGCTCCTTGGAGTACAGGCTTGCTGTTGTTCAAACTTTTATACACCACACAAAAAGCTGCAATACAAAATAAAGAAAAGTTTGCTTTCCCTCGGTACCTACAACAAAAAAGTCAACATAAATAAACCCTTGATTTTTTGCTCATACTGAAAAAGTCTATTTTGTTAAACACAACACACATTCCACATTGTTAAATGAAAACTTATCTACTCTGTCTCAATAATGGCTTCATGTTCCTGAAACCTCTCGTCACTCAGCCAACACTAAGTAAATAGAAAAAATATCTATCCAATAGTACTAAAATACTTTAGATGTCTTATGGTTGTCTTTTAAGCTCATGCAGTGCTTAATTAAAATGTTGGCATTGTAGGTCAAAGCGTTCAAATGCTGACAGAACTTACGTTAGAGAGACACAAACTAGGCCTTTGAAGCATTCACAGTTTATACTGAAGCAGAGCGTATTCTCTTAAGCTCATGTAGTGCTTCATTAAAATTTTGGCATTGTAGGTCAAAACGTTCAAATGCTGACAGAACTTATGTTAGAGAGACACAAACTAGGCCTTTGAAGCATTCAAAGTTTATACTGAAGCAGAGTGTATTCTTTTCCTACAGTTGGACTGCTGACTGCTTGAGTGACTTATTTAGTGTTGCACAATTATAAATTGCACTGCCAGCCTCTTCCTTTAACATTCAACATTTACGTCATAAGGCTACATTCCCTGATTAAAATTCTTAGCAGAAACAGTGCTGAAATCCCAGGAATGTGATTAATAAAAAGCAAACTAGACATCCTGTAGTTTCTAGCAAGAAACTTTACAATAATACATTGACAAAATGATACAGGGAAATGACTGTACATTTTTGCTTTGGATATTGTCAATTATATACAATTATTACAAGAAATATGACCTGTTGGAGAGTCCTTGTGACCAGTGCTAGCTATGAATGTCACTGCTTTGTCAGCTAATATCTGCTGTAAAGGTGATACAAGAAATATATGAGGTCTGTACTTGAGAGTGGTGACTTCTATAGCAGACTGACAGATATGAGGTGCAAAATGTAGGTCTGATGATCATCTGTTATAAAGAAATTACCTTAAGTTAGTTGAGATTTGTTTAAGGTTCTCCCCTCAAGCATTGGTGACATTACTATTGAGAATAACATTTAAAACATTTCTACTTTACTACTACATCCTTGCTTTGTTAAAAAAAAAAGGCTAATAGGATTACCTGCGTGAAATTATTTTTAAAGTCTGAACCACAGAAGTAAGGTAGAAAGTAATGAACAGCATAAAGGCTGTAGTCAGCCATGCGCAAAAGAGGGTCGTTGCTAGTAAGCACTACCACCTTGGGGCACAAGGGGGCCCAGTCACTATCTTTTCGTTTTTCATTCATAGCTCCAAACAAACACCCAATGAGAGCAGATGACCCCACCCCTTCCAATTAAAGGACTATAAGAGCAGTGCACCACTGGAAGGAGGTGTCTCATTTGGGGACAAGTAATCCACTGGACGGAGCTCCAACCTGAAGCCTGACCGCTCTTCAGAACCTCTGCTATAGCCAATGGCAGAAACCACTTTTTGTACTGTTTTGCGCCACCATGTGCTTATTACTTTGCTTGTCCCTATTATTTCAATAAATGAGATGACTTGGTTGCCACCCCACTATTCATTTGGACTTGTGCATTCCTCTCGGGTGACAACACTGTACTTTAATAAGGATAAGTACAGCTGAACCTAAATATTTTTAAAATGCTGAGATTCATTCAATTGCCAGTGCAAACCCTGTTACTGCCAAAAAAATCCTACTCCGTTGAGCCCATTGCTCCAGGGTGGCTGTACAATAGCCGACCCTGCGCTCTGACCCCTAAAAGGTCATGCGAAAAGACAATTTGAACTTTAGGATTAACAAAGTATATCAAATCATATAAAAAAATACTAAGTACATGACATAAAATTACAATAAGACACATACATCCTATTATTCTTCTATAGACACACAATAAGTTACCTAGACAAAAAGACTTTATGGACATTCAAAACGTTACTTGACTTGACAGTTCTGTTGTATTGTGCTACAATGTGCATTATCAGGGCTTGGTAACAAATCAGTATTTAATGTGCCCATCCACTATATCTCAAAACTGAAGAACTAAATGTAAAACTTGTAACAAGAAAAATTCTGTTGCTGATTTTTGATAAACCTTGCAAACAACTTGATCCCTGAAAGACAGAATGTATTTTTAGTTGACTTCAAAGTAAGTGCTTCATTTATGCGGTCAGAAAATGTTTTTCTGTATACAGTAGAAAGTTACTGTAGATGTAAAATAAATGGACTGCTTAATAAACAACCAAAGCTTTTCCTTCAAAGAAAATCCTTATTATCTCGCAAAACATATACTATGTCTGAATTAATCATGCATAAGATGTTCCACACTCTATCATTGAAAATACTATTCCAACTTTAATGCCACATTACTCACTTAGAATATCAGCATGAAAAACACAGACTCCTAATATTAAAGAAGAGAATGCTGTCAGAAGCACATGCAGTACATAAATTATTTAATATTGACTATAACTGTTAACTTTGTAAAATATTCTCACTACTGATCCCTGATAGATAAACAAATTGCACACAAAACATTATTACTGGTCCTGTGTCCTTTAGATATCAAGTAGCTAATGTTTAAAGAAATTCAAAGCTATCAAGTAGACCTCAAGATCTCTTCAACTTTATTTTAGGATGCGTTATTTTTGTTGTTTGAGTGGGATTTACAAAAGCAGCCACCCTCTAGAGGTCTTCTACAGGGACTTCAGTCATGTCTCCCTTGACAGCCATTTTAAGTGCATATATGAGGTAGAAACCTTAAGGACTACGATCACAAGTCAGCTGGTTCTATATATCCGTCTGTCCAATATTGGAGATGCATTAATAAAATATCTCCTTTCAACTAGTGCTTTGTAGACTATGAATATTTAACTAAACAAATCTTAAAAACCTAAATCTATAATCCCACTTCATTACTAAGAAGACAGAAATCTTCATGCTAACATATACAGTAGACCTAAAGACATAGATATAATAAGAGGCCAGAAAAAGGTAGTGCATTTTTAGAATTTTTAGAGTTTTAATTCTAAAACTTATGAAAAAATTTCTTTCATTCTCCCCTCCATGATTTCCTGAATTACATCAAAAGCCAACTCTTTGAAGAAAAGAAAAAAAATCAAGTAAAGAAAGAAAATTTTCAGCTATAACTTACAGCTTCACATCTAACGGAGTAATCTGCCCTTTAAACTGCATATTTAGAGCAGTGCAAGCGTGACACTATATGTGACAGCTGCGTGATGCTTATTGCTGGAAACCACTAACATAGCATATAATTTGATCAAGTGTAATGCAGTATTGAGAATTATATATATATATATATATATATATATATATACAGACAGTATATAAAAAAATCTCAAAGTATTATTCCACCTAAGGGACTTTTTCGTTAACAGTTCAGACAATAAAAAACATTTCTTTAGAAGACGGAGGCTTTATTTCATGCAGAAAATAAATGAATTCTGGTATCTGGAAGCATTCCTAGGAGCTCTCCAAGGCAATGAAGGAAGAATGGTTTCAAAAGCTAACTTGCTACTATTAAATATAGTAGTATTTGGGAGCTTAAATATCGTGGGGACTAGTGAAGAAAAAAAACATTAAAATATCTTAACAACTAAGATAGAAAACAAATACCAGAGGCCAACCAAACAAAGAAAACAAATCTAATCTTGCTTACAAACAAATTGTAAATTTGCTTCAGGAGGTTCTATGATACAGCAAAAGAGAAGAACCCATAGCAGAAGTCCTTATTCTGTTTTATTAGAATCTTGTGAGCGCCTGCTAATTTTCAGGGTGATGGTGTCAACAAAATCTCACCTCTGTACTACTCCTTCAAAGCAAAAAGTCAAGCAAAATGACACGTTTTATTGGCTAACTAAAAAGATTACAATATGCAAGCTTTCAAGGCAACTCAGGCCCCTTTTTCAGGCAAGATGTAATCAATGTAATCTTGACTGAAGAAACCGCCTGAGTTGCCTCAAAAGCTTGCATATTGTAATCTTTTTAGCTAGCCAATAAAAGGTGTCATTTTGCTTGACTTTTCACTACATTCATAATGGCTAACACAGTACAACACCCTAGTCCTTCAAAGCAACAACAGGGTAATTCAGAGAGATACCTCGGCACTGTATCATGGCCACAATTAACGGCTAAAACTTTTCCCAGTCATTAGAAGGAACAAGAATCTGTCACTTTTAAAGTGCTGTACTGTATGTAATGAACATGCAAACACTATGCACAATACCGTATGTCTAAAACCTTTAGGAGTGACGTTTCACAAACTGGCATCCCCTCCAACAAAAGCTGAACTCCTGACATTACCACAAAAACAAGCATCAAATCTAAAACAACTTCCGGACCCACTGCTGCTTTTAATTAAATCCACAATGGAAAGGCCTTATACAGTGTTCATCTCTCTAACTAAAAGGCTAGCCACGTCAGCACTAAACTGTCAGGAATGGAGGAGTTGTGGCTTACAACATAGGAAAGGAACCAAAACATGCCAGTTAAATGTTTCCAGGAACACAAATTACGGACTATGTAAATGAAGGTTTCTCTTTGAGAATTTCAGTGTAACGATGTGACAATTATTTGATAGACAGTCTAAGAGCAATACTTAGAAATGAAAAACAAAGATAAATTTTCAATTAGGTAGGTAAATGCTGTATAATGAATTTGTCAAATTTTTTGCATATTCAAAAAATATAATTGATTATCAGCAGTATAGTTCATGTGATTACATGGTAATTAATAATAAAAGCAACAAACACTGTTGTGGTTTTTCACCTTCTCTTTTAAACTTTCATGACATTATATAAGACTTCAGCAAAGAAAGGTCCACATTAATTGAGTGCACAATTAGGCAAACATGTAGTAAGATGTGTAAGAATGCAAGCAATCATGTTACTTTCTAACCCGCTTAATCCAGACCAGGGTTGCTTTTGTCAGAGCCTATCATAGGGTGCAACGCAGGAAGAAAACCCTGCACATGGCGCCAGTCCATCACTGGGCAAACACACACACCCCATTAGGGCTAATTGAGTGTCACTGGAGGAAACCCACACAGACACATGGAGAACATGCAAACTCCACACAGGGCGAGTCCTGGTCATGATCATGGTCACGTTACTGTGAGGCAGCAGCGCTACCACTGCGCCACCCACACACATGACAATCTTAAATATAATATTAACATTTGTGATTATTTAGTTTGCTGATCTTACATTTACAGGCATTTTGAACATGTTATGTTCTAGTAGGTTTTACTACAGTGACTTACTAATAATCAGGAGAACAGGATAATAAGTGGCACTTCCTTCCTCACCCTTTTTACCAGTTATTTACACATCCACCATTTTATTAATAGTAATAATTCTTAACATGTATATAGCTCTTTTCTCACTACTCAAAGCACTTCCACGCAGGGTGGACCTGGGACAGGAATACACAATCTCCCTACTGCAAGGCAGCAGCACTGACAAGTTAAATTCTGATTTATCACATAGAGGAACTGTTTGTTTGCTTTTGATGTATTCTTAGTAATATGCTCATTTACTCATACTTACTGTATTCCATGTGTTCTTAGTAGTCTCATCTGGTTTGAAACAATATCTATACATTACACATGTTTTTAATGCGCCTTTCCAATATTCAAATGCTTATTGAAAAAAGAAAACAAACAAAAGTGTAACGACAGCTAGTGATGACTATGTTCGGTTTACATGTTCAATCTAAAGTATGTCTGAGGTCATTTCCCAAATACTTCATTTACACGCTTGAAATAAATTCTGGCGGCACTAGAAAAAGGCCCCATGTGTTAAATGTATCGATGCTGGATTTACATATATCTATGCATCATATTTAATGGGGCATGTGGAGGAATGTACTACTGTGCATTTGTAAAACTTAATTAGGAAGTTAATATGGCATCAGTTTGAGGACAACATGAAAATGGAGCGCAAGACAAAAACATTGTTAAAAGGTAACACCTGCTTGAGTAACTCTATTTTGGGAATTTCTTTGTAAATAGAAACTGATTTAACTTGAACTGAACCTTAAAGTAAAAGAAATCATCTGTTCAGCTATGAGTAGCAGTTCACTTCAGTTTTTTTTCTATAGTGCCCATCATGACCCATTAGCCTCACCTTGTAAAGTGCCAGTGAGGGCAAGATATTATTTTAAATTTATAGAAAATGCGTATGCTAAGATCACAATTTCACTTTGCAAAATGCCTGAATGCCATATTTGTAAAGAAATACCTTGGAATTGAAACATACTGAGCTTCAAAGGGTTCACAGCATATTAATGTCAGAAAACTTTGAGCTACTGAAATAATTTTTTCAGTTTGAACACATCACCACTGAATTAACAGCTCAAAATGAGTATTCTGTATATAGCAAAAACAAAGGCAACTAATAGCCATACATTATCTATAGAGACTACAGAACAATCCAGTGAAGCAAGGAAAGATGTCAGTAATTTACATCATAAAGGCAAGCGGGATACAAACATGTGGTATACGAAATGTAACCTCTCTCTCTCCTTTAATAACACAGTAATGGAGCTGAGACCCCTCTCTCTCATACACACACATTCCATGGCTCAAAGGAAGCAAATTCAAGGTTATAAGCAGAATATAATATTTCCTTTACAAGCACTTTGATTGCATATGGGAAATGTTACACCTATATTCAAACCCTCTTAAAATTTTTAAATGTTGGGGGCTTGTGCTGCTAGCTTTTAAAAAAGGCAAAAGAAAACAAAACTGACATAAATTTTGTGGTTTTCAAAAGCCCCATCAGGTCCTTATAAACACCCTCACAACATCAAAACCCAAAATCAAACATAAAATTTATAGTGTTATTATCTGTTTCTGATTGTGACTCTTAAATTGCTGCAGAATAATGGAGGGGAGGATTAAGGGCATATAAAAATACAGAGCACTATTCAGATGTCAAAATTATCTTTGTACTTCTTTTGAGACAAACCAGCCCGAAGGGCATCGCATTAGCCTTGTGGTCTACAGTCAGTTCAGATAACTGAATCATTGGTTTATAACAGAAAGCATTAAGAGCTGAGCTGGAGCAAAAGAGAGCAAGCTATATAAAATTACCACATAAAAGAAAAAATTAAAAAACAGAATTTAAAAACTCAACATAAATTTAAATCGCACCCCTTATAAAGAAACATTCCCATTGGCAGACACAGTGAAACACTCTCATCTAGCATCACCCCCGAGAGCTCTCAAAGTAAACAAAGCAGCACATGCTGAATTTACTCTTCCCAACCACAAGCTAGGATATGACTCTTCATTTTAAAAACAGCAGGCAGACTTTACAGTATATATCCAAGACAACTATATAAAATTTATGGAAGTAAAATTGTTCAATCTGATTTATATAAATATTCACACCTATTAAACCACTGTGATTTTTTATTATAGTATATACAGTATATATTATACATTAAATTACTTTACTATACATTAAATTATGTATATTGCTACTGCTTCTAAACTTCAACCTTTAGAGACTGGCAGACTAACAGAGATATTGCAGAAAGCCAGATGAGGAATAAAAAATAGATTAGCAGCACAGCCATTTTAAATTATTCCAGAAGAAACTGGTTTAAGTCAGGCATTGTATAGCAGAATGCCCCATTATACATGGTAGCAAAACTTTATCCTTTACTATGTATCATCTCATAGCAGCTGACCTGCTCATTTTGTCACCTATGTTAGCAATTGCTACAGTAAAATTTTAATAACATATATTGCCAACACTTATGAATAGCTAATGTCGCTGAGCCCTGGAAACAAATCTCAAGGCATTAGTCACTGCAAATAAAAAGAGGCCTCGAGTCAGAAATGCCACCAGTTTATGTGTCACCACAACCACCCTGCAACAGCTGCTGCTGTGTAACTTTGTAAAATTATTTTGTACAGTACTTGTGATCCATGTAATGGAGAGAGTAGTCAACCTAATCTTATTTGTGTTTCTTTTCTTTTAATGTTCTCTATGTCATCTTGTAAAGCACTTTCAGCTACATTCTTTGAATGAAAATGTGTTACAGAAATAAATGTTGTCAGTTTGTTTAAAATGTAAGAGTCTGCATACATTTGTTCATGGAACACCCAGTTCTTTAAACTGCATGGAAGTTAATATGCAGCCCACTTAAACAGTAAAGCTTATCACAACAGAAATGGCAAACCATATATATCACACAAGCTCAAATATAAAAATAATATCCATGTTGGTTGATTTAGGTAGGTATTGCAAAGCTAATTCAATTCTAGAAGACAACACACAAATTCATCATGCTGCAGTATAAATAGGTAAAATAAAGTTCTGATTAACTAAAAAAAATAACCATTTTGTCCTGCTACAAACAGAACATTTTGTTAAAGTAGAGGACGTGATGCATAAACACGGGACGTCTGGTCAGCCTACTCAAAGCAGGCACTTAATCTGCTAATAAAACCTATGGTATGGGACCTCTATAATGCATAAATTATGAATCTATGAAATTGCAGGTCTGGTTTGTGTTAAATCTCACATCCATCACTAACAACATCACAAAAAAGACTATTTATATTTCACTTTTTAAGCAGAAAGTATACAAAGTGACACAAACAAAATGCAACAAATTCCACACCATCAAATAAAAGTTATACAAGTCTCCAAGTAGAGTAGCCCCCATACTTACAACTGGTTCAGAGGCAGTTTAAACCTTTCCTCTTTAAGAAAAGGCATTTCCCCATTGTTACAGTTTTATTCCCAATGGTGCCGCTAGTGTCAGTAGGGTTTTTACACCTTCAAACAAAACTTCAATTAGGGTGGACAATTTGTTCAGTATACTGCTACATCAATATTCATTTTAGTTAAAACTGCAGAAAAAAGGAAATATGTGGAAAAGGTGAATTAATTTGATAACACATGGGAATTAAGAGAGACACATGACTAGACAAGCAAATATTGGATGAGAAACAGACACAAAAAATTAGAAAAATTAAATATGATTAGATATTGCAATCGCTGGATGCTTGTGAGGTCATTTAAGATCCAGCAACTGTCACGTTTTGTTCGTTATAAATCAATGCTGCTTCAAAGAGACTAAAATAAAAGTCCAGAGACTTCCTTCACATTTACAGTGTTTACAGCCTTCAGTCTTCTTCCGCTTATTGCAAAAGAAGTGTTGAGGCATAGATTTTTTTCTTGATGTTCCAGGTAAACCTCATTAAGGCGTCAGATGTCTTTTAGTGTTTTTGGGCTTACAACTACTGTAATTGTTTTAATTGCAACCAAAATCTCGAAGGAATTGTAGTAAAGGTTTTCTAGCTTCTTATTGTATGCAATTAAAACACATTAATGTAAAAAGAAAATGGGAAAAAGGAAACAAACTACAAGGCCTAAAACTCTCTTCTGATGTCTAGCAGTACTGACAGGCTCAATGTCTCATAAAATTTGCATGCATTACCTTAAGAAAACAATCTCTCCATCAGTAAAGATAACTTAAATGGAGCAAGAGAAAATCGATTTTGTTCGATTTGTAGTTTTTTAAAAACATATGTGCAGAGCTGCTTTATTAAAAACTAAAAATTAATATGTTTCAAAAACATAGTGTCCCTATTTTATTGGTTTAACTCTGTCACTATCTGTATGCCTACAGGACCAACTTTTACCATTCATAATGTGTGGTCACCCTATTCTCCTGGACCTACCTGTAAATATGAAAGATTACAAAAGTATTACTAAAAATTCAAATGAGGTTTTGATGGGCAATCTATGCACGTAGAGTTTGTTAGATGTTATGACATTCCTTCGCTGGCACTTTGTATTTTCTAAGATTCCGTGCAGCACATTTTCATCTCCTTTCTAGGACTCCAGATGTAGACAGTTTAACTCTATGGCACTTCCACAGACTTCTGGCCTTGTCAATACTTTGCAAAAATACTTCAACTTCAGATATTATTTGATTTAGACACACACCTTTGCTAGGAGAGAATGTTTGAGATTGAAGAAAAGAACCTTTTGGATGATAATCTTCATATTTCCCCATGGCTTGCAAGCACATCCTAGATTCTAAAGGTCTCAGGGATTTTTAAATGCATTGTTCATCCTTCTTCTGACAAAATAATATCTTCTGTTGAATTTGGTTTATAAACTTTACTCACAACTTTTATGCTGAGTTCTACAGGATCACAATAACACACAGCTTCATTCACTGCATACCATGTGAGATTAAAGTGTGTGCTGTAATTTATAAAGCTACACATTAATTAAGTCAAGTATTACAGAATAGTAATGTCTCCTATGAAAGCGAAGGTTAGAAACTTTGAATAACACTAAATTTAAATTGAGTTGCAGTTGAATTTTTTTAAATTGCTAAAGTCAGACACGGTTATCAACAACTCCATGATTGTGGTTGGTATTGTGAGGTTGGCACTCAGATTAACAGTTGTCTGTTTACATGGACTGCATGCTTTCGATTGTTTTCTATGCTGTACATGAGGCCACAGTGTGAATAAACCAACATGATGCTGAGTTAGCAAATCACTTGGATTTGAGTAAGAAAATGTCAAGACCTTGCACCTGATCATAATGAGCTCTGTTCCAAAGCTAATCTATCATATGCTGTTTGAAATCACATTGTGCAGTAATCTGTCACATCACTTAAAAAAACACCCAAAGGCAACTTTTAATGAGGTTTTACGGTCAAAAACAAACCCCTGCTTGTCATCAATGATAGATGTGCTAAGCACACTTAACCATATGCTCCCAGACATTTGGAATGGGACAAATTAGCATTACTAACCAAGACCCACACGTTATTTACTATACATAGTTCTTGTGATGCAAGTATACACAGACATATGATTTGTTTTAGAATTAATACATTAAATAATTTCTTTACAAAAGTGATAGATTTTATACTGGAAGTGTCAATATAACTGAATTTATTTCATGCTATAGGTAAAAAAAAGTCCTATGATTTGGATACTATAATTGCTTGCATTAATTTTTTTACATATGATTTTGGTAGATTTAAATATGCTGTAGCTTTTTTTAGTAAATAATTAGATGTACAAATTCTTAAAACATAACCCTGGCAATATGAATATGCACTATAAGCCTAAATATTTAGTTGTAATAGGTGAGGCATTTCTTTGTCAAAGTAAAAAAAAAATGTTGGAAAATAAAGATGTTGTCGAGTTTGTTTAAAAAGAAGAAACTTTGTTTTGAATATCTTTGTTATCTGAGTGGCACTGAGGTAATCCAATCAAATGATATACCAGTTCTGATGTTACATTTTTCTTTAAAAACCTCAGACATAATGTACTGCAAAAAACAGGTAACAAGAACATGGAATTGTTCATGTTGGAAAACTTGAGATGCATTAGACTGTTGCTCAGACTATGGGCAGCAGCTCTGAAAATAGTCTACAGACATAAACACTGACTTGGCAGCAAATGCTGTGTGACTTTTAACCTTTTAAGGGGCAATGATTCATAGCCATTTTAAAATAAGCATGCCTTCCTGTCTCAGTGAGTTAAGCTTATTGCAGTGATTCAGCCCTAAGTCCAGTCTGGGGCTTACTCATCTTGCTATTAAGTTTTTTTTTTCTACTGTCCACTTTCAGTGCTTTATCAGATAAGTATGTTATGATCCAATAAAAAGCATGTATCATGTATATGTCACTGAACATCCAAAAAATGGTCACATATCTTCTAACACAGCCACTTGTTTCATCTGTTTTTTTACCTTGGTTGTTATATGATTTATTTTATAAATTAATATAAAACACGGGGGGAAAGCAGTCAGGTTCATTAAGAACAATCCTGGTAATATGCAAAAGAATGTGTAATGAACTGGAACAGTGTCATTTCATTGTTTCAGTAATCTTGAATGATGATACAATGCTATAACACCTACACTTTTTTAAATAACACAACATTTAGTGTTTCTGTGAATATCCATTTTAAAATCAAAGCATTTTTTTTAAACACATCACAACCCAGACTTGAAGTATTAAGTTCCAAGGAACTTTTAAGTATGCGAAGCACTGCCGGACAAAGCAGCTGCAAGGAAGGGAGCAATGTGAAGGTAGTCTTTCATCATTTTTTAGAGGAGTGTCTGTATCCTCTAGGCCAATGTGCGAACAGCCCCTCTGCTCACACCCCTTCCGTCAGGAGCAGAGAATGTCAGAGAGAGTGAGAGAGACAGAGAAAAGCAAACAATCAAAAATCAATACGTGCTGTTCGGGCTTTCAAATATGCGAAGCACTGCGCGGGAAGCATAGCGTATATCATTGAGGAGTTTTATTTAATACGTAATACATGCTCTGATTGGGTAGTTTCTCAGCCATCCGCCAATAGCATCCCCTGTATGAAATCAACTGGGCAAAACAACTGAGGAAGCATGTACCATAAATTAAAAGACCCATTGTCCGCAGAAGTCCGAGAACCAGCGAAAAATCCATGATATATATTTAGATATGCCTAAATTTAAAATCCGCGATGGAGTGAAGCCACAAAAGTCGAAGCGTGATATAGCTAGGGATCACTGTATTTTGATGAATTCAACACAGTATGATCAACAACCACTAGAATGAACACTACTGGTTAGTGCATGCTAACAATCAACAAAAAAACATTTTTCACCCATTGCCAACATTTTCTTACATTGATGAAAGCATTATATCTTTCTAAGATGAAAGCTTCAATGTTATTGAGAAACTGAAAAGGTTCATCTCCTCCTGTCTTTCATAATTCTTCAGGACTACAGAGCATAAGGTAACATTTTTGGACTTTATCTAGAATGATCACATGCATTTTTCTTATAGTATGGACACTTAAACTGCACATAATATTCCAAGTGTTGCCTCACACGTGCACCATACGGCTTATGTATAATATGCCTTGATTTTAATTCATGTGACATGGTATGTGTCTGCTGGGATACTACAACACATGGATAGACTTCCTTAAACATTAAAAAGTGTGCCTTTCTTTTCCTCAAAATGCACTCTAAATTTACAGTCAATTACCCAGTATGAAGATATGTTAACTTTCTCCCCGCACAAAGTTTCAACTGTAATTTTCTAGCATGACGAAAACAGCAGTAGTACAAAGTCCAGTCTGGGTCAAAGAGACATACTGTATACTTTACCTTATGTTTGCCAACTGAAACTTGCAGGTCCCATGGTGCTAGTTTTAACCTGGCCCATATACTTACTGCATCATGAAATGTTTCTTAACATTTATATGATATTCAACTCAAAGCAGCTTCTGTTTGCCAATTTTTCTGTTGCCAGCCCTATTTTAAATGAACAGCTGGTTATCTCTTCTTATTATCATAATTTCATATACTTGAATCATATTTCATCTTTATCACTGCTGCTTAAACTAAAAGTTTTCATCTCTTTTATAGAGGAAAACTTCAGAGCAAATGAAATTATGTCATATTTTATTTTCCCATGGTGTCTTTAATGCAATTCACAACCTCAAGGTCTATTCCCTTATGGCTGAAAAACAAAGTAAAATGTTTACTGGATGCTGCAGACCTGAACAGAGGGATATCTTATAAAAAAAGTTTTATTTAATTTTTAACTGTGACACAACATGACTATGTTCATGATAAGGCAACATAATGCATAATTGCCCATAATTCAGCTGTCTTAAACACTTTTCCCTTGGGTTTAAGAATGTACCCATTAAAGTAAAAAGTGTGTGTTTTTGTTATTCTTCTTTAATACTGAAAGCATGCATCTGTATCTCAGAGATAACATAATTCCTAGTTTTATCATAGAGCTTCACTAGTGTGCTAAGAATATTCATGTTGGCCAAACAGACCTCACAGTATGAAGCTGTTATCAACATGTCCTTAAAAGTTCACAAGGGAAAGACTGAACAAACTTTCTCATGGACTGGAGCTGACGCACAGTACACTAATACAGTCAATTGATTTTCCCCAGGGTAGCCTCATCACTAAAAGCCACACTTGTCAAATGTTTTTCTTACTGTTCTGTTATTTAATCCAACCAATTGCTGGGTTAAACAATACACTGAAGATCCAGGGAAAATAACAAATATAGGATTAAAATCAGTTCCACACTGAAACTGAACTGAAACTTAGAAGCACATATTTTCAGTCGTTAAGCCTTCACCAAGTCTGAGTGACACAAATACTGTACAGGAGAAATGTAAAGATGGAAGGCTAGAACTAGTGTGTGAGATCATAAAGCGAAGCACTGTTCATATTGCAAATTAAATAATTAGATAACAAGATAAATGGAATAGAGGCGCTTATATCTTGCAGAACCAGTGAGATAAAATATTTACAATGCTCCTTTCAAGTTCATTATGCTGATACCTTTCTTTAACACAACAGACACACTGGCTGTAGGGTTATGTTAACCAAATGTAATTTATAACCCTTCTTGAATCACATTTTTAACTAGACTGTGGTACACGTTTCTGCTTTTCAATGACATAAAATATTGGTGAAGTGTGTACATAAATATTAGTCCCCAAAATTTCACTTTGTTTAACATACTCTCTGTATAACGTAATTTTAAAACAGCATGCAAATCAAACAAACCAATACGAACTTATTCAATCAATTGAAGCAGTAGTAATGCTCTCTATTGTCTTCCACCTCAGCGGTGGTTCACTGCAAACTCAGAGCCGTTTTAAAATATGCCAAATTAAGAGGGTAGTGTGCAGTGAAGTACACTGAATAACTAAATGTCACATGTGATTTGTACTGTACTGTATTTATATATTCGCACATAGATTTAGGTATTTTTTTTTTGTAAATAAAAAAAAAGTCACATTCGTTTAACAACCTAATTTTGAATTTCAATGCCTTGAAATAAAAGTATCAGAAAAAATAAGCTTTCATTAAAATTAGAAAACTGGTCAAGGGGCACAGTACTTTTGTAAGACATTATATCTGTCCAGTTTTATACTACTTTCATGTGATGGTCGTCACCTCATCCATTGCAAGTTGTATTCTTGTTTATTCTTTTACATTTTTTTTTCTTAAACTATACTAAAGTGTGATCATTGTGAATAATAATTAGAAACTACACAAATTAAAACATTCAATTAAGTAGTTTACATAACCCCAACTGACAGTGACTGTTAAATTACTTCTTGGCCTGGTGTGCTGTGAAATAATGTTTACCATTACTTGTGTGAGTGGTAGTATGAGCGAGAATGTTGTTTATCATTTATGGTGTATGGCTGGCCGTTTATCCCAGCCAATACCCCCAAGCCGCCAGGTGGAGCCCTCCCTGCAGTATGGAGGTTCCCCGAAGACCAGCAGGGCATCATGGACATTGCAGTTTTTATACACAGCCCTGCTGGATGCCATGGGGGCCACTAGGTGACGCTGCAGGGAGGAACAATGGTTATTTACCCTACGTCCCGGAAGTACGTCCAAATTACATGGACAAGGGGGATGACGTGCTTCCGGGGTGAAGAAAAGGACTTTTTATCTGACCTGGAAGTGATAAAGGATCACATGGACTGGGGATTGAAACACTTCCAGGTCAGGGACTATGAAAGGACTCTGGGAGCTCCCAGACGGCGAGCTGAGCTGGGTGGGAGGGTGGCAACGCGTCTGGGAGTGGAGGATTGTTTGTTATTGATTATTGATGTGTTTATGAGTGTAGTGGAGGAGAGGGTGCTTTGTGCACTGTGGCGAATTAATAAAGCCAACATTTGGACTTTTATCTGGTGTCTGGAGTCGTTGACAAGGGTTCAAGGGAGCGATAGCGCCCCCAATCTGTCACAGTGGTGTAGTCGGCAGGATTCTCTGGCCGTCCTTTTGGCAGAAGACCTGTTTAAAAAATTTCTGTGGGCAGAGAACCCTGAAAAAACGTCGTTCAGACACGCATCAACAATGCCAGAACCTACCTTCACCAAGTCTGGAATGGGAAGCAGAACACCATCGCCAGCGGGAGAGCCATACTCGCAATGGCCGACGCTCGGGAGGAGTCATGGAGCGGCCTTACAAGTCCGGAGAAGCATCCAAGGACCAACAATCGCTCTGAGGTACATGCCGGGAACGTTATGGACAATCCATTTAAAATAACTCACTTTGTCCCGTGCATGTACCTCGAAGATAATCACCTGGAGGCTCTGTAGGAAAAAGTAGACTGTACCGAAGAATATGGCATTCTCCTGTTCGAGCCAGAGCGCATGGAAGAAGACTTCCGCATGTCGGTGGCTGGCGAGGGACAAGGCATCAACCCCAGTGCTTTCTGGGAAGGAAGAGGTCCGGGGCCCGCTGTTTGCGCCTTCGTAGCCGAAGAAACGGACTTGGACTTTCCGAAGGGGAAAGGGGAGGCGAGCGAAGCACCACTCACCCCGCGAGAAGATAAAGAGGGTCGGGAAATGGCTGATCGGAATGTCAGAAAATTATTAAAGACAGACTGCAGTCCGCTGAAGGAGGCGACACAGCCCACGGCCAAAAAGAACTACAATTCCCAGAAGCCTCCACGAGAACCATCAAAGCACGTGCTGTCAGCGGACGGGCTCATTGGCTCCCGGCCGGAAGGTATGATGAATGAGTAAGTAAGTATACCTCCGGCCGAATTAATTAAATCTGTTGACGTGCGGGGACTCAAAGAATTAATCAAGCCCGTGCGAGGTATTTTCCAGATGCTGGCGGCCATTGAGAAGATCGTCCGGGATCTGGGAGAAATGGCTGAGGCGCCCACCTGAAAGGTAATGATGTATTTACAGAGAATCGGACGGGAGCCTCCCGTAATACATGAGGTGGTGGTACAGGTGAGTCAAGCCGGTACCGTAAATAATGAAATAGGGATGCAGTGTGATCCAGGCTTGCTTTTAATGAATAGCGGGTGCCAATACACAGCGTGCCCTACAAGAGACGCCGAAATGGTAACAGAGTGGTCGGGGGAGGGACCGATCAATCCGGACCTAACGTTTCCTAATTGTTTTCAGTCCCGCAAGGGGAGAATAACAGGAGGACGGAGGCAGTGCTATGGATGCCGAAGGTTGGGCCACATTTGGCGAAACTGTCCTTGGAGAGAGGGGGACAAGCTGTCGAATTGGACTAATATTCCCCCTATATTCGCCAGGAAACAAGATATGAGGATTAGTCAAGGCTCGACCGGAACGTCCTCTTGGAGAAAGACTTCCCTTTCGGGGCAGGCTGCTCCGAATTATAATTCTTCGCTGGGAGAGGAGTACTGTGGTGTATGGCCGTCCGTTTATCCCGGCCAATACCCCCAAGCCGACAGGTGGAGCCCTCCCTGCAGTATGGAGGTTTCCCGAAGACCAGCAGGGCATCATGAACATTGCAGTTTTTATACACAGCCCTGCTGAAAGCCATGGGGGCCACTAGGTGACGCTGCAGGGAGGAACAATGGTTATTTACCCTACGTCCCGGAAGTACGTCCAAGTTACATGGACAAGGGGAATGACGTGCTTCCGGGGTGAAGAAAAGGACTTTTTATCTGACCCGGAAGTGATAAAGGATCACATGGACTGGGGACTGAAACACTTCCGGGTCAGGGACTATAAAAGGACTCTTGGAGCTCCCAGACAGCGAGCTGAGCTGGGTGGAAGGGTGGCAACGCGTCTGGGAGTGGAGGATTGTTTATTGTTATTGATTATTGATGTGTTTATGAGTGTAGTGGAGGAGAGGGTGCTTTGTGCACTGTGGCGAATTAATAAAGCCAACATTTGGACTTTTATCTGGTGTCTGGAGTCGTTGACAAGGGTTCAAGGGAGCGATAGCGCCCCCTATCTGTCACAAACTATTTAGCAAAATCTTTTGTTACGATACTCCATCACTAACAAGGAAATGTATTCCTTCTGCAAAAATATATAATTGAAATTGTATTTAAATAATTATATAACTATGTTCCACTGTGTTTCATCAGATCTTCTCATCACGTTACATATTGATCATCACATGGTATTAAGACACATAGTAACTATCCAAAGCAGAATTGTGTATGAAACTGTAAGCTCTATTCCAAGTATGTGACACTCACAACTGTAGTTTTAATTACCATCAACGAAATTCACAAACACTGTGTAATCAAGAGACTCCTGTGAAACACAGGGTGTTAATGAAGGCAGTCCATTTCCAGACATACTCCTCCACAAACTCATAAAATAGCACCAGTGCAGGGACACAAATTCCTCTTGCTTTCTAGCTTAAGAAAACCTGCATTGAGTCAACAACAATAAGTATGAAATATACCGTTAATTATGAGAAGTATTCATTCAAAAGATCATGTTAGACATCTTCACTTTGATTAACTTGTAGCATAAATTCATCTCAAGCTGTAAGTGCTCTCTCAGATTTCCCATTATAAAACCTTTTAATGACATGATGAAAAGCTACACTTTATAAGAGAAGGGGGATATCAGACAGCCTGTCGGTAAAAAGCTTCCCCACATGAGCTCAGAGTCACATGCAAATAATATAAAGTAGTATGTTGATGGTAATCATTATGTTTTGGAAAAGATACAGTAACTTTATAAGACTTTGTTGTTTGATTTTTGTTTTTATACTGTATTTTAACAATACATAAACAGTACCCAGCTAGCAAACATTGGTGTCCATTGTGTACCTCACTATGGGATGCTAGACTCTTGGAATTTTATACTTTGTAAGTCTGACAAAAAATTATTGAGCTTCAATTAGGAAAATGTAATAATACAGTAAATATATAGCACAGACTAACAAGCGTGGAAAGGACTTTTAATAACATAAAAACGCTCACAAATGCCATTGGATTCAGACTCCTAAGAAATGCTTGTTTCCAATACACTTTCAGCAAATAACCAGATTGAATACCAAATGCCAAGACGATACTGCAGTCTCCGGTGAAAAGGCACATAGTTTTAAATAAAAATAAAAACTTAACAAGCACCACCCTGCAATAATATGACATTACCATTTAAGGACTTTTAAAACTAATTTCTGACCTAAGGTCTATTTTAGAAGCAGAAAAGCATTAAATCAAAACATTGAAAGAGTTCCCAGACAGCAACAAATCTAAGCAGACGTTTGACATCAGAGGCTATGTGTTTTGTGCTGATGACAGTCTTGGATAGTGAAATAAACAAGCCTAGAAAAATCAGCTTCCACTATTTTACTCATCTAGAAATAAATTCTTATTTTCTTGGCAAAAGTAATGACTGTAATAAAGACTAAGTAGAAGACTAAGAGGGTGATGTGAAATGCCTTGCACACCTTCAATATGCAGTATACTTGTGCTTTCTTTACAGTATTGCTACACTGTTTGCTCCAACCTACTAAACAACTAAGAATGAAGTAATCAAAATGCGTAGGAAAAGTATGGTTGGGCACAAACTGTGTTGCAGTATAATGAGGCTCCCCATGGATTTCTTCTAGTTTTATTTTTAAATCTTATACAAATGGAAAGATTGAGAGTAATACGTAGTAGAAATGACAAGATTCAATCCTATGTGCACTCCACTCCAATAGCAGTACAAGCCAACATGCATGGAAAAATAACTATTCTGATAGAATGGTGGTGGTTTTACATCTATACTAATAAAAGGCAAAGCCCTCACTCACTCACTCACTCACTCACTCATCACTAATTCTCCAACTTCCCGTGTAGGTAGAAGGCTGAAATTTGGCAGGCTCATTCCTTACAGCTTACTTACAAACTTTGGGCAGGTTTCATTTCGAAATTCTACGTGTAATGGTCATAACTAGAAGCTATTTTTCTCCATTTACTGTAATGGAGTTGAGCTCGAAAGTCGTGGGGGGCGGAGTTTCGTGTGACATCATCACGCCTCCCACGTAATCACGCATTACGTAGAAAACCAGGAAGAGCCTAAAAAAAGCTCTGAAGAAAACATGCATTATATAATTAAGAAGACAGCAAAACAATTAGAAGCGAGCGAGTGACATATAAGACCATATTTAGCGGCTCACGTGAACTGACGCAGTGCGCAGACAAAAAGCAACAGTTCCAAAAAGTGCTGAACAAAAACTGAATTACACTGCTACCACACGCCGTGGCACAATAGTAGAGGCTTCGCCTCTAGCGCCGGCTTCCGAGGTTCGATTCCCAAGAGGGGATGCACGGAGTATGTACGCGCGCTTCCCGATACATTTTAGCCTCGCATCCCCTTGGTTTGAGACGTATGAAAAAATATGCGGTTAACGCAGAAAGACAGATCACCAATTGAAGCTTTATGAATAATGGATACTTTATTCGCGATCAATGATTGTTTTGGTAAAGCCATACTCAGTGTATTCATTAGATGAACGGTAAAAAAGTAAGAGCGAGGGGAGGATGACTTATTGAGGCACGCAGGCAAAACCACAATAGCACGCGGGCTCGATGTACTGTAGTGCGCGTCAACTCGATCTGAACTGCGTGATCACATTTGAAAAAATATATCTTTTCAAGTTCTATTTAGTCCATATGTGTCAAACTCAAGGCCCGCAGGCCACATCTGGCCCGGCGTGTAATTATATCTGGCCTGCAAGATCATTTTATATATTATTGTTATTAATGGCCCAGGGATATGAAGCACTGGTAACACAATAAACTACAGATCCCATAATGCAGCGCTTCAGCTGCCTTGCTGAACACTTACCGCGTTAAGTCTAGCTTATGATGCTGCAAGTTATTGCGAAGCTAGCCCACACAATGCCGAAAAGAAAAGTTGATTCTGAACATAAAGCCTTTAAAAACCGATGGGAGGCTGAGTATATGTTTACTGACATTAAATTAAATGATTAAATTATTGATTAAATGATTAAATGCGCATGCGCGAGCGTGCAGCAGCTTGGTGCGGGTGCTTCCAGAATTATCGTGTGTTTTTACTTTTTTTATACTTTTTTGCAATTATTTATTTATAACTTTTTTGTTTTTGTATTTAAAATAGTAGGGTCGCCCTTTCAAATCATGCGTTTTGAAAGTGTTCTTGTTTTTAGTTACACAATTTTAATTACATTTTCGGCTCGGGTGATCAGCGCAGCAGCATGGAGGCGGCTCCTTTGTTCACACCGTGGAACAGCTGATTGCACTGAAGCCGGCCGGCATCAGGGATCCGACTCTGTTTAGGACTCTAAACATTTCGGAGGAGATACGGAGGAGGACGATAAGGGGATGCAGAGGTGGAAGGAAGCGCAAGGGAGCCAAGGTGGAAGAGAAACGCGCGGCACATAAGGAAAGGATGAGAAAGTACAAGCCGTATGTCCCGTCTCTCATCATGGGTAACGTGAGATCTCTGGACAATAAGATGGACGAGTTGACAGCTTTGTTAAAGACTGAAAACATCTTCCGTGAGTGTAGTCTGATGTGTTTTACAGAGACTTGGTTACATAGTAATGTGCCAGACTCTAATATTACACTGGACGGCTTCAGCGCGATATGGAGTGACAGGACGAGGCGAGAAAGCAGGAAGAGGAAAGGAGGGGGGCTGGCTGTTTACATCAACAACATGTGGTGTAACCCCGGTCATGTGAGTGTTAAGGAGCGCGTTTGTAGTCCAGATATTGAACTGTTGGCTGTTGGACTTCGCCCATATTATTTACCCAGAGAATTCTCCCAAGTGATAATAACTGCGGTGTACATTCCTCCATCCGCGAATGCCGCGGCAGCGTGTGACGTCATCCATTCGGTAGCAGCCAAACTCCAGACTCGCACCCTGACGCCTTTCTCTTGATCTCCGGGATTTTAACCACACATCGCTGACCAAGACCATTCCCACTTTCACTCAGTATGTTGATTGTCATACGAGGGGGGAGAAGACACTAGACCTGCTGTATGCCAATGCTGAAGGTGCTTACAGTGCTGCAGCACTTCCCCCCCCTGGGGAGATCAGATCACAACCTGGTCCACCTCATGCCACTATACAAACCCCTGGTTCAAAGACAGCCTGCTATGGTGAGGAGTGTAAGAAGATGGTCAGAAGAAGCGACTGCTATGCTACAGGATTGTTTGAGGCTACAGACTGGGAGGTTCTCAGTGCACCATATGGCGAGGACATTGATGGAATGACGGACTGCATCACGGAGTACATTAACTTCTGTGTTGACTCCTGTGTACCGATGAGAGATATTCGCTGTTTCCCCAACAACAAACCCTGGGTCAGCAAGGACATTAAAGCGTGCTTAAATGCAAAAAAAAGTGCTTTTAGGTCTGGTGATAAGGAAGCAGTGAAGAAGGCTCAAAAAATGCTAACCGGTAAAATCAAGGAGGGGAAGGAGTCATACAGGAGAAAACTGGAACAACGGCTGAAGCAAAACAACACGAGAGAGGTGTGGAGGGGCATGAGGAGCATCACTGGCTATAAGACAAGCGGCCAGGCTATAGAGGGGAATGAGGAACGGGCAAACGACCTCAACACTTTCTTCAATAGATTTGATGTCCCTATGTCTCACACTTCCCCCGGCTTCAGCCCCAATCTACACTTTCCTGCTCCTATGTCCTCCCATACACAGAGAACAGTCACCACTTCTGCACTCCCAGAAATCAACATCTCTGTGGATCAGGTAAAACATGGCCTGAGTAAGATCAACCCTACAAAATCTGTAGGTCCGGATAAGATCAATCCGAGGGTCCTGAAATCTTGTGCTCCCCAACTATGTGGTGTCCTCCTGTACCTCTTCAGCCTGAGTCTGTCTCTACAGAGAGTACCTACACTGTGGAAGACATCATGCATTGTGCCGGTACCCAAAACACCACGTCCCTGTGCCCAGAACGACTTCAGGCCTGTTGCTTTAACATCGCACATTATGAAGGTGTTTGAGAGACTGATCCTGGATACACTTCGTCCCCTGGTGAAGTCCTCTCTGGACCCTCTTCAGTTTGCCTATCAGCCATTCATGGGAGCTGATGATGCCATAATACACCTGCTACATCGCACCTACTCTCACCTTGACAAGCCTAGGACCACTGTAAGGATGATGTTCTTCGACTTCTCCAGTGCTTTTAATACCATCCAACCGGCAGTACTGGGGGAGAAATTAATGAACATGAACATTGACACCGCTTGGTTTCCTGGATCATGGACTATTTGACTTGCCGTCCCCAGTATGTCCGACTACAGAACTGTGTGTCAGAGACTTTGATCTGCAGCACTGGAGCTCCCAGGGGACAGTACTGTCTCCGTTTCTTTTCACCCTCTATACATCTGACTTTAGATATAATTCGGAGTCATGTCACCTGCAGAAGTTCTCTGACGACTCTGTGATTGTTGGGTGTATAAAGGAGGGTGACACCACTGAGTACCAGTCTGTTGTGGATGACTTTGTTTCCTGGTGTGAGCGCAATCATCTACAGCTGAACATCAGGAAAACAAAGGAAATGGTTGTGGATTTTAGGAGAAGCAAGAGTCCCGCGACTCCTATATCTGTCAAGAGGGAGATAGTGGACATGGTCTCTGATTACAAGTATCTGGGAGTCCATTTGGACAACAAACTTGACTGGTCACTCAACACAACGGCACTCTATAAGAAAGGACAGAGTCGGTTGTACTTTCTTCGAAGGCTCAGGTCTTTTAACGTATGTAACACCATTCTAAGGATGTTCTATGAGACCGTTGTGGCGAGTGTAATTTTTTACGCAGTGGTCTGTTGGGGTGGGAATATTAAGGTGTCTGATAAGAACAAGTTGGACAAGTCAATTAGAAAGGCCGGATCTGTGCTAGGCTTGGAGCTTGATTCAGTGGATGTAGTAGCGAAGAGGAGGATTCTATCCAAAGCACAATCCATTGTGAATAATCCTTCTCACCCGCTATACAGTGTTTTTGCTGAACAGAGGAGCAGTTTCAGCCGGAGACTGATTACCATCAGGTGCTCCACAGAGTGCCATAGGAGATCCTTTCTCCCAACGGCCATAAAAGTTTACAACTCTTCTCTGTAACCCTGTATGTGGCTTTTTGCACTGATTGGTATATAACAGGACATTAATATTCTTACTTTTTTTTTTTTTTTTTTCCTTAGTCAATAACTGTGAGCACCTGTAACCGAGCACAAGCAATTTCCCTTTGGGATTAATAAAGTTTTTTTGAATTGAATTGAATTGAAAAAAAAATTGCCAGTAAACCCGTATGTCTCATTTGTGGAGCTAATGTGGCTGTAATTACAGAATTTAATCTAAGACGGCACTATGAGACAAAACATCAAGATAACCTGAAAGACCTGAATGCAATGCACAAGATACAGAAAGCAGAAGAGTTAAAGAAGAATCTGACACTTCAGCAGATGTTTTTCCCGTGCAAAATCACAAAGTGATTTCAAGTGAAGCTACTTTTATGGGAGCCACAAATGCACCAGTGCAACTTGCCCCACTTTCCCTGTTGCCAAGTAATGTTGAACCAAGTCGGCACAACGGTGTTCCCAAATACGCACTTTGCTGATAAACTGAGCGCACTGCGCACTGAGTTCGCATGGTGCTTTGGTGACTTTGAAGAACAAAAAAAGAATTTTGAGTTGTTTTGCAACCCATTTGCCGTCGATGTGGAAACTGCACTTGTGCAGATTCAGATGGAGGTGATTAAGCTGCAGTGTAATGGCACTCTGAAGGCAAAGTACGATACTGCATGGCCCGCACAGTTTATTCACTCCATTCCCGCAAAAATGCTCCAGCTCCGTCTACATGCGGCTCGAACCTTGTGCATGTTTGGTACCACGTATCTGTGTGAGAAGCTCTTCTCAGTCATGAAGACTAACAAAACAGCACACAGGAGTCGCCTCACTGATGAGCACCTGCAGTCCATCCTGAGAATCTCCACAACACAGAACCTCACACCAAACAAACAAACAAACTTGTTCCAAAAAAAGATGCCAGGGTTCCAGCTCTGATAAAATGACATATGAGCAAAGACAACTGAATGATCTGATTTGTTATTGCTGAAAAGAACAAATTTTATTTATATTTCCAGGTTTTGTTATGCACCATGTTCATATTTGAATTTGTATAATTTTGACAGGATATATTTTAATGGCGAGCAAAATCTTTTGGGATATTTAAAATTTAAGTTTATTTTTTATATAAAATTACATAAGAGTAAAGAAATTTGAAAGTTTGTTCTTTTAACGTTTACTTTATTTCTAACTTGTATAATTTAGAACAGGATATTTTTTATGGAGAGCAAAATATTATGTTATTTAAGGTTTGAGTTGATTTATTCCGGAATAATATTCTGTCGACTAAATAAAAATTCCTTCTATTTAAAATTTAAATAGAACTTGAACATATACGATAATTGTGTGTGTGTGTGTATGTATATATGTAGATATGTATGTATATATATGTTTATATATATATATATATATATATATACATATATGTGTGTGTATGTGTGTATATGTATATATGTATGTATATATATGTATTTGTGTGTATATATGTGTGTGCATGTATATGTATGTGTGTATATGTAGATATATATATCTATATATATGTGGATGTATGTGTATATATGTATGTATATATATATATATGACAGCAACACTCATCACTCATAACAGTGACAAAACAATTGCATTGACAATCATGTTACGTTATTTTCAAAATGTTTCCTTTTCTTTTTCATTGCTTCTTTAACACACTACTTCTCGCTGAAGCTTGGTATTTTACTATATATATATATATATATATATATATATATATATATGTGTGTGTGTGTGTGTGTGTGTGTGTGTGTGTATATATATATATATATATATATATATATATATATATATATATGTCTATATTTGTATATGTGTATATGTATATATATATATATATATATATATATATATATATATATATATATATATATATATATATAAACTAAAAAAAAAACTAAAAAAATTAAAGGAACACTTTGAAAACGCATCAGATCTCAATGGGAAAAAGAAATCCTCCTGGATATCTATACTGATATAGTCTGGGTAATGTGTTAGGAACGAAAGGATGCCACATCGTTTGATGGAAATAAAAATGATCAACCTACAGAGCCCTGAATTCAAAGATGCCCCAAAAATCAGAGTGAAAAAATTATGTGGCAGGCTAGTCCATTTTGCCAAAATTTTATTGCAGCAACTCAAAATTGTACGCAGCACTTTGTATGGCCCCTGTGTTCTTGTATACATGCCTGACAACATCGGTGCATGCTTCTAATGAGATGACAGATGGTGTTGTGGAGGATCTCCTCCCAGATCTGGACCAGGGCATCACTGAGCACCTGGACAGTCTGAGGTGCAACCTGGTGGCATTGGATGGACCAAAACATAACGTCCCAGAGGTGTTCTATTGGATTTAGGTCAGGAAAGTGTGGTGGCCAGTCAATGGTATCAATTCCTTCATCCTCCAGGAACTTCCTGCATACTCTCACCACATGAGGCCAGGAATTGTCGTGCACCAGGAGCCACTGTACCAGCATTGGGTCTGACAATGGGTCCAAGGATTTCATCCTGATACCTAATGGCAGCCAAGGTGCCTTTTTCAAGCCTATAGCGGTCTGTGTGACCCTCCATGGATATGCCTCCCCAGACAATCATTAACCCTCCACCAAACTGCTCATGCTGAATGATGTTACAGGCAGCATAATGTTCTCCATGGCTTCTCCAGACCCTTTCACTTCTGTCACGTGCTCAGGGTGAACCTGCTCTCATCTGTAAAAAGCACAGGGCACCAGTGGTGCATCTGCCAATTCTGGTATTCTATGGCGAATGCCAATCGAGCTGCATGCTGCTGGGCAGTGAGCTCAGGGCCCATTAGAGGACATGGGGCCCTTGGGTCACCCTCATGAAGTTTTTCTGGTTGTTTGGTCAGAGACATTCACACCAGTGGCCTGCTGGAGGTCATTTTGTAGGGCTCTGGCAGTGCTCATCCTGTTCCTCCTTGCCCAAAGGAGCAGATACTGGTCCTACTGATGGGTTATGGACCTTCTATGGCCCTCTCCAGCTCTCCTTGAGTTACTGCTTGTCTCCTAAAATCTCCTCCATGCCCTTAAGACTGTGCAGGGAGACACAGCAAATCTTCTGTCAATGACACGTATTGATGTGCCATCCTGGAGAAGTTGGACTACCTGTGCAACCTCTGTAGGGTCCAGTCATGCTACCAGTAGTGACACTGACTGTAGCCAAATGCAAAACTAGTGAAGAAACAGTCAGGAAAGATGTGGAGGGAAAAATGTCAGTGGCCTCCAATTGTTAAACCATTCCTGTTTTGGGGGTCATCTCATTGTTGCCCCTCTAGTGCATCTGTTGTTAATTTCATTATCACCACAGCAGCTGAAACTGATTAACAACCCCCTCTGCTACTTAACTGACCAGATTAATATCCCATAAGTTTCATTGACTTTATGCTGTACTCTGATTAAAAAGTGTTCCTTTAATTCTTTTGAGCAGTATATATGCCAGCAACACTCATGACAATGACAAAACAATTACATTGTCAATCATGTTACGTTAGTATTAAAATGTTTCCTTTTCTTTTTACTTCTCCGCTGCCAAGCACGGGTATTTTGCTATATAAATATATATAAATATATATATATATATATATATATATATATATATATATAGATAGATATGACAACAACACTCATATCAATGACAAAACAATTACATTAACAATCAAGTTACGTTATTTTAAAAATTGTTCCTTTTCTTTTTCATAACTTCTTTAACACACTACTTCTCCGCTGCGAAGCGCGGGTATTCTGCTAGTTTGAAATAAAAAAGAATACTATAGAATAATCTTTCTGTGAATGCTAAAGAGTAATTTCAAATTTAAACATTAGTTTTTGGCACTATATAAGC
The DNA here is from genome assembly GCF_016835505.1 of Polypterus senegalus. NCBI lineage: Eukaryota > Metazoa > Chordata > Cladistia > Polypteriformes > Polypteridae > Polypterus > Polypterus senegalus. The sequence goes on along the minus strand of NC_053159.1, from coordinate 124,500,074 downwards.
AATTCCCCTTTCCAGCATGGCAATATAAGTATTAAAACAGAATAAATCATCATTATGTCAGAACCGTTTGATGCTGCTCACAGTACTAGGCAAAGCCAAACAGTGCAAGAAGACAAATCTGTCAAGTAATGTACTGCTCTAGTCAAGATCAGGAAATACTCGTGGGAACACATTCAAGGATGTGTGCGATCCAACTGACATTAAAAGAGGAGATTGGCGTCTCCGCTACTGTCCCTGAGAGACTCAATTACATAACATGGTGTTTTCTATAATTTAAATTACTTTTATGAGAATGTTCTGTAATGCCAATTTTCTGTTTCCTGTGTCCAAAGGGTGGAAATGGATTGCTGTTAATGAGGTTGAATTATTCAGCTCTTGGTAAAAGCATACAATTAACCAACCATTCATAAACACTGTTTCAGAAGAAAAGGGGGGTTTCATGAATCCACGTTAAAAGATTTGTTTTTGGGTGATGAATTCCAAATGTCTTGAATAATTATTTAATTGATGAAGCACTATAGTATTAATACAACAGTGGAGATAAGGATGAGTGCAGATAAGCATGAGTTGGTGTGACAGAGCAAAGTGATCCAGTTGCACAATTGACTGCTGCTGTCGGATGAAGATCTCAACTTGCTGCACAGACCTAAAATGTTCCCATCTAGAACTGGAATAGACAGGCCATAACATCTATAAAGGACAGAGTGACTAGCACACATCTTATGGAGTGAGAACAAACCATCCTGGGCTGTAGTACCAACCGGACTCATATGCATATATAGTACACGTCTGAAAGGCACGTACAAGCACAAAGAAATAACTTAAAAGCCCACTCCAGGGATTCTGCTTCTGGAAGTAACCAGTAGAAAAGTAAAGTGGGTCAGTGAGGTGCTTTTTTCAGGTCTGGTGGGTTAACCTTCATTGGGAAAATGTTTTCAGCTACTTTTGGAAAGCTGCAATTATCCCCCTTTAATTAACTAAATAATTAAAACGTACATCATTTTCCTAATCAAGGTTGCATATTTTATATCATTGTCTTATCCTTGGGCGGCACTGTGGTGCAGTGGTAGTGCTGCTGCCTCACAGTTAGGAGACCCGGGTTCACTTTACGGGTCTTCCCTGCGTGGAGTTTACATGTTCTCCCCGTGTCTGTGTGGGTTTCCTCTGGCTACACCGGTTTCCTCCCACAGTCCAAAGACATGCAGGTTAGGTGCATTGGCTATCCTAAATTGTGCTTGATCTGTGTGTGTGTGTGTGTGTGTGTGTGTGCCTTGCGGTGGGCTGGCATCCTGCCTGGGGTTTGTTTCCTGCCTTGCGCCCTGTGTTGGCTGGGATTGGCTCCAGCAGACGCCTGTGACCCTGTAGTTAGGATATATCTGGGTGGATGGATGGATGTCTTATCCTTACAATCTTGATTAGTGAGTGAAAAGAGGAAGATAGAAAGCTGTCACCCATTTTACTTTACTGGTAAAATGCTTAAGTTGACAGATGGCAGAAAGTCAAAAACCTACCTTATAAAGTGTTACCTTTTTTATCTCCAAAAGCCCTATTCTTGATCTTGCAAATCAGGCACCTGGTGCATTAATCCACTATCGTAGCAACACTGAAGTGATATAGCTAAAACCAAAGCTAGGCCACAGTCTAGCCAGTAAATTAGGGTATATAGCACAGCTGCCTAATCACATCACAAACTGCATGTGTGGTGAAAATGGGAGGTATAATAGAGTAAGACACATTAAATGTGACCACCCAACTTACTGTACTATCAGGTTTCAAAAAATGGTTAGGCTTTCTATTTGCACATCTCCATCTAAACTACTCTTTAAAATCTTCAAGAAATAAGCCTGGATTGCTCACTTACCTGAACTTGTCCTTTTCCCATGATCTTGTCTACAATCTCATTGTCATCTTTGTTCAATTTGGATTTGTCATAACATTTCTCATAGCACAAAATCCGCAAACACTGGGATCCTTCAAGTTCAATTTCAAACTCCTAACCAAAAAAAATAAATTTTAAATAAAATTTTGTCTCATACCAAATACTCTTGTAAACTTTCTGCATAAAGCCATTTTCGCTCAACTATGAATGGACACATATAATGACACAACATGCCATTATTGTACTTTAAACTTGTGCCTTTGTTAAGCTAAATTATCTCGAGTGCACAAAATTGCCTTATATAAAATATAATCTAAGGCTTGACTTGTGTCTGTTTGAATTCATAGAGATCCTCATGATTTCAGAGCAGGATACCTTATGCTACTTGTTGATTGCAGAATGGCCTTGTGTGAGCTTTACTGTGGTTATGTACAGTAAATGAGTGTACCCTGCAATGGACCCGGTCCATTTACAGTGTGTGCTGCTGGTTGTCCCTGTGACCCCAAATTAGATCAAGCGAGACAGTTATGTCAGGTTATAAAAAAGGCTTTGAATGACAAGTAATGTCATCTTCCAACATAATGGGCCGATAATAATACTTAAGCCCAAAACTTTGCTGATTTTTTTTACAAATACTTGTAATTATAAAAACAAACTGGAAATTATTTATTCTATAAGTATTCATTTTAGAGACTAAAGAAAAGCAACTTTCAGTCACTTTATATACTACCTTTCAATCTTTACTTCTCCTATAATGAAAATTTGTTACTGCAGCTAAATGAATTTGTCTTTAAGGCAAATTTTAGATCACACATGGTTTAAATATTAAGAAATGTGCAACTAAGGGACAGTTGTGAATGGAAGTGAATTCTTAACTTTCATTTGTATCTGTTTCTCATTACTGGCAGCTTTTCAAAATAGGGCTACTCAGCAGACAATTCAAAGAAACAGAATATATGAATTTAATAAACTTTCTTAATGCTAATCTAGCTAAAGGAAAGTCCATACTTTTAAGATATTCGCAAAAACATGGATTAAAAGCACAAACTGGAAAACAAAAGAAGTACTCATACAGAGATTGGTTAAAGGTAGCTTGTAATTAAGACATGAAAACTCTTTCTACGTGTACGTATATTTAAGTCTCCACAATAGTAATCCAATACTTTTTGTAAAACCTAGTTTGGGAGTTTCAAAAGACGACAGCACTGTGAAACTTTTTTCTACTTAAAGCTATGGCTGAGCAGGTTACCTCATTCCACTGTGGTTCAGTTGTGTCCCTGAAGACTCTTGTCTTTGCTTTGCTAACAAAATACCCAAAAGAATCAACTTCAAGTGTACAGTAAAGATCTGAAAGATAGAAAAAAACAGACTCTGGTAAAAGCTGTTAGCAGAATGAATTTTATTATACATTCATTTTAAAGTTCCAAATGAAACATTAGAAATGATATATATATATATATACACACACATTGTCCTTTTATATAAATCTCCATACACATCTTTAATTTGAAAGTGTTAAGTTTATTGGGTTTTGAGAATGTATTTTTTCAAGAACCTGCATGCCTTGCAAAAATTATATTCTTGATAATTAAAGTTAAGCCCCTTCCTCTCACTAGTGAGTCAGATCATTTTGTTTTTTCCTTCCTTCCTGTATGTACAGAGATGTTAACAATAGAATTACCAAAACTTACGAAAAAACTCGTAAATCCAGCCCACCTTAAATCTGCTCGCACCTCCCCATTCAGTGTCCTTTGTGTTGTAAATGTGTCGATAAGGCCAAGCAGCCTGCTATACCATCCCCCCACTGCTTTAGAAATGACAAAAACCTCTCCCAACTGAAGCCTAATTTATCAGGGAGTCCTAGAGCTGAATAGGCTAAAAAATATATCGTTATTTGGAACACATGCATTTCATGTGTATTTCGTGTCTATAAAGATCTACTGTCTATGTAAGTGTAGGATGACAGAAATGTTGAACACATACCTAAAAAGACAAACTTTTTCCATGTTTTAGTACTAACAATAAAAATTTGACATGAAGTGTATAATGTGTGTAGTCCAAATATCAAATAAGCACTTTCACAAAAGGTACAAGTATTACAAAACAGGTGCACTTTTATTCAAGACTATAACCAAAGAAAAAGAAATCGGGTTAGTGTGGCTTTTTGTCTTGATTTCTTTGGTAGTATAGTGGTAAGAGCTGCTGACTCCTATTCAGAAGGTCCCGGATTCAAGTCTTAACATGTTGCAAAATAAACATTTTGAGTAGTGGGCTGCTCTTATTGTTACTATTATACAATAAAAACATACATTTGATTTGAGTCTGTAACAGCTGGGGTAAATGTATGGTATTGTAGAGGTTAGCATTTTTTTTTTATTCAGTTTTATTCTCAGTTGCGTTAATGCTCACCCCGATCTGACACTGCTGTTTTCAAATAAACACGTGCTGTAACAGAGATGAATTCAGATCGGAGAAAGAGAATAGAACCCCTCCTGCAAGAAACATCCACTCACATATAAGAACAACGTAGTTGCACCAGGCGTATAGGCGAAAGATGGCACCGTTTTGATGCAGGACGAGGTCTGGCATCATCCTGCCAATCAGTCTGCTCTACTCTTGTCCTTCAAAGAAACAGCACGGCTTACAGAGCTCGCTAACATATTGTCCAAACTCCTGTTTGTGATTATGTTTTGTGATGGTCTTTACATAACAAACATTTATATGTTACTTATATAAAAGCCAAACTGAATGTTATTTACCTTGATTTATTTAATTTTCCTACAGCATAAAGTCACAAGTAGACTGCAGAGCTTCATCTGTTTGATCGACAAGGGCATGCTCACAAATTGCACGTGTAATGCCAAGAAAAAATGGCAGCTGACACTTTACTATGCAAGCAATGACTTCTTTTTGGGCACATACACCATCCACATCTAAACATTATCATGGAGAGTCGCTACGGTGCCATCTTTTGCCTTTACGACTGGTGCAGCTGCATTGTTCTTATATATGAGTGGACGTTTCTTGTGGGGAGGGCTTCTATTCTCTTTCTCCGATCTGAGTTGTCCTCTGTTACAGCACATCTTTATTTGAAAACAACAGTGTCAGATTGGGGCAAGTGTGAATGCGACTGAGAGAATAAAACTGAATAAAAAAAAATGCTAACCTTTACAAATGCCATACATTTACACTGGCTGTTACAGATTCAAATCAAATGTATGTTTTTATTGTATAGTAGTAACAATAAGAGCAGCTCACTAATCAAAACGTTTTTTTTGGGACATGTTAAGACTCGAACCTGGGACCTTCTGAATAGGAGTCAGCAGCTCTTACCACTATACTACCAAAGAAGTCACGACAAAAAGCCACACTAACCCAATTTCTTTTTCTTTGGTTATAGTCTTGAATAAAAGTGCATTTGTTTTGTTATACTTGTTCCTGTTGTGAAAGTGCTTATTTGATATTTGGACTTCAGTCTTCACACACTATACACTTCATGTCAACATTTTATCATTAGTACTAAAACATGGAAAAAAGGTTTGTCTTTTAGGTATGTATGTGTTCAACATTTCTGTCATCCTACACTTACATAGACCTTTTAGATCTTTTTAGACACGGAACACACATGAAATGCATGTGTTCCAAATAACAATATATATTTTTTAGCCTATACAGCTCTAGGACTCCCTGATAAACAAGGCTTCAGTTGGGAGAGGTTTTTGTTGTTTCTAAAGTAGTGGGGGGATGGTATAGCAGGCTGCTCGCTGCTTGAGCTTACCGACAAATTTACAACACGCTGAATGGGGAGGTGTGAGTGGATTTAAGGTGGGATGGATTTACAAGTTTTTTCATAAGCTTTGGTAATTCTAGTGTTAAAATTAGTCAAATTAATAATAAGAGCAGTGAAAGTATGTCAGGATGGGGCTGAATAAATGCTCCAAAACTGTTTTAATTGCCCTGAGTGGTAAATGCTGAAAGGAGAAGTCATTGAGTGGACACAAATGAACATACACTATAAGAATATGTGTCATAAAATGCTGGTTACATTAGGATATGCGTTGATCATTTTGCATAAGCAAATAAATAAGGAAATTGCCTACTCAGAAATTATGGATGGGTTGATGCAACAATTAAATATATTGAACAGAATGCCATAAGTGCTGGGACCATTTCCTGTTAAAGATAAAAGAAAATAATCTGTATGATTCACAGTAAAATCAATGGGCGGCAGAGATTTTCAAATGGAAAATGAGAAGAATAGTCTGATGTATCAGAGTTTAATAAACTAAATAAGCAAATGAATGCTGATAATGTGAAGAGCAAAACACACAATAAAGAAAGCAACAAGAAAGTAAAAAAAGAATAAAAACAAAGTAGAAATGAAATTTCTCAAAAAATGTGCTGTCTGACGATTTTTCCTTCGTTTTGAAAAAAGTTCAAGTACTTTCTGAACTCACAGCTCAAAAGATGGGCACCATTTCCAGACACTTGTGACAAAACACATAAACAGTAATCCCTCGCTATATTGCGTTTCGACTTTCGCAGCTTCACTCTATCGCGGATTTTAAATGTAAGCATATCTAAATATATATCACGGATTTTTCGCTGGTTCGCAGATTTCTGCGGACAATGGGTCTTTTAATTTATGGTACATGCTTCCTCAGTTTGTTTGCCTAGTTGATTTCATACAAGGGACGCTATTGGTGGATGGCTTAGAAGCTACCCAATCTGAGCATGTATTACATATTAACTAAAACTTCTCAATGATATAAGATATGCTTCCCGCGCGGTGCTTGATTGTTTGCATTTTCTCTGTCTCTCCCACTCTCTCTGCCTGACGGAGTGGGTGTGAGCAGAGAGGCTGTTTGCACAGAGGCTGTTTGCCTAGAGGATACGGACGCTCCTCTACAAAATGCCGCTTTTTCGCGGTGCTTTGGAATACTTAAAACCACGTATTGATTTTTTGATTGTTTGCTTTTATCTCGCTCTCTCTCTCGGACATTCTCTGCTCCTGACGGGGCTCCTTTGAAGAGGAAGATATGTTTGCATTCTTTTAATTGTGAGAAAGAACTGTCATCTCTGTCTTGTCATGGAGCACAGTTTAAACCTTTGACTAAAGGGTGTTATTTCATGTCTAGAGGGCTCTAATAATATTAACAGTGTGGGAGAGTTTATAAGGGCTTAAAATATATAAAAATAACCATACAAACATATGGTTTCTACTTCGCGGATTTTCATCTATCGCGAGGGGTTCTGGAACGCAACCCCCAGCGATGGAGGAGGGATTACTGTACTGTATACAAAGGGAAGGCACCATCCAGGAACCTTATCTGGCCGGGAAACCCACAGCACGCAAGGACAGAGGGAGACACCTTGCACAGGGCTTTGTCTCCCCCAGGCAACTAGAAGGTAGCCCACTGGGTGGCGACATTACCACGGATTTCCACAGGGCATAATGGGAATTGGAGTTTGCCAACTCAGCTCTGTTGGTCCCTTGGGTGTCTCGGGAGATTGATGAGCTCTACTTTGTTGGGCTCCAACCTTATCCAGAAGTACTTCCGAGCCACAGCTTTGGGACACTGGAAGTACTTAAAAAGATTTAAATAAAAAGAACTGCTTGCCACAACTTGAGGAGCCAGAGTCGTGAGGAGGTGGACAACACTTGTGAGGAGGAGTGTCCTGGGCGGAGGAGAGAGAGAGAGAGAAGACAGAGAAAGTTTCGAAGTGCTTTATTGCGGCTGTGCTTTGCATTTGTGCTTGGTGCTGTGGGAAACACTTATTTGAAGTGTTTCCTATGAAGCAGAATAATGAATCCTACTGTTTGTGAAAGACTTGTGTAGGCCCCTGTGTTCTGTCAGATTCTTGGGGAGCTGGAACGCCCCCAGTGTCCACAAGTGGCATAATTGGCAGGATTCCTTGCCTTATACTGGTAGGAACCTGTTTTTTAAAAAGTCTTGTAGCTACAAGTGGCTCACTGATGAGAGACTTCCTTCTGCCATGGGGAAGAAGAAGTCTAAGTAGGCTGAGAATGCAGCAAGAAGCCAGTCACTCAACATTACACATGAACACACATACACACACACACACACACACATCACCCCCTTAATAGCACATGGCCCCAAACTCGTTCAATCTGCAGTACGTGATGGTATCACAACAACACAAACAAGGATAAAAACATAGAAAGAATAGAACAAAACATTTTTTACCGAATCATGACACAGTAATTACAAACTATATTATAGAAAACTGTTTCAGTAACAACTCAGAACCACAACATAAGTGGAAAGAAATTCACATGCTCATAGACCTAAACCGCAAAGACACTTGTGGTCTCCTCTGATGCCTCCATGTCAGATAAGCATAACACCTTTCATGCTTGTTTTAAATCCAGCCACATAAACAACCAACATAAACAGAGCTCCACTATTTGATCAGGATCTCAAGTCATCCATCTAATAAGAAAGTGTGGTCTATGGCCGGCCAGTCATCCCAGCCAATACCCCCAGGCTGCCAGATGGAGCCCTCCCTGCAGCATGAAAGTGCCCCAAATACCAGCAGGGAATTATGGACAATGGAGTTTTCATCCACAGCCCTGCTGGATACCACAGGGGCCGCTAGATGGAGCTGCAGGGAGGAACAAAGATTATTTTCCCCATGCCCCGGAAGTACGTCCGAGTCACATGGACAAGAGGAATGACGTACTTCCGGGGTGAAGAAAAAGGATTTTTATCTGACCCGGAAGTGTTCCTAGTCACGCGGACAGAGAGGGCGAAACACTTCCGGGTCAAGGACTATAAGAGGACTGTGGGAACTCCCAGACGGTGAGCTGAGCTGGGTGGAAGGGTGGCAATGCTTCTGGGAGTGGTGGAGTATTATTGTTTATTGTATTGGAGTATTTAATGAGTATTGTGGAGAGGAGGGTGCTTTGTGCAGTATTGTTAATTAATAAAGTCAACATTTGGGCTTTTATCTGGTGTCTGATGTCTTGGACAAGGGTTCAAGGGAGCGATAGCGCCCCCTATCTGTCACAGTGGTGTAGCCGGCAGGATTCTCTGACCATCTGAGGTATGTGCCGGGTAAGGATTGGAAAACCTTTTTAAAATAACACATTTGGTCCCGTGCACATACCTCCCAGATGTCCATCCGGTGGCTCTGCGGGAGGCAGGAGACGTTCCTCAAGACGGTAGTATACTCCGGTGCGAGCAGACAAGCGCAACAAGGGACTTCCGCATATTGGCTGTTGGCGAGGGACACGTGACCAAACCCGGTGCATTGTGGGAAGGAGAAGGTCCACGTCCCATTGCTTGTGACTCCGCCCTCCAAGAGACAGTCCCAGTTCTGAAGGGGAAGGGGGAGGCGAGTGAAGCACTGCTCACCCCGCGAGAAGGTAAGGAGGGCCGGGAAATGACTGATCGGTCTGCAGAAAAATTAATAAAAACACACCGCAGTCCGCCGAAGAAGGTGACCCGTTCCTCAGCCAAAGAGAACTCCGCAAGACCCGTCAGAGCAGGTGCCAACAGCGGACGGGCTTAATGGCTCCCGGCCGGCAGGTAAGGAGAACAAGAAAGTGAACCTTCCCCCTGGCATAATTAAATAACTCTTTTTACGTGAGGGATCTCAAAAAACTGATCGAGACCATGCAAGATATTTTGCAGATGCTGACAGTGATAAGGAAGATCATCAGAGATTTGGGAGAGACGGCCGAAGCGCCCATAAAGAAGGTAAACTAGTACCTGTGGCGAATCGGACGGGAGCCTCCCTTTTTATATGATGTGGCGGTACAGGTGAGTAATACCGGTACTGTATATAATGAAATAGGGACGCAGAGTGACACGGGCCCACGTTTACCCCATAGTGGGTGCCAAGTAGCTGCGTGCCCTACAAGAGAGGCTGAAACGATGACCATTTGCTTGGTGGAAGGGTCGATTGTGTCAGAGCAGCTGGAAGGTGCTGTCTTCCGGAACGATCTGATCCTAAAGACACCGAAGCAGGTCATAAATAAATCTAAAGGGGTGCAGACAGTAAAGGGTCTCTCTCTATCTCATAGAGAGACTCAGACTGTGGGAAAGCCCCAGAATAAAAAGGAGATCCCAATTGAGACAAAGGGGTCTCCTGATAAGGTACAAAAGGGTGCTGAGACAGCAGAGGTGGCTGTGGACTCTTACTCAGTGGAAAAAGGGGCGGAGCTAGACTTCCCTAAGTGCTTTCAGTCTCGCCGAGGGAGACAAACAGGGGTATAAGGCTGTGTTATTAATGACGCAGGCCGGGCCACGTATGGCGACTTTGTCCTAGGAGGACAGAGGAATAAATGACTCATTTTTATAAAATTCCTCCTAGGTTTGCACGAATGTGTCATCAACCTTGCTAAGGCCCGACCCATGGACCCCCCTGGAGGAAGACGACCCTTGAGGGGCTGGACGCTCCAAACCATGGTTTTTTGCTGTGGGAGGAGTACTGTGGTCTATGGCCGGCCAGTCATCCCGGCCAATACCCCCAGGCCGCCAGGTGGAGCCCTCCCTGTGGCATGGAGGTGCCCTGCATACCAGCAGGGAATTATAGATAATGGAGTTTTCATCCACATCCCTGCTGGATACCACAGGGGCCGCTAGATGGAGCTGCAGGGAGAGCAAAGATTAAATTTCCCCACGCCCTGGAAGTACGTCCGAGTCACAAGGACAAGAGGAATGACATACTTCCGGGGTGAAGAAAAAGGATTTTTATCTGACCCAGAAGTGTTCCTAGTCACGTGGCCGGAGAGGGCGGAACACTTCCGGTCAAGGACTATAAGAGGACTGTGGGAACTCCCAGATGGCGACCTGAGCTAGGTGGAAAGGTGGCAATGCGTCTGGGAGTGGTGGAGTATTATTGTTTATTGTATTGGAGTATTTAATGAGTATTGTGGAGAGGAGGGTGCTTTGTGCACTATTGTTAATTAATAAAGTCAACATTTGGACTTTTATCTGGTATCTGACATCTTGGACAAGGGTCCAAGGGAGCGATAGCGCCCCCTATCTGTCACAAAAGGTAAAGACAGAAGGCTGAATGTAAAGACAGAAGGCTGAATGTTGATCTGCGAGCATATATCTTTTGTGCAACATCCTCAATACATTCCTGTATTTTCTGCTTTAAATACATGCTACTGTTCCAGTGCCAAAGAAATCATCACTCTCAGGTTTGTTTGATTACCGGCCTATGGCACTTATTCCTATCATCATGAAGTACATCAAATAGATGGCCATGGCACATATCAAATCAAGGATGCCAGTCACACTGGACACATCTCCGTTTGCCTACTGCAGAATTTCTATTGCTGTTTATGTAGCACTAGCCCATCTTGACAAGAAAAAAAAGTGTGACAATGTTTTTCACTGACTTAACTTTTCAACATGAATATCATCATCTCCTAAAAGTACTAACATAATTCTGGGCCATGGACTCAATACCATAGTGCACAATTGGTTCCAGGACATTCTAACTTGTAGACCTCAGATTGTCGGGTTGAACACTAAAACACAGCTCACCTCTGTTTTTTCCTGCTTATGTATGACTGTGTTTCCAGGCATGACATAAATCCATCATCAAGTAGTGAGACAAACAATAGTGAGGAAGATAAACGTTACTGAATAACAACACTGTGCCTAAACCCTAGCAAACAAAAAAGCTGGTTGTAGAGCTCAGAAGACTTGGAGTGTTATGTGTCTACTAATATTAATGGTGTTAATATGGAAAAAGCAAGAAACTTTATGTACAAATAGGTCAATATCACTTAGGATCTGTTATGGCTCATCTGTACCACGTGAAGTCCTGAGAAGGTTCAATAGCGCCTTCATTATTTGAGAAGGCTTAGGAAACTCAAATCAGACGACTAAAATCTTCACTAACTTCTGTAGATATAGTAAATAACATATTGTATTAACTAAGGAAATCAGAGTCTGGTATTGCAACTACTTTACGGCTAACTGCATGACTAAAAGACATTTATGACAAGTCTTGACTAAAGAAAGTCCTTCTTATCATCTCAGACTCCATTAAAACCAGAAGCAAACTGTTTGTCCTGAGCCATCTTACAACCAATATGATAAACCCTTTGCCAATTCATTGTTATATCACTGTTATCTTCTTCACATGTGATATCGGTGTCACTATGTAAGCACCTCCACTACCATCCATCCATCCATCCATCCATCCTCTTCCGCTTATCCGAGGTCGGGTCGCGGGGGCAGCAGCTTAAGCAGAGAGGCCCAGACTTCCCTCTCCCCGGTCACTTCTTCCAGCTCTTCCGGGAGAATCCCAAGGCGTTCCCAGGCCAGCCGGGAGACATAGTCCCTCCAGCGTGTCCTGGGTCTTCCCCGGGGCCTCCTCCCGGTTGGACATGCCCGGAACACCTCACCAGGGAGGCGTCCAGGAGGCATCCTGATCAGATGCCCGAGCCACCTCATCTGACTCCTCTCGATGCGGAGGAGCAGCGGCTCTACTCTGATTCCCTCCCGGATGACTGAGCTTCTCACCGTATCTTTAAGGGAAAGCCCAGACACCCTGCGGAGGAAACTCATTTCAGCAGCTTGTATTCGCGATGTCGTTCTTTCGGTCTCTACCCATAGCTCATGACCATAGGTGAGGGTAGGAGCGTAGATCGACTGGTAAATTGAGAGCTTTGCCTTACGGCTCAGCTCCTTTTTCACCACGACAGACCGATGCAGAGCCCTCATTACTGCGGATGCCACACCGATCCGCCTGTCGATCTCACGCTCCATTCTTCCCTCACTCGTGAACAAGACCCCGAGATACTTGAACTCCTCCACTTGGGGCAGGATCTCTCCCCCAACCCTGAGAGGGCACTCCACCCTTTTCCGGCTGAGGACCATGCTCTCGGATTTGGAGGTGCTGATTCTCATCCCAGCCGCTTCTCACTCAGCTGCGAACCGATCCAGAGAGAGCTGAAGATCACGGCCTGATGAAGCAAACAGGACAACATCATCTGCAAAAAGCAGTGACCCAATCCTTAGTCTACAAAACCGGACCCCTTCAACACCCTGGCTGCGCCTAGAAATTCTGTCCATAAAAGTTATGAACAGAATCGGTGACAAAGGGCAGCCCTGGCGGAGTCCAACTCTCACTGGAAATGGACTCGACTTACTGCCGGCAATGCGGACCAAGCTCTGACACCGGTTGTACAGAGACCGAACAGCTCTTATCAGGGGGTCCGGTACCCCATACTCCCGGAGCACCCCCCACAGGACTCCCGAGGGACACGGTCGAATGCCTTTTCCAAGTCCACAAAACACATGTAGACCGGTTGGGCAAACTCCCATGCACCCTCCAGGACTCTGCTAAGGGTGAAGAGCTGGTCCACTGTTCCGCGACCAGGACGAAAACCACACTGTTCCTCCTGAATCCGAGGTTCGACTATCCGACGGACCCTCCTCTCCAGAACCCCCGAATAGACTTTTCCAGGGAGGCTGAGGAGTGTGATCCCTCTATAGTTGGAACACACCCTCCGGTCCCCCTTTTTAAAGAGGGGGACCACCACCCCGGTCTGCCAATCCAAAGGCACTGTCCCCGATGTCCATGCGATGTTGCAGAGACGTGTCAACCAAGACAGTCCTACAACATCCAGAGCCTTAAGGAACTCCGGGCGTAATCCACCCCCGGGGCCCTGCCACCAAGGAGTTTTTTGACCACCTCGGTCCTCCTTTTGACCTCCACTACAGATTCAATATTACTGGTGATTCTATATCTCTTTTGCTTGTATTGCCTAGTTGTTTCTAACTATGTCTGGTAAATATTTATATGTGATATTAAGAATTTTTTATTTCATCTTTTTGCTCATGTATTTTCATCTACTGCTACTGTTTATTTAAATTGCTCTTTTAAGTAATCTAGTCTGCTACACAGACGCATTCTACTGTACAACATGTCCTGTACTGCTGAATGTTTGAAGTTTCTTGGACTAGGAACATATATTTTCCATGGTACTAAAAGGTATAATTACAATAGAATGAACTGAACTGAAGCTGGGAGTGTTCATTACTGTCATTTATTTTATCACAGCTTTGCCAGGGCTTACATTTCAGGAGACGACTACAAGAATAATCAATTTTATAAATTAAAAAAAAAATAATAAATAAAATAAAAAAATCACACACAGTTGTATTTACAAAAGGAAGATTCTAACATGTTTTCAAGAAAAAACAAATATATTCTGAGTTATATCCAATTATTAAGTAAATTCTATTGCAAGAAATAAATTTTTTTCTAATGATCTGACAGTAAGATGATGAGAATAGTCAGTCATTCAGTTGTAAGTGACAACCTTTTTAACTATTACCATTTTGTAGGAAATCAGAAATGAATGAAGGATGGAGTGCTGGCTAGGTCAGGTACTGGAATAATTAAAATATATTTTGTATCTCTTGCCCTATGTGTACATTCAGCACCTCTCCTCTGTATATGTGAACATCTGTTTACCAGCATTCCTTCTGTCGGGGGTGTTCCTGCACAGTCTGCATGAAAAAAACTATGTCATTGTTTTTGAGGTGCCCTTCTCGCCTATTGTCTTGATTTTATACTTTCATGTTTGAAGGTGACTCTCAGCATACCACTTACGCCTTTACTCCTCCTCCTCAGGCATCTCACACACACACTTCCTCTTCTGCCACATTATCAAAGCCAAACTGATTGCTCTGAGGGGATGGATACGCAGACCATAGCATTTTTATTATATAGTAGACGTCTTAAAAAAAGAAAAATGAATGTGATAAACAGTGGTGGGAAATAACACCTAAGTGGCTAGTCTACAATGGTGAGAAAATTAGGTTCTCCATAAGAACATGGTCATTTCCAAACCAGTCAGACACTAAGGTGGTTCAAAGTAATACTCTAATGGTACTATATTTAATGTGTTAGTGGTACAGTAGCAAAGTCTCCCAGAGGTGTACAGTTGGTAGGACTGCTATATCATCTTATTTTGAGAGGCTAATTTAAAATGTATTTAATTTAATTATAGATTTAAAATGAAAACTCCTCAATAATGCACTGTAGACTTCATTTCTTCTAACCAAAACACACTGCAACATGACACTATACTACATAACACAGTTATGGCAGTTATAACCTTTATATGAATATGAGTGCAGAAGAATGTGCTCTTTCTTACAGCTGCATTGCATGGTGTGGGTGGGCTTGTATGTTTCAGGGATTTTTAGAGCTATGTTGATGGGAGGCTTATATTTCTGGTAAGAGTTGTTGTATCTGTGTATAATTCAATTATTTTCACCTGGCATTAAAGTGCATCACCAGTGTCTTATCGCAAGTGTCAGCGCAACCATAGTGCACTGTAGCTGTTAACCTGTACATAGAATGGCAGCTGGCCAATTGTAATAACCCAAGAAAAAAAAGTGAGAAGAGGGTGACACTGCCATAAAGAATTTTAGTGTTTTAGCTTGATGCCAAAGAAATGACCATCTCATGAAGGAGATGGCAGCTTGACTTCGCATATACTGCACCTGCCACCCCACTCACTTTTTTAAGACACAAAGGTGTCAGGTTTGTCCACAACTTGTATAGCTTGACTATCTTAAGATGCATTTGAATTCCTATTCATGCTAAATGTGATCAGTACCTATTTCTGACCAGCTGTGAATGTGGTTAATGAATTCCTTCACCTGTATGTTCACTGCAGGTTTATAAATGTAGTCAGGTACTATCAGATTGTGACATACATTATTGCAGGTGTAAACTGATTCTTACATATGTCATGAATGACACTTTTACTCGTCTTTAAATGCATGCGTAATTCTTTCTCTCAAAGTCTCATGGCTGCTGGTGACTTTCCTCACCTGCTGCAATATTCAAGAAATGAAAAGCTAATAAGAAGGGAATACAGATCAAGACAGATGTGATCTAGAATATATATGCCTATCATAATCAGTGAGGTACCTATGTATCTTGTTTGCAGGAAATGTGGTGGCAGCTGTTCATTGATATATTCAGGGACAACCTGTGTTGGGTATGTATAAAGAGGGTTATTTTTAGCCCTCAGTAAAATTGATTTTGACACCCCTGGTCTGAAAAGAAAGCCACAAAAGGCCAATACAAAATTTGAGTTGTTTATGTGGTTATTTCATCTAAATCTTAACTCAACCTTATGAGGAACAAAAAATCTCATCCCAAACTCCAGGAGTCAGCAGTGGAGAACTTACTAATTCATGAAGCTCAACTTGGCTTAATCCAAATATTCTGCACAGGTATATTTGAAACAGAAATTGGGACATTCATAATGTATAACTTATGAAGGAAAAAACATCACTTGTGTATGAAGCTGAAACTTAACATCTAGATAAAGTTATATCTGGCTCTAAGAATAGCATGGGCTCTAAAACCGCACTTTTTAATTTTGGAATTGAAGTCCACAGACAAGTGGGTAGATACACACAAGGCCTTAGTGTGTTACCTGGCTGTGGGGAGTTTCAGCTGATGGAAAAGATACTATAATGCGAATTTGAATCTCATAGAATAAAAATCTTAATACTGCTTGCATGTATATGCTTAACATTTTTATTTACCTAGCTCCCTAGAAAAAGACTAGTGCAGTACTCCACATGATATCAACTACTGACTTTAAGATCTCATTGAAAGGTATTAAATAGGTCTGGGCTATAACAGAATTGTGATAATTCTGCACAGCACAGCCAAAATGTTTGTATTTGTTCTGTTAGCACACCTTAAGATCCATTATTAAAAAAATCTACATACACACACATTATACATAATGAAAACAAAGGAAACTTTATCAAAGAGCTAGTTAAACTATTAGAAACACTACCTCAATAGAAGGTCCGGCTCTAGCTTGATCCTGTATTAAACATTTGATAGTGGGAGATATAATGGTTATACAGGAAATATTATGAGTAAAAATTGCTGAATTATAGCACTTTTGTTTTCCGTTTTATTTATTGACTTATGTATTTATTTTGACTTCTTATTTAAAAAAAAAAATCACAGCTTAACAGAAGCTTCTATGTGCACTGTCTTACATTTTATTTTAATCGTTATTTACTGTATATTACAATACTTAATTACTGTCCTAAATACTTTATTGTGACAATTGTTTTGGAGATATTGGCCTTTCTAAACTCAAGGCTCAAATGGGGAATGACATCTCTTCCTGAAGGGATGAAACAGAGAGGCACGGCGTTACTGTTTTAAATCATCAGAGAATTGTTACTGGAATACAGTGGTGGTTATACACAGCATACAATAAATGCCACGGTTGAGTACAAGGATACTTTATTTTAATTCAATTCAGTTCAATTCAGTGCATATGGTAGCAGAACATCTACTATCAAAGGTTAAAAACTGAATCTGTAATTTTGTTATAACTGTGAGTTGTAGTGGGATGTAGTCTTCTGAATAAACTAAAGAGGCCTTCGAAAAGTTATTTTATTTTTTACATAACACTCTTGCTAAAATGCAAATCTTATCTAGATCTTAGATATCACTTTGCATAACTGAATAACCCTGATTAAAATTAATGTTCTGTTATGTAACACTGAAAAACAAAGAAGTACATGGAAACTGCTTAAAAATCTATAAACCTCTTGACAATCAGCCAAAAGAAGCTTAGATTCTCAACTTTGAAATAAATGTTAAACAATTTCTAGAGACTGTTTTTAATGTATTACTCTAGCTAAAAATAATATGAACCCAGAGTTTTCATATGTTTCTATTACACTAATAGCCTCAGTTTTATGTGATAAGAATGAAGGGGGCACATGTGGAGTTTATTCTGATTTTTCTATTTAATGGCTTTATTATTTCATGTACTTAGTGTTACTAGCTATGGTTAGTGACAGAAACCCTGTTAAATTCTGTGTTGTGTAGTAAGCTACTTATGATAGAGGGTAAGCCTCTCAGCACTTCTTAAATGGGATTAATGTATAATAGGGAAAGGGTGAAATATTTCAGATTTACAAAAATAAAGTCATTGAAAATATAAAATTAGCTTGGTGAAACACTATTACTGCTACAATTTAAAAGCAAAAATATTAAATATGCTTACAGCTTATTGTGAAGTGATGTAAATGTCATCTGGTACTTACTAGCTGATTCTTTAAAACCTTTTGCAGAGTGTACAATGACATGGAGGAATCCATACAACCCTGGTGATTCATCATCTGTGAATACAAGAAGACAAAACCAATTAACACTTTATCAGATAACAAGGTTTAAAGAAAAGTAGAAAGTTAATGAAACAGCAGAAGGTTGCAGGCAACTCTGCAACTAGGAACAGGAACCATAAAGTTTAAGAACATTGAATTTACTACAAGAATAGCACACCGTAAATCTCAAACTGCAGAACTAAAAGATATAACATATGCAAGTCGGTAAAGCATATATTGGTTGTCTACATCCAATATGTTGTACACTAGTTTATGATCTATACATGGAAGCTATAATAATAACTAACATGAAACCCATGACAAGATCCATTTTTTTTTTTTTAATTCATCGTGTTATTAATTGATTCACAACCATGATTCAGGAACTCATTTAATACAGACTATAGCATGCTTTCCATTCAAGGCTTATTTCTGCTTTATGCCTGACGCTACTTGGATAGGCACTAAGCTATATGAATTGATAGTAGAAGTACCTGCAGTATTAGTACTGTCATGTGTACAAACCTATGGTGAAATTCATACAGAGTTGTAAGGAAGCAGGATTGACTGATATCATACACAAAGTACATAGTGCATTAGACTGCCATCCTCACTTGTGATGCCCAAAGTTGAAAGGTCACTACATTTAGCAACCTTAAATTACAGATCATTTCATTATGTATTCTAGGAATCAATTATGCAAAGTTTTTGTGATGACAGAATCAAGTCTTTGGAAAAGGTAGATACAGAGACAATTATATAAAAAGGTAGATGCCAGATATGCCACATGACAACTAACATCAGAGAAGACTGGGTCTTGGTGTGGAACAAAGGCAGCAATTTTTCACTACAAGACAAGTCTTAATCAGAGGCTACTTGGTGCATGTTGTAAAACTCCTGGTTTAATAAATTCTAATTTTGAAATGCCTCAGCAGTTGTGGACTAACAATTCAACATTGAACCGAAATCTTTGGTTAAATAGCCTGCTTGTTGTTCAACATTTTAAGCAAGTGAGTGGACGAAGAAGCAGTCACTCACTTAGCACACTTGTTTAATACTGATTGAAAATACTCTTTATTACAATTGATCTTAATCTTAAATAGATGAGCAATTTGCACTAAACATACTTGTTTCTGGTAAAATCTCTGCAAGAAACAAAAACATGATACCAGTTCTACTAAATCCACTTTAAATAATGTTTTTTAGCCACTGTGGACTTCCAGAAAAGTACCTTAAGGTCATTGTGCATACTGAATTCACAATGCTATACTTTTCATTTTATTCACTGCATATAAACTACAGTACAATAAGTGTATCTCTAAAACCATCATAAGCAGCAACCTACGACCCTGTTAATTCACAAATGTGGCAACTCACCTACTGTCTTTCATTTCTATTTTTAGAAAAATTTTTTATCCTCCCAGTTTCTAATCTGGTTATGATTCTAAAAACATTTATTTTAACTCAAGTGACACTATAGTGAGAGCCAATGGATGCTACACATTCCAAACAGGATGTTGCCATCATTGCAGAATCTCAACTAGGAATGCACTATAGAAATGCTATAAAACAGCAGGACGCTAGCTGGCAACAGGAATAATCTGCTCACATGGTAAAGAGGAGGAAGAAAACACTAGTGTGGAAAAGGAAGGCCATGAAGTAGGAAAGAGCACTTTAATTATGTGCTGAAGTAGAGAAGTATTTAAGAAGGACATAGAATTTGGTGTTTTGTTCACTTTTTTGTTCTTTATGTCATGCATGTGTGTCTATAGATCATTCTCTGGGCTTTTCACAGGAATGAACTTGCACCCCAGGTTGAAAGGGGGCGCTGGCGGTAACCTTATCCTCTGTTTCCTTCACAGTGTCGAGAAGACGCCCACTAAGGGCAACACACTCCACCCTTCCAGTTTCCCTGCTGCATATCCCATGGTTCCCAGAAGAAGGTATCACTCAGTACGAGAACACACCGCAGGATTGAGTTATTTCGTGCCGTGACTTTACAAGGCTTAAAAGCCAAGAGAAACATTCTTCACAAGAAACATGCTTTTATTGTTTATTAAGAGCCATTGATCATGTGTTTTGGTTGAACTCTAGCTTATTAAATGGGGATGAATGGGTTGGTGCCACAATATTTTCTCATTTGTAAACCTGCAATTCTCCCAATGACTACAATATTATGTACATCCCTCCATTCATCTTCTACTGCACGTTCTGTATTTGTCAGTAAAATACCTGTCCTATCCCTTACTGAAATGTGTTGGTGTTTTTATGGTTATGAGGTACACTCCCATCCAATCACACAACACAGCTAAGGGAATTAATCACTTAACACCAGAGATGTTCAAATATCTATTAATGACATAAATGATTAAAGATCCTGTCTCCAAAAAAGCACCTCAGAACATACATGGTTATCTTAGCAAGCATTCATGAGCCATTTGTTTTGGCTCATAGCTATTGTTATCCTCCAGTAATGGAAACTGTGCGCTCAGGTGCCTATGAAACATCTGGTAAAATTGATGGCATTTGGTCTTTCCTTGACAGAAAATAAATCTGGGGAAAGTTTTGGGAGCAATAAAAATGCATGTTTTCAAACTAAGTCATAATTCCCCTTAATCATCCGTGAATTCTATTTAAAGAACACAATTTCTGTTGTGGCAATATCATGTTATGGAGTGCTGTCTGAAGCTGGGACAGAGCGCTTATCAGGAAAAAACGGAGGATAAATGTAAAATACAGGCACACGTAGAAATGGGCAAATGCTCCTCACTGTAGGTGTCCAAACATGGTAACAACAACAACATTCACTTATATAGCACATTTTCATACAAACAGTAGCTCAAAGTGCTTTACATAATAAAGAATACAAAAATAAAAGACAATAAGAAAACAAAATAAATCAACATTAATTAACATCGAATAAGATTAAGGTTCAATGACCAGGGGGGACAGAAAAAACAAAAAAACTCCAGACGGCTGGAGAAAAAATAAAATCTGGTAGAGATTTATCCTAACAAACTCAATGCTATAATTCAAGGAAAATGTATTTTACCAAGTATTACCTCAGGTGGCATTTTCTTAGCAATTTGTAAATAAGCTGGAAAATAAATTTTTATTGGTCTATCCTTTTGCTTTTAACACAAAATATGCTGAAGGTGGTGGTGACTTTCATTTGATTTTCATATTGGGTGGACACAAAATGTAGGATTTCGTGGTACTTTGTACACCAGACCATACAGTATTACTACTACTGCTTTCTACAGTCAGGGCCATAAGCATTTTAATAGTGACAAAATGTTACAAAATATTACAATAGATAGGAAACAAAGCAATCAAGACGTGATTGAAATATAGACTTTCTACTTTAATTCAAGGGATTTAAGAATAAAATATTTTATGAGCTGTTTAGATTTTTATACATGGTTCTCCCCCACTATCTTCAGGATCTTGAAAGAACAGTATTTGGACAAACTAACATATCTCTATTATATTAAAAAGGTTTTCCAACATTGTTCACGCTATTCACCCTTGACCACACCCCTCCACACTGCTCGCCAAATCATTACACCTACTGTGCACATCCACTCTCTGTTGCACCCCGTGACAGTGCTTGCCCTTTAACGCAGTCAATTATAATGGCAAGGTAGAAAAGCAAATTATCTATTGTGACAGATAGGGGCGCTATCGTCCCCTTGAACCCTCGGATCAAACGTCAGACTCCAAATAAAAGTCCAAATAATGGATTTATTATAATAATAATGTGCACAAAGCACCCTCCTCTCCACAATACTCATATAAATCACCATTACAATATCCAATAATCAATCCTCCACTCTCCCAGACGCGTTGCTACCCTGCCACCCAGTTCAGCTCGTTTGTCTGGGATTTCCCATAGTCCTTTATAGTCCTTGACCTGGAAGTGTTCTGCTCCTCTCAGTCCATGTGATTGGTAATATTTCCAGGTCAGACAAAACTCTTCTTTTTCGTCCTGGAAGCACGTCATTTCCTCTGTCCATGTGACTAGGACGTACTTCCGGGTTATAGGGCAATTATAAGTCTTTAAGTCTTCCTGTAGCGTCTCTTGCAGCCCCCATGGTATCCAGCAGGACTGTGAAGGAAAACTCCAATATCCATGATGCCCTGCTGGAATTCGGGGAACCTCCATGCTGCCGGAAGGACTCTATCTAGCGGTATGGGGGTATTTGCCGGGATGAACGGCCGGCCATAGTTCACAGTATTCAAGAATGTCGAATTTTAGATCGCGATAAAGAAAGAGCAACAAGAGCTGTTAATGAACGTTGAAAAAAAGAAAATGAACAAAAAAGAACTGAAAATAATAAAAATCAAGAATAAAGAGAATTGTCCAGTAAACGAAAAAGAGAAAAATATCTTGAACAATGTGCGAACTGCAATGCAAATAAGCAACGTTTATAGAATGTAAGTTAGAGGATAAGTAATTCATAATATTTCATAGTTTTTGATGAGACATTAATGAAATTTAATTTTTTACTTACTTTATTACATTTTATTATGATTTTACTTCAACATTTACTTTTACGTTTTATTATATATATATACATATATATATACACATATATATATATACACATACATGTGTACATATATACACACACACATATACTATGGGGTGCCAAACAGGCAAATACATTGATTTTATGAATATATAAAGTCGGCGTCAGAATATATAAAGTCAGAACTTGAATATATAAAGTCATTCCTGAATATATAAAGTCAAAACTTGAATATATAAAGTCAGCGTCGGTATACATAAAGTCAAAACTTTTTTCTGAATATATAAAGTCAAAACTTGAATATATAAACTCATCGCTGGAATATATAAAGTCAAAACTTGAATATATAAAGTCATTCCCGAATATATAAAGTCATCATCGGAGTATATAAACTCACTCCTGAATATATAAAGTGAAAGTCAAAATCTATTGATTGAAACGACTCTGAACTGAACTAAGTTAACAAAAACGTATTCAAAAAAATAAATTAAAAAAACACTGTTCGGTTAATATTTTGAAAATGATGCATGTGCCCTGCCCAGGACTGGTTCCTGCCTTGAGCCTAGTGTTGGCTGGGACTGGCTCCAGCAGATCCCCGTGACCCTGTTGTCGGATTCAACGGGTTGGGAAATGGATGGATATTCCAGCGCTGACTTTGTATATTCCGACGCTGACTTTATATATTGAAGTTTTGACTTTATATATTCCAGTGCTGACTTTATATATTCAAGTTTTGACTTTATATATTCAGAAATGACTTTATATATAAAAGTTTTGACTTTATATAGTTAAATTTAGTCATCATTGCATAACTTTTTCTTTACCATAGAAATTTAAAGACTTAATTCAACTTCCATTCCTAACAAAGATATTTCTGGCGACTAAATAGAACCCACTTATATCCAAATTCGAGCTATTGAGCTGTCGCCTGCCTGCCTGAATAAGTCACCCTCGCTTCGCTCTTACTTTTTTACCATTCATTTAATCATGGCTAGTGGCGGAAAAATGATAAAATGGAAGGATTACACTGAGTATGGCTTTACCAAAACAATTATTGATGGCGAATCGATTATTCATAAAGCTTCAATTGGTCATCTGTTTTTCTGTGTTAACCTCATATTTTTTCATACTTCTTCTCAAACCAAGGGGGTGCGAGGGTAAAATGAATCGGGAAGCGCTGATCAATGTAACGTGTACCAGGAAATCATGCATTGACAGAAGTTCCCCTTTGTTTGTAATGCAAAGTGTGATTAAATGCGTGATTTTTTAACGCGTTATGGAGCACATGCATTGAAGCTTCTCAGCTGTGTTTGTGCTAAGAAAAGGAAACATTTTAAAAATAACGTAACACGATTGTCAATGTAACCCTTTGTAAGTAGTGCCTGGAGGATTCAGTGTGGAGAAACTGTAGAGACAGCGTGTGTATTAACTTGTGGATTTTTCTGTGAGTATTTGGTGGCAGCATCACAAACTCGCTTCCGTATTACACTGCATTAGCTGCGGAGCTCAGCTCAGCTCAGAGCGAAATGAGGTGAATGGGAGGGGAGATGATGACGTGACTCCCCCACCCGCCTTAACTGTCAATCCCCCACAAAAACAGTCTCTCTGAATTTGCATAAGCACAGCCCGTCATCTGCAATTTTAACTTAGTTACAAAGTGATCAAAACTCTCGTTTATATCCTGCGTCCTCTCATTAAACTTGTATCCTGCATTACCCGTGGGCATGACAAACGCCAGCGGCAGCCTGTCAATGAACTTAATTTAAACTTTAGGTTTACACCGTGCTTTGTTTCCGAAGTAGCAGCACTCATGAATATGGTTGTATATGTCACTCGCTCGCTTATTATTGTTTCACTCCCTTCTCAATTATATAATGCATGTTTTCTTCAGCGCTTTTTGGAGCTCTTCCTGGTTTTCTACGTACTGCGTTGACAATCAGTTCACGTGATTACGTGGGAGGCGTGATGATGTCACACGAAACTCCAGCCCCCACGGCTTTCGAGCTCAACTCCATTACAGTAAATGGAGAAAAATAGCTTCCAGTTATGACCATTACGCGTAGAATTGCGAAATGAAACCTGCCCAACTTTTGTAAGGAAGCTGTAAGGAATGAGCCTGCCAAATTTCAGCCTTCTACCTACACGGGAACTTGAAGAATTAGTGATGAGTCAGTGAGTCAGTGAGGGCTTTGCTTTTTATAAGTATAGATTGGTATTTAAAATAGACCATTGTAGTGAAATATTTAAGTAACAGATTTTCTCTCTATAATAACTAAGGACCAAACCATCTTCCTCCCACAACATGCAAACTTTTCTATATACCATCTCTTTAAATACAATCACTTTCTCTAACGAAGGTGTGTCCCGATACCCTAGAGCTCCCTAGTAATCATAAATACAATAAACAATTTCAATATTTGGTTGAAAAAGTTTACAATCAATGCCTGAAGTCTGGGTTTCCATGCTAGTGATACTTTACCAGGACTTTACTGCAGCTGTCTTCAGGTGCTGCTTGTTTGCTAGACTTTCTGCCATCAATTTTGTCTTCAGCAAATCAAATGCAAGTCCAGTTGCAATGAGGACAATTGATTGATTTAATCAATGATGAACATGAAGACCCATACACTTCATA
Organism: Polypterus senegalus; assembly: GCF_016835505.1. Taxonomy (NCBI): domain Eukaryota; kingdom Metazoa; phylum Chordata; class Cladistia; order Polypteriformes; family Polypteridae; genus Polypterus; species Polypterus senegalus. Next base: position 124,474,868 of record NC_053159.1, on the reverse strand, counting down.
ATTCATCCTGTTACTTCTGCCAGCAATCATATCATCAATAAACACTAATGACTGACTTACATTCACAGCCATGCATGATCATGCCATAAAACTGCCTCCACTGTTCCAGAGGATGTGGTATTCATCAGATCACAAGCCATTTCTTCTCTTCGCAATATTCTTCTCTTTCCATCATTCTGGTACATATTGATCCTTTGTCCAAAGAAAATTGCTCCAGAACTGGACAGGCTTTAAAAACATGTTTTCTGGCAAAGTCTATTCTGTCCTTCCTACAGTATGCATGGGGTTTACCATTTGTTTGCACCTTGTGGTAAACCCTCTTTCTTTACTTTCATGAAGTCTTCTCTTGATTGTAGACTTTGGCAATGATAGGTCTACCTCCCAGATAGTGTTCTTGGTTGGGCTAAATGTTGTCAAGGTATTCTTTTTCACCAAAGACAGAATTCTGCAATCATCCAGCACAATTCTCTTCTGTGATTTGCCAGGCCTTCCAATGTTGCCGAGTTTACCAGTGCGTTCCTTATTTTTAAGAATGTACCAAATGGTTCATTTGAACACTCATCGTGTTTTTGCTATTTCTCGGATGCACTTGTTTTGTTTTCTCGGCCTAATGATGGACTGTTTCTCCTTGCATGGGCAGTTCTTTGTTCCTCATATTGGCAGGTGACAGTGATAGCTTCCAAATGCAAATTCCACAGAGAACTGCTTCTACCTGGCTAAGGAACAGCTTGTCAGTCAAATGTCCATATAATTTTGAGACCCTGGAAATGGGGGGAGTTATTCAGAAAAATGGCCGTCATTAAAAAAGGGCTATGACGATAAAATTATATTTTTGGTAAAACCTCTTAAAGCTGAAAGTCTACACTTCAATCACATAATGATTGCTTTATTTTAAATCCATTGTGGTGGCATAGAGAGCCAAAATTATGAAAATCTTGTCACTGTCCAAATACTTATGGACCTGACTGTATACAATTTTGCCCCTGTTGGTTAACACCCCAGTTTCTTTTGAGTATTCCATATGGGCCTAACAAAGTTAGTTACTTGTTCATATTTAATGACATATAAGATGGAATGCTACATGTATATGGGAAGAAGAGAAAAAAGTAAGCATCTCCATTCAGAATACCAACTAACAGCTACAAGTGCGCTGACACCCATCCAGCCACTACTAAACTAATATATTAATTTCTAAATACCAAAAATTCTCTCTCTTCTAAATGTACTGTATATAATATCATCTGTGCCAAGTACTGAAACTGGTAAGAAAGGTTAATTAAATCTGCCACGAATGGAACACAGCAGCTCAGATGGCGTATTAAGGAAAACACAAAGGCAATTCTTCTATTACAAGCCCACAACCTCACCTAGGAGGTGAATGACGAGTAAAAATTCCTAAAACATCAGTGATCAAAATGGCTGAAATATTTGGAACTTTGGTCAACTAATGTTTTTTTATATACTGTATAATCACGCTTTTCACAAAGCATTACATCACAAGCAAACTTTCTAAAAAAATTGTGTATTAAGAAGTTAAGGACTTCATTTTACAGCTTTGTATAAGTTATGCTTTACAATCAAACTGAAATTTATGAATTTAACTTTTCATAATATTAGTTTGCAACATTCAAAAAAATAAATAATATATGGCATCTGAGCATAAATTTACAATCATGTTACATGAGCCTGTGCACTCCGAGTTTCCAAGCAACTCCAGGTTCACAAGGTCAAAGCGTGTGGACAAAAGATAAACTTCTCTAAATTGGATGCAGATGATTTTTGACTAGATGGAGAAGGTACACTTTTGGCTGTGGAACACTCAGCATACAGACTACAGCGACTGTGACATCATCTACAAGGAATAATAAACAGCCCAGCGGTGAAAAAACAGGGTTGTTTTAGGAGAGCCTCAACTAAAACAATAAGAGGAACCTGTGAATGTTCTCCGTTGTTTTTGGCAGTGAAACTGCTTGTGATTAGAAAATCTGTAGAGCCTAGACCTACAAGAAATGAAAAATTATTATTGCATCAAAAATCAAATGTTGTTTGGGAGAAAAAAATAAGTATTTTACAGCTTGAAAGTAACGGCTGACTAAACTGATGGCCATTATGAAAGATGCTGCATATTACCTCTATGACACACTAAGACATAGTACCTTTAGCCAAAGAATTATTCAACAAAAGTACATAAAGAAACAGTATTGGGGCTCCATCATTCTTATGACAATATGCCTTTACAATGTCTCATCATAACTTTCTCTTATGTTAAGCCAAGTATGAAGTTTTCTTTCTTTCATTTTTAGTAAATTTGATGTGTATTTGAAGGGTTGTTTTTGTTTGTTATAATTTCTGCATATTGCTTGAGCTTCTGTAATCTATAAAAAGATAAATTTCCACCTTGGCAAAAATAAATTACTATATGTTCTATACCGTAAAGCATAATGACAATAAACTGAATTAAAATATATAGTCATGCTCATCATGTTTCTGAAATATCCAAGGAAAGGTTTACTGCATTCCTGATTAATTTAACAACTTCAATTTACACTGTTTTATTCTAAAGAGAATATATTTACTGCACCTTTTGCCAGTATTTTAACTTGCCTCATATTTATTTTTATCGAAAACTCAAGCTTTCCAAAACTGCATGTGACCTGATGGAACATTCTAAGGTTTTCTTGAATTTGGAAAGTAATTATTTAATAAGCTTGCCTCATTCATAAATAACAAAGGTGCTAAATAACTCGAGTCATCAGTAAAACTTTCTTTGGTATGACTGCCCCCTTGTGGCTTCCTGCAGTATTTTCCTTCCTGTGGGTATACTGCATAATATTTAACTCCTTTTTTCTTAGTGTAATTTTCCCAACAATTTGACCTGCAGTGATGGTGTCTATTGAGATATATTCTGTGAGTGCCATGGAGGACAGACGGGCATCCCATGACGATGGCATGGCCTCTTGCCAAGAAGGAAGGTGCCAGGGGATGGTTGAGCAGAAATTAATGGCAAAGAACAGTTCCATCCCTCATACATTAGGTGGCAGTGGTCTGCTGGAGGTGTTCCAGCTTGGACATCCACTGGGTTTCAAGTGAGTTGGACTCCGAAAGTGCAGCTCTTTCATGGTCCCTGTTGTGCCACAAGGGGGTGCTGATGGGGCAGGACTCCCCTGGTTTTTAAACAACCCAGAAGTGCTCCTCCCAAATCATACCATGTAACTGGAAGCTTTTCCGGGTCCAGCATAAAAAAACAGACCAGTGCCTTACCTTGAGGAGTTGGGAGGCAGAGGGCGACACTAAACTGAAGTCAGAAGTAAAGAGTTTAATTGTTTTTGTATGATTATCGGCTGTATCCATTGTACAAGGTGCTTGGTGGATTAAAAAAAAATCCATTATTTGAAAATATGACTGTGTTGGGCATTATTGGGTCTTGGGTTTGGGGCTTGATGGCATACCCTACTGGTTAGAGTACATAAATAACTAAATTTGAAGAGTAACTATTAAATGTGAGAGCAATAAAGTGCAGCAATTTTTATATCACCTTAGGAGGTGGGGGTTCAGTAGAAAGAAAAACAAAAACATGTGTACATTGTGTCTCTTCATTCATTGATAACGTAGCCAAACATTAAAAGCAAAAAACTGTTAAATGAGATCCCAATGTTCAATTTCACTTCACAAAGTAGACTACAGAGATAAACAGAAGTTTCTTAATTATGTAATTATTTCACAAAGATTAATAAATCCTATGAATTTACTACCAACAGACACAACACTGAGAAGAAAAAAGTTCAAACTATAAAACTTGCCATCTTTGTTGCTGGTGACAGGGATGTTGTGGACTGTACGAAGTTTAAAGCAGGAACCTGTCAGCACCTGAAGTTCCACAGAGGTCAGGACACAGGCCTGGAGATCTGAAGATTGGAAAAAAACAACAAAACAAATACACAAAATGGTTTACTCCCCTGGTAAAGCAATGTAAAAGAAAAAATGGCTACAGGAAATTAGTTAACTCTTACCTTTCTTTTGTAGTTTCTGAATCGCTTCCCTCCATTCTGACCTCTCATAATCTGACGACAATAAGAACAAGTAGCTCTGGAATAGACAAGCCACGATATGAAGAAATTACAGAAACCTCAGCATTTCTTAATGAACTTCTTAAATTGAAAGATGTCTACTGTTGAGGGGAAATAAGAGTTTTTTGTTCAGTCCAGACTGTTAATAGCATGGTAGATGATATACAGTAGGTAAAGACTGTTAAAATGAAACTCTGTATTACCCAATTAAGCAGACTGTAACTAAAAGCCTAAAATATTTATATAGCACCTTTAAAACCTTATCATTACAAGTTACTCCAACAGGTTAAATAAACAGCAATACACTACACAATTGTATTTTGAATCATATAGAAAGGCACATTTATTGTAATGATGCAGGGTCAAAGGTCACAAATATAGGGATGCATTTCTCTCTTTTATGTTGTGACCATTCCACTGGCTGTATTTTAAAGGCCAGCAGGACAAGAAAGCATGCTGTAGTTATTTGAAAAGCATGACAGTTCCGTAATGAAAGATAACACTCATAGAGGTCTAACAGCTGTTCTGTAACCTTGGTGCATCTTCTAAAGGCAAAATTAATAAAGAAGTGATACTGTTTCAAAAGTTCACTCTGCTTTAGGTATGATATATGACCTGTTTTGATCCCTGTGGGTGCAGGAGGTTTAACAAGCACTGGCATACAAACCTTTTTCATTTATGTTGTAGCACGTACACGTTCATGCAGTCAGTTTAAGAGATGTATGGGTGTGGTATAATGTATTTCCTTTCACTTGTAAGAGCATGTCTTATTACCATTTCATGTTACTAGCTGAAGAATTTTATGCTTTGTGCAATATACCCAATTTAAAGTATGTGTGTAAGGGAAATTGACATATTAGTCTTCCTGTTATGTTATGGAATGGGGGATCATAAAATACAGTTCATTTAGCCTGAGGTATAATTCTGGCAGGGCAAATACTCTCTAGGTCAGGCCCTGCCCTAATGCTACCTTACACCAAACCATCACAACTCTTGGATTTTAACAGACACACTTCCTCAATCACTTCTGGAAACTCTCATCCAACAATCACATCACACACACTCTAATGTCCATAAAAACCTAATAATTTATGTAGGCAGGAATCACCAAGCTCACACTACATGGTACTTAATTCATTCTGGTGTTATTATCATTTCAAATAAGCAAACTTGATCATGCAAATTTATCATTTTATCATGAAAATCCAAAGCGGTTGTATCCAATTACATAACTTCTTTCAGATTAGCCAGGAAGTAAAATTCAAAATTTACAAAGCATGTTGGCTAATAAAATGAGTTAGCTAGTGAAACTGTCTCTGTCAAATTGTCTTAAGAGGAAAATATCTACCAAGAATCACCATTTCAATGATATATTGACAGAAAATGTCTTCATAATGCCATAATTCCGAAATGCTCAATCAATCTGTCTGATCTATAATGAAACATACACAACCATAACAAGGAACTTGGTGAGACACACCACTGTCTTCAACATATGATAAAGGGAGGCTGAGAGCATGCTTTAATAATGCGTTGCCACACCTACCACACACACCAAACAACCTGGATTGGGACAAAGGGTAGCGAGTGACACCTCAGCACCACAATAGAACCGTGCGAGTGCCAATCCTGCAACCAACCCCCAAGTTATCCCTGCAAAGTTGGAGTACTTGCTTGTAGGGCTGGATGCAGAGTAACGTCATACCCAGGACAAAGCAACTGCAGGTTAAGGATGTTTAAGGGATTCAAACTAGCAACCTTCCGATTGCTGGCAGAGATCCCTAGCTTCAAAGTCACCACACTGCCCCAACATATGAGACTTTCAGTTAATCTTATCCACCACAGTTAGAGGCCCACCACAGCCAAATCATGCTTTTAAAGCAAGCTACAGTCAGGAAAATGCTAACCATTTTACTAACTCAACTATCATTGTGTTCCTTTTTGTTAAGGAGGTGAAACCTTCAGTCATCAATATATAAAAATGCATGTAAGCACCTTGGTTGTTCACTAAAGGCCACGTTACATGAAGCAACTTTGCAAGTGATTTTCAGTTGTAGTCTTTATTTACATAATCCTAGCAAGTTAGAGGCCAGTCACATAATTGGACATACTCCAACTAGTCCATGAGCCACTGCGGCAAATTCAAACTGTCTTTAGTCAAAGAGACGGTCTCTGCTTGAAAGTTCATGAAATCCTTGTATGGAAAATCAAATCATATAACGCAGTGAAACCAAATAACAAATGTGTGTGCTTTGGACCTCACAAACAGAAGAGGTGCTGAATGTTGTGTTCATGTCTTGGAAGATTAACTAAGTAGGGTGACAGAAAATGTCAATAAGGCTGATCATATATCCTGTGGCAAAGGCGCACCAGAGTCATGAGTTAAATAAACAAAAGAATTTATTTTCTTCAACCATGGGGCATGTCTTCCCCGTGCCCCACTGGCCTTACACAGTCCCCAAAACACAAAAAAAGCACCCAAAACACACTCTTCTTTTCCTCCACTCCTCCCAGTGCAGCTTTGTTGTTGTCCCCCTCCTCCTGACTCTGGTGCCCTGAGTAGAGGCTGCAGGCTCTTCTTATAGCCCACCTGGAAGTGCTTCAGGTGGTAATTAGCCTAATTAGGCTGTACTTCCGGGTGTGGCTGCATCACAGCCCAAACGGGCTTGTTAAGTCCTTGCAGCTCCCCCTGGCGGTGACCACAGATCCCAAAAGGGTTTACCGCCGAAGTCCCATGCATGTGGCCCCGATACAACCCAAGGGGGCTGCCACCAAGAGTTCCGGGGGACGTAGCATGGATCCCATGGCTGCTCCCCCGGATCCAGTATCAAAGGGGCATCCCAGCCAGGCATGGGTCCAGGCCGTCCGCCATAATCCCTAGATACTGATAAATTGACAAAAAACACAAATGCTGTATATTTGTGGAATTTATATCCAATATGTTGATACAGTAGAATTCTAAGAAAACGTAGGCATGTAGGGGTGAAGGTGAGAGCATTCATACTCCTGCTCTAACTGGTCTAAGTGTCACTTTAGAGTTATATGTGCCTCTAGCTTTTAAGGGAAGATCTCCCACTTCTAGATGTTGACTTCATAACTGAAGCAGAAATGTGGAGTGAATTATTTTGTTTTTTTATTGTGAGATTGGGATTCTCTCATGGGTCTATTTATTTGTTAAGTTTCACCAAAAGCATACCTGAGTCAAATGAATGGGAGAGATAGGGAGAGATGTGAAGAAACTAGGCAAGCTGAAAATAAAGAAAACAGTCAAAGATCCAAAAAAAATACTTGATGAAAAAGGCACATAAAAGCCCCTATCCTTAACACTAGAATTACCACAGCCTACGAAAAAACTCGTAAATCCGTCCCACCTTAAATCGCTTCTTAAAACCGTTCACAGCTCTCCACCACCATATTTTGTCATCTAAATGTGCTGATAAAAATCAGGCTGCAAGCTTTCACAAAAAATACAAATCTAACACAACAATTGCGCTTTTATTCAAAAATATAACTGCAGAAACAAAAAGTCGCCGTAACATGCGACATTGACACTCATTTATTATTATTTATTTGGCACGGACATGCTCAAAAAATACATGTGTAATGCCACAAAAAGTGCATGCAGACATGTCCGTGCCAAATAAATAACATTCGACGTTTTGAGGAAATCATTTTATGACATGATTTACCTTTATTTATTTACTTACTTCCTAAAGCCTAAAGTCACAAACAGTGTGCAGAGGGCATGCTCAAAAATGTGTGTAATGCCACGAAAAGTGCCTGCTGACACTTAAGTATGCAAGCAATGGTATGTGCATTCTTGCTCCGATGTAGAAGGGGGCTGAGTTTACCTCTGTTACAGTGCGTCTATGTGAAAACAGCAGTGTCAGATGTGGGGGTGGGGTGTGTTTGGGCTCGTGAACGCGGCTGAGATAATAAAACTGACAAAAAAAAAAACAAACCAAAGCTAACCTTTACAAGTATCAAATTACACCGGCTGTTAAAGACTAAAATCAAATGTATGTTTTTATTCTAAAATAGTAAGACTAAGAGCAGTTTACTTCTCAAAACGGAGTGGTGCAGGATCGAACTCGTGACCTTTTGATTTCCAGTCGGCAGCTGATTTTATTGCGCCATGGAGGCAGTCAAAATGAATGGGTGTCAATGTTGCATGTTAAGGCGGCTTTTTGTTTCTGCAGTTATATTTTTGAATAAAAGCGCAATTGTTGTGTTAGATTTATATCTTTTGTGAAAGTATTTCTTTGATACTTCAGGCTTCATACATTATATAGTTTATGCCTACATTTTGTCATCTACTAGTAGAATATAAAAAATGTTTCTGTTTTAACAATGTGTTTACACAGATTACTGTAGAAACGAAACAGACATGAAATGCGTGTGTTCCAAACAACGATCTATTATTTCCACTCTAAAACTCCACTTCACTCCCAGAAAATCAATCAAGGCATGAGCTGGGAGAAGTTTGTGCACGTTCTAAGTCGGTAGGGGGATGGAATAGCCGGCTGCTTGCAGCCTGATTTTTATCAGGACGTTTAGATGACAAAAGACGCTGGTGGAGAGCTGTGAACGGTTTTAAGAAGCGATTTAAGGTGGGACGGATTTACGAGTTTTTTCGTAGGCTCTGGTAATTCTAGTGTTAAGGGAACAAGGAAATCCAGCAGATGAAACACTAACAGTATTAATCACCTCTACTTTCCTTAGCTGCAGGTATCTTGCAAAGCATATCTAAAACACCTGCTTAATGGTTAAGTTTTTATCTGTATCAGGGAACCCATTTAAATAAGCAATTTTTATGATCTCGTTTTTGTCTTAAGCAGATGTCAATTAGAAGTTTATACTGCATGTCAACTAAATTTTATTGAATCGACTGGTTAGAAGTCATGAAGCTTGCAGTCATACTAGAAATACTGTAAACAGTACTTTAACCACACATACAGTGTTACTCAAAATTGTAAAAGGCAGTAATGTAGCAAAGGTGGTATAATAAAGAAATATGATTTCATGTATATGACTTAAGAATAGAAATTTAAAGATATGCCTCACAATGTACTATTAATAGTGATGCTTGGAGTATCTCAGGTGAAGGGGATTGCACTGGGAGCAACTTAGATAAAGAGAACACTGTGCTGATGGTTATGAAAGAGAGTGCAGTAGATGTAGATTTGGTAAGAGCAATGTTAAAGATTACAGGAGTCCATAAACATTTCATGAAACAAACATTTAAAAAGGAAGGAAAGAAGAGACTAACATTTGAACAATTTATTATTTGTTAAGAGTAGTAAACAAAAGCATTTAAGAAAAATGTGAACAAGTTGCTTGGAGAAGCATTCGCTATCAAAACACTGGCGAATAGTACAGTGTTCTCCCTAGCGTGTTTTAGCCGGTTGCTCCGCCTGGCTGTTATCTCACATGACATTGTGAGATGACAGCCACAGATCTGCAGGCAGAGGTAGATCTAATGATCTGCAGAGATGGCAAGGGACGAGCGGGCGGGTGGACAAATATTGCTAAAGCTAATAGCAGGGACGAGGTGAAGTAAAGTTCACAAGCAAACAGTATGGGGAGGTGGAGTTTCGAAAGCGGGATGCACGTGGTAATAGCGGGGGTGTAGTAGCTTAATACAGTAGCAATGAATATGGAGAGGTGGGCAGGCGACAGGGGGCTGTACATGCTAATAGTGGGAGCGGAGCAGCAGTTCACAAGCAAAGAGGATACAAAAAGTGTGTAGAAACCCTTGTAGCACACACTGTGCTCTGAGCAAAAGTTTCGTCAATGAATTGCTGAGGGTTTTGCACTTAAGCGTATTAGGGCCACTGTGAAGAAGAAAAAAGTACGGACAAAGTGGAAAAAAAAAAAACTATATGTCGAGAATAAAGTCGAGATTTATGACTTTATTCTCAAAATTTCCACTTTAATCTTGATGCTTATGACGAGAATAAAGTCGACATGTTGCTACATAACTTATGACGGGGTTTGAGAAAATCTAGTAAACTAAACATTCATTTTAAGATTAGTTTAGTTTATGATGTTCTACTTTAATAACAAACTGAGAATAAAGTCAACATGTCGAATTTAATCTCGAGATAAACGGCGAGAATAAAGTAGAAATGTCGAGAATAAAGTGTAAATGTCGACTTTATTCTCGACATAAGCGTCGAGATTAAAGTGGAAATGTCGAGAATGCGTACCTGCCGTAGTGCAAGTGTGAATTGAATATCCAACAGGCTCTCCCTTTCCCACTCAAAAGTCTTATTCATAGGTACTTTACATTTTTTTCAAACGTTTTACCAACATGAGCAAAAGAAATGTTCAGAAAACAACACTGCTCAGTTATTTCAGGAAAGAGACGTCACAAACTAATGAAGGCGCAGCATCAACTCCTCATGTGGCAATTTCAGACAAAGACATTGCAGAGGCTGGTCCATCAGGGTTAGTCTTTTCAGCACACACTCAGCCAATTGATAAATCTAAGCACCACTTATCCGCCATAAACAAACAATGGTTTAAAGATTTTGATTGGCTAATGGTCAAAGAAAATGTTATGTGGTGCTCATTGTGCATGAAATACTCAAACACCAACCAAGGAGGGGTTACTTTGGGTAAACGTGCCATACACAAGAATTCGAAAAGAAAGCAGGCTGGAACATGAAAAAAGTAAAATGCAGATTGAGTCTTCTGCTGACCTTTTAGGAAAGCAAACTGGAATCGGTCAAATTGAAAGATCTGTATCTGTGATAAATAACTTACAGAGAGATGCCATTGTGGGAGCTTTAAAATCCATGCAATGTTTGGCAAAAAATGAGTTGCCACATACAACGTTGTTTGAAAAGCTGTTGGAACACTGTAAAGAAATAGGTTGTTCCTTTTTATAACATCTCAATATTGTTAAAAATAAACATTACACCTCTGAAAGAATAATGCAAGAGCTGCTGGATGTCTTAGCATCAGAAATAAAATCTAACATACTGAAAAATATACACACAGAAAAGTTTTTCAGTATTCTGTGTGCTGAAACCACAGATATCTCGGATGTAAAACATTTAATTATTTACATTAAATATGTTTGCCAGGTCACTAAAGAGGTCAGAATTAGTTTTGTATCAACCTGCAATATGATTGATGGCAAAGCGGAGACTATAACCAACACACTGAGTGAGACTATGGACACTCTAGGCTTGAAAACTGCTAATCTGGTTGGACTAGGGTCAGATGGAATGGCTGTTATGATTGGGAAACAGAAAGGTGTGGCAAAACTGCTTAGAGATAAAACATCTGGACTCTTGGTCAACTGCCACTGTGTAAACCGCCGATTGGCCCTTGCAAGTTGTCAAGCAGCTGCTGTACCTTATTTAACAAAACTGAACATCTTAAGGCAGCTATTCTACAGGGTGGGCCATTTATATGGATACACCTTAATAAAATGGGAATGGTTGGTGATATTAACTTCCTGTTTGTGGCACATTAGTATATGTAAGGGGGAAAACTTTCCAAAATGGGTGGTGACCATGGTGGCCATTTTGAAGTCGGCCATTTTGGATCCAACTTTTGTTTTTTCAATAGGAAAAGGGTCATGTGACACATCAAACTTATTGGGAATTTCACAAGAAAAACAATGGTGTGCTTGGTTTTAACGTAACTTTATTCTTTCATGAGTTATTTACAAGTTTCTTTTTGTTTACAGCCATTGACATGTCGCAGAGGTTAACACGTGAGGAGCGGATAGAAATTGTGTTGATGTCTGGTGAACGCAGTAACCGGGTCATTGCAGCAGATTTCAATGCAAGACACCCTACGAGACCACCCATCTCCCATGCTACAGTTAGCAAACTGCTTGCTAAGTTTCGTGAAACTGGTTCAGTGTTGGATTTGCCAAAATGTGGACGCATGAAAACTGTCACTAATGAAGAAACATCAGTGGCTGTCCTAGCTTCATTCAGCAAGAGCCCACAGCGTAGCACTCGCCACATGTCACTGGAGAGTGACATTAGTCGAACATCCCTTCGGCAAATATTAGCTACTCACAAATGGCACCCTTACAAACTCCAGCTACTGCAGCATCTCAACGAGGATGACCCAGATCGGCGCAATGAATTTGCAGAATGGGAAAAACAAAAATTGGAACAAGACCCTCAGTTTACGCAGATTTTGTTCAGTGATGAGGCAAACTTCTATGTGAATGGTGAAGTTAACAAACAAAACCACCGCTATTGGTCTGACACTAACCCACATTGGATAGATCCCTCCAAGACTGTTGGAACAAAAAATTGATGGTATGGTGTGGTATATGGGGTACAAAGATAGTGGGGCCATTCTTCATCAATGGAAACCTCAAGGCCACTGGATATGCGAAATTGCTACATGATGATGTGTTTCCCTCTTTATGCACTGAAGCTGGCACGTTCCCTGAGTTTTTCCAGCAAGATGGTGCACCACCACATTATTGGTGTCTGGTCCGAGCATTTCTAGATGAACAGTTTCCTGGAAAGTGGATTGGTCATCGTGGGCCAGTAGAATGGCCCCAAGGTCTCCGATCTGACCCCTTAGACTTTTATCTTTGGGGTCATCTGAAGGCAATTGTCTATGCTGTGAAGATACGAGATGTGCAGTACCTGAAACTACGGATACTGGAAGCCTGTGCTAGCATTTCTCCTGCGGTGTTGCTATCAGTGTGTGAAGAGTGGGAGAAGAGGGTTGCATTGACAATCCAACACAATGGGCAGCACATTGAACACATTTTATAAGTGGTCAGAAACTTGTAAATAACTCATGAAAGAATAAAGTTACGTTAAAACCAAGCACACCATTGTTTTTCTTGTGAAATTCTCAATAAGTTTGATGTGTCACATGACCCTCTTCCTATTGAAAAAACAAAAGTTGGATCCAAAATGGCCACCATGGTCACCACCCATCTTGAAAAGTTTCCCCCTCACATATACTAATGTGACACAAACAGGAAGTTAATATCACCAACCATTCCCATTTTATTAAGGTGTATCCATATAAATGGCCCACCCTGTATTTCTACCAAAATTCTTCAGTTAGGATGGCTGGTTTAACGGAAATTCAAAATATTCTGAACATTCCCCAGATTAAACTGAAAATGGCCAGTGACACTAGATGGCTGTCTGATGACTTTGCAGTACAGTCACTATGACAGTGTATGATCTCATTGGAGGGCCCAGATCCTGGGGACTTTGATTATGGGAAAACTGCAGACAACTGGGCCTCTAGGAAGAAAAGAAGAATAAATATTTAACCGAAGACACCTTCTGCATATGCAAGTTGGCTTTGAACAATATTTTTTAAAATTTTCTTCATTAGGTTTCCTATACTTTTTTTCATTGTTTTCACTTTTCTTCCTGACAGCGACAATACTTGTGCCTCTTGGTTTATGTCATAACAATTGTTATTTAAAATTTTTGTTAGGGTTGCAGGATCCTGAATTGGATACTTCTTAAATTTAATAAAAATATTCTGGCACAAGTGTCAAACCTTAAAATAGGAAGTCATATTGAGCTTTGGAAAATAATAATTAACTAATAAAAATAATGCACATTTAATTTTCCCCACCACCAAATTTCCCAATTCCGCCCCACCTGGCTGGAAAAAATTTCTGGGGAGAACACTGTAGTAGATGATGCTTTATTCAGAAGTACTGAGGAAGTAGATGATGAAACTGATAGCATGAAAAGCGGATGAGGATAATGCAAGAAATTTAAGGTAAAACAAATAAGATTTGAGGTGAGCCTGCAGCAAATGCAAGTGATAAATAGTAAAGAATGTTTAGCTTGAGGCAACAGAACATGGTGAACTAAAACTGCTAAACAAAATGCACCATAGTAAAATGACACAATAGCAAAGGCAGTTGAAAAAAGAAGAATGCAAAACAAGAAAACTGAAGGAGACAATGGAGCAAAGCAAAATGCAGCAGAAGTAGTAATGTATGTAAGTAAAATTCATTGGAGTTATCAAGTTATTTAGGCTGGCATTAAGAAAGTTAGGTTTCAATAAGTAGTTAACATCAACAATAATATTGGAGGATTAAGAAGTTGCTGGAATAGGAAATGAGAATAGTGTGACAGGTTTGCACTGACCTGATTAGCAAAACTCCCTTTTGACTTAGCTGGCCCCTCCCATCATGTGACTGTTACCTAACTAACATTGACTAGCTAGTGTTTGCAGTGAAACATGAAGCATGTATTAAAACATAAAGCTTACAAATGCCTAGGGAAGCAGTAATTGGTGTAGTAACAATAAAAAAACGGCAAAAAGGGTCAGAGCCTGTAAAGTAGGCAGAAAAAATGCAGAGAATCACTGGGAAAAGAGGTGGACTGTGAAGGAGATGAAAGGGGAAGAGAACAAGGTCAAAGAAGTAATAGTAGTAGTGAGGCAACAACAACAACAACATTTATTTATATAGCACATTTTCATACAAAAAGTAGCTCAAAGTGCTTTACATAATGAAGAATAGAAAAATAAAAGACACAGTAAGAAAATAAAATAAGTCAACATTAATTAACATAGAATAAGAGTAAGGTCCAATGGCCAGGGTGGACAGAAAAAACAAAAAAACTCCAGACAGCTGAAGAAAAAAATTAAATCTGTAGGGATTCCAGACCATTAGACTACCCATTAAATATAGGCACACTAAACCTGCTAAAGCTGAGTGACTCCAAATAACACTTATTATGTGAGATGTGACAGCTTGCTATTATCATAGGCACACAATCCAGGAAATAAACACTTGCTTTCTATAAAACTGACAAATTTACCTATCAAGCTATCATCTCAGAATCAGAGCAAAAATAACTAAAGCAACCGGACATATTTTATAGTAATTAGGAGATCCATCCATCCATCCATTATCCAACCTGCTATATCCTAACTACAGGGTCACAGGGGTCTGCTGGAGCCAATCCCAGCCAACACAGGGCGCAAGGCAGGAAACAAACCCTGGGAAGGGCACCATCCCACCACAGTAATTAGTAGATCATCTACCATAAAAAGGTTGCACAGTAGATCATTGAGGCTAGAATTAAACCAATAAATTACTTAGGCATGCAGACAAATAATTTTTTAAAATTCTGGTTTTGTCTTCATAAGCGCCACACATACCTTTCCATGTTTGTTGTGAATTCTGAAAGGAATTGTTGGCGAGTGCAGAAGCAACCAAGATTCTTGTTCAAACATTTTTTTCTTTAGCCTGTCCAACCTGCTCTGTCCTTTGCATGCTTTCTGAAAGTGAAGAAATTAAATTATAGCATCCAAAGTAACTAAAAAGCACTGCTTTATTGCTAAATGTGCAATTAAATTGTGGTCACAGTTGTGCAAACACCTACACTCACTAATACAAGGCCAATAAACTTAACCTAAAATTAATCATTAGAATATGCATTATCACGCGCCCAAATACTTCACCACTGCTACCCACCAACCAAGAGGTCTTCTGAAAATATTTTAAACAGCTCTTCTTGATTTTCTTTCCATGTTATATGCTGGACAAGCTGTATGTATAACTATTTAGGTAACAGCAAATCAGCAATTTTCTAACTCATTCATTATCTAGTAGCTTCTTGGCTCCAGATAAATGTAATACACTAGAGGTGCTGAATATTTCAGAAATATTTATGAAATTTAAAATTACTCCAATGTATGAGGATAGAAAGTAGTATAAGAAATATTGAAGCAACTCAACAGACAATGCCAGAACTTGCAGGTTACCTTTTCCTTCTGAATTTCACTTTTAATGCATGAGATCTTATTCTTCATTTCTTCAATCTCATGCTCAGGTAGCGTATGAACATGGGGAGAGGAATCAGAATCATCCAGGGTCTGAAAAGTTAAGTCAGCCAAGGGAATGTACCACTTGCAGTCATACTGCTGATGTTTTCTGCAACAAAAATCATGACTACAGTTTAATGAAAAATCTGAAACACAACTGTTAGCAGATACTAAAGCAAATGCAACTGAGTGTTTTCTGTAGAAATTCTGCAGTGTCTAAAGAAGTTAGGACACTGATCCTGTCACATTTCTGAAATTTTTAGGTTAGTGGTTTGGTAAACCCCCACATATGATAAGTGTTTGATTCATCTTGATGTCTACTTATGCAAGAGCTCAAGTTTTTGGGGGTTCCTTACAATTTTTGGCCCTGTATACCCCCAAACAAAACTCCTATTAGGCTAGTTTTGGACTATATATTGTTCAAGAAACAACACCCTTATCATGAAGAGTAAACAAACAGGTGTCTTCAGCAAAAATGATCAGAAGGACCTGAGGTTGTGCAAGCCACATCAACCTACCCCAGGAGTTTAGTGCCTAATGGGATATGAGAGGTTAAAGTAACTAATTTTCATAAGACTTTGAAAAAATGGGGATTGGTAATATAGACACATGGAGTGTCCTTTCTATGCTATTTCAAGATTGCTGATCATGAACATGATATTTTTCACCACTGATCCTAAAAGCCACTTCTAGAAGATTAAAAATGAAAAATTTTAGACATAAGCATGTGGGGGTATCACTTTGGACTTTTCAAGGTCTGGGACTATGAATATAATGTTATATTTGATTCTTTACTAAGTATCTTGAAATCTATGGATAGTAAGACAGTTAAAAATGACAAATCTCTATTATAATTGAGAACATTTAGACTTTAAACATTTAAAAATGAATTACACATTTTAATATTTCAAATATTTGTATTCTTGCTTATTATGTACTTCTGTCTCATGAAGAAAATCATTACATTTCTTATGAACACCATGAAATTAGGACAGTATACAACAGTAGTTCCTTTTTATGATTATACTATTAAAACATTTAATTAAGACTAAGAAAGACAGTGTTCTTCATATTCAAAGTATAACTGTCCAATAAAAACATTTATAGAACATTAAGGACATTAACATAACAACATTAAGTTGTGTTAACTAATCGGGCATGAACTTCACGAATTTCAAAAATCATGATGTAGTCTGTTATATCTAAGATCCTGAGTATATCTTGTCATCATCTTCTTTAAAAGGCATCTTTAAACAAAAGCAAATACATATAATATACAGTACATACACACACACACACACAATACATGTTTGTGTACATGTATTTATATGCCGTATATTACATATATATGTAAATAAACATACAGAAATGTATGTATGAGCACACACACCACTTCTCAGAAGCCACTTTATTTGTTTGGTAGACTTGTTAATATAAATAGCCTTGCCCAACAAACAACCATGTGGTTGCTACTCATTATATATAGCATGCATTGTAGTGTAACTAAGAGGCTTACTTGTTGTTTGACTAAACATTGAAATGGGTAAGGTGCTTGATCAAAGAACATGGACTACACAAGGATTACACAAGGATTATTTTTGGGCCTAGAAAGATGCTGCACAGCAAATAAGCACACAAATAAACAATGTATTATATTTCCTCTGCCTCATCCTCTCTAGACAAGAGCTGTCCTCCTTATTTCCCAACTGGATTATTCCATGTCAAACCAACCAATTTTCTAGAAACCCCAAGCACTTCGGTCTCAAAAAATTCCAGGTGTACCCATGTTATCCAGGAGACACCTTGTTAGGTGGTATTTTGATGTAAGATTAATACTTTCCAAGACACATTCAATTTTGTGAGGGGAGAGGGGTGTCAAATTTGACACTGCTTTATTTTTTTCATGGACTTCACAAGATCATATCTTAAGAAGTAAACCACCTAGTAAGCTTAAATTTTGCATGCAGGTACCTTTATAGGAACAATACTTAACAAAATCAAAATATTTCATCCAGATAATACCACTTGGTAAAACCAGACCTTTAAAAATGGTTTTGCATCTTTGGTTTTGTCATGTTTAGGCTTTCAGAAAGCATACTTCTGACTTTGTTCATGTTTAGATACCTACGCAGAGCTTTTCAAAGCTTTATGAACAAACAAGACACTGTATCAGGGTTTGACTAGCAGACCTCTCCAATGTGAAAACATCATTTCATGTCTAATTTTCAGACCAACTTAAAGCACTGTTGGAATGTCTAGACGTTTTTAAAATTATTTTCCCGTATCCTACATGGTCCCTTCTTTCTCAAAAAACAAGTCTTGCTTTTCCTATATGAATCTTTCATTTTTATTTTCCATTCTAAACATGGGTTAAATTCACCATTTGTCATTAATGATAATTATCAAGTTCTTCATCACTAACTTGGGTATAGGATTAATGGAAAACATAAATCACCAAAGGCACATTAAGCACAACAACTGCATGCAAAGTCTGAGCCTGCTCAGTTGTTTAATTCTTGAGCTATGGAGATTTGATGAAAAAATTAGGCCAGATAAAATCGACACCCAACCCCGCCTTGGTAAACTCGTGGCTCTATCTTAGAAAGTATTGATCTTGCATCAAAAAAACATTTACAGGGTGTCAACTAAGTAACACTAGTACAACTGGTAATTTTTTCAGAATTATTTGAGTCCTAAGAGTGTGGGCCATTGGTTGACTTGACATAGAATGACTCAACTTAGACTCACCTGGTTAAGCAAAGGAGCTCCTTATTAATCTGCACCAGTGAGTACTTCTGGTTACAACATTCAGAAAGCACTTCCAGGTCAAGCAGAAGTTATGTCTCCTGCTTCCAGCACCCAAGGACCCTAACAAGACTGCATGTTAGAACTTCTACTCCCAAGCAGCCCTGAAGTTTATGGCTTGCTTTCAAATACTTTAAGTGGAGGAAGATCCTAATAATTCAAGCATACTCAAACTAAAGATAGCTAATTCAAAATGTATTAAAAAGTTGTAAATTATAGTTCCAAAAAGGTAGTAAAAGGTATTTTCTTAACCACCTAGGTCCTCACCCCTTTAGTCTTGCAAGAAATAAAGCATCAATGTAGATTGAGACAAATGTTACATGTTTAATACAACTCCAGTAATGCTGCCTTTATGGGCAAGTCTTGGTAATCAAAGTAATTTACAGATCACTAATTTGTTCAATCTATTCATACAAAAAAATCTTTTTTGCAAATAAATGCAAATTAACTGTGCAGTGGCCAAGCTGAACAATAATAGCATTCTGGTTTTCACTTACATTTAAACATTTAGACAAGCAGTTTAGGTAATCAGTTCCACTGTGACCATGTGTGAATTTTCAACCGGCTACCTCAGTCTATTATACAAAATAGGTTTGCTAGGAAACAAACCTCACTCTTAAAAACTCAAAGCATTAACATACAAGGACAACAGCAAACTCAAACATTAATTTTCTAAGAGGGTTGCATGCAATGTTATGTTTTAAATGCAAAGAATATTTAAAAAGAATGGGTACAGGAAAAGACCTTTACACTAAAGATAGCTTATCTTATAATATAAGACAAATTCGTAAAAGTTTAACCACTTTCACAACATTATATGTAGTGTTTTGACATGCACTCCAGTCATGTCAAAATATTAATCCAGGCCTAGGTGCTCTTTTTATGGCACTAAATGCTTTCTTTTAAAGGACAAACACTGGAGCTGGATCCAATCATTAATTACAAAAAATGGCTAAAAATGTTAAGCAATGATCTTCAGTAAATTACTGCTCAGCAAAATATATATTTCAAAACATAGGTCATGTGCAAGTCAGGATGAGCATTACCTATCAGTACTCTAATTTACTATAAATGTATTAATTTTACTTAGTTTTAAGTTCTACATATCTACATTTAACAGGTTTATACTGTTAGAAAATCTGTAATATATATCTGGACCAGAATATATTATCACAATATAAAACTCTTTGTTAACATTAATATGTACTATATATTTTGCTTGTAAGTATATGTAAAACATGAGGCTGAATAACTGTTGATAAATAGGGTAACAGATGTGGCTTTGTATTAAACTACTTAAATAAGCAGTCACAGAGGTCAGGTCAGGATGGGCAGCATGCACTGGTACAGCGCGTTGCCACACCCACCACACGATGAAACAGCTCGGAATCCCAGTTGGCAACCCCCAAGGCAAACACGCTGTCCAGTTCCACAGTCAGAAATGCCAGATGTTACGTGGGCATCCCCTTAGCATTGTCCAGCCGCTCATGTCCTCAGCAATGAGCATCATGTGATCTGGGCTGACACTCCCTCACAATGCATATAAATCACAGACATGTGAAAGAACTATCAGATTGGAGTTTTCTAATTGAAGCTTTGCTGAACAAGACGATCATTTTCAAGTAATGCACTGGGAACATCTCTAGGAAAAAAGCAAGTTGTGAATGGCTGCAATTCTATATGACCAAAATGAATATTAAAATTTAACAAACATGGGTTCTCTTTTTACAATAACAACTAAAGTCAGCTTCAGTTCAGAGACCATTTGATAGGATACATCTTCCTTTGAGGCTATTACACTTAAGAGGAAAATCCAAAGCACTCACACTGAGTCGTCATTAATATCAAGACAACAATCCTGTAAGAAAGGGCATTTAGCATTTAAACCGCTCAAAATGCAGGAATTCAAAAAGGACTTCTGCATGCCACAAGTCTCTTTGGGTGACAATACCCACTTATTCATCAAACCTTAAGTTCAACAAATTCTGCACAGGCATACAAGAAATAATCAAACTGGTAACAACTTGTGTGACAAATATTACCTACTTCATATAAGATTTTAAGAAGTACACATTATTATATACTGACTGCATGGAGTAGACAAACAATGAGGAATTAATTTGATTATCTATTTTATGTCTTTGAATGTCTGTATAAGATTTAAGCATTTCAGAGAATATTTATTGTATTTATGTATGCTTTACTTTCCTTTTTGTTTTTAATTTAAATTTTTATTATTGTTAATTATATATTTCTTAATATGACTTCTTATACTTTTATTCTGCGTAACAAACTAGCAATTCAATGTTAATTCTTAATAACTACACTGAGTGTGATGAGGACAGATATGAATTCAAATAGATGCAGACGTATATGCTGCTAATTCACACATACTGTATTATTGATTGCTGGGGAAGAGTTTTTCACTGTGTTTGATGTGCAGCTAATGAGGGGTATTAGAGGACCAGGATGCTACACTGCTGATAAACGCCTTTTTTTAGCAATTAAATGACTGGGAGTCTTAAACTTTTGGATTTAGGATTTTTACTCTCTTTTTTCAGCTTGCTTATTTACTTTACTAGAATATAGTACATACAAGATCTTTTCAGAGGTATGCTATTTCCTTCTTCTCATGTACAAAAGTGCCACATTCTGATTACTATACAATTTATTAGGCACAGGCAATGTCAGTTGCTATTATACCCTGAAGAAAACAAAATTGCATCTTAGATGACTTGTATTAACCAATAAGTTTAGTGACTACAACTGAATTGAAAAGAAATGAAGTGTGGCTTTATGAAGGCAGATATTGTGTTTTTCACTGGAGACATTTTTGCATATACTAAAAACCAGTTAAGACTTGAGAAAATCTGGGTTGGACAGCTATTTCACTCTAGGCTTAGTAATCAGGAAACAAACAGAAAAAATTATACATGAAACTTAATTTCCTTGACCCTGAAAGGTTTTCTACTCTGGAGGGTTATAATACTACTGTAGTTAGGATATTACTATAAAATCAAATTGATTCTGGCTAAGTACCAAACTGAACTAGATGTTAATATTTAAAACTTCACTTTCCAACATGTGCAACCACAAAGTTATAATGGTTAGAGATTATAGACATGATTTTAAACCATTTATCAATTGCCTACCCTTATCTAAAAGCTCTTCAATAATACAAGACTTTTAAAAGTTAATAAAATATCAGATACTTTGAGGTTTCTACATTTATACTCAAGCTTACTGCTTCTCATTATGCTTTGAAAATAAAATATTTAACTATTTCCCTACTGAAAACAATTCAAAATCTTCTGTTGAATCACATCAACTGTGAACATCATAATTTTTGATCATACTGTATTTCACTAATCGTAGAGCTTATACTAAGCATGTCCATCTGGCAATTCAATCTAATTTTAATTAGCAGATGAGAACTGTTTTGATATCTTGTTCACTGAGCATGAGTAAACAAACAGCACATAAAAAGAATAATAGAATTAACTTATCTTCTGTCAGAAATGGTAGTGCATAATACTGGAGCACCTTAGGGAACTGTCATGTCTCCCTTAATGTTTACCTCCCAAACACAACAGACTTGCAGCACAATACTAGTGCTTGCCTGCTATAGAAATTTTCAGATGACTCATCCATCATAGTTTGCATTAATAATGGAGACAAGTCACAGTACATGAAGGTTGTGGATCAGGGAGAACAGCAAGACAAAAGAGCTGGTGGTGGTGATAATAATAATAATTCTTTGCATTTATATAGTGCTTTTCTCACTACTCAAAGCGCTCAGCAATTGCAGGTTAAGGACCTTGCTGAATGGCCCAGAGTACTGGCATTTACAGGATTCAAACTGGCAACCTTCCGATTGCCAGTGCAGATCCCTAGCCACAGAGCCACCACTCTGAATGGTAGACATTCGACATGCCAAGAAGCCTCCGAGACCAGTCACTATTCAGGAGGAGGATATGGAAGTGGTGCAGAGTTACAAGTACCTGCAGATTCACATAAACAGCAATCTGGACTGGTAATACAACACAGTGGTACAGCATAAGAAGGGTCAGAGTGGACTGTATTTGCTAAGGAGACTCAGGATTTTTTTCTGGGAATGTTATATCAGCCCGTAGTAGCCAGTATGGTGTTCTACTCAAAAGAAGCACTATGCTTGAACAAACTTATCAGGAAAGCATGCTCCATCACAGGGCAAACGTTGGACACACTGGAAGCTATTGTGGAAAAAAAGATGATGGCAAAATAGGTTGATACCATCATGAAAAATCCCCTCCAGGAGGTGCTCTCTTAGAACACTTCTTGTCACAGGCTCAATCCACCACTGTGTTCTAAAAAGCACCACAGGGGGTCTTTTCTGCCAACTGCTACCAGGGAATTCAATATTCATTAAGCGTATTTTTATTTATTTGCTTATTGATCGATTGTATTATTTGTCCTGTAAATGTGTATCCTTGTTTTTCATATTTGTACTGCTGTATGCATCTAAATTTCCCCATTTAATTAATAAAGTTTACCTAATCTAATCTGAACTAAACTTTTTCGAAATGTAGTCACATTCCCAGATCTCTATAAAAAAGTTTTACATCCTCTTATCTAGAGAGATGTAACAATTATTCCTTATATTTAATCATTTAAATTACAAATATGGAGAAAATGTAAATACATAATAAATACATAAAAAAGATGCTTAAATATTATCCTACAGAATCAAAAACCATTGAACAAAAATAGATAGTAACCAACATATTTATATTTAGTTTAACCTTTAAATTCATGTCAACCTATAGCAAGCTAAGTATTATTATTCATTTATTATTTAAATTTATGTCACATATGTAAATATGTGCCTATAGATTACAATAACGTTCTGATTATTTTTCACCTCAGTATTTGAATGCGGTTCTTACCCTACTGCAGTCTTTTTCATTTTGGCACACAGGAGCAAATCAGTGAAAAGAAAGACGTGTCTTAGTTTCCTTGATCCCTCAGACAGTTCCACCAGGAAGCCATCTTTAACCAGTTGTCGGGCCTTAAAAAAATTAAAAGCACTGTGTTAATAGAAGTAGTGCCTGTTTCTTTTAGGACACAGGAAATAGGTAATCAACATTTATAGTGTATGAAATATGTACAGAATTTTAACCTCATTATAGAAAAAAGTAGGATGTGCAATTATAATGTTTATCATTACAACTGTGAGAACATTATAAAATGAAGAAAAATATTAAAATGATCAGAGTTCTGGTAAATACCAAGCCAATCTGGATTAGCAGTCATTCTGGCTAGCAAGTTCAATATTCTTTGTACACATAGCTGAGATAATTAATAAGAACAAAGATTTGACAATGTTTTCCTTTGGCATCATCATTTGTAATAGGGTGAATCCTTCCTAGAACTTTAGTGTGCAGACATTTAGCTAGCATTCAGTATAGACAGGATGGAAGGGCAACACATTTACTTCTCTTAAATCTAATAATGTGGATTAGACAGTTGAAGATCTATAAAAGATCTTTATTAATACACTTTCTAAACAGTATGTTGCACTGGACAACTAAGTGGAAATACTAGTTTACTCTTCAAGTGTTAACAGCAAATTATATAATGCTGAAGCCTTTTTCCCCACAGGAACATTTTAGCAAATATTGACAGCTAGTTTTGCAATCACATGCTGGTTAAGCAGGAGACAAAAGAATGAAATGGTGGAGGTTTAGGGGTTTAGGGCTGAGGTTTTTAGGAAAAGGTTTTATGAGTGCACTACCATGACAAGATGTAAAAGTGATATTAATTGTTCACAATAAACACGAATGAAAGCTTATATTGCTAGTCAACAATTCCACAGCCTGAAGTTGCAACCAGCAGAAGAAAACATCATGTCTATTTTGTGAAGTGAAACACGTCATTGTATTTTTTTTTGCACTATATTCACATGCTTTTGCTTCTTTATTCCTGAACCCTACTTATTCTTTGAATTCTGATATTTCCATCTTTTAGAGTTCAACTTGGTTTAAGTGTCAAGACTGTCTAGTGCCAGGAGAGCCAAGCAACAGAGATCAATGGTCTTCGCGTTTGCGGGGACTTTGTAATATAAACTCACTGAGCAAATTACTAGGAATACCTGTACACCTGCTTATCCACACAGTTGCCTAATCAGGCTATCCATGTGGCAGCAGCACAATGCATATAATCATGCAGATACAAGTTAGGAATTTCAGTTAATGTTCACATCAAACTCCAGAATGGGGAGAACATGTGATGCCAGTGAATGCGACCGTGGCACAATTATTGGTGCCAGACAGGCTGGTTTTAATATTTCTGTAACTGCTGATCTACAAGGATTTTCACACATAAGGCTCTAGCATTTACTCAGAATGGTGCAAATAACAAAAAAACATCCAGTGAGCAGCAGTTCTGTGGACAAAACACCTTGTTGATGAGAAAGGTCAAAGGAGAATGGACAGACTTGATTGAGCTAAAAGACAGGCGACAGAAACTCAGAAGACTACTTAGTACAACTGTGGTGAACAGAAAAACATCTCAGAATAAACAAATTGTCCAAAATGAGGTGGAGGGGCTACAAGAGCAGAAGACTACAGCAGGTTAAACTCCTTTCAGCCAAGCACAGAAAACTAAGGCTAAAGTAGGCACTGGCTCACCAGAGCTGAACAGTTGAAGACTGGGAAAACATAGCCTTGTCTATCAATTGATAAATCTTGAATCTGTAGTTGATGAATCTTGATTTCTACTGAGGCACACAGATGATAGGGTCAGACTTTAGCACCAACAGCATGAATCCATGCACCCAACCTGCCTTGTGTCAATAGTCCAGGCTGGTGGTGGTGGTGTAATGGCATGGTAAATGTTTTCTTGGACTCATTAATCCCAATTAATCATTGACTGAATGCCATGGCCTTTTTGAGTATTGTTGCTTACCAAGTGCATTCAGTTATGACCACAATTTACTCATCTTCTAATGGGTACTTCCAGCATGATAATATATCATGTCACAAAGCAAAAGTAATTTCAAATTAATTTCATGAATATGACATGGAGTTCAGTGTTCTTCAGAGGCCTTCCCAGTCACTGGATCTAAATCCAATAGAACATCTTTGGGATGTGGGAGAATGGGAGATTCACAGTATTAATATGCAGCTGACAAATCAGCAGACAATGCACAATGCAATCATGTCAACAATGACCAAAATGTCAAAGTAATGTTTCCAACATGTTATGGAATCTATGGCGCTTATGAGAGCAAAAGAATGCCCTACTCAGTATTAGTATAGTGGTCCTAATAATTTGCTCAGCGAGTGTCAAGACATTCTTTCATATAAAAGTAACAGAAGGAAAAGAGCAATATTCTGGTTAAGTTAAGATTTATTTTTGAAAGGATGAGGAAAGGACTGAAAGCATGTTTAGTTTGGGAAACCTGGACCACACTACATAATAAAAACTTATTAACACATGCTTGTTTTCCATCTCTTTAGTCTGTGCCTTAAACTTCAACCAATTCAATGATTAGCCCAACCTATCAAAAAGAGTACTGAGCTGATAAATACAACTTGTAAGAAAGATATGTAGCTTATCAGAAAACAACATAAACCAAACCTTGACTTTAAATAACTGCAAAAATATTACAAAGAGAATAGCTTTAAACTTGGAAATGTTTGACAGAAAAAATAGAAATAATTTCAGTTCTGAAATTAAACATATGGTAAAAATCCCAAATAAAATGTTTTTTAATATTATTTAATTAAGACTTTTCTTAAACTGGTAATTCTAAATTTTCTTTGCCTGTGTCAGGATTACAGGGAAGCAGTCTGTTCTGGCAAAAAACAAGTAGAGGGCATGAACCAGACCTGAACAACAGGATTTAAATGCACGACACACACACAAAAAACATCTCTTCTTGTATTCACAGTGGGCCAATTTAGTAATCTACCTAAATCATAATGAGGCAACCTAGAAAAAAATCTTTTGTAGAATTAAGTCTTGAGTTTCTGTTTCATTGTTTTGAATTCTAAGCCATCAGCCTCCTTAAAAAAATTTGTCAATCACATATACAACACTATAGCTGATATGAAAAACAAACAGAACTTGCCTCTCCCTTTGGTGTAGTAACAGCTGTCCTTCTTGGATCAATTTCTTCATTAATACTAGAAAGAAAATTTTGTGATATTCGAAAAGCATCTTGTAGTAAGGGGTAATCAGGATGATCTGTTGGAGTGTGCTTAAGAAGGTCCTAAAATATTATAAAAACATAAAAAAACAGAGGTTAGTAGATTCACAATAAGACTAATCAAGTTGGCCTTTTAATTTAATGAGATGCATCACAACTCTACCCCAACTGCGTTACATGGCAAGAACACAGATTAGCTAAAAGTCCAAGTAAAAGTCTAATTCTATGGCATTTATCATGAATTTTGAAGTTAATGACCTCCCTACAAGAGATACAAAGGGAATTTTGTGTTATTCAAGGATGTATTAACATTTGCATTGCAGACAGTAATTTGGACATCACTAAGAACAATTTTTTTTATTTAACTAGTACAAGACTAATAGAAACCTGCTCCACTTGCGTTCTGTTTACATCATTAAAATCTAGTAATAAAATCTTTGAAAAAATAATATGTTTTTAAAATGACGCCATGTAGAGTTGATGGCAACTAATTCAGAATCATCATTTGACAAACTAGCTAAGCAACTAAAATGTACTGGCAAATGTGTTAACGCAATACGCTGTATTTTTAATTATGCATTCATTTGAAAAAAATATCTTTTTTAATATTATATCATGTTTTTGAATGGATGCCATATTTGTGGCTTTTCTGATAGTTTGAGTCCATAAAAATCCTAAGATTTTACAGTTGTCCTCAGGTAAGTTTTCAGTATGGACTTTGTGGAACTTCCAATTGTATTTATCTTATAACAGAGAGACAAAACACCAGAAAACAAAATCTTTGGTCTGAAAACCCTTAGCAAGGATTGATCAAGCAGCAAAAAACTTTCATGTGAACTCATGTGTTGATGCACTAAACACCAGCATCTGCCTGCAGGAGAGCAACAAGCTATACTGCCTTGCTCAGAGCTGTAGCTGACCCATTACATGATCACAAGATGAGAGGGTTATCTGGGCAGCAGTGGGTGAAAGTTGTGGCAAGCCATTGTTGTGGTACTAAAGAGATTGCTTCTTCACTCTTAACAACACACAGTTATGCTGGGCCATCAAACCAACACATCTTTTGGATGAAAGAGGGAACTGAAGTATCTTAAACAAACTGAAATATTTACTACACACTAAAAAGATAAGGTCTGTGCATTTGTGGTCACTATGAGAAATCTGATTGGTCAGTTAGGCTTTGGTGAAATGATCTAAAGAGGAAGTGCAGGTGTGAGACACACAAGGAGGAGGAGTAAAGGCTTCACAGACACACTGAGAGTTGTCTTCAAAGATGGGATAGTATAAAGAAAACAAAAGGTGAGCAGGGGCTCCAGGAAGCAGGTTTTATGGAAACATGCACGTGAGACGAAGCTCTGGTCAAGACAGCTTCAGACACATGAGGATACCAAGGAAAGGTGATCAAGGTACCCGTAAGTTAAGAGATATTAAATATCTTTAAATTTATACTATTTTATGTCTTCAACAGGTAATGTAATGAGAGGCAAAAATACTATTCA
Source organism: Polypterus senegalus (assembly GCF_016835505.1). Classification (NCBI taxonomy): domain Eukaryota; kingdom Metazoa; phylum Chordata; class Cladistia; order Polypteriformes; family Polypteridae; genus Polypterus; species Polypterus senegalus. Next base: position 124,446,504 of record NC_053159.1, on the reverse strand, counting down.
ATTCTACGTCATGCAAACCAATGTTATTTTTATCCAGTAATCCATTCTTCAGGACTTTTATATCCTTTGTAAGATCACATAAAGCTAGAACATATTCCAGCAGCAATGATCAAAAGGCAGCAATGCTAGTCCATTAATAAGTATAAATAGCACACACAAATGCATTCTCCTTTACCAGACACCAATCAATCTAACAGAATGTCTTTGAATTCTGCTAGGAAATCTAAAACCCTAATATTATCCTATGATTGATCCTATGATCGACAAGCAAGTAACTAAATAGCAAAAATACTTATTATCAAGAAAATTAACTAAAAGAGAGACCAGACTTGTTCAGACTAACAAAAATGTAACAAATAATCAAATTACAATTCTTTACAACAGTAGTGTCCACAAGGGTACCTCTTAACAGATTATCTGTCTGGACTACTGCAGGTAGAAGATGATGGCAAGTTCAACTAATGTTGAGTAAGAAAAGGAAAAAGCATGCAGAATGAGAACATTACCACTGACTGATTAAATGCTACCTGGTCTAATAAATCTTGATTTAAAATTGATTTTTAGATTTTGTGTGTTGAAACAAAAATATCACAGAAAAATGGAATTGTTATTTAGTAAAATTTAACAATTGGCCCAGTGACTGAATATTTGCAAAAAGCTCTGTGTTTACTACCCAGACACTTGTGCAGTAACATCATCATCAATATGGAATGCAAGTTCATACAATGTCTCTAAACTTAATAGAAGTCATATAATTTGCTCTGAATATCAACACCATTAATGGTGTACTGGCTCAAAGGACAGAATGGAAAATCAAGTAAAAAAAAGCAATAAAGACCAACGTAAGTCCTCTATAAATGCATTTTTTCTTCAGTGAATCACAATTTGACCAGTTTCTGATTGCTTCACTCCATTTCATCTTGCCATTGTGATGCCTTCATTATTTCTAACAAGCCTCTTTATACTGGAATATGGAATTTTAAATAGCACTAATCCTACTTGCAACTGGCGACTTGGCCCATTATTAATAGATAAAGATAAGATTTTATTAAATTTATTTCCACACAAATTGATTTTTGTAGACTAATGAATCTTCAGAGATATCTGCAGAAACATGCTGGAAAACACTCAAAGCATTTCTAAGGGTGCAAATAATCTTGTATGCATCACACAGAAAGGCATTGGAATTAATTACTGATATTTCTAAAATTATTGACAAATAATCAAAATTGTCCATGACACAGCTTTACAAATATGACTACCATTGCAAACAGAGTTCAACTTACTGACAAGAAAAACATAGCAACAAATACTTACATCCTACCATTCTCACTATGAACACAATGAAAAGACTGATTTCCCCTCTGGACCTGTTACCATTGATTACTGTCAACTGAGCAGGAATCAGTGGTTCAACGGTACTTTAAATTAGGGTATCATTATAGAACATAATTAATGCCTGGCATGCTACTGTCACTTGAACCCAAGCATGACAATAATTTATCTTTACCATCCTCAATTTAAAGTATTTAACACATGGAAAATGTTTGCTATTGAGACCTTTAGAAATGTTTATGTCAATATACCTACATCCTTTAAATGTTTAAATCTCCTGTTCAGGATCTCTTCTGTTCAACCTCCTAGAAACTCATCTCCTTTATACAAGTTGTGAATTTACTCATAAGATACCTGCCCAATTTTCTTAATCTTCCTCCAGTACTAGTGAGATAAATTATCTCTCTATTATATAAAAAAAATCTTGGGACGAGACGTGACACAGAGAGGCACTTTCACATCCCGCGAGACAAAGAGTAGATGACAAGTAGAACATCGCAAAGAATTCAAAAACGTTAGCGCGATACACATGCAGAGCAGGTTAGATATGATGGAAGTACGAAAATTCAAGAGTTTCCAAAAAATAAAAGTAAAGATCACATTAGCGCAAACAAATGGATTATTACTCGGTAATATAATGGAACAGTGAAAAGAGATCAAATATATTGTTCAGATTTAAACTTTAACTTTAAGACTTGTAGATCATCTAATTCGTGTTGCCATCAGGGAAAAGTAGTGTTTCTTCCCAATGAAGAGGCGCATCCATGAGAATTAAAAGATTTGTTGTTTGGTGAAAGTGAAATCGACATAAGCTGTCACGCTTGGGTCACAGAGTTGCACAGATACACAGGAGATCTGAGAGACAGAAACATTATTCAGACATTTCAAACAAACGTAAGTTTATTTCAGGGGTGAATCGAGCTCTGTCTATCAATTAAAAGAATAGAAAATCTTCCTCTTCATAGGGGCGTGCTTCGTGAGAGGGACTACCAACCGGAGCACAGGATGTCTGGCAGTGAGACAAAAGGACAGCTGCTATACAGACTTTTAAATGTTCGAAGCGCCGTGCGAGATGTAAATCATGTGGAGTGGCAACAGCAGCAAGCCAGCAGCTGATCGAGCAAAGAGGAGGTTTTTTAAAAAAAAAAAACAAAAAAAAACACTGTATTTGTTTCCCATTGTATCACCATTTAAGAGGAGGCTTCGGAGGAACGGCTACGTCTCCTTGGGGTGCGTTCTGCCTCCCTCCTCACAACTCGAGCGGTAGAAATGCGAAGTGGCTGGGGTGTACCTCAGGCCAGGGGGGGCGGATTTGGTTGGGTATTGGTGAGCGAAGCAAGCAGCAAGTGCTATCTTATAATAATCAAGATATCCACCGTATTTCTGCACATAAACAATGTTTTTGAAATTGTTTGATACCAGATCTGAAGCAGCGCTGAGAATGGTCCAATTAGAATTTATACTAATAAAAGGCGAAGCCCTCACTGACTGACTCACTCATCACTAATTCTCCAAGTTCCCGTGTAGGTAAAAGGCTGAAATTTGGCAGGCTCATTCCTTACAGCTTACTTACAAAATTTAAGCAGGTTTCATTTCGAAATTCTACGCGTAACGGTCATAACTGAATCCTACTTACGTATATATATATATGGTCATAGCCTGCAGATCGGTTGCCGTGTGAGGTGGAGTTGGCTGCCTGCCTATACTGCGCACCCCATACCCACGCCTCCCACATAATTTTGTGCCTGCCCATATAACGCCGTCCGTCAGCTGCAATCCAATAGACACGCTGCCGCTAAATATTCACAGGCAAATCAAAAAGTTATTACCAGGAATGCCTGTTAAACATCTTAGATTCATGAGTGATTTGGGTGAGATGTCTATCGAGGTGATCACCATAATATTTATCTGTCATTGAAATGTATTATTATCAGGCATGGTTTAGGCACCTATGTCATCAGGAAGACACCAGAAAAAGGGACCTCAAGTTTACTATTATGGAAGTTAATTTAGAGCACGGATGCCGTGAATGTAAGAGCTGTAATAAATAAAGTTCCCTTGCATACTTTAAAAGAAAGCCTCGCCATCATTTAATTTTTCACAATTTGTGAAAACAACACAGGTTGTCAGAATAGAGGACAGTCATGGATTTTGTTGGAGTTCCCTCGCCACGAATTGACTGGGATTCTCTTAACCTGCCGGGAGAATGGAAAAAGTTCCGACAGCACGTGGAGCTGATGTTTTCTGGCCAGCTAAAAGGCAAAGACGAGAGTGAGAAATGCAGCTACCTGCTCCTGTGGAGTAGGGAAAAAGGAAGAGACATTTTTAACACATGGACTCTCACCCAGGAGGAAGCCAAGGTACTGAAAACTTACTATGACCGTTTTGAGGCGTCTGTCATGCCTAAGACGAATACGATAGTCATGAGATACAAGTTTAATGAGAAGACGCAGGGTATAAATGAGACTTTTGATCACTTTGTAACAGAGTTAAAATTGTTGGTGAAGGACTGTGCTTATGCAAACGAAGATGAGAATCGTGTTTGGCACAAATTCAGCGAAAGAGCGACAGAAACTTTTAAGTGCCGGGTCTGAGCTAACATTAAATAAAGCCGTGGACATCACGAGATAGCACAAGCAAAGCTGAGAACCTTCGAAGCATGTACTTCGAGTGGCTCATGTGAACTGACTGTGAACGCAGTACGCAGACAACAAGCAAGAGCTCCAAAGTGCGCTGAACTGAAAACGCATTACACAATTGAGAAGGCAGCAAAAGAATATGAAGCGAGTGACGCATACAAGCATATTCATAAGTGCAGCTACTGCGGAAACAAAGCACACGGTGGAAAATGTCAATGTCCAGCTAAAGGAAGACAGTGTAAAAAATGTGGTAAACTGAACCACTTCGCTAAAGTTGGCAGAACTGGGAATGGTAAACCAGTGCCTGCAGTGTGTGATGTCTCAGGTAAAGAGGAAGACGAGCTGTTTATTGATGCAGTAAGAAAGGAACAACTCTCTGAAGCTGAACAAGCCTTTGTAGACATATCAATAGGAAAGCAAGGTGTAAAGCTTAAGTTTAAATTAAGTTCATAGACACGCTGCCGCTAAGTATTCGCAGGCAAATCCACAACTTAATACCGGGAATGCCTGTTAAACATCTTAGATTCACAAGTATCGATTTGGGTAGTGAACACTTCGATGAATGAAACCTGTTATCTTTACAACGGTTGACAAACACGGAATGTAACTTGAACACAACACACCCTCTAAATATGAACCTGATTCAAAGAAATAATGATAATCAAATCCTTGATGACAGCAACACTCATAACAGTTTCAAAACAATTACATTAATAATCATGTTACGTTATTTTTAAAATGTTTCCTTTTCTTTTTCATAACTTCTTTAACACACTACTTCTCCGCTGCGAAGCGGGGGATTTTAACTAGTCTATATATATATATATATATATATATATATATATATATATATATATATATAGAAGGCATAGCCCTCACTGACTCATCACTAATTCTCCCACTTTCCATATACAGTAGGTGGGAAGCTGAAATTTCGCACGCTCATTCCTTGCAGTGTACAAAGGTTAGGTTATGTTTCATGTCCTACTGCAACACCCAAGGGGGGGAAACGAGTGTACCCCCTAAACTGTATATATAGATAGGGGAAACCCCTTCTCACTATTTCTGTGACTTTCAATATACATAGGAAATCCAAATTTCCCATGCTTATCCTTTACACTGTACTTACAAATGTTAAGTATGTTTCATTTTGCGCTGTGCCCCGTAATGGACTTTTGAAAATAACGCACGCTGTGCCCCATAATGAACTTTTTCGAAAATAACGTCTTCATTTTGACAGTTCTCACCATTATGCCGTATGGAACCTTTGGAACTGACCTCTCCTTTTGGCGGTTTCATTCCTTATTTCCATTAACAGACGATTTAGTTCATAGCAGAGATGCACAAGGGTTGCCCCCGGTTCCCTGTCCGCGCACCTACTACTTGATTGGCTCCTTGCCTATATACAATAACGACATCCTGCGCTCAAATACAGCGCTATACATTATGTTGCTGATGTGAAGTTGCAAAAAAAAAAAAATAAATAAAAAAATAAGACAGCACAAAAGATGGTATGTGAGACTTTTAAAATGTATCGTGTCATTTATATATGTCTTTTTTATTTTTTAATTTTTGCAACTTAACAGCAGCAACATAATGTACAGCGTTATATTTGAGCCACTGAGAAAAAAATAAAGGACACGGTGAAAACGTGTATTTTGTGATGAAAGTGGAAATTTCATCTTTAATCTCGAAATGTCCACTTTAACTTCGTAGTTTACTTTATCATTGAAGCAGACCGTCGTAAACGGCATCCCAGTTTTTCATCGCTACGAGCTTCTTGGACCTGACAGCAGGTAAAGTAAAAAAATAAAAAATAGACGGCACAAAAGATGGTATGTGAGACTTTTAAAATGTATCGTGTCATTACGATCGGGAATATGCGACGCTTGAATATAAAAGCACCACGAATGCATCTGTATGTCGGCATTTTGCTTCAGCAGCGGAAAGCAGCAATAGATTGCAAAACAGAACAAATTAAATGTATGATATTCCAACTCTCTGCACATTTAGAATCTTTAGATTTATACTTGATATCACTTTCATGATTAAATGCATTAAAGTGTGTATGTTACATTTTACATATAATTTCGTTTAAATAATGAATACTGTTAATTACACACATGGGGAAATAATCACACACATGGGGGTGTCACGGTGGTGGAGCGATAGCACTGCTGTCTTGCAGGGAGTTATGTTGCTGGTATTTCCTGCTTGTATTCTACACTGTGCTCCGGTTTCCTTCCAAAGATATGCAGATTTGGGGATTTGGTGCCGCTAAAATGATGCTAGTGTATGTGTGTGCTTGTATTCACCTTGCGATGAGCTGAGGCCTCGTCAAGGGACTGCTTCTCACTCGTGCCCAATGCTTCCTGGAATGGACACATCCCTGGATTGATGGATTTAATCAATAAACATCCTTTTCAGAGATATTGCAGTAAGGTGTCATCAGAATTTAATAGGTTTTCTAGGCAATTCACAACACGAACATGTTCTCACCGTGATAATATCTCGCACTGCCACCTGGTGGATTCCTCCAGATTTACGTCAAGTACAGCGCGCAAGTATGAACACTACAACGCTTGCGTAGCAGGAGCGTCCGCTGCAGCATGCGTCGCGTGAAGTATAACTCCGGCCTTACAAATGGATCTATTGCATGAATTTACTTAGTTTAGTTATTAATATGTTTTAGGTTCCTATCAATATGCATAGCATTTCAGAAAATCAGATGTTTAGAACACAGTACAGAGAACTACTACTGTATATAATAATTAATGTAAGAAAGATAATTTATAACTATTAGAAATGGCACATTACATAGCTCATGATCTATAGTGCTGTGAAAAAGTATCTGATCCCTTCCTGATATTCTGTATTTTTGTATATTTGTCACAATGACTTTATATCTTTAGAGAAAATGTAATATTAGAAAAAATGGAACCAGCGTGAACACATATACTTCTAAATTGCTACTTCATATATTTAAATATTACTAAAGTGGAGAAGGACAAACTGTGATTGCATTCACTACACTTTTGGCACGCAGACTTATTTTGCTAAACTGGAAGAATCCTAACTCTCCTCATTTAAGTCATTGGGAAACCGATGTTTTATACTATTTGAAACTGGAAAAAATCAAATATTCAGTTAGAGGATCTGTAGCGAATTTTTTCAAAACCTGGCAGAATCTAATCAATAATATTTTAGAATAAGCTCTTAAAGCACCGAGGAAGCAATATCTCCGCATTTCTTTTTCTTCTCCATTCATCTCTATTGGCCTATTAAACTCATCAATTTAGGTTGTCACAGATGAGCGGGGACACTGCCCGGCCGGGACGCCTGGATAGTCCCCGAGTTGGAAAATGCTTCTCCTCGGCTAGGAGAGGGCAGCCGCCCGGGGCTATTTGGGGGCCACAGAGACGGAGCTGGGACGCTCATTATGAGAGGACATGGCCACCGCCAGGGAGTGCCCGGACAATTAGAGAATCCTGGATGGCAGCACTTCCGCCACACCAGGAAATGCTGCCAAAAGTAATTCCAAGGACACCCGGAGTGCTTCCAGGTACACCCGGAGTGCTTCCAGGTGCTTTCCTGACACTTCCGCCACACCAGGAAGTGACGTCAAGGGGTGCATCTGGGGCTCATCCAGGTCATGATAAAAGGGGACGCCTCCCTCCAGTAGACGAACCAGAGTTGAAAGGAAGGAGACGAAGCTTGTGAGGAGGACAGAAGAAGAAGAAGAGAAAGAAGAAGAGACAGGAAGAGAGTTGGTGCTTGAAGACATTGTGGTGCTTAAAAATAAAAGAAGTGTGTTTTGGACATTCTGGTGTCGGTCTGTCTGTGTTCAGGGGTATGCTTTCCACAAGGTATGTTTAAAAGCCTTTAAGTTTTACCCCGTTGGCCATGCTCTCTCTCTCTCTCAGGGGTGGGGGTCAACTTGTTTTCAATCCTATTTTTTGTAAAAATGATCGATTTGTATGGAATGATTACAATAAAATTAATAAAATTATTAAAAAAAAAAAATAATAATATTACCATCCAAACCTGAATCACTTGTGTGAAAAGGTAGTTGTCCCTGTTGTTATTCACTGAAACAGCTAACCAAAGTTAATTGATAATTAGACTGTCAGCTGACTACTGATCCTCAACTTGACTATATACGGTATTAAACTTTACCATTATAGTGAAGCAGTCACTACATGGTTTCTAAAAGAACACTATCAAAGAAAATTACAGAAGAAATGAGGAAAAGATTTGTTGAAACCAGTCAGGAAATGCTTACACTCAGTGAGTACCATTATTTCCAAATGGAGTATATTTGTAACAATGGTGAATCTTCTCAGATAAGCCTGACCTGCCAAAATTACCTGAAAGGCAGAACATTGACTCTTTCAAGAAGTCACAGAGGATCTTAGAACAATATCCTATGAATTGCAGGACTAACTGCAGCTAAGGTTAGTGTTCATGACTTTATGACAGCAAAGAGACGGGACTCATGGGAGAGCAGCAAGACTGAAACTTCTACTATCGAAGTGTAATAGCTGTGCTTGTATATTTACAATGAAATACCTGGATGATGTCCTAGCCTTTTGCAATAATGTTCAATGGAGAGACAAGTGAAAAGCAGAATATGTATTACATGTAGGAAGTAAAAATGTTAAGTTTGAATAGACAATGGGAGGTCTGAAAATCAAAAATACACTTCATGAGAAGGATTTAGAAGTCACAGTGAACTCAACACTATTAACTTCCAGACAGTGTTCAGAAGCCATTAAGAAGGCTAACAGAACGTTAGGCTACATAGTGTGAGGTTATGCTCAAGTTGTTATAATCCACTGGTGAGGCATCATCTGGGGTACTGTGTACAATTTTGGGTTCCAGGTTACAAAAAGAAGATAGCAGCGCTACAAAAATTCCACAGAAGAGTGACTAGGCTGATTCCAGCTGATTCATAGCCTTTTCAGTTTAGGCAAAAGTAGATTAAGAAGACACATGATTGAAGACTTTAAAATTATGAAGGGATTTAGTACAGTGGATTGAGGCTTTTATTTTAAAATGAGTTCACCAAGAACATGGGGGACACAGTTGGAAACGGTAAATGCTGCACAAACATTAGGAAGTTTTTCTTCACACAGAGAACCAAAAACACATGGAATTAGTTACCAAGTAGTGTGGTAGACGACAGGACTTTGGGGACTTTCAAAACTCGACTTGATGTTATTTTAGAAGAATTAAATTGATAAAAACAGCAGGCTTTGTTTGGGCTGAATAGCCTGTTCTCATCTAGATTGTTCTAATATTCTATGGAAAACATAAACCCCACTTTGTCTTCTGTAAAACTAATAACATTTTAACAGTGAGATCATCATACATACAATAAAACATGGGGGTGGTAAGTGTGATGCCTAAAGACCAATAAGACATGCCATTATTGAAGGAACCATGAGTTCTTCACTTTATCAGAACATTCTTGTGGAAAAAGTCTGGTTATATATTTGTGAAGTGAAGCTGAACCGTAATTGGGTTATACAACAATGACCCAAAACACAAAACAAAGTCTACAACTATTTGCCTCAGACGAAACAAACTTTAGAGTGGCTAAACTTTGACTTTGGAGTAATCAAAGTTGTCACTTGAATCTAACAAAGAGGTGCTATTATTACTGGACGTGAAATGAGCAGTTAACACTTGCAAGCCTATCAATGTGTGAGATTTAAAGCAGTTCTGAGGCTGAGTTTCAGTACTTTAGCAAAACCAACTTTAATCAACTTAAAAAAGGAACAGCAACATTATTTATTGTAGCGGGATCTACCATTCTACTATACACATACACACAAACAGGCAGGGTCAGGGCCAGGTCATTGGGCAAGTTATAAAGTTCCCTGCATCACCCATCGGGCAACCAGTGCTTTGTGCATGGCAGCGGTCAGCTTGTAGGTCTTTCTGTGGTATTGTGAACCTTCAGTTACCTCGACAAGCAACCCTCAACAGATACAGCAGTTGCGCTTCTGCATGTTGTCTTGTTGGGGAGGATCTCAAAAGAGGCAATCTGGCTTCTTTGTGTTGTCCCGTTGGGGAGGGTGTCAAAAGGTCTCACATTAAAGCAGTTCTGAAAAGAGTGGGCTAAAATGTCTCAACAATGATGTAAAAGACTAATGGCAAATTATAGGAAGCATTTAGTTGTGATTACTACCACAACAATCAAGTATTGAAACTATGGGGGCAATTACTTTTTTAAATGGTTGACAGGTAGGATGGATAACTTAAAGAAATTATTGAATTAAAAATCTGAATTGTGTGTTCTGGTTCCCTTTCTCTATTATTTTATTTTGCCTAAAAGTCCATTCATTGAATAAAATATGCAAAAACAAAGCATATCAGGAAGGGGGCATATGCTTTTTCACAGCACAGCCCATAATGTTTTCTAATCAAATACATGGACATTGTTTTGTCACTGATGCAAAGTAACCAGTGTTAGAAAGATGAATAAACATCAGCAGTGCATTACTGAAAACACCCTTTTGACTCATTTAAAAGAAACCACATAGTTATAAATAGCTCTTAACTCATATTTCCTGTTCTATTAACAAAGCAAGCAAACAAAATGCAGTGAAACAAACCAGCGATCAGAAACATTAGACTTGTAGCCAAGTAAGGGAAAAAAGTGACAGAAACTAGATATGTACTGCAACAATATAGAAAAAGAGAGACATACTTACATGAAGGACAAGGGTACTTCTGGTGACTCTATCAATAGGCTTGTATAAGAGAGCTGATGAGGGAGACAAAAGTTTAGACTTTTTTAACAATTTATTAACAAAAAAGTTATAAAAACTAACAAAACCTTTTCACCATAGACTTACTCCCAACTGTTACTACATTATTCATTGATAAACTACACTATACAGACTAAAATATATATCCTTCTTACATTTAAGTACAAAGATAATTTAATCCACATATTTAAATTACAGACCACAGTTTAAATTCAAGTTTATTATCACATGTGTAGAAATACAGAGTTGTCTATGACATTACAAAAGTCTACTATTTAAAAATAAACATAGTAGGCCTACATATGTAATTACATTAACTGTCTTTATTGTCAAAAAATGTTCTATATATTTTACCATCCCAATACTGTTTCCATATTGCCAAAAATGGTATAACTATCCTCTGGAGCAAGAAGACGTTGGAAAAAAAAAAATACATATTTTAATGTGATTTAAAAATTTACTATTTGAAAAACAACGATCTTATAAAGTATCTAATCACCTGTGTGCCATTTTTTCTATTAAATAAGCTTTCAATTACCTATTATGATCAACAACATATTGTTTAAAAGACAAATTAAATTCCCGGTCACATAAATAAGTAAATTCTACAAACTTTATCCATATGTGACCTATTCAGCTTTTTCTATTATTAAAACTGCCTTATTAAATCTATTATGATCAATACTGTAACAGATGCTTTGAGCTTTAAGGGAAAAAATTATCTGAAAACTAGATTATTTTACAAAACGCACTTCCACAGCTGGGAAATGTGTTAAAATATTGTATGAACCAGAAATTTGACACTGTATTGTGAGCATGCATTTATTCTCAGTGATCAATTATTAATAAAACATTTTTGACCAATTTTAAAAGTAATTTGCTGATACAATGTACACAGAAACTGGGGAACCACACTACATTTGTGATGGACAGTTAGAAATTGCATTTCCTTAAATGAACAGCCAGTTGCACCTGCCACAAACCCTCCCTGCACCACTGTTGACTGCTTAGGAGACCCACCACAACCCACTCATGAACCAATCACAGTAACCTGTGACTCCCCTTTCCCAGCTGAAAAACACTAAGCTAATATAACCCTCAAGAGAAAATACTGCAAGCTTTTTTTTTTTATGCACGCGGGATGAAAATCCGGCTAGAGCACTGATCAGGTTGTGATGGCTAAGATCATACAATAGGCCTGCGTGAAAGTTTTACGCATGGGCTGCTACAGCTCTGTGATGTCACTCTGGCCTTGCAAAACATCATGGAAAATAAGAAATCCAACATCTGTCTGTATGTCTGTCCATAATTTGCTTGAACATTCCGGTTGATTTTGTGACTTCTCTCATTGCGCTATGTATGATACTTCGCTTGCAGTACCAATTTATTTGCGCAAATCTGAGATACACGCAGCAAGCTGAGAGAAGAGGGGCAGGGCCCTCCTCACTCACGTACCAGCCTTGGGACATGTACCTTACCCTCTGCTTAGCTAGCAATTGATAGAACAACTTAATGGATTTAGATTGGGTTTTTCTTCTATAATTTGCTTGAACATTCCGGTTGATTTTGAGACTTCTCTCACCGTGCTAAAAATCATAGTTCACTTGTAGGAGCGATATATTTGCGCTAATCCAAGATGAGTGGGGAGCCAGACTGGGCCCTCCTCACTGTCCTTTTTCACTAATACGCGAGCCACAGGGCACCGGTAGTACTAAATATAACTAACAGTACTGCATTTATTTAGTAAAGGATTCTTTTATTTTTTTTGTAAGTGCTTGCTTCATTGTTGTAATTAGTCCGGATCTGGTAAGGAAGGCATTGCGGGGATTGGATTTGCCTTTAAACCCACAGTGAACGTGATGGACGCAGCTGCAGCCAGTGAATGCCATTGTGTAAAGAGCAGTAATGCCTGACAATATTGAACTGGATTAAAATTAATTCCACCCAAAGTAAGCATGTGCTGGTATTAGGAATTTTTTTTCCTTCTTAAAAAAGCTTATTAGTGCTAATTATCTCTTTATTTTTTTTTTAAATGGGGAGCGCCAGAATGGATAATGAGACAGTCATGTGTTTAATTTGTTTTGGGCAGTTGGTTAAGTTAAAAACCCCAGCACAAGTAAGGTGAAGGAAGAGTGTCTCAACTTTAGTGTATAGAACAATCAGGCTGGTGTTGCAAGCCAGTAAATAGCTTTCTTTCTTTTGGTATGTTTCAAGCCGTATTTTAGGATTTTTCTGTGTCTTTCTTCCAGTTATCACACGTTGTGCACTGACTGAGTGCAACAGTCGAATATTTTTTGCGCTTCTTTAACATGCTTCTTCTCCGCTGCGAAGCGCGGGTATTTTGCTAGTTTATAATATTCTGCTAGCTAGCAGTGGGAAAAATAAGTATTTGATCCCCTGTTAAATTTGTAAGTTTGCTCACTTACAAAGAAATGAAGACTCTCATTTTTATGGTACAGTAGTTTCATTTTAATGGAGAGAGACAGAATATCAACCAAAAAATTCAGGAAAAACACATTACATAAAAGTTATAAATTGTTTTGCATGTCACTGAGTGAAATATGTATTTGACCTCTTACAACCCAGCCAGAATTCTAGCTCCCACAGATTGTGTGCCCATGTGGCACATAGATTACAAACAATCAATTACAGATACTCCTCATCTCAACTTGTTCTGTGTATAAAGCACACCTGTCCACAGAATCAATTTCTTCCATTCTAACCTCTCCACCACCATGGTCAAGATCCAAGAGCTGTAAAAGGATGTCAGGGACAAGATTATAGACCTGCACAAGGCTGGAATGGGCTTCAAGACCATCAGCAAGAAGCTTGGTTAGAAGGTGACAACTGTTGGTGCTGGTTATTCGGAAACGGAAGACATATAAATTGACTATCAATCGCCTTCGATCTGGAGCTTCATGCAAGATCTTTCCTCGGGGGGTGAGGATGATCATGTGAAAGGTGAGGAATCAGTCCAAAACTACATGGGATGAGTTTCTTAATGGTCTGAAGGCAGTTGGGACCACAGTCACCAAGAACACCATTACTAACACGCTATGCCGTAATGGATTGAAATCTTGCAGTGCCTGTAAGGTTCTCCTGCTCAAGTAGATACATGTACAGGCCCAGATGTTTACTGGCAAACTTAAGACACATACATACTGTGAGACTTGGGAGAGCATCCCCCATGTGGGGAGAAAAGCACATGGCCGTGATATCTCTGGCAATCAGCAGCTACCATCTAAAACACACCTAGCTCTGATCACTCTCTCTCAAAAACGTCAAACGTTACTTCTTAATAATCTGTAGATGATAATGTCTATTGAAAAAACAGGTATCACAAGCTAAGTGGAGGCAAGGTACACTTCAACACGTGGTGAGAGGTAGACCAACTCGAACAAAGGATAGCATGTGAGTGAGGAGGGCCCACTACCTCCCTCCCATTGGCCTGCAGCACTTGTTTCGGAGTTGTGTAAAAAAATCGTTAACCACAAGTGAACTATAATACTTAGCGGAATGAGACAAGTCTTAAAATCAACCAGAACGTTCAAGCAAATTATAGAAGAAGAAAAAAAAAAAACAATCTAAATCGATTACGTAGTCGGCGGTGGGTTGGCACCATGTTCTCTCGTGAAAAGCAGACAGACATACATTGGATTATTTATATATATATATATATATATATATATATATATATACATATACACACTAGCAAAATACCTGCACTGCGAGAGTAGTGTGTTAAAGAAGTAATGAAAAAGAAAAGGAAACATTTTGAAAATAACATAACATGATTGTCAATGTAATTGTTTTGTCACTGTGACTATATAAACTGCTCAAAAAAATTTAAAGGAACACTTTGAAAACACATCAGATCTCAATGGGAAAAAGAAATCCTCCTGGATATCTATACTGATATAGACTGGGTAATGTGTTAGGAACGAAAGGATGCCACATCGTTTGATGGAAATGAAAATGATCAACCTACAGAGCCCTGAATTCAAAGACGCCCCAAAAATCAGAGTGAAAAAATGATGTGTCAGGCTAGTGCATTTTGCCAAAATTTAATTGCAGCAACTCAAAATTGTACGCAGCACTTTGTATCGCCCCTGTGTTCTTGTATACATGCCTGACAACATTGGTGCATGCTTCTAATGAGATGACAGATGGTGTTGTGGGGGATCTCCTCCCAGATCTGGACCAGGGCATCACTGAGCTCCTGGACAGTCTGAGGTGCAACCTGGTGGCATTGGATGGACCAAAACATAATGTCCCAGAGGTGTTCTATTGGATTTAAGTCAGGAAAGTGTGGTGGCCAGTCAATGGTATCAATTCCTTCATCCTCCAGGAACTGCCTGCATACTCTCACCACATGAGGCCAGGAATTGTTGTGCACCAGGAGCCACTGTACCAGCATAGGGTCTGACAATGGGTCCAAGGATTTCATCCTGATACCTAATGGCAGCCAAGGTGCCTTATTCAAGCCTATAGCGGTCTGTGTGACCCTCCATGGATATGCCTCCCCAGACAATCATTAACCCTCCACCAAACTGCTCATGCTGAATGATGTTACAGGCAGCATAATGTTCTCCATGGCTTCTCCAGACCCTTTCACTTCTGTCACGTGCTCAGGGTGAACCTGCTCTCATCTGCACAGGGCACCAGTGGTGCATCTGCCAATTCTGGCATTCTATGGCGAATGCCAATCGAGCTGCATGCTGCTGGGCAGTGAGCTCAGGGCCCATTAGAGGACATGGGGCCCTTGGGTCACCCTCATGAAGTCTTTCTGGTTGTTTGGTCAGAGACATTCACACCAGTGGCCTGCTGGAGGTCATTTTGTAGGGCTCTGGCAGTGCTCATCCTGTTCCTCCTTGCCCAAAGGAGCAGATACTGGTCCTGCTGATGGGTTATGGACTTTCTATGGCCCTCTCCAGCTCTCCTAGAGTAACTGCTTGTCTCCTAGAATCTCCTCCATGCCCTTCAGACTGTGCAGGGAGACACAGCAAACCTTCTGGCAATGACACGTATTGATGTGCCATCCTGGAGAAGCTGGACTACCTGTGCAACCTCTGTAGGGTCCAGGTATCACCTCGTGCTACCAGTAGTGACACTGACTGTAACCAAATGCAAAACTAGTGAAGAAACAGTCAGAAAAGATGAGGAGGGAAAAATGTCAGTGGCCTCCACCTGTTAAACCATTCCTGTTTTGGGGTCATCTCATTGTTGCCCCTCTAGTGCATCTGTTGTTAATTTCATTAACACCACAGCAGCTGAAACTGATTAACAACTCCATCTGCTACTTAACTGACCAGATTAATATCCCATATGTTTCATTGACTTTATGCTATACTCTAATCAAAAAGTGTTCCTTTAATTCTTTTGAGCAGTATACACATACATATATATATATACATACATATACACACACATACACATATATATACATATATATACATACATATATACATATATATATATACATACATATATATACACATACATATATCTATACTAATAAAAGGCAAAGCCCGCCCTCACTCACTCACTCACTCACTCACTCACTCACTCACTAACTATCCAACTTCCCGTGTGGGTAGAAGGCTGAAATTTGGCAGGTTCATTCCTTACAGCTTCCTTACAAAAGTTGGGCAGGTTTTATATCAAATTCTACGCGTAATGGTCATAACTGGAAGCAGTTTTCTCCATTTACTGTAATGGAGATGAGCTTCAACGCCGTGCGGAGTTTCGTGTGACATCATCACGCCTCCCACGTAATCACGCAGTACATAGAAAACCAGGAAGACCTCCAAAAAGCGCTGAAGAAAACATGCATTATATAATTGAGAAGGCAGCTAAACAATAAGAAGCGGCGAGTGACATATACAACCATATTCATGAGTTCTGCTACTGAAACAAAGCACGATGTAAACCTACACTTTAAATTAAGTTCATAGACAGGCTGCGCTGGCGTTTGTAATTTAGTGCCTGCCCATATAAGGGCCGTCCGTCAGCGGCAATCCAATAGCAAACTGCCACGGGTAAATATTCACGGGTGAAGGACTGTGCTTATGGAGAGGAAGATGAGATGGTCAGGGTGGTGTTTGACACAAACTCAGCGAAACTGCGAGAGAAAGTTTTAAGTGCCAGGACTAAGGTAACATTAAATACAGCCATGGACATAGCACGAAATGGCACCAGCACAGCTGGGAACCTTCGATGCATGTACACCGAGCGGCTCACGTGAACTGGACGCAGTGCACAGATAAAAGCAACAGTTCCAAAGAGCGCTGAACAAAACGAATTACACAATTGAAAAGGCAGCAAAAATATGAAGCGTCTGATACATACAAGCATATTCATAAATCCAACTACTGCGGAAACAAAGCACACGTTGGAAAAAGTCAATGTCCGCTAAAGGAAGACAGTGTAAAAAACCGTGCATGCAGTGTGTCAGGTCTCAGATAAAGAAGAAGACGAGCTGTTTATTGATGCAGTAAGAAGCGAATCGATGAATGAAACCTGTCATCTTTACAGCGATTGACAAACACGGAATGTAACTTGAACACAACACATCCTACAAATACGAACCTGATTGAAAGAAATAATGATAATCAAATCCTTGATGACAGCAACACTCAGTAACACTCACAAAACAAATACTGTATATTGACAGTCATGTTACGTTATTTTTAAAATGTTCCCTTTTCTTTTCTAGCTTTTTAACACACTACTTCTCGCTGCGATACGCGGGTATATATATATATGTATATATATATATATCCCGATCTACATACTCGAATAATGGATACTTTATTCGCCATCAATGATTGTTTTGGTAAAGCCATACTCAGTGTATTCATTAGATGAGCGGTAAAAAGTAAGAGCGAGGGAGGATGACTTATTGAGGCATGCAGGCTGTAGTCTTGCGTCAACTCTATCTGAATTGCGATCACATTTGAAAAAATATATCTTTTCAAGTTCTATTTAGTCCATATGTGTCAAACTCAAGGGTCGGGCCACATCCGCCCGCGTAATTATATCCGCCCCGAGATCATTTTATATACTGTATTATTGTTATTAAGCCGGGTATATGAAGCGCTGGTAACACAATAAACTACAGATCCCATAATGCAGCGCTTCAGCTGCCTTGCCAACACTTACGCGTTAATCAAGTCTAGCTTATGATGCTGCAAGTTATTGCGAAGCTAGCTCACACGATGCTGAAGAGAAAAGTTGATTCTGAAAATAGAGCCTTTAAAACCGATGGGAGGCTGAGTATATGTTTACTGAACCCGTGTGTCTCATTTGTGGAGCTAATGTGGCTGTAATTACAGAATTTAATCTAAGACGGCACTATGAGACAAAACATCAGGGTAACCTGAAAACCTGAATGCAATGCAGAAGATACAGAAAGCAGAAGAATTAAATAAGAATCTGACACTTCAGCGGACGTTTTACCCGTGCACAATCACAAAGTGATTTCAAGTGAAGCTGCTTTTATGGGAGACACAAATGCACCAGTGCATTTGCCCCACTTTCCCTGTTGCCAAGTAATGTTAAACCAAGTCGTCACTACGGTGTTCCCAAATCGCACTTTGCTGATAAACTGAGCGCACTGAGTTTGCGCGCGCTTTGGTGACTTTGAAGAACAAAAAGTCCGTCTACATGCGGCTCGAACCTTGTGCATGTTTGGTAGCACATATCTGTGTGAGAAGCTCTTCTCAGTGATAAAGACTAACAAAACAGCACACAGGAGTCGCCTCACTGATGAGCACCTGCAATCCATCCTGAGAATCTCCACAACACAGAACCTCACACCAAACAGAAACGAACCTGTTGCCAAAAAAGATGCCAGGCGTCCAGCTCTAAAATGACATATGAGCAAAGACAACTGAATGATTTGATTTGTTATTGCTGAAAGGAACACATTTTATTTATATTTCCAGGATTTGTTATGCAGCATGTTCATATTTGAATTTGTATAATTTTGACAGGATATATTTTTATGGAGAGCAAAATCTTTTGGGATATTTAAAATCTAAGTTTATTTTTATATAAAATTACATAAGAGTAAAGAAATTTGAATGTTTGTTCTTTTAACGTTTACTTTATTTCTAACTTGTATAATTTAGACAGGATATATTTTTATGGAGAGCAAAATATTATAAGTTGTTTAAGGTTTGAGTTGATTTATTCACGAATAATATTCCTGTCTGTTTTTACCATTCCTACCAAAGATATTTCTGTCGACTAAATAAAAATTCCTTCTATTTAAAATTTAAATAGAACTTGAACAAATCGATAGTTCATAATATCCACGCAGACTTGCACGTAAGAGCGGGAGTTATCCGTTTTAACAAGCAGCGTATTGCACTGATACGAAATAGCTGTGTGTGTATATATGTAGATATGTATGTATATGTATATATATGTTTATATATATGTGTGTGTGTATGTATATATATATATGTATTTGTGTGTATATATGTAGATATATATGTATATATGTGTGTGTGTATATTTATGTGTATATGTATAGATATGTATATATATATGTTTATGTGTGTGTGTAAATATATATATATATATATATATATGACAGCAACATTCATCACTCATAACAGTGACAAAACAATTACATTGACAATCATGTTACGTTATTTTCAAAATGTTTCCTTTTCTTTTCATTGCTTCTTTAACACACTACTTCTCATTTCTGAAACGGGTATTTTGCTAGTACATATATATACATACATATACATACATACATACATATACATACATATACATATATATATATATATATATATATACACATACATACACACATACATCCATATATATATATATATATATATATACATACATATCTACATACACACATATATATAAACATATATATATACATACATATCTACATATATATATATATATATATATACACATAATATATATATATCTATACTAATAAAAGACAAAGCCCTCACTCACTCACTCACTCACTGACTCATCACTAATTCTCCAACTTCCCGTGTGGGTGGAAGGCTGAAATTTGGCAGGTTCATTCCTTACAGCTTCCTTACAAAAGTTGGGCAGGTTTTATATCGAAATTCTACGCGTAATGGTCATAACTGGAAGCAGTTTTCTCCATTTACTGTAATGGAGATGAGCTTCAACGCCGTGGGGCGGAGTTTCGTGTGACATCATCACGCCTCCCACGTAATCACGCAGTACATAGAAAACCAGGAAGACCTCAAAAAGCTGAAGAAAACATGCATTATATAATTGAGAAGGCAGCGAAACAATAAGAAGCGGCGAGTGACATATACAACCATATTCATGAGTTCTGCTACTTGAAACAAAGCACGATGTAAACCTACACTTTAAATTAAGTTCATAGACAGGCTGCGCTGGCGTTTGTAATTTAGTGCCTGCCCATATAAGGCCGTCCGTCAGCGGCAATCCAATAGCAAACTCCACTAAATATTCACGGGTTAAGGACTGTGCTTATGCAGAGGAAGATGAGATGGTCAGGGTGGTGTTTGTACAAACTCAGCGAAACTGCGAGAGAAAGTTTTAAGTGCCAGGACTAAGGTAACATTAAATACAGCCATGGACATAGCACGAGATGGCACCAGCACAGCTGGGAAACTTCGATGCATGTACACCGAGTGGCTCACGTGAACTGCCGCAGTGCACAGATAAAAGCAACAGTTCCAAAAGGCTGAACAAAACCGAATTACACAATTGAAAAGGCAGCAAAAATATGAAGCGCTTGATACATACAAGCATATTCATAAATCCAAAACAAAGCACACGTTGGAAAAAGTCAATGTCCCGCTAAAGGAAGACAGTGTAAAAAACCGTGCATGCAGTGTGTCAGGTCTCAGATAAAGAAGAAGACGAGCTGTTTATTGATGCAGTAAGAAACGAATCGATGAATGAAACCTGTCATCTTTACAACGATTGACAAACACGGAATGTAACTTGAACACAACACATCCTACAAATACGAACCTGATTGAAAGAAATAATGATAATCAAATCCTTGATGACAGCAACACTCAGTAACACTCACAAAACAAATACTGTATATTGACAGTCATGTTACGTTATTTTTAAAATGTTCCCTTTTCTTTTCTAGCTTTTTAACACACTACTTCTCGCTGCGATACGCTGGTATATA